>NC_091433.1:33723555-34468757 GCF_964237555.1 Oryctolagus cuniculus | reverse complement strand
CTCCATTTTTCCCACACATTTTTAGAGTGCCTTCTTTTCTACCAAAGCATCTTAATGAGTGCACTTGTCAGGAATTTGTGCATTTGGTGGACGACATTCCCCATGTCATCTTTCCATCAGATTAAGTGAATCGATTGTAATGCCCATCTATTAATTTTTCAGTATTTATACATAATAGAAACTTACTTTCAGAATTAAAAATGTCCGTTTAGTGAGCTAACTAAATTGATAGTATGCTTGCACCTGCAATTCATCATGATTAGTGCCAGATTCACAAACATAATTCATTTTCTTTCACCACCCTGTGGTTAGCTGGATGTCATGGCTTTGAAATATCTGGACTCCCCAGTGCTCTGGGTATAAGTTTTGCCCACATACCTTCCATTCTTTGTTTGTGAAGGTGACTGGCATGCTGTTTTCACACCAGGGAGGCCATTTTTCTTCATCAAAATATTTATCTCATGGCATTTCCCACTTGAATATCTGACCCTCCTGGAAAACATAGAAAATAAAGCCATGTATTTTGGTTTCCACTTACTAGGTTTTTCTCTTACTGTTTTTTCTTACTTTGTTTTTTCCAGGCTTGAAGTCTTTGGACAGGAGGTCAAAGAAAAAGGTAGTAGAGAGAATAGGAAAATTATACAGATGATTTTTTTTTTCTTATGTCACTCTTCACATTGGCCAGCAAGGGGAGTTATAAGAACAATTACAGTTGTTTGAGCAAAGATACTTGGGAGTATACCTCTCACCATTGCTTAAGGGCCACAGTATCTCTTGCACCGGGTTTTGTGTGCAACACAGCTGAGTGCCAGCCTAGATTTCCTTTCTTCTATTAGTGTGCTGACTAGAAATTAATTGTCAACTTCAAAGTCGGAAACCCACTGGAATGGTGAGAAATGAAGTGACCTTTCTCTGCTCACGTGGCACAAAAACCTAATTGTAGCCACGAGCAGCCCAAACTCCCTTAATGCGGATAAGACAGCATTCAACTGGCTTCAATAAAAAGGGACTTAAATGGAAGGGAGGTGGCCTTGAGGAGAGCTGACCATGACTGGCAGGACTGAGGAGGCCATTGTTCTAAGCCTCCTGGAGCTTTGGGAGATTGACAAGGCACCTGCTGCTTTCCCGTGCTGCAGAGGTCAGTCTGAAAATACCCAGGGGCTGGGCCACACCGGGCTTGCATCCCCTGTCGCTGCCTTCCAGGCTGCAGAGAAGAGGTGTGGGAAGAGGAATTTGGCGGAGTCAGGGGAGACCCCTCGCTCCCCCTTGAACTCCTCTTTTGTGCTTCTCAGCTCCGGTGAAGTCTGTCTCTGCTCTTCCACCAGGTTCCTCCGCGATGGCTACGCCCTAGTGACACCAGCCACTTCCACAGAGCATGGCTTACTTCATTAGTTCACTTTGGGGCCAGGATCACTGATTGTGTTCCCTGCTTTGAGCATCTACCTTGCTTTCCAGACCCTATCCTGGCTACTTTGCTGTTGATTGGACAATAGACTAAAAATAAGTAATCGTTAGTTTTTTCTCTGTGAAGGTCAGATTTTTATTTCAATGATTCAAAAATTATTTCGACTAAATCGCGTGTCCTGTGCTTCGCTCACATCAGGTTGTGGCATGTAAAGGGCAGAGTCCGGCCAGGAGAGTAAAGACAGAGATTTCACTTCTGGCCCTGTTGCTTAGCTGCTGCATAATCTTGGACAATTTAGAGAATTTTTCTGAGTTTGTCTATTTTCTCGTCTGCAGAAGATGAGTAGACCAACCAGCTGAGTGGACAAGATTCTCGATTTCAGAATTAAGCAGATTACAGTTTTGTTTCATTTGGTTTTTTAAAGATTTATTTATTTATTTGAAAGGCAGAGAGGAAGAAGGAGAAGGAGTGGGAAGAGGGAGAAACAGAGAGAGAGAACGAGAATGAGTCTCTGTTCATTCACTCCCCAGAGCCCTGCAACAGTCAGGGCTGAGCCAGGCCAGATCCAGGAGCCAGGACTGTCTCCAGGGTCTCCAGCATGGGTACCGGGGTGTGAGATACCTGGGCCATCATCTGCTCTCTCCCCCGTGCGTTAGCAAGAAGCTGGATCAGAAGCACAGAGTAGCCAGGACTGGAACCAGGCACTCTAATATGGGATGTGGGCATTCCCAGTGGCTTGACCCACCGCATAAGAACACCCACCCTGGACCATGGTTTTAATGCTGACTGTTTCATGTAATAGCTGTATGGCTTTTTTTTTTTTTTAGAGTTATTTATTTATTTGAAAGGCAGACTTACAGAGAGGCAGAGAAAGAGAGAGGTCTTCAATCCACTGGTTCACTCCCCAGATGGCCATGACCGCCAGAGCAGTTACATGACTTTGAACATTATTTTAAGTCTTAAATAAGCAATGCATGGGAAACCCTTAGCATCATTCTTAGAACACAATAAGCACTCAATAAGTGATAATTATAATAATATGGATCAGTATCATTATTCTAATAATTTTTAAGGTTAAGATCCTTCTCTTAAACTCTAAAATTCGATGACTTAAGTCCAAATGGAAACATCAGTTTGCTAGGAATAAGCCTGTTCATTTGATCCTGTACTTCTTATGGGAATTTGCTTAAGAAATAGGCTGAAATTATAGAACTTTGCAAAGTGTGTAGGTTTTATTATATAGTATGCCGCAGTAACATATTCAGCAAACACTAGGTGTTGTAATAACTACAAGCATGGGCTAATTTCCTGTTTTTTCATAGTGTAACGCCCACTAGGAAATCTTTACATATTAAAATTCCTACCCAGCAGCAGAACTATAATAGTGAAAAAGAAAAGATTGGCTCCTTTCAGAGCTACAACTGATTTAGATTGTGTGTGTGTGTGTGTGTGTGTGTATAAAAGATTTGTTTGGTTTTTTTTGGAAGTCAGAGTTACAGAAAGAGAAAGGGAGAGACAAAGACAGAGAAAGAGAGAGGTCTTCCATCCACTGGTTCACTCCCCAGATGGCTGCAGTGGCCAGGTCTGGGCAGGCCGAAGCCAGGAGCCAAGAGCTTCATCTGGGTCTCCCTTGTGGGTGCAGTCTTCCACGGTTTTCCCAGGCGCATTAGCAGAGAGATGGATCAGAAAAGGAGCTGCCAGGACTCAAACCATGTGGGATGCCAGCACTGTGGCCAGCAGCTTAACCCACTATGTCACAACACTGGCCTTTAGAATATTTTTTTGATCACAGGGTTTTCTTTTTTTGTTTGTTTTTTAAGATTTATTTTATTTATTTGAAAGTCAGAGTTAGAGAGAGGGAGAAACAGAGAAATCTCTCCAATGGTTTACTCCCCAAATGGTCTCAATGGCAGGGGCTGTGCCAGGCTGAAGCCAGGAGCCAGGAGCCAGGAGCATCTTCCAAATCTTGTGTGTGGGTGCAGGGGCTCAAGTACTTGGGCCATCCTCTGCTGCTTTCCCAGGCATGTTAGCAGGGAGCTGGATCAGAAGTAGAACAGAGGCCGGCGCCGTGGCGCAGTAGTTAATCCTCCACCTGCGGCACCAGCATCCCATAGGGTGGTTCTAGTCCCGGCTGCTGCTCTTCCCATCTGCTCTCTGCTATGGCCTGGTAAAGCAGTAAAAAATGACCCAAGTCCTTGGGTCCCTGCATCTGCGTGGGAGACTCGGAAGAAGCTCCTGGCTCCTGGCTTTGGATCGGCACAGCTCTGGCCATTATGGCCATTTGGGGAGTGAACCAGCGGACAGAGATCTTTGTCTCTGTCTCTCCCTCTCACTGTCTATAACTCTACCTCTCAAGTAAATAAATAACATGTTTTTTTTTTTTTAAAAAAAGTGGGATAACTAGAACCTGAACCAGTGCCCATATGGGATGCTGACATCCCAGGCAGCAGCTTTACCTGCTATGCCACAATGCTGGCCCCTAGTCACAAATTTTAAAATTGTTGTTTTTGATAACATTTAGGCTCTCTGCTACTGCCTGGCAAAGCAGTAGAAGATGGCCCAAGTCCTTGGACCCCTGCACCCACATGGAAAGACCTGGAGGAAGCTCCTGGCTTCAGATTGGCACAGCTCTGGCCATTGGGACCAACTGCATAGTGAACCAGTGAATGGAAGATTCTCTCTCTCTCTCTGCCTCTCATTCGCTCTCTGTATAACTCTGACTTTCAAATAAATAAATATTTAAAAAAAAAAACAGGATTTATTTCAGAAATACAAGAAGGACTCATTTGGTAACCTGCTACCAAATCTGTAGCATCAGTAAACTAAAGGAGAAAAATGTAAGCATATCAATAAAGACTAAAAACTTCATAGAATTCATAGCCATTCTTTATCATATCTCTTAGAGAAATAAAACTCAAAGGAAGCTACTTAAATATGTTTAAGATGAGTAAATATTAGCAAGCAAATATGGCAAAAGAAAACTACCATTTCAATAAAAATGAAATAGCTACCATCGTTAAGTTTTTATATTATCTTACAGATTTGGCAAATAAATTGAAATAACCATCATACATGAAAAAATGAAAAAGAACTCGCCTTTATACCAATGCAAAATAAACTCCAGGAAAATTAAAAACTTAAATGTTAAAAAAGGAGGATATCACACAGAGAAATTTAGGGGAGCCAGCATTTTGACCTGGTGGGTAAGTTGCCACCTGTGAAGCCAGCATCCCATATGGGCTCCAGTTTGATTCCCATCTGCTGCACTTCCGATCCATCTCCCTGGGAATGCAGTGGAAGATGGTCAAAGTGCTCAGGCCTCTGCCACCCACATGAGAGACCCTGATGAAGATCCAAGCTCCTGGCTTCAGCCTGGCCCAGCCATGGCTGTTGCAGCTATTTGGGGACGGAAGATGTCTGCTGTCTGTCTCTCTCTCTCTTCCCCCTCCTGCCCTCCCTTCCTCTGTCTAACATTGTCTTTTTTTTTTATTTTATTATTTTTTGACAGGCAGAGTGGACAGTGAGAGAGAGAGACAGAGAGAAAGGGCTTCCTTTTTTGCCATTGGTTCACCCTCCAATGGCCGCCGTGGCCAGCGCGCTGATCCGATGGCAGGAGCCAGGTGCTTCTCCTGGTCTCCCATGGGGTGCAGGGCCCAAGCACTTGGACCATCCTCCACTGCACTCCCTGGCCACAGCAGAGAGCTGGCCTGGAAGAGGGGCAACCGGGACAGAATCTGGCGCCCCGACCGGGACTAGAACCCGGTGTGCCGGCGCCGCAAGGCGGAGGATTAGCCTAGTGAGCCGCGGCGCCGGCCTTGCCTTTTAAATAAAGTCAATAAATCTGGGGCCAGCGCTGTGGTGTAGCGGGTTAACGCCCTGGCCTGAAGCACTGGCATCCCATATGGGCGCAGGTCTAGTCCAGGCTGCTCCTCTTCCGATCCAGCTCTCTGCTGTGGCCTGGAAAAGCAGTAGAAGATGGCCCAAAGTCCTTGGGCCCCTGTACCCACGTGGGAGACCCGGAGGAAGCTCCTGGTTCCTGGCTTCGGATTGGGGCAGTTTCGGCCATTGCGGCCATCTGGGGAGTGAACCAGCAGATGGAAGACCTCTCTCTCTCTCTGTCTACTTCTCTCTGTAACTCTTTCAAATAAATCTTAAAAAAAAAAAAAAAAAAGTCAATTTAAAAAAAAAGGAAAGAAATTTAGTTACTATATATTCAACCTAAAGGCTGAGGGGCTATTACTTTTTTTTTTTTTTTTTAAGATTTATTTACTTATTTGAAAGGCAGAATTAGAGAGAGAAGGGGCGGGGAGAGAAAGAGATCTTTTAGCCACTGATTCACTCCCCAAATGGCCACAACAACTGAGTCTGAGCCAGGCTGCAGACAGGAGCCTGGAGTTCCATCTGGATCTCCCACATAGGTGCAGGGACCCAAGCACTTGTGCCATCTTCCAGTGCTTTCCTAGGTGTGTTAGCAGGGAGCTGAATCAAAAGTGGAGCAGCCAAGACTCTTAACAGAATGCTTGTGACAGAGGTGGTTTAATGCCTTGCACCACAGTGCTGGCCCCAAGGGTATTTACTTTCAAACCATGACTGAAAAACTCTGAAAAGATAGACATATGAGGGTACTCTAAAAATTTCACAGAAAATGGAATTAAAAGATTAATTTATTTTTGGTGCAAAAAGAATTTAAATCCGTGCATAATCTTTTCACAACATATATTTTTCAGAAATGGCTTGAAGATCCCTTGTATTCATGGAAGCTCAACACATTAATCTTTAGGGAAATGCAGATCAAACTCACAGTGAGATATCTCCTCATCTTAAGATGATTACTATGTAAATACGAGCATCGGCAAGGATGTGGAGAAATTGGAACCTGTATGTACTATTGAGGGAATGTAACATAGTGTTCCTGGTATGGACAGCAGTATATTAGTTCTTCAAAAAGTTAAAAATAGGGATGGGCATTTGCACAGTAGTTAAGAAACTGCTTTGGAATCCGTATCCCACAGTAGAGCATCTGGGTTGGAGTATGGGCTCCACTCCAGATTCCAGCTTCCTACTAATGCACACCCGGGGAGGCTGCAGGCAATGGCTCAAATACTTGAGTTCCTGCCACCAAGGTGGGAGACCTTGATTGCCTTCCTAGCTCCTGGTCCACCCCAGGAGCATTTCAGGAGTAAACTGTGGGCATTTCAGGAGTAAACCAGACCCTCTGTCTCTCTGCCTCTCAAATAAGTATCTTTTTTGAAAAAATAACATTAGAGGTACTGAATGATCCAAGGGTTCCACTTCTGGGTCTATCCCACAAGAATTGAGAGCAGGATCTTGAAGAGCTATCTGTGCACTCAGCATTCACAGTAGCCCAGAGGTGGAAGAAAAGTCACGTGTCTCTCAGTGGATGAATGGCTAAACAAGCATACTAGACATATGCTAGGACACAACTTTAAAAGGAACGACATTCTGGCACATGCTATAACCTGGATGAACCCAGAAGACATTAGGCCAGTAAGGGGAAAGAAGCCAGGCACAGAAAGACTCATGCTGTATGATCCCAGTCCTGTGGGGGAGTCTGCAGCATCAAGTCCACAGAAACAGGAAGTAGCATGGTAGTTGCCAGAGTGTGCAGGAGGAGACTGGAGAGTGCGTTTAATGGGTATAAAATTTCAGTCCTGCAAGACAAAAAGTTTTGAAGACCCGTTGCATAGCAATGCGAATATATTTAACACTACTGAAGTATACACTTAAAAATGGCTACGGTGGTAAATCTTGTTATGTATATTTTACCACAATCTAAAACATTCCTATTTTACACATTTTCTACATATTCATAATTTCAAGTAATATCCGTTGACACAAATCACCCACACATATCAGTATTTCATTCCTTTTTTTTTTTTTTTTTTTTGACAGTCAGAGTGGACAGTGAGAGAGAGAGACAGAGAGAAAGGTCTTCCTTTGCCATTGGTTCACCCTCCAATGGCCACCGCGGCCTGTGCGCTGCGGCCAGCGCACCGCGCTGATCCGGTGGCAGGAGCCAGGAGCCAGGTGCTTTTCCTGGTCTCCCATGGGGTGCAGGGCCCAAGCACCTGGGCCATCCTCCACTGCACTCCCTGGCCACAGCAGAGGCTGGCCTGGAAGAGGGGCAACCAGGACAGAATCCGGTGCCCCGACCGGGACTAGAACCCGGTGTGCTGGCGCCGCTAGGCGGAGGATTAGCCTAGTGAGCCGCGGCGCCGGCCTCATTCCTTTTTTGGCCAAATAATATTGCACTATACAGTACTGCCCAACAACGTAGCTGGTGGATATTTGGGTTGTTTTATTTGTTATTTTTGGCTATTATGAGTAATTCTCTGAACTTCCACATAGATTTTATGGAAAATATATTTTCACTTCTCTGGGGTATGTATCTCCAGATGAAGAAATGACTGAGCCAGACTCTGGTGTTAACTTTTCACAGTGGTTGTCCCATCTTATATGGCAGTGTAGGTGAGTTCTGGTTTTCCACATCCTTGCCAACACTTGTTATTTTCCTTTTTAAAAATAACTCTAGCCATCCTATTGAGTGTGAAGTGATGTCTTGAGATTTTGGTTTGCATTTCTCAAAACTAATGATATTGATCCTAGACAGCTGTAGTCAGAATTCAGCTTGCCCCAGTCTAAATGTCAAGGTTTATATCAACCACAGTATCTTACATTTTAACTTTTCAAATTGAGCAAGATACTATTTTCAACGTAAAAGTTCTCAGTTTATGTAGTATTTTTTAATGAAGATTTATTTGTGTGGTGGTAATTGTTATCAAAGTATTGTTTATATAGGCTAGCTATCTGAATTTGCTCTTTGCTTTAGAATAAAGCACAGTACTCTCTTTGTCTGCCTAAGCAGTTAGGTCCTTGAAATCTATTAAAATCACACATTCTTTGCAGCATTATACCACACGCTCATGTATAAGGGTTGCTCTGTTAGCAACACTAACGAAATAGTTACACATTATACTTTCATATCACTGTGTACAGGAAACTCCTTTCTTATGACTGATATATTGCAGTGTTTCTTTTTAAATCACAAATATGAATGGAATAATTTTTCCTCATCCATGATGGAGGTTTTTGAACTTTTGTGGACAACAGAATCACTGCCTACATTTAGGTATGAGAGTCTCTCTTGCTAAACGTTGTGGTAATATTTGTATGGTATGAGGAGGGTGACTTAATTGACATAATCATTGTTGTTAACACTGCTATTACTTCTACCAATAACAGTTGTCTTTACCATTCTTTGTTTGATTTCTGCAGGAGGGTAAATTTTAAAAAACTAATACCAAAGATGACTTGAGGATTGCCATCCTCAGGACTTTTAATTTGGCCCAGTCACCTAATCATGCTGGGCTTTTCTAGAATGTCATCTCCTGACCCTTAATTGTGGGTTCATAGAAGAGTTTTTGGCTGGGGGACAAAGGGCTCTTAACGGAGGCAATTTTTCCACAATTAAAGCAGACTCATTGGTGGGAGCAAATCAATAAGAAAAGTGTCCTACTGTCCCTAATTTTCAGGGCTTTTTGCAGTAAATCATGTGAATTACCTGTCATTTTGGACAGGAATCTGCTCTGAGGATGCTTTCAGACCTCAGAACAGTCCATGCTGCAAAGCCAGCAAGAGGTAACTGGGAGCAGAGTGGGCAGGAGTCGCCCTTTGCTGAGTAACGCACTGAGGCTTGCAAATGAAATGTGGGCAGAAGTGGCGTCCCCAGGGGTGGGCTTGGCCTAGCAGTTGAGATGTCCATGGTCCCTAGTAGAGTGCCTGGGTTCAATCCCCCGCTCCAGCTCCTGACTCCAGCTTCCTGCTAATGCAGACCCTGCCGGGGCAGCAGTGATGGCTCTGCCTGTTTGAGGATCCCCCTGATGGCAGGCCTTGGCTTGCCCCAGGTCAGAGGCTGATCTTGACCACAAAATCCTCCTGCTGCCCCATCTTGGACTTAAAAACTTCCAGGACGGCACGGCTTCTCCTGATCTTCCCAAACCCCATTAGAACTACAAGGGTGGCCTTGAGCCGGTCCTGGTTCATCTGGAGTACAGATTTCCACCCTTGGGGTGATGGGAACAGCCAGAGTATGCTGAAAGGGGTGCCCCATCACAACTGCCCCCAGCACGATCATCCCGTGAGTTGCTACCAAGACATACTAATGAAGACGTAAGTTTCACGCACTGCCATTTCTGTGGTTGTACTGAGAGATGGGAGCTGAAGCAGTGGAAAGGCAAGATAGCAGCTTGTTCAAGCAAAGCCAGCTCTAACCCAGTAGCGCAGTGCAGCCAGCACGTTGCCTTAGGCACTGTTTGTGGCACATAGAAAGGGGTCTTTGCACCAAGTACCTCCAGGTCCATCGGGTATATCTAGTTTTTTACAGTTGTAGAAAGAGAGTACAAAGGAAATCAATTTCCTTGTTTGCTCACTTTGGACAGAAGTACTGTGTGCAACAAACAAAAAGTTTGCTTTTAAGCTGGAACTGCCTTTCTGATCAATAGTTTGCTTAAATTTTAGTATGGGAGATAATGGGTGTAAAGGAGGATTCTTAAAAATAGAAACACTTGATTCTAGCCCTGGACTCCCCTACTTTAGCTAATTATGTTTTTGTAGGGACAAGTCTTTGTCCTTTGTAAAGCTCTGGTTTCTTTGACCTATTTGACATAGAGATTGTGGGAAGAAGTGAATGATCTTCAAGTTTATTGGAAAGTTTAGCAGACATTATGGCCAATATGTCTGTTAAAATTTATACTAGAGTAGCTTGCTTTCCAAATAGTAAATGAATGGCATTTTTTATGCATTTCTTTTTTTTAAAATTTATTTAAAAGGAAGAAAGACTGTGACCTTTCATGTTCTGGTGCAATCCCAGAAAGCCAATAACAGCTGCTGTTGAGTCTGAGTCTCCCATGTGGTTAGCAGGGACCCAAGTACTTGAGCCATCGCCTGTTGCATCCCAGGTGTGCATTCATAGGAGGCTAGACTTTGAAGCAGGGCTGGCACTCAAACCCAGGTACTCCAATATCAGATGCAGATGTCCCAAGCAGCATCTTAATCCCTGTGCCAGAAGCCTACCCCAGGAATGTTCATTGATTTGCATGTACTTAAGAGTGTCATTCCTTGTATTCCAAGTACCTTATAGTGAAGAGTTAGCTAATCTATTAACTGTCATGGGGGGTTTGTTTTGTTTTGTTTTGCTGATTCTCATATAAGGAGCATGATGGCAGTAGGCGGTGGCTGAAGTTGGCCAACCTGGAGAACTTTATATTGTATATTCTTCTGGGAGTGGGTATCGTTGGCTCTCCATTTCCGTGCATCCTATATCCACAGACTCACCCAACCTTGGACAAAAATATTTGAAAAACTATTGTATTGATACTGAACTTCACAGGTTTTATAATTTTGTCATTATTCCCTAAACAATACAGTAAAACAACTACTTACACTGCATTTGCATTGTATTAGTCACTATATGTAACTTAGAGATGATTATAGCATATGGGAGGACGTGCATGTGTTCAATTCAAATACTTTGCCATTTTACACAAGGAATTTGAACATCCTTGGATTTTGGTACCAGTCCCCCCTCTGACCCAGAAGGATGACCGTGGAAGAGAATTTGCTTACTGTAATATACTCCGGGGATATGATAGAGTATGGTACATGATAAACCCTCAGTCAATATTGAATGATATGAGAGGAGTCCAATTAGCAAATCTTCAAAGTAATGGCATATTAATTATTTATAGTTTGAAAACAAATTACCCATTCATTGAGAAGATTAAAGTGAATCTCTCTTTTAAATCCAGGTTGGGGAAATGAATATTGGAATTAAAAAATTTAACCTACTGCTCTTCTCTCCTTTTCCTTTAGCTTAGTATTTGCAGAGCTTGGAGTTAATAACTTTTGTGGCAGAGGGAAGGAAACACTGTAACGGAAAGAGAGCACTGTAGCTTTGCCCTTCTGCTATTGTTAAGGCGTGTGGAGTAATAACGGCAGACAATCTGACTCTGCTTTCATTAGGAATGTTTCCTAGCAGCCCTGGCTCGTAATCCTAAAATGCCCTTTCCCCACGGATAATTCAATGGTTTTCACGTGGCCTTTACTTTTCCACTTCTTTATAACAGGGCACAGCCCATCAAGCTGAGCAAGCAGAAAAAACGGAGCACAGTCCTGATGCTCCTCTGTCGTGAATCAAGTTGCATTTCTCGCTCTGATTTTATGCTCTGGTGTGCGCAAACTAAGGGCCAAACGCAAATCCAGCCCACCACCTGTTCTTATACGGCCTGTGAGCTAGGAGTATTTACAAACAGTTGAGACAAATCTAAACAAGGTTAATGCAAAGTTACATAAAACTCTCATTTCAGAACCTATAAAAGAAGTTTTATCAGAACATAGCCAGGCTAATTTGTTTATGCATTTTCTATAGCCACTTTCACACTATAGCAGATTTGAATATTTTGACAGGGGGTATATGGCCCTCGAAATCTAAAATATTTACTAACTGGCCCTTTATAGAAAATTTCCTAGTCTGTTTTAGGTTGTTTAATGGCTACAACTTTCTTAAACTGAATTAAATGAAACCATTTGTAAGGGTTTTTTTTTTTTTTTTTTTTTTTAAGATTATTTTTTTGAGAGGCAGAGTTACAGAGAAAGAGGGAGAGACAGAGATAGAGAGATCTTCCATCTGCTGCATCACTCCCCAGATGGCCACAACAGCCAGGCCTGGGCCTGGCCGAAGCCAGGAGCCAGGAGCTTCTTCCAGCTCTCCCACGTGCAAGCAGGGAAGCACTTGGGCCATCCTCTGCTGCTCTCCCAAGTGCATTAGCAGGGGGATGGATGGGAAGTGGAGCAACTGGGACATGAACCAGCACCCATAAGGGATGCTAGCATCGCAGGTGGTGGCTTTAACCACTATGCCACCACACCAGCCCCTATATGTATGCTTTTAAAGAAATAAAGTGGTCTGGTGCCATGGCTCACTAGGCTAATCCTCGCCGTGGCGCCAGCACACCGGGTTCTAGTCCCAGTCGGGGCGCCAGATTCTGTCCTGGTTGCCCCTCTTCCTGTCCAGCTCTCTGCTGTGGCCTGGGAGTGCAGTGGAGGATGGCCCAAGTGCTTGGGCCCTGCACCACATGGGAGACCAGGAGAAGCACCTGGCTCCTGCCTTCGGATCAGTGTGGTATGCTGGCCGCAGCGCGCCAGCCACAGCAGCCATTGTGGGGGGTGAACCAACGGCAAAGGAAGACCTTTCTCTCTGTCTCTCTCTCTCACTATCCACTCTGCCTGTCAAAAAAAAAAAATGAGTTCTAGATATTTCCCATATATTGAACCTTTGAAATGAATTCATTAAGACAAAAGAATATTCTGAATCAAAAGCTAAACTGGTCTTGCATAGAAATGTACTGACTGCTTTCTTCAAGTACTATTTCACATCTTAAATTCAACCACAAAATTCAGCGTAAGGTAAGTCAGAGTCAAGTGTGCCTGATAGGGAGTCAGAATAGAATTCTTGAGTCCAGAAGACCCAGCTTTCACTTGTGGTTCTACTACTACTAATTGCCCAGGTTTCTCATCTATAAAATGTTGGAAAACATTGTGATTTCTAGGGCTAAGCTAAGATATCAGGGTACCAAGGGTATTAATTTAATGTCTCTGCTTCAAACCAATATTTCTCTATTTAAAAAAAAAAAAAAAGATTTAGCCGGCGCCGCGGCTCACTAGGCTAATCCTCCGCCTAGTGGCGCCGGCACACCGGGTTCTAGTCCTGGTCGGAGTGCCGGATTCTGTCCCGGTTGCCCCTCTTCCAGGCCAGCCCTCTGCTGTGGCCAGGGAGTGCAGTGGAGGATGGCCCAGGTGCTTGAGCCCTGCACCCCATGGGAGACCAGGAAAAGCACCTGGCTCCTGGCTCCTGCCATCGGATCAGCGCGGTGCGCTGGCCGCAGCGCACGAGCCGCGGCGGCCATTGGAGGGTGAACCAATGGCAAAGGAAGACCTTTCTCTCTGTCTCTCTCTCTCTCACTGTCCACTCTGCCTGTCAAAAAAAAAAAAAAAAAGATTTGTTTATTTGAAAGAGTTACAGGGGCCTGCACAGGAGGAGGAGAAGGGGAGAGAGATTTCCCAGGGACCAGCACTGTGGCATAGCAGGTAAAGCCGCCACCTGCAGTGCCGACATCCCATATGGGCTCCGGTTTGAGTCCCAGCTGCTCCACTTCTGATCCAGCTCTCTGCTACTGCCTGGGAAAGCAGTAGAAGATGGCCCAAGTCCTTGGGCCCCTGCACCCATGTGGGAGACCTGGAAGAAGCTCCTGGCTCCTGGCTTCAGATAGGTGCAGCTCCGGCTATTGTAGCCAATTGGGGAGTGAACCAGTGGACAGAAGACTTCTCTTTCTCTCTCTGCCACTCCTTCTCTCTCTGTATAACTCTGGCTTTCAAATAAATAAATAAATCTTTAAAAAAAGAGAGAGAGATCTCCCAGTGCTGGTTTACTGCCCAGATGGCTGCAAATACCAGAGCTGGGCCAGAGCAAAGCCAGGAGCTTCATCCAAGTCTCCCACATGGGTGCAGGGACCCAAAAGCTTACACCATTTTCCACTGCTTTTTCTCAGGCCATTAGCAAGGAGGTGGATTGGAAATGGGAGCAGCCAGTGCCCATATGGGATGCTAGAGTCGTAGGCAGTGGCTTTACCTATTGTGACGCAAATATTTATTAAATATTTGTTAGGAGGGAAGAGAAACTGATAAAAATTAAGTCGCTTACCAATTTTTGATTTTCAAAATATTTCTGCATGATGTGATTTGGGGTTACCTTTCACTTTACAGTTTTTCCCATAACTTAATGATGTTGGTTTCTCTCAGCCACCAAGGATTAGCCCAGTTTATATGGCTTTATTTATTATGTCTATTTCCAAATACATCTATCTCAAGTGTCTTTTTTCTGTATTACATTCCAGCACACATCTTCTATCTTGCTTGTTTTTTAATGGTTATTTATTTTTATTTATTTGAAACACAGAAAAATTTTCCATCTTCCACTTCACTCCCCAAATGCTCACAACAGCCAGGGCTGAACCAGGCCGGAAGCCAGGAGCCTAGAACTCAATCCAGGTCTCCCACATGGGTGGCAGGAACCCACGTATTTGAGCCATCATCTACTGCCTCCAGGGGGTGCATTAGCAGGACGCTGGATTGGAAGCGGAAGTGCTACTGAAACCCAGGCCCTCTTACGGGATGTGGCATACCAAGCTGCCACTTAGCCCACTGTGCCACAACACCCACCCCTCACATCTTGTTCTTGTCTCTACTGGTTCTGTGTCTGTGTGCTAATAATTGTGTGCTGTGTGTGTCTGTGTTTATAATTTTCCGAAGCAGACCAGTTTTGGGGGGACATATTGAAGCTTTGATAATTTAGTTGATAAAGGATCAGTTGATCTCCCTTTGTGAAGAACGCCATGCCGATGCATTGTGTAGTTCCGTATTTGAATGTCCTCTGGCTACTTTAGGCCTCAGAGTTATTGCCCTGTGGTATGAATTTTCAATTCCTCTAGACTCTGAAGACATTGCATTTGCCCATTTTCCATTGTTATAACAAAATACCCAAGGCTGGGTATTTTATAAAGAAAAGGGGCTTATTTAGTTCACAGTTCTGGAAACTCCAGCACAGGGTGCTCTCTGATCACGTGATAGAAGGCATCACAATGGCTGCAGTACATGCAACAGATCTGACTCAGGATCCTTTGAGAGCTACACTCATTCCTTCCAAGGGCAGTGCCTCAGTGACCCAGTCAACTCCCACGAGGCCACACCTCTTAAAGGTCCCACCACTCTCGACATTGCTGCACCACAGAGCAAGCTTCCAACACGTGAGCCCTTGGGGGACAAACCACACCCTAAGGCCAGCAGACATGGGCGCCACACTGGCCAGAATCACAGTCTGTTCGCATTGAGGTATCTGTAAGATCTGATGGGACTGGGACCGATTTACGTTTTACCTGTTGATAAAGGAGTTGATTGTGGAAACCTGAGTCAACGGGCATCCTCACATTTTTCATCTCTTAGAAAGATGTTACAGATGGTCTTCTTGAGCTGACTCATGGTTTAATCCTATGAGGATTTTTTTTAAAGATAACATGTTCACAAACAAGGATTTCTGTTACCACACTGCCACAGAGGAGGCCCTGAAGGAAAGGCAATGATAGAAACCCTGTCAACATTACAGAGATCCCCTTGTCAGGACAAGGTATTTTTCAGCTCTGGGGTGGGGTGAAAGGTAGGCTCTAGAACAATGCCATCCAACAGAATTTTCTGCAATGAGAAAAATGTTCTCTATCTGTGATAGCTACGTGGGTACCTGAATGGTATTTTTTTTAATCTAAATTTAATTCATTTAAAATTTAAAACCACACATGTGGCTAAACCATCATACCATATTGAAAAGCACAACCCAAGAATTTAACAGAGAAAAAGAGTCTCTTAGATTGCTTATGAGATACTAAATAGGGGAAATCCATTATAGGTAAAGAAACACACTAAAATTTATGACAAAAACAACTTTGGGGCCAGTGTTATAGTGTAGGAGGTTAAGCCACTGCTTGCCATGCTGGCATCCCCTATCAGTGTGCCTGTTCCAGTCCCAGCTCCTGCACTTCTGATCCTCCTTCCTGCTGATACTCCTGGGAAAGCAGTGGATGATAAGCTGAGTACTTAGGTTCCTGCCACCCACGTGAGAAACCTGGTTGAAGTTCCAGCTCCTGGCTTTATCCTGGCTCAGTCCTGGCTGTTGTGTTGCAAGTATTTGGTAAGTGAATCAGTGAATAGAAGATATTTCTCTCTCTCTCTCATTCTGTCTCTGTCGTTCTGTCTCTTTCTTTGTGTCACTCTGCCTTTCAAATAATAAATAAATCTTTTTTAAAAAAATTAATAGAAGACAACTTTTTAGAATGGTGTTAGATATACAGCAAAATTGAGAGAAAAGTATAGAGATAGCTCCTACCCTGGCTCCCCTCCACATGCGTAGCCTTCCCCATGACCCATATCCCACACTAGAGCAGTACATTGGTTACAGCTGATGAACCTGCGTTGCCGCTTCGCTATCCAAGTCCATGGTCTGCATGGGGCTCACAGCAGGTGGTGTGCATTTTAGGGTTGGGAGCAAATGCCTGTGGTCTCACTGCCCATTCATCTCTCCCTTCCTTCTCTCAACCCCGGCAGCCATTTTCACTGTCTTCGTAGTTCTGAAACTTGGCGTAGCACAGTATATGGCCTGTGCAGCATGGTTTCTTTCACTTAGGAGTTTGTACTTAATATTCCTCCATGTGTTTACAGAGACAAACCTGTATTTAACAACATTGTTCAGGTAATTTATCACATTGCAATGATATGGCAAGGTGAATTCAAATTTTAACATCTAGGAAAGGTGTTAGAAAATATAACCACTTATGTGCTAAATAATATTTACTCCAAACATATTCATATAATTTACAATGATACTGAAAGTAATTTCAGTACAAGTCTGAGATTTCTTTCAAACCAAAAATAGCTCTATAAACATTATATTCAGTGGGACTTCATCTCATGTACATGTTGAATATCCCTTGTCTGAAACACCTGGGACCAGAAATGTTTCAGATTTTGAATTATTTTGAATTTTGGAATACATGGGGATGGAACCAAAGTCTAAATACAAAATTCATTTATGTTTCACATAGATATTATGCATATAACCTAAAGGCAATTTTACATAATATGCATATTTTTAAATTTTTTTGAAGTCTAAATTCTTTGGCTTTTTTCATTTTTTAAAAAATGTTGCTTAACATGTAATTCTTTTATATTTGTTATGGGGTACCATGCAATAAACTGATGAAATCAGGCAATTAATGTTTCTGTTTGCTTTATGTTTGGAGCTGCCAGCTCCTCTCTCCAGTGCTGTGTACAATATATAATTCACTGTTGTGACTGTGGTTGTCCACTGTGCTGTGCAGCACTCAAACCTATTCTAATGTGTTTTGACACTCCCTTATCCAATCGTCCTGTGTCCCCTCCTCCCACCCTTCTCAGCCTCTAGTAATCACTATTCTAAGTTCAGGTGGGCTGTTTTTCTACTTTCAAGATTTATTTGTTTGTTTGTTTATTTGTTTGAAAATAAGAGAGAGAGAGAGAGATCACTCTTCCACTCCCCAAGTGGCCTCAACCAAGGCTGAACCAGGCCAAAGCCAGAAGCCAGGTCTCCCACGTGAGTGGCAGGAGCCCAAACACTCTGGCCATCTTCTGCTTTTTCCCAGGCTATTAGCAGGGAGCTGGATTGGAAGTGGAGCAGCCAGGACACAGAACCAGCATCCAAATGGAATGGCAGTGTTGCAGGTGGTGACTTTACCTGCTTTGCCACAATGCCAACCCCAGACTGACTTTTTTTAACTTCCATATATGAGAGAGAATGTGCCATATTTATCTCTCTGTGTCTGGCTTATTTCGCTTAACATAATGAGCAACAGTTTCATTCTTTTGTTACAAGTGTCAAGATCTCATTCTTTTTATGGCTGAATAATACTCCATTGAGCATATATACTACATTTTATCCATTCATCCTTTTATGGACACCTAGGTTGATTTCATATCTTGGCTGTTGCAGATAGAACTGTGGCGAACGTGGGAGTGCAGATGTTTATTTGATAGGCTGATATCATTTCCTTTGGACATAAAACCAGAATTAGGAGTGCTGGGTCATATGGAAAAATCTTTTTTTTTTTTAAGAATTATTTATTTATTTGAGAGGCAGAGGTAGAGAGAGAGGGGGAGAGACAGAGACAGAGAGATCTTCCATCCACTGGTTCACTCCCCAAATGGCCACAATGGCTGGAGCTGGTCCAATCTAAAGACAGGAGCCAGGAGCTTCTGCCAGGTCTCCCAAGCGCTGGGGCCATCTTCCACTGCTTTGCAGGCCATTAGCAGGGAACTGGAGCAGCAATGGAGCAGCTGGGACTTGAACCCATGCCCATAAGAGGAGATTCTGGTGCTGCATGCCACTGCTATACCACAGTACTGGCCCCTATATGGTAAATCTTTGTAGCTTTCTGTAAAACTTCCATGCTGTTCTCCATAGTGGATGTATTCATTTGTATTCCTACCAATGATGAAAGAGTTCCCTTTTGTCCACATGCTGACCATCATTTGTTATTTTTGTGTGTGTTATTTTTGTCTTGGTAATAGCCATTCTAACTGGAGTGAGATGATATCTCATAGTTTAGATCTGATTTCTCTTCTCGCTATTGATATTAAGCATTTCTTCATATATTTGTGGGTGACTTGTGCTGCTTCTTTTGTGAATATCTATTCAGAACTTTCACCCATTTTTTAACTGGGTTGTTTGGGTTTTTGTTGTTGAGTTTTTTAAGTTCTTTACATAGTCAGGATAGTGACCCTTTGGCAGATGAATAATTTGCAAGTATTTTCTCCCATTCTGTTGGCTATCTCTGAATTTTATACAATAATTTTAATAATTTTGTGCATGAAATACAGTTTCATGGTATAGAATTTTTCCATTTATGGCATCTTATTGATATTCAAAAAGTTTCAGATTTTGGCCTTTTGGAATTTCAGAGTTTTGGCTGAGGGATGCTCAACCTGTACCACATTTGGCTGATGAATTAACTAACTCAATAAATTTCTGGGGCCTTTAGGGACAGCATAGGCAAGAATGAACCACAGAGACTTGGGAAAGAACCCGTCAGGAAGATGAGGCGATCTGGGGAAGGCCCTGTACTTGGAAGAACTGAGGAAGCCTGGTGTGGCTGGAGGGGGAAGAGGATGATACAGGGGAGGATGTAAGGAAAGAGGACAGCGAGGGCTAAAACTGCACGGTCTTTTAGGCCAGAAAAGGAGTTTTGGACTTTCTCCTTAAAGAAAATGTAAGCCGTTGAGAAGTGTGAATTTGGGGGCTGGAGGGAATGATCACATGGGCAAACTTTACATTGTAAAGAATCTGATCAATGGAACCAAACAAACAGATGTAAACCTGTCCAGGGAAAAGCATGAAAACTGGCCTGGAACCAGCGAGGACAACTGACTACCATCTGAGTTCTTCCAAGAATAAAGTAGACTTTCATCACGTTCCAAGGCACAGCCCCAGGATGTTTTCCACCTCAGCAGCCAGAAGGGCCTGTTCAGGTCAGATCCTATCATTCTCCTGCTTGGGCCTCTCCTGGGGGCCCCCATCTCATCCAAACCAAACACCGGCCTACCCGTCTGGACCCCTTCATCTCCTTGACCTCATCTCTTGCCACACTGGTCTGGCTGTTCCTCAAACATGCCAAGCAGAGTCTCTTCCCTTGATGTTCCCTCTGCTTGGAACTCTCCTCCGATCAGACATTCTCATGACTCCTTCCCTCGTCTCCTTCTAGTCTCGGTTGAAACGTCATCATCGGGGGTTGGCACCAGATCTGTCTAACCGGCAGATATAAGATCTACCTCCAGCCCCAAACAGTCCTTTTCCTCTTCCTGCCTTCAGGATCTCCACAGCACTGTCACCAACTGGCGTACTGTTTACTTACTTGCTTCATATTTGTCTCTCTCCACCAGAATGCAGGCCCCGTGGGCGCGGGGACTGTTGTCCTCAGCACTTACGTGTGCGCTAATTGTTGAAGGAATGAACAGACGAATGAATGAATGAGGGATTGACTTGATGACCTCTCAGACTTCTCCTGCTCACAAAATGTAGTTCAGAGAACCAACACTAGCACTCCATGTTCTGCTACTTCGTGCAAAAGCTTCCTAAACCCTTCCCTTGGGTAAGGTTCCAAGAACTGCGGCCAATCTCTCCCATCGGCTACTTCTTCCCACACCTCAGCTATCCCCGCAGAGCTGTGCCAGTGCTTCACCCAGTACTGCCT
This sequence comes from Oryctolagus cuniculus, assembly GCF_964237555.1. NCBI lineage: Eukaryota > Metazoa > Chordata > Mammalia > Lagomorpha > Leporidae > Oryctolagus > Oryctolagus cuniculus. The sequence goes on along the minus strand of NC_091433.1, from coordinate 34,448,447 downwards.
CTCTCCAGGGCCAGCTACCTTCTCCCCACTCTTGTTCTTTAGCCGAGCATGAGAACGCAGGCCCAGATAGCTGGGAGGCATGGTGGTTGGCTTGCGAAGAACATTTGCTGGCCGCTGCCCAACTGCAAAGCCCTGGAATCCCTCCAAGGATGCGCACAGGGCAGCTGCTGCCACAGCATAAAATTGTCCCCTTCTCCCCGTACGCCGTATAGACTCCATCTTCATAGTCCAATGCATAGACTGCCAGTCCTCCTGTTGATAAATGGCCCTACCCTGGTTGCAACATAAAGGTACCAACCATATCAGACTTTTCTGGTGAGCTCTTCAATGTATTTTTTTAATTATTATTTTAGTGAAGAAACCAAACAAATTAGATTTTTGATCTGTCTCAAAAACACCAGTGTGTGTGTGTGTGTGTGTTAAGCACAGAGTTTAGAAAAGAACATGAATTAGCAAACAGAAGGCAAAGTTCTGAATCCCAGTTTGTGAGTTGGTGGTGCCATGGCCTTTGACAAAGTACAAAACCTCTTCTGGCTTCAGTTTCCCATCTGTAAATAGGAATTACAGCTTCTGCCCTGCTCATCTCTCAGGGGTGTTGTGGGGATCAAGAGACAGGGGAGGTGGATACTTTGTGAGCTCTACAATGCTGTTCCCACATGGAGATGCCTATGAATAGAACCGTAATGGTGGCATCTGTCAAATGCCTGATGAGATGAAAGTGGGATCCTTATTCACTCAGTAATGAAAGACAAGTTCAGTAGAGGTCAGGAGAGGAATCTCTGCGTTTTTGGCCTTCACATTTCTATGGAAACCATCAGCACACTACCTATTTTCTACAGAGAGGTATTCAATTATGGATGTGTTGTTTGAGCATGGACAATTGGTTACTTTTAGTCATTTAAATTATCTTAATAACCTCCCTCCTGAATGATCAATTCGCACAGACACAGTGGCTACCTGAAATTATGGCTCTAAAAAGAATTCACTTTTCAACAGAAAGATCGTTGCTTTGATTGTGGATTTATGAGGGAACTTCAAAAAATTCATGGAAAGAGAATTCAAAGGTAAGTTCGGTACAAAAAGTTTTTGAAATCCATATATACTCATGCATATTTCTAGAGCATTTCTAGATGCACACTTATTTCAAACGAACTATCCATAAATGCTTATGATATGCTTTAAAATATAAAAATACACCTCTCACAGTTTTAACCTAAGCAAGTAGTTTAGTTAAGATTGACATGTTAAAGTACAGAGATAGGAAAGGAAATGTCGCCGCCTTTGCTGCAAAGTGTGAGCAGGTCTGTGCCCCGGGGTGCGCTTGCCCTTTACAGGTGTACATTACTGTGTATCACTAGAGAAGGGCCTTCGCTTCAGAGGAAAGAATAAGTGGGCATAGGTGAAATTTCATACGAAAACCCTCTGGCAAGTAGAATTAAATGATCTATATGTCTCTTCCCCACAGTAAGCAGACTTGAGACTAACCAAAGGAAAAAACCCTCAAGTCGCCGTGAGGGTGGTTGGTTCTGCAAATGAGTGAGGTCCACCTGCAGTGCTGAGGTCTTCTCTCTGCACCCAGCATTTCCATTTCCAATGTGTTGTCATCCAGTTTGGGACCGCACTATGGCCTGGCATCTGTCTTTACGTACTGCGTGACTCTCTTGTTCCTTCTGCACCAGGGGATGCACAAGAGGGTAGAATCCTGCCGGCAATGCCGCCTTGGTTCCTGTGCACCTTGGCCATTGCTAAAATAAGGGCCGGAGTCTCTGTGTAGATTTCAGGCGTTCCACAGCATGGAACAATGTGGCACAACCTTCTGCAACTGGCATCTTTGCAAGGACTTCTGAGAACTGCTGGAGGAATGAGTCTCTCCTGTTTCTCTGGTTAATGTTTGCTTTGGTCAGGAGAGGACCAGTGCGTCCTGTCAGTTCTCTGGTGTTGCCTGAGGTCGTCACCCTGTCCACTCAGGAGCGGGAAACGTCAACCTTTGGTCCATCCCCTGATTCCTGCTTCTTTATACATACGGCAGCCCATAGACCCCACTACCTTTCTTGTGTGTTTTAATCATGCAACACATGAAGCCTGTGAAATGGAATCTCCACATTACATAAATTGCAATAATCAGCTCTTGACAGATTTCTGCAAAATGTTTGTTGAAAACTTCCTTCAGTGTCCCGAGACATTTTACAAAGATTCATTGTCAGTGTTTCAGAGAGAAAGAAAAATGAGATAGTTATCTATGCTGTTTCTTCATTCTAGTATTGCATGTGCTTGGAAGCCAACCAGATTTCTAACAGGGTTGAAAATGTCAGCCAGAATGTACTGAATACATAGTGGGGACTGCGATTAAATTTCCTTTGGTTTACTTTGCTAAGCTGGGCTTGGGCTCAGTCTGGAGGGAGGGAGGGAGAGTCACTCGTGCTAATAATGTAATTCATGGCCTTTGAGTAAATCTCTTCTTGCTTACCCCTTCAATTTGGGCCCTTCCATGCTTTTTATCATTTCCAGGAAGCTGGGTGATATTCCAGTCTATTAAATGGCATCTCACTTGAAGAAGTTATTTTTGAAAAAAAAATTACCCTGAAAAGAAAGTAACCATCAAATCTCATATATTTCTCTATATCATGGAAAAGTACAAATGAAACAGGCTGAACTCTCCCTAAATGGAACAAAGATGGAAATGAATTTGCTTAAATCAGCGCAAGCAGCTTATTTTGTTTGAAATTCAAATGGAAAGGATGCTTGCTTTCTTTTCTTTTTTTAGAATAAAAAAAGATTTACTTACTTGAAAGGGAGAGTGACAGAGAGGGAGAGAAAAAGATCATCCATCCACTTGTTCACTCCCCAAATGGCTGCAATGGATGGAGCTGGGCCAGGTCAAAGCAAGGAGCCAGGAGCTCCATCTGAGACTCCCACGTGGGTGACAGGGACCCAAGTACTTGGACCCCCTTTCTCTGCCTTCCCAGGTACATTAGCAAGAGACTGGATCTGAAGTTGAGCAGCCCTCACTTGAACCAATGCTCATTTGGGGTGCTGCTCGCAAGCAGCAGTTCAGTCTGCTGTGCCACAATGCTGGCCCCTAGGGTGCTTCCTGGTTGATGAAACAATTTTTCCTCTTAAGTTGCAAACAAAGCTGCTAAGTTCAGGTGCTACTTCAAGACCCATTTGAGTAGACATGGATGCGCTCCAGATTCAGCCTAGCATGTCCAGAGGCACGGGTTTCTGGGACATTCTTGGGCCCTATCTGGCTGAAAGAGTTATTGAGGGACTGGCACTGTGGCATAGCGGGCAAAGCCGCCTCCTGCAGTACTGGCGTCACATATGTGTGCTGGTTCGAGGCCCCACTGTTCCACTTCTGATCCAGCTCTCTGCTATGGCCTGGGAAAGCAGTAGAAGATGGCCCAAGTCCTTGGGCCCCTGCACCCACGTGGGAGACCTGAAAGAAGCTCCTGGCTCCTGGCTTCAGATTGGCACAGCTCCAACTGTTGCAGCCATCTGGGGAGTGAAGCAGCGGATGGAAGATTTTCTCTCTCTCTCTCTTTCTGCCTCTCCTTCTCTCTCTGTGTAACTCTGACTTTCAAGTAAAATAAATATATCTTTAAAAAAAGAAAAGAAAGTTCTTGAGAACTCTGTAAACCTATCTTCCTGCTGATGCTGACAAAGCAGACTACATTGCTGAGGCTCTACAACTCTTCTTTTTTAATTTATTAAAAACCAATTGAAAGCTGGCACCGCGGCTCACTAGGCTAATCCTCCGCCTTGCGGCACCAGCACACCAGGTTCTAGTCCTGGTCGGGGCGTCGGATTCTGTCCCGGTTGCCCCTCTTCCAGTCCAGCTCTCTGCTGTGGCCCGGGAAGGCAGTGGAGGATGGCCCAAGTGCTTGGGCCCTGCACCCCATGGGAGACCAGGAGAAGCACCTGGCTCCTGCCTTTGGATCATCACGGTGCGCCGGCTGTAGTGCGCCAGCCATGGTGGTCATTGGAAGGTGAACCAATGGCAAAAGGAAGACCTTTCTCTCTGTCTCTCTCTCTCACTGTCCACTCTGCCTGTCAAAAAAAAAAAAAAAAATCGAGTAGGGTGAGCAACAGCAGAGTAGGGGCAGATGTTGTGGCTCAGCAGGCTAAGCTGCCGCGTGGGATGCCTGCATCCCATCATCAGACTGCTGGATCCAGTCCTGGCTGCCTCACTTCCCATTCAGCTTCCTGCTAGTACATCCTGGGAGGCAGCAGAAGATGGCTCAAATGCATGGGCCCCTGCCGCTCACATGGGAGACCTAGAGTGAGTTCTAGGCTCCTGGTTTCATCCTGGCCCAGCCCTGGCTGTTGCAGGCATTTGGGGAGTGAACCAGTGGATGGAAGATCTCTCCTCTCTGTCTCTGTCACTTTGCCATGTAAATAAATAAATACATAGTTAGACAGATAAATAAATAGATAGAATAAGTGAATAAATAAAACTTTAAAAAATAATGGCCATCAGCAATGTCTTTTCCTCCGTGGAGACTTCCTTGGAGCCCACACGCTGCCGGCTCCCCTCCCTGTGCCTGGACTCAGGACTGAAATCCTGCCGACAAGAATTCCTCAGTGCAGGGTGGAGCACAGCCATGACTGTGTGCTTTCCACTCCTGAGGAGTTCCAGGTACCTTTTTTACAGACACAGCTTAATTACTGCGATGGAATTTTATATGTGGTTGAGGTGCCGTCACACATAGACCATTACAGTTTATTATTTAATTCATGAGGTTCATGAGCACAGACATACTGAGCTGCGTGGGGTACCCTAGAGTAAGGCCCTGCCTCAAACCTGAAAGGTACATTAACTGTCTGTCTGTCTGTCTTTCTCTCTTTTTCTTTTCTTTTTTTTTTTTTTTTTTTTTTTTTTTTGTAAGATTTATTTGAAAGAGTTACACAGAGAGAGGAGAGGCAGAGAGAGAGGTCCTCCATCCGCTGATTCACTCCTCAGTTGGCCAAAACAGCCAGAGCTGCGCCTATCCGAAGCCAGGAGCCAGGAGCCAGGAGCCAGGAGTTTCTTCCAGGTCTCCCAGGTGGGTGCAGGGACGCAAGCACTTGGGCCATCTTCTACTGCTTTCCCAGGCCACAGCAGAGAGCTGGGTGGGAAGAGGGGCAGCCGGGACTAGAAGCGGAGCCCATATGGGATGCCGACACTGCAGGCGGCGGCTTTACTCCCTACAGCACAACACCAGCCCCTTACCTGTCTTTCAGAGACAATGTTTGTGCATCCCTGCTAGCCGGAATGGGGTTGGGGGAGGGTGGATTTTCAACAAACAAAAACTGGACACATTGAATAAGAAGAGAGACCTTTCTCTCTCTAGTCCCCATCCTAGTGTCCTCCTTGGGAAATGAGGAAGCAATGACACGAAGCTCAGTATTCCTTCTCTTGGTGGGAGACTTTCCCAAGATAACTCAGTCCATTTTCTCCACTCTAACGATGGGGGACTAGAGACACAGAAAGTGGCAAAGAAGTACATGTAGGTGTTGATGGAGAATGAAGACTGAAAGCTCCATCTCCCTGTGTGTAACCCACTGATTTTAGCATTATGCTCCATAGTGTCAGCCATGGGATCACTATGTGGGCACATGAGTGATCGATTCCATACTGGTCCGTGGGCTGCTGCGTTTGGGCTGCAATGGGTGTGTCTCTTTTCCACTGCATTTACACAAGGTGCATGCAACAGGTAGACTTCCCCAGAGGCTGCGACATGTTTCTGCACTTTGAGGCATGCTGTGGCCAGAAGAGGAGGTGGGAAGGGCAGTGGTTTTCTTTTTTTAAAACTTTTATTTAATAAATATAAATTCTGTTAAGTACAACTTTTGGATTATAGCAGTTTTTCCCCCCATAACCACCCTCCCACCTGCAAACCATCCCAACTCCTACTCCCTCTCCCATACCCTTCTTCATTAAGATTCATTTTTAATTATCTTTATATACAGAATATTAACTCAGTATATACGAAATAAAGATTTCAACAGTTTGCACCCACACAGAAACACGAAGTGTAAAATTCTGTTTGAGTACTAGTTATAGCATTAAATCACAATGTACAGCACATTAAGGACAGAAATCCTACATGGGGAGTAAGTGCACAGTGACTCCTGTTGCTGATTTAACAATTGACATTCTTATTTATGATGTCAGTAGTCACCCGAGGCTCTTGTCATAAGCTGCCAAGGCTATGGAAGTCTCTTGAGTTCTCAAACTCTGACCTTATTTAGACAAACCATAATCAAAGTGGAAGTTCTCTCCTCCCTTCAGAGAAAGGTACCTCCTTCTTTGATGGCCCCTTCTTTCTGCTGGGATCTCACAGAGATCTTTCATTCAGATCATTTTTTTGCCACGTGTCTTGGCTTTCTATGCCTGAGAAACTCTCATGGGCTTTTTAGCAGATCCAAATGCCTTAAGGGCTGATTCTGAGGCCAGAGTGCTGTTTAGGGCATCTAGGATGGTAGTTTTCAAGCACTTTCACCAGCATCCATGTGGAGAAGTCCATTTCATGTCACCAACCATTTCCAAATGACATGACTGGAGGTGCATGTGTGTGTGTGTGCAAATGTCCACAGAAAGCCCTTGTCTTTACAGTTGTAATGAGTTAGGCTCTAATTTTATTAAAAAGATAAAAACACCTCTGTTAGGAACCTGTTGAATTGATTTTATGTCCCTTTTATGAATGGGACATGATTGTGTGGGTTTACTTCATGAGCTCGGCCTGGCTTGTCTCATCATAAGCTTCCTGCCACATGTATTTGTTTCCTACTGAGGGATGCAGCTACACCCCATGAAACATTTCACTGTGAGCCGTCATGATCGGTACTGAATGTTATCAAAGGACTTTTCTGTGAGCATCTATGAGACAATCTCAAAAGTTCATCAAAATAAAATTAAAAGGTAAGTTTATTTTGGTGCCAAAAAATGAAATCCATTTTTTTCCTAAAATACATATTCTGTGGGTTTGTTTGTTTGTTTTGAGAGCGAGGGACAGAGAGCTTCCATCTCCGGGCTCACTCACTAATTGCCCACAATGGCAAGCCCCAAACCTATCTTTTAATTCCATTTTCAGGAAACATTTTGTTGTGTCCTGGTGCCGAGTGTTTCCCAGGAGAACAGATGCTCTTTGAGGACAGCCGGGCTTGGTTTCCTCCCTCAGGCTGCTGAGTTGTCTTTTGGGTTCCCTGCCCATTTCCCTTCCCAAGTAGGACTGATCAAAAATACTTGCAGACCAGCGTGTTCTGCTCCATGACCTTGGACAGGTGGCTTAAACTCTTTGATCCTCAGTTCCCTGATCTATAAAATGAAAGAAAACAATAGTTCCACCTCACAAGAATGTTGTGAAAGATAAATGATAACTAAATGTGAAACTTCTTCTCAGGTTTAAAGTAAATATTAGGTATAATTATGATTTTACCTATAGCATAATCAATCATGACACATTAGAATGAAATGTGCAAGTGACAAAGCAAAATTAAGCTCTGATTCTTTCATAACTCTGGTATTTAATAAACTAAAAACACATCAATGTATTCTCAAAACAGATGATTAAACCTATGAGTATCTGAAGTTATATATTGCTACCTAAAAACCACCTTACCACTTATCAACGTAAATGCACAGCTACAGTGTAGAACAGTGGCTAGCAGGGCTGGGAGGAGGAGCAATGGGAGTTACTGTCGGGTGGGTACGGAATTGCAGTGTGGGAAGATGAAAGCCTTCTGAGACGGATGGTGGGGGTGAGGGCTGCACAGCAGTGTGAATGTTCCAGATGCCACTGAGCTGTACCCTTAAAAGTGATTAAAATGTAGGGGGGCATTTACTCTGATGGGTAAGGCACTGGTTAAGATGCTGCATCCCACACTGGGGTGCCTGAGTTTGATACTCAGCTCTGGCTCCAGTTTCCTGCTAATGTGGACCCTGGTAGGTAGTAATGATGGCTAATTGAGTTCCTGCCACCCTTGTGGGAGACCTGGATTGAATTTCCGCCTCCTGGCTTCAGTCCCAGTCCAGCTCCGATTGTTGGCATTTGGGGAAGTGAACCAGTAGAGGGAAGCTGTCTCTCTTGCTCTCTCTGTCTCTTGAATAAATAAATTAAAAATTATTAAAATGGTAAATTTTATCTCATGTATATTCTAACCAATAAAAAAAGAAAGTGATTTAAAACCCACAAGGTTTTTTTTTTAAAAGATGTGTTTATTTATTTATTTGAAAGCCAGAGCCACACAGAGGCAGAGAGAGAGAGAGAGAGAGAGAGAGGTCTTCCATCTGCTGGTTTACTCCCCAGTTAGCCACAATGGCTGGAGCTGTGCCGATCTGAAGCCAGGAGCCAGGAGCTTCTTCCAAGTCTCCCACATGGGTGCAAGGGCCCAAGGACTTGGAACATCTACTGCTTTCCCAGACCAGCAGAGAGCTGGATCAGAAGTGGAGCAGCTGGGACTTGAACAGGCATCCATATGGGTTGTTGTACTGCAGCCTGCCGTTTAACCTGCTGCACCACAGCACTGGCCTCAAACCCACAAGGTTTTTAGAGTCGGAATCTGGAAAGGGATGGCCAATTTACCACCTTGGTGCTTGCTCTTTCCTGGAGGGGGTGTGCGGGGCCTCTGTTCTCTCCCCACTGCCTGTCATCTTCCAAAGCTTCTCTCTCTGCTTGGCTGCTCCCTGTAGCCAGAGAGCGCGGACTTCTTCATGAAGAAATTGGATTCTCAGAGAGCAGAAGCTCCAGACTTCTTAAGGCGTGGGCTTGAAGTCCCAGAAGGTTGTTTCCATCATTTGTTTCTGGTTCAAGCGAGTCATTTACTGGCCTGGATTCATTTTGACAGGGGAGGATGCGAGGGTATGAATTCATAGGAGCATGGTTCCTTTGGGGCCATGTTATATGGCAATTTGTTAGCATTTTTGCATGCTGTGCCTCATCTCAAATCCCGTTTTACTGCAGGATCTGCGCACCAGCAGTGGAGGGTCATGGTTGTATGGCTAGGTTTTGGCTCAAGGTTTCGAATCTTGGTTCTGCCCTTTGATGGCTGAGAGACCCTTGGAAAGGTTTTTGCCCTTCTCGATGTTTTAATTTTCTCATCTTCAAAATGGGAACGGCAATGGAATTTATGTCATCACATTGTCATGATTACCAATTAGTTCAGTATGAATAGGACCTTAACAGTACCTAGCAGAAAGTAAGAACCATACAAACTCGTGCTGTTGTTATTGTTGTTACAATAAACAAAAAGAAGCAGTGTGGTGGAGACCTGAATATTGAGAGCTCAGTAAGACAGAAAGTCCGGCGATGCTTGCCCAGGTACACAGGACCTCCTTGCCTCACAGACTCCTCACTTACATCTAAATCCCTCGCTGACATTTAAACTGCTTTCCTTTTGTTCTGCCCACAGAGGAGCTGGAGAGCAGCTGATCAACATCTCTCCATAATAATTCTCTGAACACCTGAAAACAGCTGTGGAGCTTAAAGCTTTTTCTGAGTCTAATCTGCACATAGGTAATTGAGTAGATGATGTGTTCAGATGCATGCAAATCTGGGCCTGGGCACTGTTGCTATGTTAAAAATAGGCATCCCTCACTTCTCTTCACCCCCTTCGGAGGCTGGATCTTGTTCTCCCCAAATGCACTGAGAAAACAGGTCTCCTTTTCCTTTCTTTTTCTTTTTTTTTTTAATGTATTTTTTTATTTTATCTGAAAGGCAGAAACAGAGGGGGACAGAGACAGAGACAGAGACAGAAAGAGATCTTCCATCCACTGGTTCACTCCTCAAATGTCCGCAACAGCCAGGACTGGACCAGGCCAAAGCCAGAGCCAGGAAGGGTCTCCTATGCAGATGTCAGAGACGCAGGTACTTGAGAAGTCACCACTTCCTCCTAGGGTGCACTCTTATTGGAGTCTGGATGCTGGAAACAAGCAGAGCCAGCGCTCAAACCTAGGCAGTCCACTACGAGATGCTGGCATCCCGAACAGCTCCACCTCTCCACCAGACACCCACCCTGAATCTCTATTTTTCCTATGTGTAAACCTGGAATAGACCTTTTTTTTTTTTTTTTTTTCGGAGGCAGAAGACGGTGCAAGCATGGGCTGAAAGCTACCCTGAGTGTGGCACACTGCTGGCTCAAAAGAACAGTGAAGCCCAGGAACCAATGTTGTCAAACAGCTAGCGACTGTTGTTTACTTCGTCGAGTTCTTTCTGAGCCAGCCAGGGACCCTACTGCCTAACTCAGCGGACATGGCCAGCCCTGCTGCATTGCCATGCTCTCTACTTTGGAGTGGTGCTGTCCCTTGTGGTGTCCGAGGGCACTGGATCCAGGGTGCCCGGGTTCAGGTCCTGGCGCTGCAGCTTCCTGTCTGTATGACCTTAGGCACCTTGCTTAACCTCTTAGTTTCCTCATCCTCACGTTCATCTATAAAATAGGCTTGATAGTGGTGCCGTGTTACAGCGCTGCTGAACATTGTTAAAGAGCTCTTGTATTCATTCTTGTTGTTGTTGTTAACCCCTTAGCACAGGGAAGAGACAGGAAAAATTCTAAATATTAAAAAAAAAAAAAAAAAGCTCATCTTTGTTAGCTTCTGAAACACGTGGCTCTTCTCCTGCCTGGTAAACCAAGGAGTGGTTCTTTGTCAGCCTTCTTTCACTCATCATGAAAAACTTAGGGTTTGGAGCCGGTGCTGTGGCTCACTTGGTTAATCCTCTGCCTGCGGCACCGGCATCCCATATGGGCACTGGTTCTAGTCCCGGTTGCTCCTCTTCCAGTCCAGCTCTCTGCTATGGCCTGGGACGGCAATGGAGGATGGCCCAAGTGCTTGGGCCCCTGCACCCGCATTGAAGACCAGGAAGAAGCTCCTGGCTCCTGGCTTCGGATTGGCGCAGCACCGGTGGTGGTGGCCATTTGGGGAGTGAACCAGCAGAGGAAGACCTTTCTCTGTCTCTCTCTCTCTCTCTCTCTGTCTAATAATAATAATAATAATAAACTTAGGGTTCCCCAAAGACTCCACTTCTGATCCCCCAATTCTCTCTTCCTATTCAACTCCCTACATGATTTGTGCCCTTTGTCTTAATACGCCTCTATCTCTAGGTTGTTGTAAAATGGAATCCTTCCTCCAGATGATCTCAAGTCCCTCAAATTCAGAGTCTAAAACCATGGCTTCTTCTCCTGGTTATGATGAAGTAGTGACTGGTACCAGACTAGTCATCCAACCATTTTTTCAAAAACCGTTCAACGTGGTAAAATGCATAGCTCAGCTATTTCAGGAATTGGCCCAGAAGCTGCTTAAGAGAAGAGAAACTTCTCTGGCAAACCCCAGAATCACTCTAACTCTCTCTGGGGGCAATTTCCTGACCAAGGAGCAAAGCCCTGGAGTCCAAGCAGGGAAAGGAGGACCCCCCAAGCTGGGGCGGTGGGAAGCAGAGTTGAGGAGCTGAGTGGGTCAGGACACTGGGGAAGAGGAGCTTTGCAGAAGGAGGGCTCCAAAAATCCTCGCTGGGACTCTTTTGGTTACTTGCTAAGAGTGGGTTGCACACGAGCAGGGTGAGGTTACTGAAGGAATACCAGGTAGAAGCTTCTGGGGGGACGAAAGCTCATGCAGAGAAATGAGGACACTCCAGAAGCTTAACAGAAAAGGGGAATTGAAAGATATGTTTTTTTGACAGGCAGAGTTAGACAGTGAGAGAGAGAGACAGAGACAGACAGAAAGGTCTTCCTTCTATTGGTTCACCCCCTAGGTGGCCGCTATGGCCAGTGTGCTGCGCCAATCCGAAGCCAAGAGGCAGGTGCTTCCTCCTAGTCTCCAATGGGGTACAGGGCCCAAGCACTTGGGCCATCCTCCACTGCCTTCCCGGGCCACAGCAGAGAGCTGGACTGGAAGAGGAGCAACCGGGACAGAATCCGGCACCCTGACCGGGACTAGAACCCGGGGTGCCGGCACCGTAGCCAGAGGATTAGCCTAGTGAGCCACGGCACTGGCCTATGAAAGATATGTTTAAGGGCCAATGATATGGCACAGTGAGCCAAGCCTCCCCCGTTACACTGGCATCCTGTATCAGAGAGCCGGTTCAAGTCTCAGCTGCTCCGCTTCAGATCCAGCTCCCTGCTAACATGCCTGAGAAAGCAAAGGTGATGGATGGCTCAAGTGCTCAGGCTCTGGCTACCTGTGTGAAAGACCAGATGAGCTGCTAGGCTCCTGCCTTAGGCCTGACCCAGACTTGGCTCTCATAGCCATTTGGGGAGTGGAACAGCAGATGAAAGATTCTCTCTCTCTCTCTCACTCTCTCTCTGTGTGTGTGTGTGTGTGTGTCTGCCTTTCAAATAAATAAATTAAAAAAAATATGTTTAGGGGTGGGTGCTGAGTTACAGCAGGTGATGGCCCTGCCTGGGAGGTTCACGTCCCACACGGAAGTGTCTGGAATCGAATCTGGCTACTAAGCTTCCCCTTTCCAGCCGAGGGGCAGAGGGTGATGGCTCAAGTGCTTAGGTCCCTGCCACCCACACAGCAGATCCAGATGGACTTTCCAGCTCCTGGCTTCAGCCCAGCCCTGGCTATTGCGGGCATTTGGAGAGTGAACCAGCAGGCAGATGATCTCTCCCTATCCCTGTCTCATTCTCTTCTGTATCGCTGCCGTTCAAGGTAAATGAAAAAAATAAAATAAAAATTTGAGAAATTGTGGGAATGAGGACCACATTCTAAAGCAGCATTTCTCAGATTGACCCCAGGATCATCCACATCACCTGGAAATTTGCTAGACATACTGTTGGAAATGCGGGTACAAGGGACTCATCTCCTACCTCCTGAATCGGAAACATGGGGAACGAACCCAGACATCCGTGTCTTCACAAGCTCTGCAGGTGATTCTGAAACAAACGAGTTTGAGAGCCCCTGGCCTAGAGGAAGGTCCACACTAGACCTTACAACAAGACCTGAAACCAAGGCTTGGCAAGACTCACAGGGGACGCCAAGCACACTAAGAGGAACCTGGGGAAACAGCTCGGACTTTCCAAAGATCTGCACTAATAGACTAAAAACATAGCCTACACAAGCTCAAAGTGACCAGACCATAACTGAACTGCCTTTTAGAATGAAAATCAAAGCTCTTCGGAAGAAGACAGCAGAATTTGGAATTCAGAATTTTTACAGTGTCCAGTATCACATTGAAAAATTACTAGATGTAGGATCTGGCGTTGTAGCATAGAGGGTAAAGTCACCACCTGTGATGCCAACATCCCATAAGGGCACCAGTTCCTGTCTCAGCTGCTCCACTTCTGATCCAGCTCCCTGCTAATGGCCTAGGAAAAGCAGCAGAAGATGGTTTACACGTTTGGGCCCCTGCCACCTACCTGAAAGACCCGGATGAAGTTCCTGGCTTCAGCCTGGCCCTGCGCTAGCTGTTGCAGCCATCTGGGGAGTGAACCAGTGGATGGAAGATCTCTTACTTGCTTTCTCGCTCTCCCTTTCTCTCTCTAACTCTGACTTTGAACATAAATAAACATTTGAAAAATATTAAATATGCAAAAAAAATAACAATTGCAGTCAATAGAAACTGACTTGGGGCCAGTGCTGTGGTATAGTGGGTAAAGTGGCTGCCTGCAATGCCAGCATCCCATGTGTGCACCAGCTTGAGTCTTGGCTGCTCCTCTTCTGATTCAGCTCCCTGCTAATGCACCTTGGAAAGCAGTGGAAGACGGCCCAGGTCCTTGGGCGCCTGCACCTATGCGGGAGACCCGGAAGAAGCTCCTGGCTCTGGATCAGCCAAGCTCCAGCTGTTGCGGCCATTTGGGGAGTGAACCAGCAGATGAAAGATCCCTCTCCCCCACCCCACCCTGTCTCTCCATAATGCTGAATTTCAAATAAATAAATAAATATTTTTAAAAAAAGATAAAGAAACTGACTTTAAGATTATTCAAATGCTGAATTTAGTAAAGACATTAAAGCAGGTCTTATACTGATATTCAATGAATTAAAGCAAATATGCAAATATATTTAAAATAAAGGAAAACATGACCTTTATGAGTAAATAGAAAATCTCAGTGGAAAAATGGAAATTATTTTTTAAAAATCAAATTCCAGAACTTAAAATCAAAATGTGACGACATTCACTGGAGAAGCTTCACATCAGATGGCAGATGGCATAAGCAAACTCATGATCCCCCAATAAAAATGACCCGATTTGAAGAATAGAAAAAAACAGGTGGAAGAAAAATGAGGAGAGCTTTAGAGACCTGCAGGAGAATATCAAACCCTCATGTAATTGAAGTCCCAAAAGGGGAAGAAAGTAAGAATGGAGAAGAAAGATAATTGAGGAAATAATGGCCAAAAATTTTCCAAGTTGATGAAAAATGCGAACTTAAAGCCAAGCCCAGTGAACTCCAAGTAGTGTAAACACAAAAACCACACCTCAGCTGGTCCTTGTCAGGTGGCCCCCCCAAAAAAAATCAGCTAAAAAAAAAGAGAAACATTTGAAAATAGCAACAGAAAAGTGAAACTACTTACAGAGTAACAACGATGTGAAGACAGCGACTTCTTGTCAGAAATGAGGCAGAACAGAAGGCCCTGGAATGACAGCTTCAAAGTGCAGAGAATCCAAACCCACTGTTTACCCTCCCGTCCTCTGGTTTCCTCATCATCCCTGGTCTCCCTTTGAATTCTGGTCTCCAAGCTAGAAAACAGAGTTTTTCTAGGTTCCTTGCTGTCCTCTATTCTTATAGAATCATCCGGAAGACCTTTCGATGCTACTTTTAAAATGTCACTAACCGAGTCTCATTTGTTCCTTTCTACTTCCACCACGTTACATTGGGCTCTTTCTGGCTGTCATCTGAGGCCCACATGACAGAGTCAGATTGCTGGGGTTGAACTTTGCCTCTCCCACTTATTAGGTGCAACTGTGGGGCTATTCTTTGACTTCTCTGAGTCTATGTGTAGAGATTCTTTGTTTTTCTGAAGATTTATTTATTTGAGAAGTAGAGTTACAGACAGACAGAGGGAGAGGGAGGGAGAGAGGTCTTTCATCTGCTGGTTCACTCCCCAGATGGCCACAACAGCCAGAGCAGAGCTGAGCTGATCCAAAGCCAGGAGCCAGGAGCTTCCTCTGGGTCTCCCTTGCGAATACAGGGCCCCAAGCACTTGGGCCATCTTGCACTGCCCTCCCAGGCCATCAGAAGGGAGCTGGATCAGAAGTGGAGCAGCTAGGACTTGAATCGGCACCCACGTGGGATGCCAGCACCACAGCTGATTCCTAACCTACACAGCCGATTCCTAACCACAGTGCAGGCCCCTATGTGTAGAGATTTCTTAAGGCTGCACAGGAATATTCCATGTCTCTAACAGTCTTCGGTGGGCTGGGTCACGCCACAATTACAGACATCCTTCAAATCTCAGTGACTTTCAACTGCAGCTCCTTCCATGCCCATGGGAAGTCATAGGAACTCTTCTCTGTCATTCTCACTGGGACCAAGCACCACCGTCTGGATGACTGACAGTTGCCATGGCAGAGGGAAATCGGGGGTCTACAAAGTTATATTCCAGTTCTAAGTTCTGAAAGATGCCTGGTTCTTCAAATTTGCACATTCCACTGGCTGGATTAGATCACATGGCCACCTCCAACTTCAAAAGGAGGTCAGAAATTGTGATTTTATCCCACGCGCAGAACTGAGATGAGATGGTTATCAAACTGGCATCTAGATACGCCAAGTTCTCCTCTTGGCACATGGTAGCATTGCACTTCCCTGTCCCTTGGAGTAGGTGGGATATGTCTGACCCTTGGCAGAAGCTTTGAGAGCCCCCAGACAATGGACCACACTGTCTTCCCGGTGTCGGAAGGATGAGCGTTCCCACGCTGTGGGGCATGCCTAGAGAGGAAGCCTCCACTATCCAGGATTTCTGCATGACTGTGATGAGCAGAGCTCCCTGGCCAACCTGCATGGGCGAGGAATTAGTTTGGTTGTTTTAATGACTGAGATCTGGGAGTCACTTCTTGTCATAGTATAACCTAACCTGTCCTCATGCAGTACAAGAAGTGGGATCATTTGGGGATTAATGAGCCAACATATGTCAGGTGCTTGACACATGGTAAATACTCCATATATGTGAGTATCATTCACTAACAAACCACTGAAGCTCCCTAGCCATCTCTCTAGCCCCGCTTATTTATCCATCCACTCCATAGCCACCAGAGTGATCTTCCTCATATGCTAATGTGGTCCTCACACTTCCTTATTTCAAATTCCTCCTTTGATGAATCTGAATTCCCTAGCAGGGGTCACCCTTCCATGACCTGCACCCGACCTGCCTCTCAGCCCCATCTCGCATGAATCCCAGGGCCCTCCTAGGATGGAGTGTCCTGGAGCACAGGTCTTGTGAGGCTCTTTCTCACTTCCTTCTCTGCCCACCAGGGACACTGCTTATCATGTTGTAAGAAACCCCAGCGATGACCTCTTCTATGAATCTACACAGGCACATTTGAAAGAATCAGGTACAGTCCTACCTTGTGCATTATTTGTTTGCTTGCCTGTTTTCATTAGTGTGGCCCTCAATGTCAAAGACCGAGCCCAACTCATCTTTGTATCCCCAGGGCCTAGCGTGAGCCAAATATGTATCCAATACCTACGAATTGAAATGATGAATTAATATTTATTAAAGTTCTGGGTTTTTTAAAGATTTATTTTGTATTTATTTGAAAGAAAGAGTTACAGAGAGAAGTAGAGACACACACACACACAGAGAGAGAGGTCTTCCATCCACTGGTTCACTCCCCAGAAGGCCGCAAGGGCCAGAGCTATGCCAATCCAAAGCCAGGAGCCAGGAGCTTCTTCCGGGTCTCCCATGCAGGTGAGGGGCCCAAGGACATAGGCCATCCTCCACTGTTTTCCCAGGCCACAGCAGAGAGCTGAATCGGAAGAGGAGCAGCCAGGACTAGAACCAGCGCCCATATGTGATGCCGGTGTTTCAGGCCAGGGCTTTAACCCACTGCGCCACAGCACCAGCCCCTCAAGTTCTATTTCTAATGATTAGGACATACAATTTCTATACAAGTTCTATTTCTAATAATTAGGACATACAACCATGACCAAAGTTTCTAGTTTTTCTTCTTAGACACAACAGAACCTTAAAATGGAAAAGATTTTCAAAATAAAAGTAGTGTATGCTAAGGTAATTTGTAGCTTAATATTTTTTATTCTGAAAATTCCAGCACTAATCCCAAAATTCAGTAATATAGTTGTCATATAAGTGAGCACAATGTACTGAGTAGATGTAATAGTTATTACATAAAACCACGATTTTTTATATTTTCACTACCTGAGATACTTACATGATAATATTTTTGAAGTAGTGAAAAGACGACCACCATGGATAGATAAAATTCCTCAGGAATATACATCGGATTAGTATTCTCTGGCTGCACTCTTTTACAAATTGTGGATTTGGGAGCCTTGAACAGCTCAAGTCACAGCCACTTTTCTGGAAGGATCGCTGCCCTTGCCATGCAGATTTTTACTGCTCCTGTAATCTGCAGCTTTCTCAAGAGCTCTTTGTTTTCTAAGAATGGCAGCCTTTTCTGTTGAGTTTTTGTAACCTTTTACCTCCATCATCAAATGTATAACCATTATGAAGAGTATTGTTTGAGATTCTCCCAGTAAAAATCTCCCTTCATGAATCAGTGAAGCTTGTGGGTCGTAATTATTTTCAGAACCCTATATTGCCCAGTGCTACAAAACTACCATGGCCCTGCAAGGCTGAGAGTCCGATAGCAAATGTTCAAAATAAGAGATCTCCAAAATCCTAATTATATATATTTTCAAACATTTATAAGGATCAGATGTGGACAGGAGTTGAGGTGAGAGGACATGCAATAATTTTAAAAAGGGAATTGGGGGTGGGGGCAGCACTGTGGCATAGCAGGTAAAGCCTCCACCTGCAGTGCCGGCATCCCATATGGGCACCAGTTCTAGTCCCGGCTGCTCCACTTCCAATCCAGCTCTCTGCTGTGGCCTGGGAAAGCACTAGAAGATGGCCCAAGTCCTTGGGCCCCTGTACCTGCATGAGAGACCCAGAAGAAGCTCCTGGTTCCTGGCTTCAGTTCAGTTCAGCTCTGGCTGTTGCAGCCATCTGGGGAATGAACCAGCAGATGGAAGACACCTCTCTCTCTCTCTCTCTCTCTCTCTGTGCCTCTCTGTAGCTCTGCCTTTCGAATAAATAAATAAATCTTTTTAAAAAAAGGAATTTTAAGGTTTTTCTTATTTATTTTGTGTTTGAAAGGCAGAGAGACACAGAAAGACTAAGAGAAATCTTTTATTCACTGGTTCATTCCTCAAAGGCCCACAGTGACCAGTATTGGGCCAAGCTGAAGCCGGGAGACCAAAACTCCATCCAGGTCAGCCATGTGTGTGGCAGGGGCCCAAGTGCTTGAGCCATGGTCTGCTGCCTCCCAGGATGTGCATTAGCAGGGAGCTGCATCAGAAGCAGAGGCAGGACTCTAACCAGACTCTCCAATATGAGATATGGACGTCCCAAGTAGTGACGGAGCTGCTGCACCAAAAACCTGCCCCAAGGAATCTTGAAACCTGGATATACATCGACCTGCATGTCCACATAAAGTAGAGTCCAGCAGCCCAGAGTGACACGGGAAATGTATCCACATGGGAAACTATCTGAGCAGGTTAAGTCTTCAGAAAAAAGAACATGAATGATGGCTAGTCAAGAAATCGGTGTACGTCCTGTCGGGCATGACTCAGCCTGAAAAACCACTGGGAAAAACTGGCACCACCCACGTGGTTCCTCCTTCAGGGTGGGAGAGTGGCTGACTGCAGTCCGCAGAGGGGAGAGGGGCAGAAGCGGGGTCCTGGCAGGGGAGGACACCTCCAGAAATGTGGGGAGCAAACCGGACTAGACTGAGTTACTGGAATTAAGACTTATTCTATGCATCTGCTCTCCCACAATATGGCGCTGGGAGAGAAGTAAACAGCTTCCGCACAGCTGCCTCCAGTCCAACTAATAAACTGTAGGACTTGCTCCTGATTGGAGGAGAGCAGCGTACTCGGCGTGTGGGCAGCCGAGTTAGGATTGGCGGAGAAGGACTATAAAGGAGGAGAGAGACGGCATGCACCAGGAACATCTATGGGGAACATCTAAGGGAACCCGTGCAGCCCCCGAGAGAACCGGCCGGCGGTGTGCCGCTCCCCTGCGGAAGTGGGGAATGTGGCCAGGGGGAACTGCCCTTCCACGGAGGTGGAAGGGATAGTAGCCAACCCGGGAAGAACCAGCAGCAAACCCGGGGAGGGCCGAGCAGACAAAAGAACAGCGCAGGGTCCTGTGTCGTTCCTCCACGAAGAGGGGGAGCGACACAGAAATGTTTCTCTTCTTTCTTCAAGAACACCCCCAACCACCACCACCAAAGACAAAGCTGGTTCCAGCAAATAGTTGGTGATTTCACAGGGGAAATTTAAAATTCCACTTGGGAAGAGTTTGAGCAACAGCACAGCTATGTTGACCTTGGTGGGGGAAAGGTGCTATGTGCTATGGTCACTGTAGCCACATTTTAGGTTTAAATAGACTCTGAAATTGTCAAGGGGACCTGTCTAGGATGAAGCATATGTGTGAGAAAACGTACTCCCCGCTGCAAATTAGCCTGGATTCAGGTTTTTCAATTGTGCCAACTGGTATCAAGAAGCCACGTCTTTCAAATGTGTAACAATGTCGGCAGGATCTAGCTAGCCAGAGTGGAAAAATATTTAAAATTTAATGGTTACAGAACAGACATCTGTTTTTTCTACATGAATAAATAGAAATTGAAAGACAAAAGAAATACAGTTTCTGAGGCTAGCTCTTTCCTAGAGTGAATCTGAAGCACCGAACATATGGATTGTTTGTCATAACAATGAAATGTATGTCAGCCAAGGTCACATCAGATCACATAACATTAAATATTAGTAAGGTGTTCCTGACATTGATTAATCCAGATTGATCCTGTAGTTGTAGACTTTCTAGATTCTAAACTTGTTTTAGGGAACAGCCCAGGGATGTGGCCAGTCTTTGTAATTTCCGATGAAAATGAGTAACAAAGATGGAAACCGCGGGCTCTAGCAAGTCAGAGGGTGTGTCTTCTTGCCCTACTGGCTCCTCTCCATCTCCTGGCTCCATGGTAGCTTGCAAAGTCAAATGTTCATGTGGTCTAGACGCGCATGGCCCCAGTGGAGTGTCTGTGTGTTTCCAAGTCAAAGCCTAAATAATGTTTTCTGATTTTAGAAAGAGATGAAAGACCCTCTTCATTTTGTGTTAGATTACCCAAACATGGTAGTTTTTTTTTTTTTTTCCCATGGCAAAGAAGTCCCTGGTTATTTCAGAGATTGCCAAGAACACCAAAACCTGGAGCCACTAAATGACCATGGGTTCAGGAGTTCTCTATGACTGAGAACTGGGTCACATTGAGATCTTTTTCGTTTTTGCAAAACGACCAGAGTTCACCTGAAATCTAGATTCAAAATACACTTGAAAAACATTGTGCCTTTGAAGCATGTTGGGGTGGGTGTTGTAGCTCAGCAGGCTGTGCCACCACTTGCAATACCAGTACCCAGTATCAGAGTGCCAGTTAGAGCCCCAGCTGCTCTGCTTCCTCTCTAGCTTCCTGCTAATTCAGACTCTGAGAAGGCAGCAGATGATGGTCCGTGCCCTGGGAAATCTGGGTCCTGATTCTCCCTAGCCCAGACCTGGTGGTTGTGGGAATTTGGGGAGTGAACTAAAGGATGGAAGATTTTTTCTCTCTCTCTTCTGCCTTTCAAATAATATATATTTTAAAAAGATAATTATTTTTAAAGAGAGCATGCCACTATGAGGAGTCAGAAAGTTGGCGGAAGCTGGGATTAAGAGACACAGAGATGGTTTCTGTGGTTGGTTGGTAATGCCCGTGAATTCTGACATGTGTTTCTCTGACTCATTTGGGTCAAACACAGGGTAGAGTATAGGGTGGGGGATAGGTGGAGGTAGTGGCATATAGCTGTTAATACTATAACATACAATTATTTTGTATGCTTTTAATCATAATGCATAGTTTATCTTAAAATTTCAAATAACTAAAACAGGATATGGACTTTTGTATTGATTACGCAGATGTGTTGATTAAAATGGACCACATATTGCACGAAGACCCTCATTTAGACTATTTTTGTAGATTGTAGAAGGGCAGGCCTTTTCAATAGATTGATTATGAATCACAATACTTGTAATCATTTAAAACTACAATCTTGGGCAGGTAATCGGAACAGCAGTCAACATCCCCCTTGGGACACCTGCATCCCATGTTGGAGAGCCTAGGTTCAAGTCCCAGCTCTGCTTCCAGTCCAACTTCCAGCTAATGTGTACTCCAATAGACAAGGGTTGTGGTTCCAGAACTTGGGTCCTTACCACCAATGTACGAGACCTGGACTGAGTTCCTGACTCCCAGCTTCAGCCTAGCTCGGCCATAGCTATTGGAGGCATTTGGGAAGTGAGCCAACTGATAGAAGGTATTTCATTCTCTGTCTTTCTTTCTCTGTACCTTTCAAGTGAAATGAAAAATAAATTTTAAAAAATGAAAACTATCATTGAAAGAGAAATGACAAAATTGAAATTTTCCCATCCAATTACAAGTGATGCTCAATTTTCAGTCTATAGAAATTTCTTCCCTCTCTTCACAGTGCTCACATTGCTAATAGCCAGAGGAACACAGACTAAGTGGCCCTGTTCTGTAGGAGAGTGAGTCTCTCTGCTTTGAAAGTGCAGGCTCCTTCTACCATCACACAGGCGAACTGTTCAGAAGGAACAGTGTGGTCAGAGCAAGCTCCCGGAGTACCCTGATAGAAGTGCTCCGCTGGGGTATAGCCCCTTTCAAGTTTGCTGCGTAGCCCCAAGATGTTTTATCTGAGGCCCCCACTCCAAGCCCCAGGGTCAGATCGAGTCTGTAAAACTGTTAACGAGTGTACCTGTGAGCATCTCCATTCTGCCAAGGCCTCCACTGAGCCTACAGTCAAGGTTGCCAGGTCTGCTCAGGTACCAGTGACTTCCTCCCTTAAGTGAATATCTATGAATCTTTTAGATTTCAAAGCCATTAGCTCACAAAGAGGCCATTACATTGTCAGAAGGTTTTAAATCAATGGTTCCCAATCTTTTCCTTTTTTTTTTTTTTTTTAAGATTTACTTATGGGGCCAGCATTGTAGTACAGTGAGTAAAGTCTGTAATGCTGTCATCCCATATGGGTGTAGTTTGAGTCCCAGCTGCCCTACTTCTGACCCAGCTCACAGCTAATGTGCCTGGGAAAGCAGCAAAAGGTAGCCCAAGTGTTTGGACCCATGCTACCCACATTGAGACCCTGATGAAACTCCTGGTCCCTGGCTTTGGCCTTACCCAGCCTGGGCTATTGGGACCACTTGAGAAATGAACCAGCAGATAGAAGATTGATTCTCTCTCTGTCTCTGTCTCCCTGTCTCTGTCTCTCTCCTCTCTCTCTGTCTGTCTGTCTGTCTCTCTCTCTCTCAAGCTTGCCTTTCAAATAAATAATGTTATTTATTTATTTATTTGAAAGATCTTCCATCTGTTGGTTCACTCCCCAAATGGCCGCAATGGCCAGTGTTGGGCCAGGACTAAGCCAGACGCCAGGAACTCCATCTGAATCTCCCACATGGGTGGCAGGGATGCAAGCAGCCATCTTCTGCTGCTTTCCTAACACGTTAGCAAGGAGCTGACTCAGAGGTGGAGTAGCCAGGACTCAAACTGGTGCTCCTATGGGATGCCAGCGTAGCAGGCAGTGACTTAATCTGCCACACCACAGCACCCATCTTTTCCTTGATTAGAACCTCCTTATCAACACATTGACACATCATTTATTTATTTGGACTTTTAGGGAGAAGAATACCTAATGACAAAAAAGTTACTATCAACCTAATAATTGAGAATTAACTTATAGAATTTTAATCAACATTATTTGTAGCTATTTATAAAAGTTAAGCATTATAAATGAGGGGCTAGTGCTGTAGCATAGCAGGTAAAACTGCAGGGCTGGCATCCCATATGGGTGCTGGTTCAAGACCCCACCACTCTACTTCTGATCCAGCTCTCACCTATGGCTTGGGAAAACAGTGGAGGATGGCCCAAGTCCTTGGGCCCCTGCACCCGCATGGGAGACCCAGAAGAAGCTCTTGGCTCCTGGCTTCATATCAGCCCAGCTTCTGCAGTTGCAGCCACTTGGGGAGTGAACCAATGGATGGCAGATCTCTCTCTCTCTCTCTGCCTTTCAAATAAATAAATATTTTTTAAAAACAGGAATTACACAAGAGACATAGTCCATCTATATTACTGATTGAATCTGTACTATCATTAAAGTTCTTTTGGTTGCAAAGAGCAGAAATAGATTGACCAAGGAGAAGTTCCAAGGAAGAGTTGGACACCAGACCTTGAGAACCACAGGGTTGTGGTCAGTGGCAGTTCGTGATCTGCTCTAGGGCATGGACATCACCAGTTCAATAGTCTAGGTTCCCTGGACTTAGAAACTGACAGACCCAGCTTGGTCAGTTATACATGCCTGAACCAGCCATGGCCAGGGAGACAGGACACAGGGTACAGACAGAGTTGAGGCCATCCATAAGTACCAAGTAGGAATCAACAGTCAACATTTCACTTCTGGAAATGTTCTGTACTCCTTCGACAAATCTCTCCCATAGTCCTTGTGTAGAAAGGAAGAACAGTCTCATTCAGGAGGCTCTCTGAAACTGGCACTCCCCGAGTTTCAGGTTCCCTGTCTCAGTGGAGATACTTGTCCCTCATTGCCCACTTTTCACAAGTGATCAAACTAAAAGAGTCAGATTTCCCCTTATAGTTTTCTCCTCTTTCTGAGAGATTAAAATACTCGCAAGACAGGGTGATTTACCAAATGCTCTTCTTTGAAGAATGTTAGATTTGGGGCACACATCAGGAAATTAGGCATATTTTTCTGACCAATGTTAGATCTAGAATTTCTACATAGGAGGGACTTTGGTGAGGGCAGTTTGATTGAAAGGAGATTGTGAACCAGCATTTTTGTGGCAAGGCCAAATTCTTCCCCACCCCAGTGTGGGTGTAGGGTACTCTGAATGTGTAGTGAGTACTGTAGGTGCCTTGTCCAAATCCCCTTGACCGGCTGGAGTACCCACCCTCCATCTGCTGTGAGTGCTAAATGCTCTTGACTCAGACTGGTTCCCTTCTTAAATCAGCCTAAAGAGTACATCCTTCCACAAGGGGAAGATCTTCACGTTCAAAGATTCTCTCAAATTCCATAACTTTACCTATGATCACACTGTTATTTGTCCAGGGCTGTGCTATGATTTGGATGTGGTTTGTCCCCCAAGTGTTCACACATTGGAAGCTTGGGCACCCGGGTGGAGATATTGAGAGGTGATGGGACCTTTAAATGGCGGAAGCTGGTGAGAGGTCATGACGTCATTCAGAATGCTGCCCTGGGACGAGAACCAGGTAGCTCCCCCAGGATCCTGAAAGCTCTTACAGGAGGAGTGTGGTAGAATAGTGAGCCTGAGCCCTGAGTGGCTGGCTCACCACGCGATTTCTGTCTTGGATGTGCTCTCACCTGGTTGCCATTGACTGTGTGATGCAGCCCACAGAGCCCTCACAGGGTTGAGCAGATGCCCTTGAGACTCCAGAACCGTGAGCTAAGTAAACCTCTGTTTTCAATAAAGTACCCGGCCTCGGGGATTTCATCATAGAAACTGGAAACAGACTGATACAACTGCCAGAATAAAACACCATTCACTGGGCAACTCAAACAGCAGAAATGTATTTCCTCACAATTATGTAGGTTAGAAGTAGAAGGTCAAGGTGTTGGCGTGTTCGATTTCTCTGGAAGCTTCTCTCCTTGGTTTGCAGATGGCCACCTAATGGCCTCACATGGCCTTTTTCCTCTATGCCATACATGTTCCTTCCTCTTTTTATAAAGACACCAATCTTATTGAATTACGGCTCCACCCTTGACCTCATTCAATCTTAATTACTTCTTTAGAAACCCTAGCTTCAAATACAGTCACATGAAGCATTAGGGTTTCAGTATGTGAATTTAGAGGGTGCCATTCAGTTCATGACACGTGCTATACCTACTTTTCTTCTCTATAGGACTCACAAACAACCACTCACCCAAAGTACAAAAATCCCTGTCAGGGCTGGGCCATTGTAAAGTAGGGAGAAATAGGCAGCCATTGGGAGCTTCCCACTTCCTGGAACACCTGCTGGCATTAGGCATTCAGCTAGCTGTTCATTTTGAAGTTCCAATCAGCAGGGAGTCCTATGATTAGCATACCAAGGCTGCTCCGTGGAAGGTTGTTATATCTGTGGAGTCATCCTTACAGAATATGTTCAAGATCAAATGGAGATAGTTCATTCACCTGTGTGTTTGTGTGTGTGTGTGTGTGTGTGTTTTGTCATCCAAATTGAGGAAAAGCAAGCAGGCTTCCACCAGGCTCTCTCCCTGAGTGATGTGATGTCAGCCCTCTTGGATTAGAAGCCATTGTCAAGAGACAAAAAAGGAAGGAGGTAGGGAATTACACGATCCTTAATGAAGGGTGAAATCTGAACGAAATCTTATTAAAAAATAAGAGAAAAAAATTCAGGCTTGGAGTGCTACCAAGCTTCCAACCAAGTTAGGTTAAAATTGAAAACACAGATGAACTGTCACCTCAAAAACAAAATTTCCAAAAATCTGTAATCTCATCAACAAGCCTGAAGAACAAAAAGACCCAGCAGTCATATATAATACCAATATGTAAGACCTAGAATTCAAATCTTACTGCTTTTTAAAAAGTGGACTTTAGGGGGCTGGCACTGTGGCATAGTAGGTAAGACCGCTGCCTTCAGTGCTGTCATCCCATATGGGAGCTGGTTCGAGACCTGGCTGCTCCACTTTGGATCCTGCTCTCTACTATGGCCTTAGAAAGCAGTAGAAGATGGTCCAAGTGCACCCACATGGGAGACCTGGAAGAAGCTCCTGGCTCCTGGTTTCGGATAGGCCCAGCTTCTGCTGTTGTAGCCATTTGGGGCATGAACCAGCGGATGGAAGACCTTTCTCTCTTTCTCTCTGCATCTCCGTATCTGTAACTCTGCCTTTCAAATAAATAAATAAATTTTTTAAAAAAGTGGACTTTAATCTGGGATTGCAGTTTCTGTCCCCTCTACTATTCCTCTACATAAAATCTCTTTTACATCATTGAATGTTATTAATTATGACATGAATCAATACATAAAGGTATAATATAAGTATTGTAAAGTGGAATATTACCTGGAATAAATGGCGCTCAGTGTTAGTCCAAGGAGGAAAGCTTCATCCGCTGGCTACAAGTGCTGGCAGCCACTGCGTCCTCCCAGGCGTGGGCCCTGCAGCTTCTCAGCAGGGAACACTCAGTACTGGAAGTGCAGATAGACAGGCACTGACTGCAGCCTTTTCCTGGTAGAGTCTGCACTCTGTTGATAGACAATGTTCAGGCAATTCGGTGTTTTAGCTTCCCTGGCTTCTGAACACAAAGGACTCTGTTGTATCGCTTGAGAGGCATCTTCAGCATAAAAAGACGAAAAATCCTTGTTCAAAAATAACAAGTGCTCCATGTTTACACATCCTAACATCACGTGCTGCTTACAGGAAGCACCTCAAGCAGCTAGAGCAGAAAGTCTATTATTGTTACGTGGAAGATCATTGCTACGTGGAAGATCTTGTTGACTCTCAGCCTCATGAAGTCTTTGCACTCCTGCATTGCCAGCCTGTGGCCACAGAGAATAGGACAGAAGTCAAATTTAGTTAACTCTTGTCTTAAAGGATACTGATTTCCAAAGTTCTCTATGTCTATATTTGCTGTGAATAAGAACATCCCTAAACTGGATTTCCACATGCAGAGTATGAAGCAAGACCCCTACCTTACACCTTACACAAAAATTCACTCAGAATGGATCAAAGACCTAAACCTACAACCCAATACCATGAAATTATTAGAAAATATTGAGGAAACCCTCTAAGACATTGACATTGGCAAAGAGTTCTTGGAAAAGACCCTAGAGGCACAGGCAATCAAAGCCAAAATTAACAAATGGGATTACATCAAAATGAGAAGCTTCTGCACTGCAAAAGAAACACTCAGCAAAGTGAAGAGGCAACGGACAGAATGGGAGAATTATGTGCAAACTATGCAACTGATAAAGGATTAATAACCAGAATATATAAAGAGATCAAGAAACTCAACAACAACAAAACAACCCAGTTAAGAAATGGGCAAGGGGCTGGCACTGTGACAGAGCAGGTGAAGTGCTGATTTGAGTCCCGGCTGCTCCACTTCTGATCCAGCTCTCTGCTATGGCCTGGGAAAGCAGTAGAAGATGGCCCCAAGTCCTTGGGCCCCTGCACCAGTGTGGGAGGCCTGGAAGAAGCTCCTGGATCCTGGCTTTGGATCGGCTCATCTCTAGCCATTGTGGCCATTTGAGGAGTGAACCAGCAGATGGAAGACCTCTCTCTCTCTCTCTCTCTCTTTCTCTCTCTCTCTCTCTCTCTCTCTGTGTGTGTAACTCTGACTTTCAAATAGATAAATAAATTTTTTTAAAAATGGTCAAAGGACTTAAATAGACATTTTTCAAAAAAGGAAATCCAGGCCAGCACCTTGGCTCAATAGGCTAATCCTCTGCCTGTGGCGCTGGCACACCGGGTTCTAGTCCCGGTTGGGGCGCTGGATTCTGTCCTGGTTGCCCCTCTTCCAGGCCAGCTCTCTGCTATGGCCCAGGAGTGCAGTGGGGGATGGCCCAAAGTGCTTGGGCCCTGTACCCCATGGGAGACCAGGAGAAGCACCTGGCTCCTGGCTTGGATCAGTGTGATGTGCTGGCTACAGCACACCAGCCACGGCAGCCATTGGAGGGTGAACCAACGGCAAAAAGGAAAACTTTTCTCTCTGTCTCTCTCTCACTATCCACTCTGCCTGTCAAAAAAAAAAAAAAGGAAATCCAAATAGCCAACAGACACATGAAAAAATGTTCAGTGTCACTAGCCATAGGGAAATGCAAATCAAAACCACAGTGAGGTTTCACCTGACCCCTGTACAATGGTTTTCATACAGAAATCAGCAAACAAAAAATGCTGGTGAAGATGTGGCAGTTGGGGGAAGGTACCCTAATCCTCTATTGGTGGGAACGTAAACTGGTACACCCAGTGGAAGACAGTATGGAGATGCCTCAGAAACCCGAATATAGACCTACCATATGACCCAGCCATCCCACTCCTAGGAATTTACCCAAGGGAAATGAAATCAGCATATGAAAGAGTGATCTGTACCCCTGTGTTAATGCAGCTCAATTTACAATAATGAAGATATGGAATCAACGCAAATGCCTGCTAACTGAAGACTAGATAAAGAAATTATGGGATATGTACACTATGGAATACTATGCATAGGTTAAAAATAAAAAAGAAAGAAACCTTGTCATTTGCAATCAAATGGGTGCAACTGGAAAATATTATACTTAATGAAATCAGCCAGTCCCCAAAGGACAAAAACTATATGTTCTCCCTGGTCTTTGGTAACTAATAGAGCACCTGAAATGTAATCTATAGAGTGAAATTGAAACTTCGAGATGCAGTAACTTTGAACAACAGCTCTGTCTCAAGTGTTGAGAAACAGGTTGTTTTTCTCATACTATTTGTTGAACTCTTTACTTAGTATAGAGTTAATTTTATGTGTATAAAAAGTTAATTGAAAATAGATCTCAGTGAAAAATAAGAATGGGAATAGGAAAGGGAGGAGAAAGAAGGGTGGGAGTGTGCATAGGGTGGGAAGAATCGTATGTTCCTAAAATTGTGTGTATGAAATGCATACACCTTAAATGAAAGGATTCTGGGGGGAAAAATCCTAATTCTGCTGCTGCTTGCATTTGCTAGTTTACACGAATGACCATACTGACACCAGAGAATGTTAAAAGTAGGCGTAAAGTTTATGGCACTAAGAAAAATTTTGGACAGCTATTGTAGTGAAGGGGTGGGAAAACGGGCACTCAGGTAGTATTGACGGCAGTGTAAATTGGTACAACATCCATGGAAGGCGTGTTGGCAATGGGTGTCAATATTGCACATTAACCCTGAAGTTCGACTTCCAGAAATGTATCCTGCAGATACACTCAAAGATGTGCAAAAGGAGCTGCGTACAACAGTATGAACCACAGTACAGTAGTCCCCCTGTGGAGGATCCTTTCCAAGACTCACAGTGGATGACTGAACAGAGTCCTAAACCCTGTTTATGTAGACAAGGGTACTTCACAAAGCTCGCTGAGAGGCGGGCATTGTTGCCCAGTGGGTGAAGCCCCCTCTTGTGACACCAGCATCTCATCTTGGAGTGCCAGCTGGAGTCCTCACAGCTCCACTTCTAATCTGTCTTCCAGCAATGTGCCTGGGAAGGCACGGGCCCCTGCCACCCATGTGGGAGAACATGCCTCCTGGCTTTGGCCTGTCCAGCCCAGGCCATTACAGCCATGTGGAGAGTGAACCAGTGGATGGAAGATCTCTCCCTCTCTTTCTCTCTCTGTCTCACCTTCTCTCTCTTGATCTTCCTTTCAAGTAAATGAAATTTTAAAAACAAAACAAAAAGTTTATAGAAAGAAGCATTAAAAGATCAGCCAACTCTGGGGCAAAAAATTGAAATCCATTCATACAAGGAACCTTCAAGAAGTTTGTGGAAAATGTGTATTATGAAAAATAAACAATGGATTTCAATTTTTTGGATCAAAATAAATTTATCTTTCGATCATATTATCCATGAGCTTTCTGAAGTAACTCATACTGTTTTTCTTCTATACTGTACATACACATACATTTAATACTGTTTCCATCTTAACTAAGCACTTAATGTTCCGTTGTTTGGGGTTTGACAAAAAACTATCACAAATATCTTTTTGCTTCACAATTTCACAGATAGAAAATTTTTCCTCACCATAGATGTTAGCAATCTCAGCACATAGTTTTTTCTTCTCCTAAGTCAAGAGTTTTCCACCTTTTTGCTTAAAGGAAGTACTAGATGGTTTTACTTTGGCATTTCCAAATCGCCAGCACCACGGCTCCTGTGCTTTGGGGACATTATTGAGTAAAATAAGCATCACTGAAACACAAGCACTGTGATAGCACAGCAGTGAATCTGATAACTGAGAGTTACTGCCAGTGAGTAACGGGCAGGTAGTGTATATAGCACGGACACGTTGGGCAAAGGGCTGATTCACATTCCCCGGGGCAGGACACACAAGATTTCATTGAGCTGTTCAGAATGGCATGAAGGTTAAAACTTAGGAATCATTTATTTCTTAATTTTTTATTTAATATTTCCAGACTGTAGTTGACTGTGGGTAACTAAAGTCAGGGAGTATGAAGCTGCGGCTTGTGGAGGTGGGGGAGGTCTGCTGTACTGTTTATAACCGGAAAGCTTGGAAATGAACCTTCCATCACCGGGGAGCTGGTTAAATAAATGCCACACGCCCATCCAGTGCACACAGCCACTAGGAGAATGAGGCAGTCATCTGCACGCTAATGGGGAAGAATCCCTGAGCGACATTGCTAAGTGCAGAAAAGCAAGGTGCACACTAGGACGGAATATTGTTTGTGTGAAGAATATATCTGGGGGCTGGTGCTGTGGCATAATGGGTAGAGCCGCTGCCTGCAGTGCTGGCATCCCATATGGGTGCCAGTTTGAATCCTGGCTGCTCCGCTTCCAATCCAGCTCTCTCTGCTATGGCCTGGGAAAGCAGTGGAGGATGGCCCAAGTCCTTGGGCTCCTGTGCCCATGTGGGGAACCCAGAGGGGACTTCTGTGCCCATGTGGGAAACCCAGAGGGGGCTCCTGGTTCCTGCCTTCAAATCAGCACAGCTCTAGGCATTGTGGACATCTGGGGAGTGAACCAGTGAATGGAAGACCCCTCTCTCTCTCTCTCTCCCTCTCTCCCTCTCTCCCTCCCTCTGCCTCTCTGTAACTCTGCCTTTCAAATACATCATTAAGAAAAGAATATCTGTTGTCCATCATCTGAAGACTGAATAAAGAAATGATAGTATATGTACATTAAATGATAGTATGTGTACATTACACAGCAGTAAAAAAAAAAAAATGAAGTGCTTTCTTTTGCAACCAAATGGATGTAACTGGAAACCATTATATTTAGCGAAATAAGCCAGTCCCAAAAAGATAAATACCACATGTTCTCTCTGATTTGTGGTAAATAACAGAGTACCTAAAAGGTAATCTGTAGAAGTGAAAGTGACACTTTGGGATGCTATGATTTTGAACAGCTCCTTGTCTCACTGTTAAGGAGCAGTGTTTGTTTTTTATTCATTCTATTTGTTGAACTCTTTACTTAGTGTAGAGTTAATCCTTTTTTTTTTTTTTTTTTTGCTTTCAAACTTTTATTTAATGAATATAAATTTCCAAAGTACAGCTTATGGATTACAATGGCTTCCCCCCCATAACGTCCCTCCCACCCGCAACCCAAGTTAATCTTTTTTTAAAGATTTATTTCTTTATTTGCAAGTCAGAGTTACACTGAGAGAGGAGAGGCATAGAGAGAGAGAGAGGTCTTCCATCCAATGGTTCATTCCCCAATTGGCCGCAATAGCCAGAGCTGCGCCGATATGAAGCCAGGAGCCAGGCACTTCTTCTGGGTCTCCCATGCAGGTACCGGGGCCCAAAGACTTGGGCCATCTTCTGCTGCTTTCCCAGGCCATAGCAGAGAGCTGGATTGGAAGTGGAGCAGCCAGGCCTCAAACCGGTGCCCATATCTGGGATGCCGGTGCTTCAGGCCAGGGCGTTAACCTGCTGTGCCACAGCGCCGGCTCCTAGAGTTAATCTTATGAGTATAAAGGCAACTGAAAATATATCTTTGTTGAAAAGCAAGAATGGAAATAGGAGAGAGAGGAGGAAGAAGGATGGGGGTGTGAGTGAAGGGGAGAGTAGGGTGGAAAGAATCACTATGTTCCCAAATTTGTGTATATGAAATTCATGAATTGTATACTTTAAATAAAGGGTTTCTAGGCTAAAAAAATTATAAAATTAAAAAAAAAAGAATATATCTGTTGGCAGGGGGAAGGAGTACTTGGGGTACAAGGAGTACTAGTACTAGGTTAAACCTCTGCCTGCAGTGCCTGCATCCTATATGGGCGCTGGTTCTAATCCTGGCTGCTCCACTTCCAATCCAGCTCTCTGCTACGGCCTGGGGAAGCAGTGGAAGATGGCCCAAGTCCTTGGGCCCCTGCACCCGTGTGGTTCCTGGCTCCTGGCTTCGGATCAGCCCAGCTCTGGCCATTGTGGCCATTTGAGGAGTGAACCAGCAGATGGAAGACCTCTCTCTGTCTCTCCCTCTCTCTGTAACTCTGCCTCTCAGATAAATAAATACATCTTTTTTTTTTTTTTTTTTTTTTTGACAGGCAGAGTGGACAATGAGAGAGAGACAAAGAGAAAGGTCTTCCCTTTGCCGTTGGTTCACCCTCCAATGGCCGCTGCGGCCGGCGCGCTGCGGCCAGCACACCGCCCTGATCTGATGGCAGGAGCCAGGTGCTTCTCCTGGTCTCCCATGGGGTACAGGGCCCAAGCACTTGGGCCATCCTCCACTGCACTCCCTGGCCACAGCAGAGAGCTGGCCTGGAAGAAGGGCAACCGGGACAGAATCCAGCATCCTGACCGGGACTAGAACCCGGTGTGCCGGTGCCGCAAGGTGGAGGATTAGCTTAGTGAGCCGTGGCGCCGGCCTAATAAATACATCTTAATAATAATAATAAAAAAAGAATGTATCTGTGACAGTGGTCCGTGTGGTGTATTTATATATGAATCTACCTTAGTGTGTGCTGAGGTCTGAAAGATGTGGGAGAGACCCGTGTCGACGACTGCTTCCGGAAGCTCAGTGTCTGATGTCTTGGGTGAGAGGAAAACTTGCTCTTTATTGTTCACGCTTTCCACTCTTTTGTAGGAAGGATATGTGTTTGCCAATTCAAAAAACAAATAAAACATAATTTGAAAAGTGCATGCCACTTTCTTGCAGGAGCGTAGTTTCAGCCAGGGAAGCAGAGAGAAGCCTTCAGGGAACCCCTTTGCTACTTCCTAGCAGTTCTTTCTTTTTTTTTTTTCTTTTCAATTTTAAATTTATTTTTATTTATTTGAAAAGTAGAGAGAGAAAGAAATCTTTCATTCACTGGCTCACTCCCCAAACACCCACAACAGCCAGTGGTTGGCCAAGCCAAAGTCGGGAACCAGAAACCTAATCCAAGCCTCCCGATGGTTTCAGGAAGCCAAGCACATGAGCCATCACCTTCTGCCTCCCAGGATGCACATGGGCAGGAAGCTGGGATGGGCCTCCCAAGCAGCCCACATAGGTAGGCCCTTGCCCCTCACATGAGAGGCCAGGATGGTGTTTCTGGCTCATGGCTTTGGCCTAGCTGAGCCCTGGCTGTTACAGACATTTGGAGAGTGAACCAGAAGGTGGAAGATTCTTTCCATCTCTCCCTCCCTCCCTCTCTCTCTCTCTCTCTCGTTCTCTCTCTCTCTCTCTCCCTCTCTCCTTCTCCCCCTCTCTCTCTCTTCTCTGTTGCTCTGCCTTTCAGGTAAATAAATAGAAAGTGGCAAGATTTGAACCCTAGCAGTGTAGTTCCACCGTGTATACTTGTTTGTGGCCGCAGTGTTGCTCACGATTGAGAAAACTATGGCCCTACTCTCTCTCTCTCTCTCTTTTTTTTTAGAGTAAATACATTTATTGATACCCATTTTATATATAGCTCAATGAAATAATCTATAAATATAAAAGCACTTTTCTTTTGGATGTCACCGTGGTCCATGTAAATACGCGACAGTCAGGGTCGGCTGCAAGAAGCCCTGGGAGTCACACCGCAGGCTCCCCACCCGGAATACCCATTCCAGAGTGGCACTCAGGTGGTCCAGTGGCTTTGGAATACATGACTACTGGGCGTGTGGAGTCAAAATAATGTGTAAGTTGACATCAGTGGAAAGGGCATCAACCATCAACAAAAAGTATATGATTATGAGTGAATACCCTAGGCAAAGAGAGTACCACAGGTGGCACTTGGTGAGGGGACACAGGAGCCACAGCACGCCAGGCAGCACACAGCACTCTTGCCATCTCCCAGGGGACCATCCACCACTGCCTGGGGGTCACTCACGGTCAGCGAAGAGCACTTCCTAGAGACTCCAGAGAGCTGAGAGGTTATGCAGTGGCTGACATGGAGATTAAAGAAAAGG
Source organism: Oryctolagus cuniculus (assembly GCF_964237555.1). Classification (NCBI taxonomy): domain Eukaryota; kingdom Metazoa; phylum Chordata; class Mammalia; order Lagomorpha; family Leporidae; genus Oryctolagus; species Oryctolagus cuniculus. The sequence continues at coordinate 34,414,202 of NC_091433.1, read as the reverse complement.
GAGCTAAATATCTCAGTGACATTGAGTTCCTCCCTGAAAGAGGACTCTAGGGAAACAAATTCATCTCATATCCCTCCATTACACTGAGCATGACCGTTTATGCAACGCAGGAGAAAGAGCCCAGACACCTGGTCCCCTCAGCGCAGGTGCACAACTTCTCTCCCGTCTCGAGCCCGGCACCATCTCAAGTCTTCGGAAACAGACGCAGATGTGCCCTCTGCTGAGTCGCTGTCTTTGAGGTAGGAGCCAGTGCACCACAAAGGTCTGAAATGTGCAAAGTCCAAAATTCAAATCGGAGAGGCACTGTTAGAACTTAAGCAAGGCAGAATTTTTAGAGACTACTCAAGCAAAATATATAAAAATTCGGTCTTAGTTTCTATTAATTTTGACTGGAATCGATCACAACATTCCCTGGTAAGGACGGGGACACCTCCAGGTCTAAAATGTCCCCAGTACTTGAAGGGGCCTACTGTTTCAATAGAGCCAACACACGTAGTCATATGCTGATCTCAATTCGGAACCCCACCCCACACCTATTTTGAATTTTTTCTGGGCCTCCAATAATACACAGAGCTCATCTGTTCCCATTGTAAGGCTAAGGGCTTTGAGTAGGTTCCTGTAATTCAGTGGGCACCTCTACTCTAAAAGCCTGGCTGAAAGTCCTGCATAAACGAATTCTACCAGAGTACATGGGAAGGAGGAACCGGAGGCTGCTTTGAAGCAGGACTTGCTAAGGGAAAGAAAAGGAGTGTATTCAGAAGACAGCCGAAGCACTCAACCTTTTCTTGTAAGCTGGGACGTACAGCACTTCCAGAGGCAGGTTTTTGGCATGGTGATTATGACTCTTCACGGGGTATTGGAGTTTCTGGGTTTAGAGTCCTGGCTCTTCCTAATCCCTGGTCTCTGCTAGTGTGCACCTGGGGAAGCAGCGGGGTGATGGCTCAGATAGTTGGGTCCCTGCCATCCCATCTTTTCCCAGTTCCTGGCTTCTGCGAGCATATGGGGAGTGAACCCACAGGTAGAAGAGATCTTTCTCTCTGTATCTACCTTTAAAGTACATAAAAATCAGTCATCAAGTCAATGCTCCAGTAAAAACAGGGTAATTCTCATGTGGGAAATGCCATTTTTATTTACTTATTTATTCATTTGAATGGTAGAGTTACAGACAGAGATGAGGGGAGACAGAGAAAAGTCTTCCATCAATGGTTCACTACTCAAATGGCCACAACAGCCGGAGCTGAGCCAATCCAAAGCCAGGAGCCAGAAGTTTCTTCCGAGTCTCTGATGTGGGTACAAGGGCCCAAGCACTTGGGCCGTCTGCTTTTCCAGGCCATAGCAGAGAGCTGGATCAGAACAGGAGCAGCTGGGACTAGAACTGGTGCCCATATAGGATGCCAGCACCACAGGCTGAGGCTTAGCCCACTGCACCACAGCACTGGCCCGGGAAATGCTATTTTAACATCCACAAATATAAGAAAGATAATAGGTATTTGCCATAGACATTTTGGGGTCTGGTCTTCTACTTGATTCCCGAGTAGCTTGGATTCTCATCTGCTCTCTGTACTGATAGGACCCTGTGTAATAAATAGTAACTACTAAATTGATGGTTATTTTACATAGATTGATTATCTAGTTTTCCAGAAAGTTCTGGGAGGACGGTATTTGTTATAGACAAAATTTTTATTTTACTTTTTTAAAAATAATTATTTATTTACTTGAAAGAGTTACATGGGGAGAAAAGGAGAGGCAGAGAGAGAGAGAGAGTCTTCCATCCACTGGTTCACTCCTCAGATGGCTGCAATGGCTGGTGCTGCGCCAATCTGAAGCCAGGAGCTTCTTCCCAGTCTCCCACATGGGTGCAGGGGCCCAAGGACTTGGGCCATCCTCTACTGCTTTCCCAGGCCATAGCAGAGAGCTGGATCAGGCTCGAACCGGCGCCCATATGGGATGCTGGTACTGCAGGCAGCGGCTTTACCTGCTATGCCACAGCACCGGCCCCTATAGGCAAAATTTTTAAAATGTCCCAGCCTCATCTCTGAAAGCAGTATGATGAGGTTTCACTGTGGTGATGATAATATGTCCTACAGCTCAGCTGACCCTCAGAAAGTCTGATTATCTGGGTGGAGCTAATCTAATCACACAAGCCCTAAGAAAGAACAGAGTGCTTTCTCCCACTGAGAACAGAGATCGGGACATGGAAGTGTGAGGAGGACTGGCCTATCGTTGAAGGGACCTTAAGAAAAAAATGTTGGAGCCTTAGAGAGCTGAGAGAGGCCCCCTGCGGAGAGCCAGCAAGGAGCGGGGACCTCACTTCTACAACTTCAAGGACCTGGATTCTGCCCATAAGCAGAAGGAACTTAGGAGACGAGCCGCGGTTCTAGGTGCGCACGCAGCTGCCCGGCACCTCGTTTCCAGTCTGGGGAGACTGAGCAGAGAGCGCAGGTAGGCTGCGCGGGACCCGTGCGCTGCGTGCAGGTGGTGGGACACGGGTGGGTATTGTTCTCACGGGCTGCCTTGTTACCCAGCCCCGGAGAACAAATGCAGCATTAGTGCTCTCCTGCCCCAGAGGAGGGGACTGAAGGCTCAGAGGACTGAAGGCCATTGGGTAAAGCCCGTCTCACGAATGTGGTTAGGGCAAGGTTGGACGTAGGCAGGCAGACCCACCCACGGGGCTGTTAAGTATTGAGTTCACCAGCCAGGAGCTCGAGATGAACAAGGAATAAAGCTCTCTCTGGCTGAGAAAAGGATGACTCAGACACTTACTTATTTTTAGAAACCAACATGAAACTACTGGCTGAACAATGGCCTGGGTTTCTGCGGAGATCCTGTCGCGTGGGCGTGGCCGCCGTCGCTGGCTCCACGCCCCCTTTCACGGTGAGCACCAGGTGACCGGTTTCCAAACCGGTGAAGCTGAATGGATTTAGCCAGATTAACATTCTCACAGCAAGACGCAGTTAGGGGAAGAGGCATGTGCGGCCTTGTTAACCGCTGAAGCCCACGCGCAAACGCAGCTCTCCAGGGCCGGGCCGCGGAACTGTCGGCTTCCTGAAGGCGCCCCAGTTGGAGGAGGAGGAGCCTCCAAGAGCAGTTCCCTTTAGGAGGTGGCCCCGGCTGCCCTAGGCGACCTTCCTCCTCTCCTCTGCGTTCACGCCACTCCTCCAGCACTGCCGAGCCTGCCTGGGGGCCCCTTCCCCTCTGCTCCTCCTGGTATGGATGGAGCGTTCTAACTCCTGCGCTTCCCTCCCTCAGCGGTCTGTCCGCTGGAGTGTCTTCCCCCACCACAGGCCACTCTCCTTTCCCTGCTTTGTCCCGCCCTCACCCCCACCCCCCACCCCGTGACAACCTGGTATGCCTGACATTTAGAAATATATCTATTTATGCAGGGTGGGTATGTGGTGCAGAATTGTCATCACATGGAATGCCTGCATCCCATAGGGGAGTCCTGGCCCCACTTCCCGCACAGTTTCCTGGGGGCCGGTGTGCACCCTGGAGGCAGCAGGTGATGGCTCAAGTACTTGGGTCCCTGCCACCCCCCCATGTGGGAAATTTGCATTGAGTTCTGGGCTCTTGGCTTTGGCCTGGCCCAGCCCTGGCTAGTGAAAGCATTTATGGATTGAACCAGTGGATGCAAGATTAGAAGATCTCTCTGTCTCTCTAAATAAATAGCGTGTGTGTGCGCGTGCATGCACACGCACACACACACACACACACACTTGTTGTTGCCTCTCCTGAACTAGAATGTAATATCTAAGAGGGAGCTGGGATGCTTGGTTTATTCATTGCTGTATCCCTAGGGTACAGAAAAATTCATGGCACAGAGTAAGGACTCAGAGAGTCACCAAATGAATTCATGAATCCAGAACAAAAGCCTTGCATCTGTTTAAATAATTTGTCACTCCTGACAAATTGTCACCCCATTCCTAATCCGTCTCTTCCCCTCCCCCATAGCATGCGCTAATCAGTTCAGTAAGGAAAGTTACTTGCATCATTGTACAAAAACCAGAATAAAGATTACAATGAGACACTGTGTATAAGAATAAAGCCTGTCCTTGCCTCTCGGTGGTCATGCGACCTTGGAGAAGTCATTGATTTCACTTGGCTCCAGATGTCTTATCTTTCATTGGAGATAATGGAGTCCTGTTGGGAGGGGCTGGAGGATTTCTTCCTGCGCTAAGATTCTTTGAAGTTAGAACTCGGTTTGTAGAGAATCAGGAAATATTGGTTTTAGCCCTGTGTTAAATGTAAACTGAGTGTGTAATTTAGGGCAAGTCCTTCAACCCATTGTAGGCCTCCAGATAAAACAAAATTTCTTTGAGGTCCATTTGAGGTCAGCTCTCAGTCCCCAGCAGTGGCTGGGGAGGAGCCAGGTTGACCAGATATTCTGGTACTTTCCAGCCCTTAATCTCTCTCCCTACCAGGTCTGGATCAACCTGTTGTTTGCTGAGGAAAGACTCAAGACTACAAAGTTGTTGGTTCAGTAAATATTTTCTGAGCATACGCTGTATGCTGGGGATACTACAGTAAACAATGCAATTCCTGCCCTCTATATCCTAAAGATGGGAAACAGATGGAAAATGAATCAAAACCAATGCGATACTGTGATAGAGTAAGAAATATATGTTAGGTCTTTATGCCGTTCCTACCACAGCTTCTAGAACGCCCATGATTTTCTAAGTGACAAGGTGAAGGAAGTCTCGTTTTCCTGTAAACCTCACCTGAGTTTATGTTAATGAGGTGACTCTGGAGAGTCCCTAGGGAGGGAGGCTGGTTGCCAAGGGAACCGGTCATGTGATTACAGAGTTGGAACTTCCATCCCTACCACCCAGCCTCTGGGGACACGATAAGGGTCAGAGATTGAGTTGAGTTGGTGTCAGAACTCAGTTAAATTGTAGGAAACCCAGTTGGTGTCCACAGAGAATTGAAGAATTGCTTGGTGTGGAAAAATCCACTTGGTGTCAAAAGTGTTGGCATATAAGGAAAAAATTCTTCCCCTTTTAACTATTAACAAGGGCTGGAAAGGATCTGGAAGAGCACTATGATAGAGAACAACACATAGGAACCACTGAGTTAATTTGGATCAGGGAAGATTTTTCTGGGGCATTTAAGGTGAGCCTTAGAGGATGAGAAAAATCCAACATGGGAAGAACCTTCCAGATGAAAGGGGCAAGTGCAGCCGTCAAGGTCTTGAGCATGGGAAGGGTCAGAACATTCCAGAAGGTGACCAAGGCCAATATGTGATACATGTAGTGGCAGTGGCATGAGGCAAGGCCACAAGGCAGGCAGGTCTCCTGCCCATGAGTGAGGCCTGAGAGGCCACAGAGTGAACAATTGTCCTGACTTGTTCAGAACTGAGGGTGTCCTGGGATGCAAGACATTCAGTGCTAAAAATCCTAGAAAGCACTGGGCAGCAGCAGGCACTCAGCACAGCTGTTAGGTCACCACTCGGGACCCCCACAACCGTGCGGAAGTGCCTGATTCAAGTCCTGGCTCTTCTGCTCCCAGCTCAGCTTCCTGCTAATGTGCACGGTGGCAGGCAATGGGTGATGGCTCAAGTAGTTGGGTCCTTGCCACATGGGAGGCCTGGAAGGAACTCTAAGCTCCTGGCTTTTGCCTGGCCCAGCTCTGGCTGTTGCAGGCATTTGGGGAATGAACCAGCAAATGAAAGATCTTCAAATAATATGAAACATGAAATATTCAAATAATATGAAAATAAATAATCTTTCAAAAAAGAAAACCCTGGGCAAAAGAGGTTGAGTTGATCATCATGGCATGGTAAGGAGTTGTGCTTTGCAATAGGCAGTCAGCCACTGAAGAGTGTTAAGTAGAGAATGGCCTGTAGTGGTTTCTATTTCTAAAGGGCATCCTGGCTTCTGTGTGACAAATGCATGGACGAGGACCAAGATGGTGGGCTGAAGGAAACCAAGGACGGGCAGGTGTGAGTGGATGCAGGTAGCTTCTGGAGGTAGAATGGATGGGACTTGGGAGTATGTGTGGAGATAACAAGAGTTAAAGATGACGTCTGGGCTTCCAGCTTTGCTAACCAGGAACAGTCATCTCTCCACATCCGTGAGTTCTGCAGCTGTGGATTCAGCTAACCTTACGTGGAAAGTATTTGAAAACAACTGTCCTTGGACTGAATGTGTAGACTTTTTCTTATCATTATTCCCTAAACAATGTAGTGTAAGAACTACCTACATAGCATTTATCCAATGTTAGATTTTTTTAAAGATTTATTTATTTGAAAGGCAGAGTTACAGAGAGGTAGAGGTAGAGACAGAGAGAGAGACAGAGAGAGAGGGAGAGGGGTCTTCCATCCCCTAGTTCACTCCCCAAATGGCTACAGTGGCCAGAGCTGGGCCAATCCGAAGCCAGGAGCCAGGAGCTTCTTCTGGGTCTCCCCCATGGGTGCAGCAGCCCAAGGATTTGGGCCATCTTCCACTGCTTTCTCAGATCATAGCAGAGATCTGGATTGCAAGTGAAGCAGCTGGGACTGGAACTGGTGCCCATATGGGATGTCGGCATGCAGGTGGCAGCTATGCCACAGCGCCAGTCCCCAGTGTTAGATATTGTAAGTAACCAGAAGCTGGTACTGTGGTGTAGTGGGTAAAGCCACCGCCTCCAGTGCCGGCATCCCATATGGATGCCAGTTTGAGTCCTGGCTGCTCCACTTCCAATCCAACTCTCTGCTATGGCCTGGGAAAGCAGCGGTAGATGGCCCAGGTCCTTGTGCCCCTGCACCCATGGGGAAGACTCGGAGGAGGCTTCTGGCTCCAGGCTTCAGAGCAGTACAGCTCTGGCTGTTGAGGCCATCTGGGGAGTGAACCAGCAGATGGAAGTCCTCAGTCTCTCTCTCTCTCTCTCTCTGCCTCTCCTTAAATAAATAAATCTTAAAAAAAAAAAAAAAAGATATTGTAAGAAACCGAGAGCTGACAAGGTTTTAGATGTGTATAGGTTGTTTGCAACATTATGTATAGACTTGCATAAGGGACTTGAGCATCTTTGAATTTTGGACTCCACAGGGATCCTGGAACCAATCCCCCCAGGATACCAAGAAAAAGGAGAGGGGGACTCAGTGTACAAGTGTGAGCTAGGCAGGGATGGAAGTATCTAGGAGGCCACTGGAGTGGGGGTGTGTAATCATCATAGTGAGGGCACTCTCCCTGTTAATGTTCAAAGTGTTTTGTAAGCAGTAACTAATTAGTTCTCATAATGCTTGTTCTGAGTTGTTAATTACCCGAACCCCATTTTCAGGTCTGGAGAAGAGCAAGTGTCAGTAATTTGCTTAAGGCTGTAGTAAATTATAGAACTAACAGCAATGCCAATTAATTCCTGGTAGTCCTATGCTTTGCCAATCTTTTAGAAGAGTAACTCTTTTGGTTTGAAAGAGTGAGTGGAACAGCATGTGGGAGGCTAAGGTGTAGAGTTTGAGGTCAGTGGATGTGGGGTTGTGTTTTGACTTTGCTCCTTATCACTTACATGCCATGGGGACATATATAAAAATATCCCCGAAGCTCAGTTTCTTTATCTTTAAAATAATTCTTATCTCAGACAGTCATAGGAAAACATGTTCTTACTTTCTGCTGTATATTCTGCCTACAGTTTTGCCCCAAAAACTCACTGCCATTCAAACAGACGTTCTGCAGTCACCCTATCATAAATGAGTGGCAGCCAACACCCCCATGGAGAGGCACTCTCTGCCTCCCATTAACCTAGCTTGATTTCCCTCAATAGCTCTCATTATATCTGACCTATTACATACCCATTTCCATAAGATCTGGGCTGCCAGCTGTTTCAATTCCTGCTGTTATCTCCTGCGTCTAGAAGGATGCTTGGCGTTACTGAGTGCTCAATAATACCTGTTGAATGAATGGATACATTAAATGAAATTATGCATATTAAATACTTCACACTATAAGAACTCAATAATTATCATCACTTACTATATCCCAGTAGGAGTTGGAAACACTCACTTTTATGTATTCTTTGCGTGAGAAACTATTCTAGCAATATTTCTTTATGTGTTTATATTAAAAATGGATCCTGAGGCTGTTATTGAAAAGGCATTTACCAGGTTTGTACTTTGTTTGATTCATGTTCAGAAGACAGTCTTTGCCTGGGTGATTATCATTCTCATTTTGTAGAGAACAATTCTGTGGCCACAGAGAATAAGCCACTTACTATGCACTCACAAACACCATGTGTATGGACCGTTTAATGAATGTACATGGCACTTAGTGGACAAAGCAGCTGCACTGTTACTTTTTCTTGTCTCCTATGTCCATTACAGTATAAATTCTCCTTTATGCGTGTTAAATTCACTCTTGTTCTCATGGCCATTATTCCATGATGAAACTTTAAGACTCTATTCAAATAACCATTGCATGGGAGGAAGCAGGATCATTTTTCATAGGAGCAGCAACCCTAGCTGTATTTTAAAGTAGTTCTGCCTCTCTTACAGTACTTCAGATAAGAAAGTACCCTGAGATGTTGGCGACTATGTGTGAAATCCTTCACAGAGCAGAATATGAATTAGACCATTAATAAATTATAGAGGCTCCATCTTGCCTGAAGAACCTTTCTTTATTCCGAGGCTATTAACAAAGTTTTCTATGGCTGTTCTGCAAAACAGATACATAACTCCGCAGTAGAGAAGCCTCTTTGAAGTAATCAATATCGCCATCAATAAGAGGCGTCAGCTTCCTGCTCACCCAGAAACGGTGCACCAGGGACTCAGCATCACTTGTACAGGACTCTTGGCAGAGAGGCAGACTTCAACCTAACGGGGAGTAAACATCAGACAAGCCAAATGGAGACACATTGTATAAAGTAATCTGCTAATACTGTCCAACAGTGTCAAGGTCAGGAAGGAAACAGGCACTGTGCATATCACTGGACACTGAGGAGACACATCAACTAAACACATTGATGTATGAGCCTGTGTTAGATCCTGGGCGTTCGTGGAAAATTGGTGAAATTCATTAAAGTTTATGGTTCAGCCAATAAAATTGCACCTGTGTTGTCTTCCTCATTTTAATAAGGGTACTGTGCTTCTCTAAGATGTTAGGGACGGGGGTGAGGGGTAGTCATGAACTCTGTGCTATTTTTAATACATGTGTGTAGTCTATATTGAAAAAAACAGTTTTAAAAAATTCTGTGTCTGACTTAAAAAATTTTAAATTATTTTCATTTATTTGAGAGGAAGACAGGCAGGTGGGAAGAGAGCTCCCATCCACTTGCTGTTTAACTCTCCAAATGCCTACACTAGCTCGGGCTGGGCCAGGCCAAAGCTGGGAGCCCCACATGGGTGGTAGGAACCTGATTACTTGAGCCATCACCACTGCCTCCCAAGGTCTGCACTGGCAGGAAGCTGGAGTCAGGAGCTGGCCCTGGGAATCAAACCCTGTCACTTGGATGTAGAATGTGGGTATCTTAAGTCCTGGACTGAATGTCCACTCCTTGTGTCTGATTTTGAAGCCCTGGCTCTTAACCACCAGAATGCATTTTGAATTCTAGGCCACATAGGGATGTGAGATGGTTGACTTCTGGAACTGCGTGGAGAGACACCTGCCTGGTGTTCCAGAGCTAGGTCACATACTTAGGGTATGGGGAAATAAACAAGTGGGAAAAGGAATAAGTACTGGGTCATCTTCAATGAACCATTCATGATTTTTCAGGCTGAAAGCAATGAGACAGAATGTCAGACTTCATAAAACGCTAACGTTCACATGCACCTACTATAGGCCAGGCACTTCTCCAAGTGTTTTCCAAATTTTAATGTATTGAATCTTCACACCCATTCATTGTGCTTGTTCAACAGATGAAGAAACAGACATGGATTTGCAAGTGATTTGCACGGGGCCACAAACCTGATAAATAGGGACGCTGGGATTCAAGCCCAAGCAGTCTGACTCTATGAGCTAAGCTAAGAGGAATTTTATGTTAAATCGCGTGTGGGATTCGGGAAGCACTGGCATCTGTCAGGGTTTAGGGTACTTAGGCCTGGACCTTGAGGTCCTGAAGATCTAGGTCCATGGGCAGGTGTTTTGTGTAATGCTCATTGGCCGGCGCCGTGGCTCACTAGGCTAATCCTCCACCTTGTGGCGCCGGCACACCAGGTTCTAGTCCCGGTTGGGGCGCCGGATTCTGTCCCAGTTGCCCCCCCTTCCAGGCCAGCTCTCTGCTATGGCCCGGGAATGCAGTGGAGGATGGCCCAAGTGCTTGGGCCCTGCACCCCATGGGAGACCAGAAGCACCTGGCTCCTGCCTTCGGATCGGCCGCAGTGCGCCAGCCGCGGCAGCCATTGGAGGGTGAACCAACGGCAAAAGGAAGACCTTTCTCTCTGTCTCTCTTTCACTGTCTACTCTGCCTGTCAAAAAAAAAAAAAAAAAAAAAAAAAAAAGCTCATTTCCCATAGCAGAGTGACTGAGTTTTGAGTCCTGACTCCAGAGTCCAGCTTCCTGCTAATGTGTGACCTGGGAGGCAGCAGGTGATGGTGCAAACAGCTGGATCCCTTTCCCCCACATTACAGACCTGGATTGAGTCCTGGCTCCCAGCTTCAGCCTGGCCCAGCCCCAGCTGTTGCAGGCACTGGGGAGTGAACCAGCAGACGGAAGACCTTCCTCTCTCTGTCTTTCAAACCAGATAAAAAAAAAAAATGGACCCGTGACCATCAGACCATCAGTGACCTGGCCTGGTGAGCATCTTGGCACTGTAGAGAAGGTGCTGAGCCCTTAGCCAGGTTGGCTCTCGGGCTTTGCCCTCAAAGACCTGGCGCGAAAAGATTTCTTTCCAAGCCTGGGGCTCAGTCCTTAGTGTTGGGTATGAGCTTCTTTCTCTCCAAACAAAACCATGTGCGCTAGAAGATCGGTGAGTTTGTCGAGCAAGGATTAAAGCTCCTCCGATACACTGTTGAAACTGTCAGTGAGTCACACCAAGGAGAAAAACGGAAAATACAGCTGGGCCCGAGCAGGTGGAGAAAAGCTAAATTCTACTCATAAAGTCTGATTCATCTAGACTTGGAGCACGTCACAGCCAGCAGATGGGGATTTGTGCTCCCGGGGCTGGCTAGGCCGTTATTTCCTTCTGGGCACAAAGAACTGTGGTTTTGCGCACCTCTGTCTACAATCACCGCTTGCAGACGGGGGATGGAGACTCGAACCTCTGTGCGTGGCTATGGGCCGAGCACTGAGAGTTGTTTACTTTGGTTAAGGACACATCCTGGGAGGGCCCCGTCTGGCAGACGTCGCCTCGTGGGCACGTGATTTGAGTGCAGTGGGATGGTACGGATGCTGCTGTTGAGAGCTGAAGGCGGTTTCTTCTCAGAGGCCCACCTGGATTGCACAGGCTGCTTGAGCCAGTGTTGGCTTGAGTTAGTGTTGTGATAGTGAATGTTTCTTTTTTTTTTCTTTTTAATTTTTTTTTGACAGGCAGAGTCAGACAGTGAGAGAGACAGAGAGTTATAGACAGTGCGAGAGAGAGAGATACAGAGAGAAAGGTCTTCCTTTTCCGTTGGTTCACCCCCCAAATGGACGCCACGGCCGGTGCTGCGCCGATTTGAAGCCAGGAGCCAGGTGCTTCCTCCTGGTCTCCCATGGGGTGCAGAGACCCAAGCACTTGGGCCATCCTCCACTGCACTCCCGGGCCACAGCAGAGAGCTGGACTGGAAGAGGAGCAACCGGGACAGAATCCGGCACCCCGACCGGGACTAGAACCTGGGGTGCTGGTGCCACAGGTGGAGGATTAGCCTAGTGAGCCATGGCGCCAGCCACTAGTGACTGTTTTGCAGCCAGCTGTGGCTGGTGGATGAGCTGATTTGCAGTGTTTGCTGAGTTCTGGAGAGCAAACAGTCCCAGCCTGGCGATTTCAAGCTGCTCATGTGCACCCCTGAATGAAGACTTGGGAAGAGAAGTGAAGAAATGACCTTGAAAGCATAGCTAATAGAGATGAGTGTGTGGCACAGCTGATTCAGCTGCCACTTGTGACTCCAGTCTCCCAGGTCGGAGTGCAGGTTTCAGTCCCAGCTCATTCCGCCTCCCATTCGGGTTCCTGCTGATTCACCTGGGAAAGCAGTGGAAGATGGCCTGTGTAGCTGGGCCCTGCCACTGTTGTGGGATACCAGGATGGAGTCTGGCTCTTGGCTTTAGCCTGGCCCAGACCTGGTTGTGGCCATCTGGGAAGTAAATCAGGATCGAGTGAGCCGTTGGGTGGAAGATCCATCTCTCTCTTCCTTTGAAACTTTTTTTTAAAAGATTTTATTTATTTATTTATTTGAAAGAGTTACACACAGAGAGGGAAGGAGAGGCAGAGAGAGAGAGAGAGAGAGGTCTTTCATCTGCTGGGTCACTTCCCAATTGGCCACAATGGCTGGAGCTACGCCAATCCGAAGCCAGGAACCAGGAGCTTCCTCTGGGTCTCCTATGTGGGTGAAGGGGTCCAAAGATTTGGGCTATCTTGTACTGCTTTTCCAGACCATAGAAGAGAGCTGGATCGGAAGTGGAACAGGAGGGTCTCAAACCAGCACCCATATGGGATGCCAGCACTGCAGGCGGTGGCTTCACCCGCTACACCACAGCACCGGCCCCTCCTTTGAAACTTTTTAAAAGCACAGATAATAGTAAACTAATAAAATAAGAAGTGAGACTGGAGCCACGGCTCACTAGGCTAATCCTCCGCCTTGCGGCGCCGGCACACCAGGTTCTAGTCCCGGTCAGGGCGCCGGATTCTGTCCCAGTTGCCCCTCTTCCAGGCCAGCTCTCTGCTGTGGCCCGGGAGTGCAGTGGAGGATGGCCCAAGTGCTTGGGCCCTGTACCCCATGGGAGACCAGGAGAAGTACCTGGCTCCTGGCTTCGGATCAGCGCGGTGCACTGACCGCGGCAGCCATTGGGGGGTGAACCAACGGAAAAGGAAGACCTTTCTCTCTGTCTCTCTCTCTCACTGTCCACTCTACCTGTCAAAAAAATAAAAATAAAAAATAAGAAGTGATATGTTTTGCATACCCGTTTGTTCACTTTAAATGGAGTTTATTTAGCTAAGTTTAATTTTATTGTGTATTTGTTATTTATTTGAAAGGCAGAGTGACAGAGTGAGAAAAAAAGAGAGAGATCTTCCATCCATTGATTCACTGCCCAGATGCCCACAACAGCTGGGGCTGGGCCAATTACTGCAGGCAGTAACCAGGAACTCAGTCCTGGCGGCCCATGTGGATGGCAGGGATCCAAGTGCTGGGACCGTCCTCTGCCTCCCAGGAACATTAGCAGGAAGCTGGATTGGAAGTGGAGTTGGGACTCAGGCAACAGACACTCCAGTATAGGATGTGAGTGTCCCAAGCAGTGGCTTAACCTCGGTGTCAACAGCACCCACCCCTACTAGAAGTTTATGTAATGAATGTATTGAAGAACTGGCTCACCAACTTTCTGAGAATTCAACAGTCAGCTCTTGGAGCTTGTCAAAGGCAGGGCAAGGCAGCTGGAGCACGGCTGGTGTGGTCCCGCGGCAGGGGCCACTGTGTGTTCTGGAACAAGGCGAGCGCGGTGAGGCTGCCCCGTCACAAGGGAGCTCACCATTCTCATTCAGGGTTTCTCTGTCACTCAGTGAGAACAGCCAGTCTCACTTTATGCATTAGCTCCCAATGCTGGTTATAGAGTGACCCTCATGCAAGCCTCTGATTTTACAAATAAGGAAAGTCAGTCTCGGAAGGATCCTCCATCTACTGGTTCATTCCCCAAATGGATGCAATGGCTAGGGCTGGGCCAAGCCAAAGCTAGGAGCCTGTAACTCCATCCATGATTCTTACATGGGTGCAAAATAATGATGATAATAACAGCTGACGTTGATTAAACTGTTAAATCCCAGCACTGTGCTGCACACATTACATGGAGTATCCCATTTGGGCCTTACAAAAACCATATCAGTAGGTGCTGTTATTCTCAGTTGATGGATAATTTTAAAAAATACTTATTTGAAAGGCAGAGCAAAAGAAGGAGACAGATCTTTCATCTACCAGTTCACTCCCTGAAGTGGCCACAACAACCAGGCCTGGGCCAGGCCATATCCATGAGCCAGGAACTCCATCAGGGTTTCCCAGGTTGGTGGCAGGCGTATCATCAGGAAACTGGATCAGCTGCAGAGCAGCTGGTACTCAAATCAGCACCCCAATATAGGACGTGGGCGGAACCCAGTTTATCACGACACCTACCCCCTCCCCACTCTTCTATTCCATTTTAAGGGCAAGGCGAGGGAAAGGCAGTAGGATGAAGTGCCATGTGCAAGGTCAACTCTCTGGGCTGATAAAAGCCAGTGGCAAACCTGGGTAAGAAAACTGGGGTTTTGGGGCAGGTGTTTAGCCTCGTAGTTAAGACACTGCTTGGGGGCCCAATCACTTGGACCATCATCCATTGCTTTCCCAGGCGTATTAGTAGAGAGCTGGGTCAGATATAGGATGTCAGTGTCATAAGTAGCAGCTTAACCTGCTGTGCCACAAAGCCAACACCTACAGGTGAAGTTTTTAAAGTACAGTTCCCTGCTAATATGCCTGAGAATTCAGTGGAAGATGGCCTGAGTGCTTGTGCCCCTGCACCCATGTAAGAATCATGGATGGAGTTACAGGCTCCTAGCTTTGGCTTGGCCCAGCCCTAGCCATTGCATCCATTTGGGGAATGAACCAGTAGATGGAGGATCCTTCTCTCTATCTCTCCCTCTTGTGTATCTCAGCCTTTCAAATAAAAAATAAACCTTAAAAAAAATGAACATTAGCTTTTCATATGCTCTCTAAGGTACCCTTGAGAAATTGAATCTCCAGATCTGAGCAAAAGCGACTGTGACAAAAACCAACTCCTTTCATTTCCTTTCTTATTTTATAAATTTTATTTAAGAATTATTTATTTTCATTTTATTTGAAAAGCAGAGAGACAGAGATCTTCCGCCTCCTGGTTCACTGCCCAGGTGCCAACAGCGCTGAAGCTGAGAGCTGGGAACTCCATCCAGGTCTCCCACATGGGTGGCAGGGATCTAACTTCTTGAGTCATCAGCTTCTGCCTGCCAGGGTGCACAGTAGCAGGAATCTGAGATTGGAAGCAGAGCCGGGACTTGAACCTGGTACTCTTAAACGGAATAACATGCTATGCATTAGTGATCCAACAGTTTGTCATAATATCTTTAAAGGCTTTTCTTTCTTTCTTTTTTTTTAAATTTTATTTGACAGGTAGAGTTAATAGACAGTGAGAGAGACAGAGAGAAAGGTCTTCCTTCTGTTGGTTCACTCTCCAAATGGCACCACAGCCAGCGCTGCGCCGATCCGAAGCCAGGAGCCGGGTACTTCTTCCTGGTCTCCCAAGCAGGTGCAGGGGCCCAAGCACCTGGGCCATCCTCCACTGCCCTCCCGGGCCACAGCAGAGAGGGGGACTGGAAGAGGGGCAAACGGGACTAGAACCTGGCGCCCATATGGGATGCTGGCACTGCAGGCGGAAGATTATCCAAGTGAGCCATGGTGCCAGCCCCCTTTAAAGGCTTTTCAAAGCACCTTCACACAGTATGTCTCATGATGCTCTTTGCATTGTTTCTAAGCCCAAACATTCAGAAACTACATACATGTCCATTAGGATGGATACAGATTAAATAAATGTTGGTAGATGCACAATTGGAAATTAATAGCCTTTTGAAAGAGTAAGGTAGAGGCTGGTGCTGTGGCGTAGCAGGTGAGGCTGCTGCCTACAGTGCCGGCATCCCCTGTGGGCACCAGTTTGAGATCCTGCTGCTCCACTTCTGATCCACTCTCTGTTATGACCTGGGAAAGCAGTAGAAGATGGCCCAAGTCCTTGAGCCCCTGCACCTGCATGGGAGATCCAGAAGAAGCTCTTGGCTTCTGGCTTCAAATCAGCCCAGCTCCAGCCATTGTGGCCATTTGGGGAGTGAACCAGCAGATGGAAGATCTCTCTGCTTCTGCCTCTGCCTCTCTCTAACTCTGCCTTTCAAATAAATAAATAAATCTTTAAAAAAAAGAGTGATGCAGATTCATAAGCACAGATAGAAACAAATTACATCTCCAAGTCAGACTGTAACTGAACAAAGCGAGGGCAGAACCACACCAGTCACATGGAAGGAGGGAAAACTATACAGGCAAGTGTGCTTGCCCATCTGTTGATGTTTTTTTTTTTTTTCTTAAGATTTTTTTTTTTTCATTTACTTGAAAGAGTTAGAGAGGGAGAAACAGAAGGAGAGATCTTCCATCTGCTGGTTCATTCCCAAAATGGCCACAATGACCAGGGCTGGCCCAGGCTAGAGCCAGGAGCCAGGAGCTTCCTCTAGGTCTCCCATGAGGGTACAGGGGCCCAAGGGCTTGGGCCATCTTCTGCTGCTTTCCCAGGAGCAGTAGCCAGGAGCTGGATCAGAAGTGGAGCAGCTGGGTCTCGAAAGGGTGCCCATATGCCAGCCTCCCAGGTGGAGGCTTAGCCCACTATGCCACTGCGCAGGTCCCTGTGGATTTCTAAAGGGACACAGCCACCCAGCGGGGGCCTCTTGTAGCCTGGGGCTGGAGCAGACGGGAACGACATTTTTACAGCCTGTCTGGACCTTCACTGTGCGCATGTGTTACCTGTTCACAAAAGCTCCCATTCGCAGCCAGCCTCTCTGCCCCCTCCATTATACCCGCGTGTTGTAGGGAGCCAGATTTTATGCTGCTGGAGGCCGAGGATCTGGAAGCCTGTGGAAAAGCGAGTGTTCAGTGTTAGGCAGCAAGTGAAGTGTGGAGGTCCGGCTGAGACAGTCTCTGGCTACCCAGGTGGGTGGGACTGGGCTCCACACTGCCTCCCTCTTGGCCCTGGCCTGTGCTGTTCTCACTGAGGATAGACCCCTGATTAGTCAACAAGGGGAGTTACCTAAATAGGGGGCAGAGTAACGACACACATAGATTCTGGAACAAGGTGGACTTGTGTGGATGTGGCTTTTGCCACTTTCTGCTGTGTGGCTTAGAGCAAGTTACTTACCCTCTCTTTGGCTCAGATTCCATAGGTATAAAAGGCGCGTAGTAATGAGACCCTTTAGGTTTGTTGTGAGGATTGGAGGTCACACTGGCACAGAGTAAGTTATAGACATGTTTGCTGTATTAATAAAAATAAAATAGCGTAGGCATTGGCTTCATTTACTAGAAATCAGCTCCTCTTCTTGTCTTTGTGTTTCCATCACCCAAGCTGTCTCCCATTAATTCTTTTTGTAAAAATAATTTTTTTTTGAAAGGCAGAGTTAGAGAGACAGAGGGGTCTTTCATCGGCTGGTTCACTATCCAAATGTCCACAATGGCCAGGGCTTAGCTAGGCCAAAGCCCAAAGCCAGGAGCTTTATCCGGGTCTCCCAAGGACTTGGACAATCTTCTGCTGCCTTCCTAGGTGCATTAGCAGGGAGCTGGATTAGAAGCAAAGCAGACAAGACTCAAACCGGTGCCCATATGAGATGCCAGCTTTGCAAGCTTTACCCACTACACCACAATGCCAGCTGTTCCATTAATTCTTTAAGAGCAATGACTATGGTTGCATCATTTTTACATTGCACACATCAGGAATAGGCGTTTGGCCTCACAGTTAAGGTGCAGGCTGAGATGCTGGCATTCCAATGTGGGTGCCTGAGTTTAAGTCCCAGCTCTGCTTCTGATACCAACTTCCTGTTAATGCACAATGTGGGAGGCAGCAGGTACCAGGCCATCACAGGCATTTGGGGAGAGAACCAGAAGATGGGAGCCATCTGCCAAACCTCCCTGCCCTTCTGTGTGTGTGTGTGTGTGTGTGTTTACTTCTCAAATTTCAAAAAATAAAATTAAAAATGTATATATACCACCTAGTACCTTGAAAAAAGCCTTGCATGCAGTAGGTGCACAATAAATATTTGCTAAGTGAATTGAGATATTTAGCTTCCAGATCCAAATATGCTGCTCCAGTATTCCCTGTCCTTGGCAATAGGGCATTTATTTATTTGTTATTTACTTTACTTGCAAGGCAGAGAGACAGAAAAAGAGAGACTATTAGAGATCTCCCATCTGTTGGTTCACTCCCCAAATGCCTACAACAGCTGGGACTGGACCAGACTGAAGCCAGGAGCCAAGAATTCAAACCAGGTCTCCCAACGTGTGTGGCAAGAGCCCAACCACTCAAGCCATCACCTGTTCCCTCCCAAGGTGTACATTCGCAGAAAGCTGGAATCCAGAGCAGAGCTGGGACTCAAAACCCAGGCACTCTGATACTGAATGTGGGTGTCCCAGGAGCTGGCTTAATCCCTGTGCCTTCCCTGGCAACAAGACTTTAGAACTATTTTTTTTTAAATAGTAAAATAAAGGATGCCGACACTGTGGTGCAGGGATTAAACTGCTGCCCACAGTGCTGGCATACCATGTGGCACCGGTTTGAGTCCCAACTGCTCCACCTCTGATCCAGCTCTGTGCTAATGTGCCTGGGAAAGCAGCAGAGGGTGACCCAAGTGCTTAGGCCCCTGCACCCACATGGGAGACCCAAGTGAACTCCTAGCTCCTGGCTCCTGGCTTCAGCCTGGCCATTGCAGCCACTTGGGGAGTGAACCAGTGGTTAGAATTTCTCTCTCTCTCTCTCTTCTCTCTCTCTCTCTCTCTCTATCTCTCTCTCTCTCTCTCCTCCTGAAACTCTGCCTTTCAAATAAATAAATCTTTTAAAAAACCTAAAATATACATAATAAAATTTGACAGTTTAACAAAATATTTTAAAATATTTTATTATTTTAAAGATTTGTTTATTTATTTGAAAGGCAGGGATACAGAGAGAAAAGGAGAGAGAGAGATCTCTCATCTGCTGGTTCACTTGCCCAATAGCCACAATAGCTGGGACTGAGCCAGGCAAAAGCCAGGAGCCAGGAACTCCATCCAGGTTTCCCACATAGAAAGCAGAGGTCCAAGTACTTGGGCCATCTTCTACTGCTTTCCCAGGCACATTAGCAGGGAGCTGGATTGGAAGTGGAGCAGCTGGGACTGGAACTGGTGCTTATATGGGATGTCAGCATCACAGGTCATGGCTTAACCCCCTGTACTACAACACCAGCCCCCACTCTGTTTTAGGAGCATTTTTAAAAGATACCAGGGGGCTGGCGCCACAACTCTGGCACCGCGGCTTACTAGGCTAATCCTCCGCCTAGCGGCGCCGGCACCCCAGGTTCTAGTCCCGGTCGGAGCACCGGATTCTGTCCCGGTTGCCCCTCTTCCAGTCCAGCTCTCTGCTGTGGCCCGGGAAGGCAGTGGAGGATGGCCCAAGTCCTTGGGCCCTGCACCCGCATGGGAGACCAGGAGAAGTACCTGGCTCCTGGCTTCGGATCAGCGCTGTGCACCAGCCACAGCGGCCATTGGGGGGTGAACCAACAGCAAAGGAAGACCTTTCTCTCTGTCTCTCTCTCTCACTGTCCACTCTGCCTGTCAAAAAAAAAAAAAAAAAAAAAAAAAGATACCAGGGGTGGTACAGTGGGTTAAGCTGCTGCTTGCGACACCTTCATCCCATATCAGAGTGCCGGTTAGAGTCCCAGCCACTCTACTTACTATCCTGCTTCCTGCTAATACATCCTGGGAGGCAGCAGCTGATGGCTCAGATGCATGGGCTCCTGCCCCCAGATGGGATTCCTGGCTCCTAGTTTCAGCCTGGCCCAGTCCTAGATGTTGTAGGTATTCAGAAAGTGAAACAGCCAATAGAAGATCTCTCTGTCTTTCCTTCTCTTTCTATCACTCTTTCAAATAAATATCTTTAAGAACAAAACAAAAAAATATTCACAATAGTGACTGTCCATTGAATGACCTATGATGATGGTAAGAGTGTAAATGGGACTGGCGCTGTGGTGCAGCAGGTTAAAGCTGCAGCCTGCAGCGCTGGCATCTCGTATGGGTGATGGTTTGAGTCCTGGCTGCTCCACTTCTGATCCAGCTCCCTGCTAATGTGCCTGGGAAAGCAGTGGAAGATGGCCCAAGTTCTTGGGCCCCTACATCCATGTGGGAGACATGGATAGATCTCTGGGCTCCTAGCTTCAGTCTGACACAGTCCTAGCCATTGTGGACATTTAGGGAGTAAACCAGCAGATGGAAGGTCCTGTGGGGAGCAACTCGGACTAGACTAAGTTACTGGAATTAAGACTTATTCTATGCATTTGCTCTCCCACAATATGGCGCTGGGAGAGGAGTAAACAATTTCTATGCAGCTGCCTCTTGCCAACTTGAGTGATGACCTGCAGGAGCTGATCCTGCTCCTGATTGGAGGAGAGCAGCGTACTCGGCGTGTGGGTAGCAGAGTTGGGATTGGTGGAAGAGGACTATAAAGGAGGAGAGAGACAACATGCACCAGGAACATCTAAGGGGAACACCTGAGGAACATCTGAGCAGCCCCCGAGAGAGCCAGCCGGCGGTGTGCCACTCCCCCGCGGAAGTGGGGAATGTGGCAGGGGGGGCCCGCCCCTCCACGGAGGTGGAGGGACGGTAGCCAACCCGGGAAGAACCAGCAGCAAACCCGGGAAGGGCCGAGCAGACGAAAGAACAGCGCAGGGTCCTGTGTCGTTCCTCCGAGAAGAGGGGGAGTGACAAGGTCCCTCTCTCTGTCTCTTTCTCTCTTCTCTCTCTCTGTAATTCTTTCAAATAAGTGAAGAAATCATCTTCTCTCTCTCTCTCTCTCTTTTTTTTTTTTTAAGTGTAAACAGGCTGTGAGGATTTGGTAGAAAGCAGAAATCTTCCCAGCCCAGCCCATCATCTCTCCTCTCTAGAGACAACCACTAATCATCTCCATACCTCCTTGGATGAGAGAAGAACATGAACACTTAGGTGACCTGCATTTAAATCCTGGCACTACCACTGGTGAGCTGTGTGACCTCAGGCAAATCACTTACCCTCTCTGTCTTTGTGAGATAAGGATAGTGATAGTACTGACCTCCTCCGTGCCGTGAGTTGATGTGTACGGAGTGTTTTCAAGGTGACTGATTCATAATAATATCTTGGTGCATACAGATGCAATATGCAAGTTTACATGCATCAGAGTAACACAGTGTGAGAACCGTGCATGCGGGACAGGATGGGTGGTGTCTTCTGCTAGAACATTCTTTGGGAAGCCAGGATTCCTGTTCTGCTGGTGCCACTGACCAAGCTTGCTGGCCTTCAGACTCTACATTCAAATCTTTGTTTTCTCACCTGTGAAATGAGAACATTTGGCCAGATGAGTTCCAAGAGCCCTTTCACGCTTACCAGTCTCTTTCTACCTCTAACAGGTTTGGAAAGTGTCAGGACTTTTTAAAGGAACTTAGAAAGTAAAGAGTAACGCATAGGGAGCACAGCAGGCTCCTCAGATGGGCGTCAGTGCCTCAGTGGGACCGAGACTCGGGCCGATGCTGCCACCTGCATGAGTCTGGTTTCTCACATCCTCTTTCAGAGGAGCTACGCCCCATCCCTCCACATTGAGGTTCAATGTCAAGTTTATACATTCCAGTTCTAAATGGCCAAAGGCATTCTCGGTCAGACTTGACGACTCATAGGGATAGTTTGCCCCCTTTTTTAATCTGACCAAAATCTAAAATTACTGCCCCAGTACATGATTGAGTGTTTTTGCTTGATTTTTTTTTTAATGAGGTAAATCTTGCCAGTTGATCATCTCTGGTTATTTTCCGATATGCTTGGCCAGATGGCACTTTCGGTGACAAAGAGGTTTCGCTTTGTTCTATGTCTTCTCTGCAGTGTTTCTCAGGTTAGCATCTCCGCTCAGGCTGACTTTTTGCAGAGCCCAGAAGCTTAGACATTCAATGGTGAACACTGATGGGGGGAGCTCGCTGGGTCTGATTAGCCTGGTAACGTCATCTACTCTATTTGATGGCAAGTTCAAATAAGATTAATCGTATTTCCTGTTTGGATACTCTGATTTTCAGCACTTAGAAGTCCAGTATTACTGTTGTTATTACTGCATTATTGCTGTTATTGTAGTATTAATAATGAATATTGAATAGGACATTCACAAAACCTTTTAACATATTACCTGATTGGAGCTATACTGTTATCCTTTGAGGTAATATAACAGGGTAGATCAAGCTTCAGAGCTGTCATAAATTGAGTTGAATTCCACGTCTGCCCCTACTAACTGTTCTTTCGATTTAGGGACCCTCAATGTCCTTATCTGAGAAACGGGTTTAATAATGTCTAATTCCTACAATTGTGGGTAGATCGAGACATACAACATGGAGTCCAGCACGGAAGGTATCAGTAAGCAGAGCCATTGCTGCTCTTGCTGGCAGTCTTTCCCCTTTTCTACACGAGGAAACTGAGATTCAGAGAGATCACGGGATCGACGTGGGTTGTTTCTCGCACGGTGATGAAGCTGTGATTCACACACATCTCCTTTGGATTCAGAACTTGCCTGTATTCTTTCCACAGCACAACACTGCCAAGCGAAAGAGCTCTTTCGGTAAACTCAAAATGCCTAGCTTTGATGTTTAGCTTGTTAAAAGGATATTATTTGCTGTTGTTGTTTGAACTCTTTGCTTTTTTATTTGAATGACAGAGCATGGCCATCAGGCTGATTCATTCCGCAGATGGCTGCAATGCCTGGGGCCCACAGCCCCGAGCTGGAACTCAATCCAGGTCTCCCACGTGCACGGTAGCAGGAGCACAGCCACTTGAGCTGTCACAGCTGTCTCCCAGGGTCTACATTAGCAGGAAGCTGGAGGCAGCCAGCGCCAGGGATTGGACCCAGACACTCTGACGTGGGATGGCGCATCCTAACCAGCATATTAACCACTTTTCCAAATGCCTGCCCAGATATTTGCTGTTTTTAAAAACCTGTTTGAGTATTTGTGATTTTCCTTATTTCTGTTTCCCTCCTGAAAGTTTCGTCTTCTTCTTTCTCTTTCACTTAGTAGAAGCCAAATTAGAGAGTTTGAAATGCATAGCAATACAGTTCTTGGATTGGTTTCTGACTCACTATCTTTTTAACCCAACAGCTTGAAATCACATTCCATTGCCTACCTCTTGGCCTCCCAAAGTCTCTGGAGCTGGGAGTTCGCTTCCATGGTGTCTAGCACAGCTCCCTTGTGACACCGAGGAGAAAACAGGAGGCAAAGTTAGTGCAGAAGTGCAAACTGGTGGAGGCAAAGCTAGTGGAAGAGCCAAAACTAATATCCACATATGCTATTCCGGTCCTGGTTTCTTTCTTCCCTGCTCTCAGTGAGCATTATCCTTCCTGTACCCTTTTCCTAAAACCACCCTGCATTATCTTCATAATCCTAGGTGATGGAGTCAAGGTTCATTTTGAATATCAGTAGTTACACAATTGTGACACTTGAGACACACCAGTCATGAGACTAGCAATGCTTCTTTGCAAATCACAGCTTTCACGTTGGGAGTCTCCTCCCAATTTTTTTGTTCTGGTCTTTGGGCGGTAACAGCAGGCTTTCTCGTGACAAACCTAAGCCTTCCTGCTTCGCACTGCATGGAAAGTAGGGCAGTGCCTGCCGATCCCTAGGCATTTGAGTGGGTTTCTTTGGTCCTAACCAACATTAGGAAGTGGAACAGCTAAATCCCAGGCTCCCCACCCTTGTTTCTTAACTTATCTTTCCCTCTTGCTTTGCGTTCCTTCTTCCTTTTTCAGCCAAACACCCTGCTAAATCCAAATTTGGAGAACTGCCAAAAGTTAGGCTTCTTTAAATGCAGTCCTCTAAAAGACCCCTGTCCCCTTCTTTCTCCCACAGTGACAGTACCTACCCAACAACACAGGGAGCTTACAGAGGCGCATTCAGTGTCGAGTCACGACGAGTCCTGACTATTTTAAATACCTGACAAATCGAACAGCATTGGTCATCTTGTGTTCTGAACTGTGCATGAAATATTTTCAGACTCTTCGTGTCATTTTCGACGTAGGTTTCCTTCCTGGCTAGATCTCGGGCCAGTCATTGAGCCTGCATGAGCTTCTCTTTGCCCTCTGTTGAATAATAGCTAGGCTAGCTCAAGGGGCTGACATGGGAAATGAGCGTGAGCGGCCCCCCACTAGGCTGCCCTTACTAAAAGCTAATGCCACCCCGTTTTCTGCCCCTCTTTCGTGAGCTGACCCCTCTTCAAGCCCTCCTGACTCTTTGCTCCTTCCCACCCATTGGGAACGTGGTTGAACACGAGTTCATGTTCCAGTGCCAGCTCCCCGTTTCTTATGCTTCAGGCTGTTGGGTTCATTTCCATTTCTACCCAGCAGGGAAGACTAACTTTCCTTTTCAGGACTCTGGGCTTGGTTTCTGTTTGTTTGTTTGAAGTCTAACATTGCGGGGACTCGGCCTGCCCCTTCAATTCCTTCTAGCCCCAGCTCCTCACGGGGGATTAGATCTTCCTTGGCAGTGAAATGTTCAAGTAGCACTGCAGGCAAAGCCCTGAAAGTCATTCAAACCAGCCTTCCCATTGAATCCACAGCTCTGGATTCCCCCATGGGATTACAGCTCATTTGGGGCTATTTATGCAGTCCTGGGTTGACTCTCAGAGCTGGTTTCTGCTGTCACCCTGTGATTAAAAACTACCAAGATAGCAGAGTGGTTAAGTACTGATGGCATCTCTGAGATGCCTCCGGGCTTATCTGCACTGATTTTCATGTGGCCAGTTAGTTGGGTTTGCACCAGCCCTGGGGCCCCACTCAATCTCGAACCCTTGGAATTTACTCCCTGGATTCCTAGAGGCCCTGGCGAGTCCATCTGGAGCCTTGCCCTGCGAGACAAGGGGGCCCCTCTTTGCACTCAGATCACAATCAGAATCAGCCCAGTGGGAGGGGCAAGGAGAGGTTTCCAAATGCCTTCTCTAGATACAATGAGAATTCCCCTTGGCCCAGAGCTGCTGGGTCAGGAAAATGACATCCAACTTCTTACTGTGGACACAGAAATGATAGGCAGGAAATCATGACCAAAGGGACATTTCTTCATTCAGCAAATATTTACTGGGCATCTCCTCTGCACAGGCAGCCTGCGAGGGCTTTGATTTATAAAAATAAGCCATTGTTCCTCGCGAACAAGGTCAGGTACACCCACACAGAGCTGTGATGCGGGAGACTGGTGTGGCGGTAGAGGTCTGTGTGAAGGCCCAGCGATCTCAGACCAAAGATGCCTCCCACTGCAGAGGGCGGGACGTGGTGGATGGGAGATGACGTCACACAGGTGGTCACGGCAGAGCCTTCCAGAACGAAGCTCTCTGCAGACAAGTGTTGTAAGGCCTAAAGTTGGGGAGACAAAACAGGCTGGTTTGAATTCCTTCAGAAGTAGGCCCAGAGATAAGGACTTGGGCACAATCTTCATCTGGGAGATGGCCCCAAACAGAAGTAGGGGAGTGGGAATGGAAGGAGGGTGTGCCAACCAGACACTGGCCTTCGTGGGGGATTGGAGGCCAAGCCCTGGCCCCTCAGGGGTCAGTGTAGAATGTGGCTCAGTGTCTTCTCCGCGGGAGGGCAAGGGTGCTGGAGGGGGAAGTTGCTTCTGGCTTGCTCTGCTGGGGGTGCCCCCGCAGTCAGTGGAAAGCCACAGAAAGAGTCATAGGTATTTGAAGCAGCTTTTACCTTGTCCGGGCAAATGCATCTGCTACAGAGGACCAAAGGCACACAGATGTGATAAGTGCACAGTAAATTGTAGCTCATCCTGGAAGTGGAAAGAGGTAAAAGTGGAAGCCAAACTGTGTACATTGTTAAGGAGCTGGCTCTTCGCCTCCCCTCCCCTTCCCTCCCTTCCCTTTCTTCTTTTCTTAAGATTTAGTTCATTTATTTGAAAGGTGAAGTTAGAGAAAGACAGAGAGAGAGAGAGAGGTCTTCCATCTGCTAGTTCACTCCCCAAATGGTCGCAACACCCAGGACTGGGCCAGGCTGAAGCCAGGAGACTGGAACTCCATCTGAGTCTCCCACCTGGGAGTACTTGGGCCATCTCCTGCCTTCCCAGGCCATTAGCAAGGAGGGGTCTGAGGTGGAGCAGCCAGGAATTGAACCAGTACTCATATGGGATGCTGGCATCTCCAGTAGCAGCCCAACTCACAATGCCAGCCCTAGAATCTTCCCTCCCTCCCTCTCCCCTCCCCTTTTTTATTTGAAAGTCAGAGTTCCATAGAGAGAGGAGAGACAGAGAGAGAGAGGTCTTCCATCTGATGATTCACTCCTCAATTGTCTGCAACGGCCAGAGCTGAGCCGATCTAAAGCCAGGAGCCAGGAGCTTCTTCTGGGTCTCCCACGTGGGTGCAAGGGCCCAAGGACTTGGACCATCTTCTACTGCTTTCCCAGGCCATAGCAGAGAGCTGGATCAGAAGTGGAGCAGCCGGGACTTGAACCGGTGCCCATATAGGATGCTGGCGCTTCAGGCCAGGGTGTTAACCCCGCTGCGCCACAGCGCTGGCCCTAGAATCTTTTTTTGACTGGGGATGGGTAGGCATTGGAATGCTCGGCTCAGATGAAACAAGTGCCATGCAACCACATGGCTGAGTGACACAGAGCCACAGGCCCTGGCAATATAATGGGTAGACCAATCAGTAGCACTTACGTGGACATGAGTGAATTGTTCCTTCATCTGTACTCTCAGTCAAGCAGGGCCCTTGCAAGGGCCAGCACGGTGGCACAGCAAGCAAAGCTGCTGCCTGCGACGCCAGCATCCCATGTGGGTGTAGGTTCAAGTTGTGGCTGCTCCACTTCCAACCCAGCTCCTGGCTAATGTGCTCGGGAAAATAGAAAATGGCCCTGTGTGTGTGTGTCTCCCTCTGTTAACTCTATACCTTTCAAATAAATAAATCTGTTAAAGAGGCGGGGCTCTTATATTATTCTAATAATAATTGTGCCTGTCCATGCTTACCCAACTGACCATCAATATAGGGATTATGATTTCATTCACCAGCTCAGGGATTACACAGCCCAGGACAGGGACTTGGTGATGGATGATTAGTTGGTTTATACACACAGCTCTGCCCAGTGCTGTTTACTGTGTTTATAGCAGGATTATCATTGATCCAAAAGGGCACTAA
Source organism: Oryctolagus cuniculus (assembly GCF_964237555.1). Taxonomy (NCBI): domain Eukaryota; kingdom Metazoa; phylum Chordata; class Mammalia; order Lagomorpha; family Leporidae; genus Oryctolagus; species Oryctolagus cuniculus. Next base: position 34,387,225 of record NC_091433.1, on the reverse strand, counting down.
GTTCTGTTTACATGTGAATTTTGGAAGTGGATCAGAAAGGGGTTGGTGACAGGATGGCCTGAATCCTTTTGGAATTCCTTCCCTGTGAGCCTGTGGGGTTCACAGATGACATGTCCTTCCCCCAGGCTGCTCCAGCGTGGCCTCAGTGGAACTGTGCCCAGTGATCGGTTCCATGGGAGACACTTTGCTGCCGTCCTGATCACTTCATAGGAGCTGGACTTTCCCTCTGGCCTTGGCCAACTAAGTGTCTCAACTCCCTCTTTCTGCCTAGTTGTTCAGCAGTTGCTTGTGATTACCAACCAGAGACAGAGGCCAGCACTGTCATTCAACAGGACCGTTTTCTGAAGTGGCTGGGTGACCTCTGCAGAAAATCCCCAGGGAAAGGGGGCATGTCCTGATGGTAAACAAGAGGCCAATGGCAGCAACTCAGTCACCCAGATCACTTCTGGAATGAGGTTCCATCCCCAGCGATTCTGACACAGACCTCCAAGCAGAGAGAGTTAGTAGGGCCCCACTACTACAGAGTCCTATAAAGAATGTCTTAGAGGTCATTCAATCCATCCCCCTGTATGCTCACAGCCAGACTGAATTCATTCAACAATGATACTTCAAAAATTTTAGGAAAAGAGATTCTTGATATTTTTATAGTAGGATAGGAAGTTGTTTTCTCATTAGGATCCGAAAAGTGTTTACAGGTAAGACGCTGCTCCTAAAAGTAATAGAATTTATGTTCTGGAAACTCATTTCCTAGAAAATTGAGGCCAAGCCAGGACCAAAACATGTCCCTTGATCTCCAGTTGAGAGACTTGCTTCAATCATTCATCCAGTATTCCTTGAGTGCCTAGCTTGTGGACCTCTGCGTGTGCTGGGGAAACACAGCCCAAGACCATTTCTGCCTCTCCACAAGGGTGTTTATCAACCCAGCTGAGCAGATGTTTGCACTGAACTAACTGTAACCAGCTGTTACCAATGCTACATCAAGGGCATGTTCAGATGCATCTGGAGCCTTCCCAAGGGCCTTTTTCTAACAAAATAGGCATCGGTATTCATCACAGATTCCCAGTGCTTGCCCTTCTACCTCCTGCTTCCTATCTGTATGTCCACTAAGACTTGGACACACACATAATGGCAGTTCTGCAAATCACTGAGTTTTATTGTGAAAACAGAACAGACACATTCCCACCTCGGGTTTACGGTGTCAGGCTGTTAGTTGGCCAGAGAGCTCAAAGGACTGGGGCCTTCCCACTGCTGTGCTGTGGAAACGTGGTCCCTGTGCTCATTGTGCTGGTGATAAAAGGAAGAATAGAGAGAAAGAAAATCTTTGGATTTGTCCACTTTTGTTGCAAGAAACCGTAATGATACACTCAATATTTTTGAGTGGAGGGATGATGTGAGTCATTGGCACATGGACAGTTGTCATTGCCAGAGTAACCAGTTGAGGTGGGACTGTAATTTTGTTTGAGCAATACTGTGTCAGTCATGCCCTGAAAAAAAGATCTGGTAGTCTGTTCTGGTTCTCACCTTTGAAAAAGAAAAAAAGAAAAAAACAAAAAAACAAACAAAAAAAAAAAGGCATGGGTTTTACTAAAGCTTAGAAATGAGATACGATCAGGAAGACACTTTCTGAAAACGGGGACATGAGGAGGGAAATGTCCCTTGGGACAGATAGGTCCACCATGGCTATTTCATGACTGCACATTTAACAGCTGGACGTGGACCCTGGGTCAGTGATGCACCGCAGTGGAAATGCCACTTGGCTTCTGGAACTGACTCTCGTCTGCTCTCCTCTTGGTAACTGCCTGGTGTCAACTGCCTGCCTCTTGGCTGGACACTGTGGAGAATCTGTTTTGACCAACTCACAAGGGCCTCCTCCCCTACCTGCAAATCTCCACCTTGCTGCTAATTTGACGGATGGCCGCAGGAAGTCATTGCCTCCTCTCTCTCCCTTATCACGTTCAACTGGTCATTGACTTGTCTCATTTCTCTTCAGTCGCTGTATCAGGCAGGGTTCAAGTGCAGTCCCTAGAGATCACAGCAGTAGATTTCCATTTGTAGTGAGGACCTTGGGGGTGATATCTGTAGCAGAGCTGCAGAACTGGCCTGCCAGGGGGTAGCTGCTGCTCTGCCCCAGCCAGGAAGGTGGACGTCGGTCAAGCACCCCTGGAACTCCTGCCTCCAGGGACAGGCCACTTGCATTGCAATTGAAGGATCAGAAAAACACCATGGCTGTGCAGGTCCCAGGACCGCTCTGTGTGTTTCTGACTGTGCTTGATGGAAGAAGCAGCAGAAGCATCCGGGAATCTGACCAGTTTTTACTTTACCCTTCCAAATCTTGCACAAATAGGTCTGTTGATCAGAACTCACATGATACTTGGAAATTTAACTACAAGGGAATCTGGGAAATGTAGTTTTTAAAAAACTTTCCAGCCTCTCAGTACAGGAAGGCACACTGAGGGGTAAGTGAAATTAGATCATACACAATATCTACCCCATTCAACATCTCTATTCTTTAAAGATTTATTTATTTATTTGACAGAGTCACACATAGAGAGAAGGAGAGGCTGAAAGAGAAAGAAAGAGAGGTCTTCCATCTGCTGGTTCACTCCCCAGATGGCTGCAATGGCCAGAGCTGGGCTGATCTGAAGCCAGGAGCCTGGAGCTTCTTCTGGATCTCCCACGTGAGTGCAGGGGCCCAAGGACTTGGGCCATTCTCTACTGCCCTCCCAGGCCACAGCAGAGAGCAGGATTGGAAGTGGAGCAGCCAGGACTCGAACCGGCACCCTCATGGGATGCCAGCACTTCAGGTGGCAGTCCTACCCACTGTGCCATGGCGCTGGCCCTCAACATCTCTAGAGCAGCCACTACCCTAGGACTTGCCATCTATCGCCTGAACCCTGGAGATTCCCTCATTGCCAGTCCCTCTGCTCCCAGTTCTTCCCTCTTCAGTCTCTTCTCTGTGTTGTGTTTGTTCCTGAAATGCACCCTTGATCCTGTCACTTCATGCTCAAAATCTTGTCACTCATAAGAGTAAGACCCATTTCCCCTTCCAAGCTCTTAATCTTGGGGCTCCAAGCCACCGTGCCACCCGCAGATCCTGCCACTCCACCACACCCCTGAGAGTCAGTCTCGCTGGTTCCAACACTTCCTAACTAACTCCACCCTCCATCCTCTCATCGTCTGTTGTGTGGTTTTCCTGACTAGAATTCCTCACTTCATTTTCAAAAAAGATTTATTTATTTACTGGTTCACTCCCCAAATGGCCACAACAGCCAGGACCAGGCCAGGCTAAAGCCAGGAGCCAGGAACTCCATCCTGGTCTCCCATATGGGTGGCAGGGGCCTAGGTCATCGGGTCATCTTCGGCTGCCTTCTCAGGCACATTGGCAGGGAGCTGGACCAGAAGTGGAGCAGCCAGGACCAGAACTGGCACTTGGCAATATGGGATGCTGGGCCACAATGCCAGCCCCCGGCCTGGCTTTCCTCTTTAGCTTATAAATATGCTAAGGTGTTTCTTGTGTCAGAAAGCAAGCTCTGCCTTGATCCTCTGGCTAGTATTCTACCCCTGTTCTTTGTGTCATAGTCTACTGTTGAGGGGGGTGGGTTCTATACTCTGTATCTTCACTCCTTCACCACCCATCCACTGCCTTATTACTCCACTGAGATCACCCTTGTCAAAGGCACCCGTTATCTACCACTGCTAAACAAAATGGTAGACTCCCCATGGTTCTTAATCCTTTGCCCCACTTGGTATGGTGAACATGCCTTCCTTCTTGAACCCAGTTCTTGCCTGGACCACCACTTCCTTCTTAGCCTTCTCCGTGGGTTCTTCTCCCTTTGCCAAGACAGAGTTCCTGTCTCCAGTTCTCTTCTCTGCTTCCCACAACCTCTGGGTGATCTCATGACTTCAAGCCCTACCAATTTGCTGCCAAGACATTAAAGCCTTCCTTGCCCTTGGGTGGGATACCATCCTGCCTGCCCAGAGCACCCAATGAGCTGCTCAGTAAGCCTATCTGGGTAAGTGTCCCCTAGACAATCCCATGTAAGAGTTCAAGGTTGTATTCAAGTGTTGCTGCCATGACCTCCTAGCTGGTCTGTCTGCTGCTGCTCTGAGCCCCTGCAGCATGCAGTAAGGCTGCACCACAAGCGACCTTGTTAAACGTCACATCAGACCACTCAGTCTTCTACGCAGTCTCCCACTCTGCAAGCCATCAGAGCAAAGCCAAAGTCCTGACGATGACCTTTGAGCCGTACCAGGTCGTACACCATCTGCCCCATTATCTTCCTACCTCACTTCATCCTTTTTTCTCCACGCCTCTAATCCAAGTCCATCAACCTTCCAGCTGTTCTTGAATGTGCGAGTCACACGCTCGCTCTGCCTGGATGCACTTCCTCTGGGTGTCTGCACTGCTTGTTCCCTAACTGTATCCACTCCCTCTCAATGTCACCTTCCCTGACTACCCTGGAAACACTGTCACCTGCTCCAGCTGTATTTTTCTTTCTTATTTTTCTCTTCTTTTTCATGCTCCATTTTTCTTCTTAGTATTTCTCGTCTCAAGCATGCTTTATATTTCACTTTATTGATTTTTTAAAGACATTTTATTTATTTATTTATTTTTTTGACAAGCAGAGTGGACAGTGAGAGAGAGAGACAGAGAGAAAGGTCTTCCTTTTGCCGTTGGTTCACCCTCCAGTGGCCGCCGCGGCCGGCGCACTGAGGCCAGCGCACCGTGCTGATCCAATGGCAGGATCCTGGTCTCCCATGGGGTGCAGGGCCCAAGCACCTGGGCCATCCTCCACTGCACTCCCTGGCCACAGCAGAGAGCTGGCCTGGAAGAGGGGCAACCGGGACAGAATCCGGTGCCCCAACCAGGACTAGAACCCGGTGTGCTGGCGCCGCAAAGTGGAGGATTAGCCTAGTGAGCTGCGGCGCCGGCCAAAAGACTTATTTATTTGAAAGTCAGAGTTGAGAGAGAGAGAGAGAGAGAGAGAGAGAGAGAGAGAGAAAGAAAGATCTTTTATCCTCTGGTTCATTCCCCAGGTGGCCACAATGGCCAGGACTGGGCCAGGCAGAAGCCAGGAGCCAGGAGCTTCATCTGGATCTCCCACGTGGATCACAGCGGCTCAAGCACTTAAACCATCTGCTGCTGCTTTTTCCAGGCCATTAGCAGGGAGCTGGACAAGAAGTGGACCAGACAGCCCTTGAACAGGTGCCCATATGGAATCCTTATGTTGCACATGGCAGCTTTACCTGCTATACCACAATGCTGGCCCCTATAGTTTGCTTAAAAAAAAAAAAAAAAGGCGGGGGCCTAACCTGCTATGCCACAACACTGGCCCCCATGTTTACTTTATGTTTTTTGTCTGTCTCCTCCCACCATAAATGACCTCAATGAAGCAGAATTTGTGCCTCTTTGTTCACTGCTGTTTTCCCAAGGTCTAGAACGGTGACTGGCATAATGAAGTGCTCAATAAATATTTACAGAATGAAAGGTTATTTCTACTGCACATCTTCCATGTCTGTTGTGTCACCCCTGTAATGCATTCACCCTCCCATTGGTAGTCCCTCTACCCCCAGGACTCTCCCCTCTTCAATGTACATTGAGTCCTCTCCTCTCTGTCTTCTTTGCTACCACCCTGGACTGCAGCAGGTGTGCCGATCTGATCTCAGCACTGCCCACTTAAAACCCATCTGAACTTCCCATCATGACAATTTTCCTCATCAAGTGACCTCCATCAGTGTCTCAGTTTCATCTCTCACCACCACCATGCAACCCTCCAGCCACAGGGGACACTTTGCCTTTACACTCCTGCACTTAGCATCTCTCTTGTTCCTTGGTGATTGTCACCCACCTCTTCTTCACGTGGCCAACTCCCAGGCAAGTGTCCAGCCTCTCAGCTCTGACATCAGCTTCCCCAGACCAGCCCTACAGTTAGAATACTAGGGCACTGCCACAGCATCCGGGGCTTATGTACTGTATGGCCATTGGCTAGTTGCTTGCCTTTCTCTGGAGAATGGGAGTCCTGGAGGACAGGAGTTAGATTTCATCCATTTTTCTATCTCCAGCATGAGGCCCAGATTCCTATCCATAGTCTGTGCTTGATCAGTGTCTGTTGGATAAAACAATGAATGGGAGGGTGAATGAATACTCCCAAGAGTAAATACTCGGAGAGTGTTTAAAATGGCCTGGTGCTGTTCCAGGCATCCTGCTTGTAGGACCTGCGCAGACTCTTCACAACGCACTTACTGAGGTGAGTAGTGATCGGGAATCTATGGGCCCAGCGTGAGTAAGCTGTTTGCTCACAAACAGTAGCAGAGACAGGATTCACACTTGGGCATCTTGCGTTCTTAAACACCATGCGTGGACTGTGGATGCATGCATGGATGGGTAGATGCATGGATGCATGCATGGATGGATGGATGGTGGGTACAAGGGCACTCAGGGTCAGAAAACTTCTGAAGCAGAGGTAAGAATGTTGGAATTATTTTTTGCGGCTTTTATGATTAATAATTCTGACCACACTTGCAATTCTTTCTTTCCTATAAAATAACCACTATAGTATGGTTTTTTTTAATCTGTAATTTATTTATTTTGAGAGGTAGAATTGCAGACAGAAGGCACAGAAAAGTTTTCCATCCGCTGGTTCACTCCCCAAATGGCCACAATGGACACAGCTAGGCCGATCCAAAGTCAGGAGATTCTTCAGGGTCTCCCACATGGGTGCAGGGTCTCCAAGCACCTGGGCCATATTCCACTGCTTTCCCAGGCCATCAGCAGGGAGATCAATCAGAAGAGGGGCAACCGGGACACAAAGCGGCACCCATATGGGATGCTGGCGCTGCAGGCAGAGACTTAGCCCACTATGACATAGTACCGGTCCTCTTCATCTTGTTATTAAAAAAATATACTGTTATTCATCCTCAACTGTGACTCAAAACCTCAGATCCTAGATGAACTATATCTTAGCTCCTTTAATCACACCTTTAAATATTGGTATCATGGGGCAAGGCATTATAGACTAAACCCCTGCCTGTGGTGCAGGCATCCCATATGGGCACTAATTTGTGTCCTGGCTGCCCTTCTTCCAATCAAGATCTCTGCTATGGCCTGGGAAAGCGGTGGAGGATGGTCCAGGTGCTTGGGTTTCTGCAGCAGCATGGGAGACCCAGAGGCGGCTCCTGGCTCCTGGCTTCGGATCGCCCAGGTCTGGCCTTTGTGGCCATTTGGGGAGTGAACCAGCGGATGGAAGACCTTCCTCTCTGTCTCTCCCTCTCTTTCTAACTCTACCTCTCAAATACATAAAAATAAAATCTTTAAAAATATATAGATATCATAGCCTAAATGTTGAGGGAGGTCTTTTCCACGTAGATCCACATTCACGTATTCCTTCAGTAGACGCTCACTCTCCACTGTGTGCTAGGCACTGTTCTTGACACTTGCAGTCTCACAACTGAAACACACGGGAATGCGAAACAAACCCAGACATACTTGACGTCTTCACGAGGCGCTGGGGTCACAGGCTCTGGACCTGCACTGCCCGGATGAAACCCTGCTCAGCCAGGCTGTGCCTGTGGGACCTCAGCAGTGTCAGTGCCCTGCTCTGTGTGTTGGGCTCTCCATCTGTACAATGGGTGTGACAGCAGTTTCTGTCTCACGGGGCGGGTGTGAGGATTAGATGGTTAACACCTGTGAAGTGTATGGCACGGCATCTGGCAGATCCTCGTGCATAGTAGCGACTTTATGTCGGCAGTCGTTCCTGATAAGTTACTGCCGAATGATCACGCTTCTAACGTGAGGCTGCTTTTGGTTATGAAATAAAGTCTGCAGATCTCCTCTGGTGGGGAAAAGGCCTTAAAGGGATACAGAGGAATTAACAGCTTCTGTTGCCATAACAAAACCAGGTCTTGGTCTTGAGTGGGCCTTTAAGGGCCTATAATTTACATTAGCACTCCCTCCATCTCCACGGGGCAGACTTTGGCAGCGCTGTGTGTGCAAGGAGGCAGGTCAAGGGACTCCTTGCATGGAAGGCCTCTCTCAAAATGAAGGATTTGGCTCCTGAGATTAATGTTTGGAGTGAACCCCTGCTATACTTAATTCCCTTTTCTGTGAACTCAGTGCATTTTTAAAATTCAGTTAGGGGCCCTCCTATGGTGTGGCATGGAAACCACAAACCCAGACTCCCTTCTAATAGACTTCTGAATGGCCTGCCTCATCCCAGAGGCGGATGGCTGCCTTCTGGGCTGGCCGCTGGGCTTAATCCTTTGCATTACAGTGCCCTGGAATAATGTGTCTTAAATTTGCACATATTAGATCCAGTGGAGATTTAATATGAAAATTGAAAATGAAAAGTTTTTTAGAATAGGCTCACACGGATACGGCCACCATATGGACAAAGGAGAGGCTGTAGAAGCCGTGGCGCTGAGGGGTTTGTCTGGGTCAAGATGCATGTTCTGGATTAAAACAGGGCTTGTTTTCTGAGTAATCTCTGGTGGGAAAATGTCCCCAGCCTCTGAGGGAAGCTCGGGTGCAGGTCACTGGCTAAATTCCACCTAGCAGTAATTCTTCTGTTTCAGTTCCAGTTAGGGGGAATGAGGGGAAGGAGGAGAAAGTAAAATCATTGAGAAGATGCTGCCGGTATTTACGTCCAAAAGGTCAGCTCCCATAGGAAATGAAAAAGCACAGGGCGCCCCAAGTGAAAGTCAGTTGTTTATCACGACTTCAGCACTGCCATAAGTCACCACCACATAGGAAAATACCAACAGTGACATCAGCAAACGGATTACGCAGCCATTGCATTGCCAGGCATTGATCTACGCTCGGTGTGTTTATTTACTACACAGCCTGTTTAGGCCTCACATGGACCATTTTCGTACTTGGTCTTTAATTTTTTTTTTTGGTTGCTTTTGAGGCAGAAAAGGAATATAGCCTTTTACTGAATGCTTGGAGTTGGTCTGTGATCTTTAAGAAAACTGACTGATGAGTATTGAAAACTTGCACTGTGTTGAGCGCCGTGCGTTGATTCGTGTCATCTCACTTCATTCTCACGATGACCCTACAGCTGGGTCCAGTCCCTGGCAGCAAGCTGAGGCCTGCAGAGTTGGGGAACTTGCCCCTGGCCCCGCTGACTTCCAGCCCAATTCTGGGTCTCGCTGGCCCTCTGCTCTTCACAGAATTGGCCACTTACTATGGTCAGCACACCTCACTTGTCTCGGGACACTGATCTTTGGTGGGGTTCATTGTAGGTGTCCATGCCTCCACAATGCATAGGGTGTAAACCCTTGGCCAGGTCCTCCTGGCCTCCTGGCCCCTGCACAACGAGGAGTCAAACCAAGATTCTGGAGCTCTCTGATCAGCTCCCAAACTGGATGCAGTTCCACTAGCATGGAATAGTGAAAAGCAGGGGAAAATGTAGCTCTGCTACTTAGTAGTAACCTGGAGCAGTTGCTGAGAACATCAGTTTCTTCTGTGCAACGCGGCGCTGTAAATGAATTGGCATTACCCCTATTTACCTCACACAGTTGTGATGATCAAAGGCGATAATACAAGGAACCTTCAAAAAGTTCGTGGAAAATGTATACTATGAAAAAAGTACAGATAGATTTAAAAAATTATTTTGTACCAAAACAAACTTTCTAATTTTCCCATGAAAATTTAAAGTTTATTTCATTACTTTAAAAATATGTATTTATTTGAAAGGTAAGTGATAGGGAGAGAAGGGAGAGAGAGATAGAGAGGGAGGGAGAGAGGGAGAGAGAGAGCGAGCGCTTCCAGTCATTAGTTTGCCCCCCAGCACTAGGCGGAGACTGAAGCCAGGAGGTAGGACTACAATCCAGGTCTCCCATGTGGGTAGCAGGAACCCGATTACTTGAGCCATCATTGCCATCTCCCAGGGTCTACACAGGCAGAAAGCTGGAGTCAGGAATCAAGCCCAGATACTCTGATATGGAACTCAGGTACGGTAACTGCTAAACACCTGTTCTTTCCATGAACTTGCCCCGTGTCTGTCATTCTAAATGCTATGGGAGTGTTTATTATTATATTGTGGTTCTCTCCCAAGATCAGAAGCTTGTTTTCCTTTAGGGTGTCTTGGGTAGTGTTACTTAATCTAAGATGTAAATTATGGGAAAGAAAATTCTTTGTGAGCCAAGGAGTAGGTTTTTTTCCAGGTACAAATGGAAAATGGCAGCTCTAGATTACCTCCTATGTGCCAAGAATCGTGCTGAGAGTTCATCGCTCATTTAACTCACAGAGAAATCCACAGAGGTGGATGTTACCATTTTGTAAAGGCAGAACCTGAAGCAGTATGGTCCGCCTCACACAGCTAAGAAGTAACACTGAAGTTCAAAGTCAAGTCTAGGGGAAAGCAATGTTTCCCATGTTCTTTGTAGTCAAGAACACTGCCTCCAAGGCAGAAGGAATGCAAAAGGCAAGGGGCCTGGAAGACAAAAATGCCCCCAAGAATGGAATTTGCCTGAGGATAACAAACAAATAAACAAACAAAAACCAGGCATCAAAGTCAGCCACAAAAAAGAAATGATGAATGGTAACATTCCTTTTGCTATAGCCTGCATCTTAAAAGATGTTTTCTTTCCACCACATCCCTGGGCAGTGGGAAGTAGTTAGGAATAAGAATTATACCCATTTCACAGGTGCCAGTGAGTAAAACTGAGAAAGGAGCAGAAAAGCCAGGCACCTTTGAGAGCAAGTAAGCAGCTCAGAAGGGCCAGGGAGCTGACTTCCTGGTCCAGGGCCTCCTCCAGGGCTGCCCTGCCTTCCACACTTCCACACCTGCTTACCATTCCTGGTCATCATTCCTCAGGCTTTCCTATGGGAAAACATGCCCCCAAGTGGAAACATGGGTGAGCCAGAGAATGTTCCCACCTGAGCCCCTTAGCTCAGAGGGTCCCTGCCAGTGAGACAAAGTCTGGCCAACACGGAGCTGGGTTTTCTGGCTGTCTTACAGCTATGGAGCCTTGTGCATGCCTGGTGTGGCGAGAGAACACAGGACTCTCACCACCCGCTGTTCACAGTGTACAGTGGCCTGCGTGGACCAGGAACGGATCCACATTCAGAAACTCCGGGAATGGTCTAGGTTCGATGTTGCCATAGAAGAAGACATGAGCCCAAAAGGATCAATGTTTCAGAACCCTTCCCTGGTCTTAAGGAATGCTTTTCCCTGAAGGTAGTAGATGCTGCTGTTTAGATCTAACTAGACCTGGAGACTAGACCTGGCCTCACCACTCTACGAAATTCTGGACTCATCTGTGAGATGAGGAATAAAGGCTGGATGGATCAGCTCGGGTCAGCTGGTGAGAGCGCTCCACTGTGAATGTGATGGGGTTATGGTTTCTTTCTGTAAACGTGAAGAGGGTGGAGGCCGGCGCTGTGGTGCAGTGGGTTAAAGCCCTGGCCTGAAGCACCGGTTCTAGTCTCAGCTGCTCCTCTTCCAATCCAGCTCTCTGCTATGGCCTGGGATAGCAGTGGAAGATGGCCCAAGTCCTCGGGCCCCTGCACCCACGTGGGAGACCCGGAGGAAGCTCCTGGTTCCTGGCTTCGGATTGGGGCAGTTTCAGCTGTTGCGGCCATCTGGGGAGTGAACCAGCAGATGGAAGACCTCTCTGTGTCTCGACCTCTCTCTGTAACTCTTTCAAATAAATAAATCTTTAAAAAAATATTCAAGGGACATTTTAAACATCTTCCCCTAGCTCACACTGCTTTTTACACAACAGTGGTCGCTACCTGTCCAGCACCGGCTTCTCACTGAACTGGGTGGCAAGACAGCGGGTCAAGTGTCAGAGTCCAGATCAGAAGGAAGCACGCACAGGGTGGGCTGCTGCTGTTCCGTGAACTTCAGGGAACACTCAGCACATGTCTCTAGGGCTCTTGTCACTATCAAGAGAAATGAAACGTAGTCGGACACCCCTTTACAGACTTGATTTCCCGTTGCCTTCAAGACTGCAGACATCTCATCACTGGGGTATTTCAGAAGCAGAGGGAAGGTCCAATAACTCGCTGATGGCCTCAAGGCTGGTGAGTGGCCGCCCTGGGTCTAGACCTTATTTAAAACATTGTCTTACTCATTTATTGGAGAGGTAAAGGGAGTGACAGAGAGCTTTGCTGGCTTACTCCTCACACACCTGCCCAGGGCTGCACAAGGTGAGGCCAGGGCCCCAAGTCCTTGAGCCATCATCCCCTCTGCCCCTCAGTGTGCATTAGCCCGGAGCTGGTATCTGAAGCAGGGAGATTCAAACCGCAGGTGTCCCAAGCGGTGTCTTAACAGCCCGGCCAAACCCTGCCCCCAGAGCCCACTTCTTTCTGACGTCACCCTCCTCTCGGCTCAGTAAATAAACAGCACAACAAGAAATCCTGACGCCCCCCACCCCCCCACCCCCCCGCCCCGGCCTGGTGGGGTCCAAGCACTCTGTATGTGAAACTCCCTTAGCCTGCACCGAACTCTGGAACAAACCCCTCGCTAGACAGGAGCCCGGTTGAGAAACTTTTTTTTTTCTTGCTTCTTTTCGGTTGATTTCAGTTGAATGACACTGCACCGAAATCACAACTCCGTTTCAGGTTCCTGGTGGTGCCTGCTTCCTCTTCTAGTTTGTTTAGTCACCGAATTGGATTCCCGTTGACCCATTCGGCGCCTAGCCCGCGGCCCGGGGCTCGGCTGAAACGCGGGAGGCTCCTGCACGCCTGTATAAACAGGTAAGGCGGCGGGGGTGGGGCGCGGGCTGCGGGATGGGGCTGCGGTGGGGGCGCGAGCCAGCTCCCCGGGGACCAGGCAAGGTTAGGAGAGGGCCGGGCTGCAGTTTCTAAATGCAGTGTTTTTTGTTCCCTTTCTAGAAACCAGCTGTAACTCGAGGTCAGGGCGCACGAACGCGGGCCACTGGAGAGTCGGCAGCGCCCAGGCCCCAGGCCCCGCGGCGAAGGCCCCGGCAAAGGTCAGGGCTGCGTCCGCGTGACGTTCCTTCCTGCGCTGTCCCGGCCATGCTCTGGCCCAGGTGAGGACACTCGGGGAGGCGGGCGCACGCGGGACCCTGCCTACCTGCTTCGGCGCCGTCTTCGCGAGTGGGAGCGTGGAGGTGGGTGGCACCGATCGGCTGCAGGGTCCTGAGCCCTCCAGCCTGGCTCCGGCCCGGTATCCCCGAGCAGGGCGGGGACCCAGGTCCTCAGGTGGAGCAGGTGCCGCTCGTGGGGCCGGTGCTGGACGTCCGAAACGGATGGGACTCTCTGAGCGGAGGCAGGAGCCCACCCGGTGAGGCCCCCAGCCCGCGCCCCTCCAGGCCGATCTCTGTTTTAACCTTCGGCTAAGGTATCCGCGGCTCCTCAAACAACAGGAATGTTGCGCTGGCCTTGCGCCAGCCGAGGCTCAGCGAGCAGGATACAATTTCAGTGCAGATTTACGGGAAGTTGCCAGTGTTGGGAGTAAAAATCTGGTTTGGTGAGTTTAAGGGAAGGGAGTAGACGAGGAGACAACCTTGCTACTGTGCGGCGGATGGCCTCGGCAGCGGGGGAGGGCCGCGGGCACGGGAGGGAGGGGACCGGGGAGGGCTCGCAGACCCGGCGCGCAGCGCTCCCGTGCGCAGCCGGGCTCCGGGCCGCTCGCCTCGCCTGCTGCGGACGCGGCGCCGCCGTGTAGGGGTCACTGCCCCGGCGCCCCCTCCGCCGGCTCGGGACTGGGAGCAGGCAGCCAGGGCTGGGGGACGTGCCCTCGGGGAGAGCCGGTGGCCTCCGCAGGTCTCCAGGGCGGAGCGGTTCTGAGCGCCTGGAATCTCCATAGCCTGGGAGAGGAGCGCGAGCCGCCCTGTGGCTTTAAGCGGCGCGGTGGGGAGTAGCCGGACACTCCTTATTTCAGTTTTACATTAAAAAGAGGGAGGCCCTGGAGCCCTGGAGCCTTGCAGTGTAAATTGCTACCGGGGCTGTGAATGGTGTTAGTTTCTCAAGTGGGCGCCTCCAAATACCTAACCGAGGTAAGGGGGATTTGGGGTAAACCTTTTAACTGCTGTCTCTTAACTCTTCCTCGTGGGTCCCGAGTTTCTGGAAATTTTTTTTTTTTTCTCTTTGAGGCCTTATCTCCCTCACTTGCTCTCCCTCCTTCCGCCTCTGGTAAGATTCGTGGGAAATCAAGGGTTTATAAAAAGACTCGAAAAGCGTCATTTTCTGGAAGAGCAGATAATCATACTCATTCAGCCCCATTATGTTTCCTGTAGTGATGGAGGTTTGTTTTTTTTTTTTTTCCCCATAAAAGTAACCGGTGTTTTCATCCCAGGAAACACGCTCGGGCTGTGGCAGGCACAGGTGAGTTTTCGACTCAGATGATTACAGTGAGATTGAGGAAGTATTCAGGATCAGAGGCTTCTCATTTAAGTGTTAACCAGGGCAGAGGGGGGTCTTCCTGCCACCCCTTACCTCGGAAGGTGCCCCCCCTCAGGGGAGGGCCACTTGCTGTTTCCAGTTAAAAATCCCATCTGGAGGACGGGGTAGGGCTGTGAAATTATGACAGATGACAAATCAGCAGGCGCCGGATATTTAAGAAATCAGTTAAAATCAGTGGAAGTGGAATTTTTCAAATACGTGACTCATTTTTTATTTAGGCAAAAGTTCAGCTAGTTCCGGGTACTGGCCCAGGGCATTTAAAACTTATCAAAGTGATTAGAAAGAGGCCATCCCAAGGTACTTACTTACCGATGGCTAATGATTTGAACTAAACCGCAACCAGCTTTTTTTTTTTTCTGGTGGCATTTAATGAATGATGGTCTCCCAGTATTATCCCAGTATTTCCAGTATTAAATACAGATTAAACTTGTATTTAAAAATTTTATGGTGAAGTCCTACGAATTTTCCAGGGAGGGAAGGGAAGCAGAGGGTTGGCAACAGAACGTGAAGTGAAGTGCTGGCCGCAGTGTGGAGCCCCAAAAACTTGGCTGTTAGACCAGGAGCGTTTGAGAATTACAGGTGCGAACTGTAAAAGGTAAAAAGTTGTCAGCTGCATGACCACAACCTCCAGACACACCAGCGCATCCCAGCGAGAGCAGAAGCGAGCACTTTGTCTTGCTCGCGGTTTATATGATCCTGTCGGGCAGTCTGATGGTCTGAAATCTTGGAGGGAGACCAGACCAGGTCAGTCTGAGAGGTCAGCAGGGCAGGCGGAAATGGAGCAGGTGGTTCAGGGTTTGGTATTTTTTCTCGCCTGCCACCTTCCACCTGTTCCGATGGGCACATGTGGGCCTCTCCGGCCTCATCACTGCAGACTGGGAGAATGGGGACTCGAAACTTTTCCTAAGCACCCAGCCTCTTAACTTTCAGGGTTTATTAAGTAAAGAAGTAAGCAGAAAAGAACAAAGCCGCCAGGCTGGCTCTGCTACCCTTGACCTGACTTGGTAGGCCGCACCTGTCAGATGAAATTGTTTTTGGAAGGTGTTCCAAGTGTGAATCCTGATTGAAGATCTGTCATCTTCCCCTTGGTTCTGGCCTTAGCAAATGTGCGTGGGATTAAGAATCCACATCACGGTTTCACACCAGCCTTTGTCGTTTTAATAGTCAACATAATTTTGATTCCCCGCTGTACTCCTCCAGACTACATGCTGAAAGGAGTCTGCCCAGAGCAGTTGGTGATTCTCAGGGCGAAATAAAGACATGTGTTCCCTATGCCTGCTCTCCCTAGTTTTGGTGACTAAGTCAGGTTTTTTCCTTCACCTGATAACTACGTTCTGATTCCAGTAATCGAAGCTAATCTTGGTAATGATTTAAACTTGTAAAGTTGAACTAGATGGAATTACTTATAAATGATTGTAGTTGCTTTCCAAATTCTACTCTTGATATCAAGATGAAAATCATGTCCCAAAGGATTGCACTTTAACTGCTATAGAAAAGTAGTGGCCTGGTTCAGACAGGTGTCCAGCTCCACCACAAGTCCCCTCCTGATTTTTTCAGGAGTGGATCTAGGGGGTACTGGAGAGGGGAAGGAAGTTTTTCTTGAAGTTGAACCTAGGCTCAAGTAAAACTGTGATTAGGTTACCCCAGGGGCTCCATAATCCTAGAAAAACTTACACTGACGGGTGTAAGGTGGGGCCTTTGATGGGGGACTCATAGGACTTAGCGAAGGGCTAGGTTGTTGTACGAATGTGGAATTTGTGTGCCAAACTTGTAAGAAGTGACAGTGGAGACATGAAATGCAGCCTGGAGTGCTTGTCAGAACGATTCCAAGTTCAAGGTTGGATTGGAACATTTCCGTGGCTGGCCTGATGGGGAGAGAGGTTTTTCCTCTTGGGAGCCGTCTCTGTGTCTTGTGATGATGTTGCCTTTCTGGTTTGGTACCATGCGAGGCGTGTGTGAGTCAGGCCTCCCCGCCACCTGCTCCAGAGAGCCACTGGGTTGCGATTTTCCACAGTGGCAATGCAGAGATGACTTGGCCTTCACACCCTCACTGGAGAAATGATCATAGTTGTTTAATTGCCACATCAGGTTGTTGCAAATGGCTCTTGCTGGGGAGGTTTGGGGGAAAGGGCCCCTTGCCACTTGGTGTGTGTGGTCTGAACCATCCTGTCAGAGAAACACTCCCGAGCCGGCCTGAGCTGGCCTGATGTCAGACTGCGGCTTTCCCGGCTGGCTCCTCTCTCAGCATCTAGGGGGAGGCGAGCACCTCTCCTCCAAGAATCTCTTCTCCATTGTTCTGAGAAAGGCTTGGGCAGGAGCAGTCCGGTGAAAGTGGAGAGGGAGCACTTCCCCATCGGTGTCCTCACACCACTGCGGGGGAGCCGGCCGCGTGGGAATCGGAGGCCTGGCCCCTCCCCACTTTTGTAATCCAGATTCTGCAATAGACACTGACTTGAGGGAGTTCCAGATATCATCTCTTGTACAACCAAAAGTAAACTGATTACAAAAGACACAAAAAGCACTCCCCCACTCTGCCTTTCCTCCACTTTCTGCAGTGGTTTAAAGACACCTGGAGGAAAAAAAAAAAGAAAAAACCACAGCCCCCCCTTCAGTTTATGGGACTCCCATGGATAATATGAGCATTTCCCCACCCCCAGCATGAATCTTCACTTTTTGTCATCCAAGGAACATGGTTTACATAAAAATGATTTGTGGGTGTGTTTCGATGTTTGCAGTTTCTGTGTTTATAAAACACAAAACCCAAGTCAATGGACAGGCTAGGAGATAGGATTGCGCTCTCGACCCTCCCGCGGACCCTCCCGCCTTTGGCTTTAGAGGGTGGGGGGTGGCATTTCTGGGAACAGCCCAGTCTCTGCCAGCTGATGGCCAGCTGCGAGAGCTGGCACCTCAAGGAGGCAAAGGGAAGACCCTCTGTGATTGGGCCAAATAGAAATACTTGAGTCTCAGCAGATTCCTCGTTCTGCAAAATGTGTGTTTCACTTCTGGATTACAGTGAATCATGTTAATCAAGAAAACAATTTCTAGTCTTCCCAAATCACAGTACTTATCTTTGGGTATGTATGAGGGATCTTCAAAAAAATTCATGGGATAATGGATATTATAAAAAACCCTACGAATTTCTCTTTTTTTTTTCTTTTTTGCACCCAAATGAACTTCGCTTTGGATTCTGTTTCCCTTGAACTCGCTGAGGTACCCTCAAACCTGTTGGTGGTTCTACTGATTGGGGTAGCCCAGGGCCGAGCCCATGTTAGGTGCCTGGGGCTACGGGAGCTGAGCGAGGGCAGCTGCTGACTGCTGCAGCCCCTGGTTGTGCTTTGCTTATGCTCCTAGTCCATTTGCTCTTATTCCCCAGGGTGCCCGCCCGCTGGGGTGGAAGACCACCAGTTCCCAGAAGGTGTGGATGGACCACAAGCCACCCATGGGAGCACAAGAGTTAATGATATGTACCAGCGGGCCGTGGGTGGGTGCACAGTGAATGCCCGGCATTGTGCAGCTGACACAGGGACAGGAGGCCTGTACCTTACCAAGGAAATGCCAGCCTGTGAAAGTATCTGCCTCTCAGAGCCCTGAGACCTGGCTCTGTCATTTTTAAAAAGCATTTCACCTGCCAAAAGAAAAACAGAAGTGCTCAAGGCCTTAAGGAAGTGGAGCGGGTTTTTCTCAGGTGTGGCTTCTCTGAGAGCGAGTGGAAGGCCATTCTGAAAATGTCTGTTTGGACCCTTCAGGCTCAGGCAAAACATTCTGGGTCCACGTCGGACAGGTCAATAGCCCCGTGACTTGAGTTCTGAAGTGGGTTTCCGTACTCTTTGTTTGTGGTCATTTTAAAAAAATAAAGATGTGGTTCTCAGGACACCTAGCTCTTGCCAAGGTTAGACCCATCTTCTTGGTAGCCTTGTCAAGACAAAGTGCCTTTGTGTGACTACAGCTGGAGGATTTGGTGACACAGAAAACTCACTGCAGCTTCTTGATGGGAGAGTCAACAGCCTCGTGTTTTCGTTGGTGTTTGGTCTATTCCGCCGGCTAATATCTGGGATGTACTTCTCCACGCAGGTGATCTGACTATTTTAGACTTGCCTCGGGGAAGAATGTATTCGGGGCTTTACCTAGGAGCTTCGATTATAAGAGTGAAAGCCACGGTGTGCTGAGCTCGGCTCTGTGCCGGTTTGTTTCTAGGATAATCAACAAAAGTTGGGTCGCACGTGGAGAGAGAAAGGGTTTTGCTGGAGTGAAAATGGTGGTTTGGGGCAGGGTGTGTGTGTGATATGACTGTACGAAGTTCAGACTCCCTAGGTGACTTGTTTCCACTCCTGGCTCTGCCGTGTATTTCTTGTGACTTTAGGTAGGCTGCCTAACCTCCCGCGGATTTGGTCTCCCCAGCTGTAACGGGCCTCCCTCACCGTGTTGCTCTAGGGACTGAAGAAATGATTCTTTTGTACCCGCGCCACGTGGTGGGGTCTGTGTGATGTATTACGGCTGACTGCACTTCAGTGTTTGAAATCTCATCCCTACTCCACGTAAGGGTTTTCTGTTATGGCCTCTTCTGCAGGTTGGAATCCACAGATCTCTTCCAAGTAGCACTTTGGCTTTGATCAAATACTCATGGCCCTTGTAGCCAGACCCTATTCTTTTGGTTATTGTATCTTAGTTGTGCTACTGATGGAGCAAAAGTTATTTAGAGTAACCAGGGTGCAAAGGACTTAAATAGTTCCTATTATGAGTTTTGAAAAGTTATTTATTTTCATTTTATTTGAAAAGCAGAGAGAGAGTGAGTGAGCTTTGATCTGCTGGTTCATTCCCAGATGCCCACAGCAGCCAGGTCTGGCCAGGCCAGGCCAAAGCCGGGAGCCAGGAACTCCATCTAGTTCTTCCCCCGGAGTGGCAGGGACCCGTGTAAGTACTTGAGCCTTCACCTGCTGCCGCCCAGGGTGCACAGTAGCGGGAAGCTGGAATCAGAAGTGAATCGGGGACTCTAGACCAGGCACTCGTTATGGGATCCAAGCATCCCAAGTGATGTTTTCACTCCTGTGCCAAATGCCTGCTGCTATTATGAGTTGCCTAGGTCACTTTAATTAGTCAGAATCAGAATGTGTAATACGGGCCTCTCCCAGAACCCTGCATGTCTTACCTGTACCCAGGGCCGTTGCACCACTGCTTCCTGTCGTACCTGTGCTATTTTTCCTAGCAAATAGAAAGTAAGTTTCTTGGTGGCAGGATTTGTGTCTGCATAATGTTTGCATCTCCTAGTGCTTCCAGTTTACCAGTGAGTGCTCAATAAATGAAATGAGTGTCTTGGCCTGAATACATTCCTGAAATTAAGACTTTTGCATTCTTTGGGTATGTATGTGTTTTAAATTCATGGAAAATGGAATTAAAAAGTAAGTTTGTTTTCATACAGAAAACTTTGAAAGCCCACACCTAGTTTTCCGTAACACACATTGCTTATGGACTTTTTAAAAGGCAGACTTACTGAGAGGGAAAGACGGAGATTTTCCATCCCCTGTTGCACTCCCCAAATGGCCACAAAGCCAAGGCCAGGAGCTTCTTCCAGGTCTCCCACATGGGTGCAGGGGTCCAAGGACCTGGGCCATCTTCCACTGGCTTCCCAGGTGAATTAACAGGGAGTTGGATTGGAAGTGGAGCAGCTGAGACTTAATCTGGCGTTCACATGGGCTGCGGGTGTCACAGGCAGCAGCTTCCTCCATTGCTCTGCAATGCTGGCCCCACTTGTGGACTTTTTGAAGGCTTCTCTATTTATGTCCTGTTCATTTAGATGACTTTGCCATGTTTGTTTCCTTCCTTCCTTCCTTCCTTCCTTCCTTCCTTCCTTCCTTCCCTTTTTCTCTCTTTCTTTCTCTCTCTCTCTTTCTCTCTTTTTCTCTTTCTTTTTTACTTATTTATTTTATTTTATTTGAAAGAGTTACAGAGAGCAGTAAAGTCAGAGAGAGGTCTTCCAAATGTTGGTTCACTCCACAGATGGCCACAATGGCTGGAGCAGCCCGACCTGAAGCCAGGAGCCAGGAGCTTCTTCGATTCTCCCGTGTGGGTGCAGGGACTCAGGCACTTGGGCCACCCTCCACTGCTTTCCCAGGCCATAGCAGAGAGCTGGATCACAAGTAGAGCAGCCAGGACTCGAACTGGTACCCACATGAGATGTGGCACTGCAGGTCCGGGTTTTAACCTGCTACGCTACAGCGCCGGCCCCTACTTATGTTTTCTACAAGTATTTTACTAGGTACAGGAAATATGACAGAGCTGTAGCGAACTCAGGAATAGTCTAGAACAAAGCCCTGCCTGTACCATGCCTCTGGCAAGCTGGGGCAGGGGCTGGAGGAGGGCTGTCACAGCCCCTTGTTGTTGAGTTTATACCTCGCTTTCTTCCATTTCCTTTCAATAATATATATAATAATGAGTAGAGGAAAACACATTTTCTCAAAATCAGAGAGTGGACAAAGAGGGGAGGGGCAGTGTCGTTGTCAGCCTGGGAGCCCCAGCCGTGTGGCTGTGCTGGTGGCTGGTGGCTGCTGGTATGAACAGGAGAGGAGGGAGGCCAGGTGGCAGGATGTCCACAGGAGAGCGTTGCTTCCAGTGAGATCCTGTTTGCAGAGCAAAGGGATTCAAACAGCAAGTTAGCTCTTCCCATTGGTGCAAACAGTAGTTTGGCCCAGGTTCCTCCTTTGCATTTTGCCCTGCATTGTGGGTTCCAGGATCCACCCCAAGGTATATGAAGACTTGCCAGTGAGTAAACAGAAACTGCCAGCTTGGATGCTACTAATGAGCCCAGAGAGGAAGCCCAGAGTCCCCCCCACCCCCCACCATGGGAGCTGTTGGGGGCACACAGACCCTGACATGAAGTGGTGACACCTTGTTCTCGCACGTCCTGGTAAGGTGTGAAGGGCCTAGTACTTTCCCTGTGGTTCGAGCAAGTGAACGGACTCCTCATGGGCCCTGCACTGTCTTTTCTCGCTGTTTCCACCTCTGCCCTCAGCCCTCACCCATGCAGGAGGCAGTATCTAGAGTGATGTTTGTTCTTTTCTATTCTTTTTTGTTCTTCTTTCAAGATTTATTTACTTAATTGAAAGTGAGAGCTACAGAGAGAGATCTTCCATCCACTGGTTCACTCCCCAGATGGCCACAACAGCTAGGGCTTGGCCAGGCCAAAGCCAGGGGCAGGAGCCTCTTCCTGGTCTCCATGTGGGTGGCAGGGGCCCAAGCACTTGGGCCATCTTCTACTGCTTTCCTAGGCTATTAGCATGGTAGGCAGTGGCCTGACCTGCTATGCCACAATACCTGTGCCCCCCCCGCCCCTTTTTTGTTTATAGAAAAATGTTCTTGAGATCCTTTTGTTTTTTTAAAGGATTTTAAAATTTTCAGCTATAAAACAAACTGCTTATATTGTGCCATAAATAAAAACCAACAATAAGGCAGGACTGTATATAAACCAAGAAGACGAGTTTTGCAGAACATGTGATAATGCTTTATAATCATAAGTCATCCAGTTTTAGAAATAAAACTGTTAAAGTCACAAATCTTCAAAGGGTGCACACAGGACACCCTGGACGCGGGGACAAGCTGTGGTCTGCCATTTTGTACTGTTCTCACGTTTTTGAAACCTAAATTTTTTAGAGCATAGATCTGTTCTATATGCTTAACTTCACACAGGTTCGGTGTTTTTTTTTTCCTCTCTCAAAGACGATGTGATAGAGGCACCAATGACAATGCTTTGTTCCTAAGAACCTTGCAGCAAGGTGTTGTCTCTTTTAAGTGTAGGACTTCAGAGGCAGAGGGGAAATCCTGGATGAGTCCCCTCAGCCACAGGTGGCTTCCGCTGCGGTGCTCTCTAAGTGGCATGGAGGGGGACGGCCGCTCCCTTGGCTTCGTCTTATCTGAACCCTGGTGGCCTTGGTGAGTGCTGCCACTGGCAGTGGTGACCCTCATGGCTTCCTCCGCAGCATGTGGTGTCTTGCAGCTTTGGGAAATTTCCATCAGTTCATCCACTTGCCCAGAAGGACCTTCTTATAGCTTCTGCAGAGTTGTTCAGTGTTGATTGCTGGGTGGAGTGACGTTTTCAAACAGAAGTCAGGTGCATAGGCCGGCGCCGCGGCTCACTAGGCTAATCCTCCGCCTTGCGGCGCCGGCACACCGGGTTCTAGTCCCGGTCGGGGCACCGGATTCTGTCCCGGTTGCGCCTCTTCCAGGCCAGCTCTCTGCTGTGGCCCGGGAAGGCAGTGGAGGATGGCCCAAGTGCTTGGGCCCTGCACCCACATGGGAGACCAGGATAAGTACCTGGCTCCTGCCATCGGATCAGTGCAGTGCGCCGGCCACAGCGCGCCGGCTGCAGCGGCCATTGGAGGGTGAACCAACGGCAAAGGAAGACCTTTCTCTCTGTCTCTCTCTCTCTCACTGTCCACTCTGCCTGTCAAAAAAAAAAAAAAAAAAAAAAAAAAAGAAGTCAGGTGCTGTCAGTCCCCTGTTGAAGACTATCTGGCTCTTGTCTGGAAATATGTTGTATTTCCAGTCCCATTACCTCTTTCACCGTGGCTACTCCCACTTTGCTGTAGCCACAGTTGATTCCGTCATGGAATGTGACAGGTGTGTTCATGCCGCTGGGCCTTTGGATTGGCTGCAGCCTCTCCCAGAGCCATCTTCCCTGAATACCCTGTAGTTCATTTACCTTTCACCTCGAGGCGGGCTTTGCTCTGCCTTCCCCGAGGTGTGACAGCTCCAAGGTGGGCTTTTGGGGCAGTAGTGAAGCTGCTGCTTGGAGTTCCTGCATCCCAGGTTGGAGCACCTTGTTCAAGTCCCAGAAGGTTCTGATTCCTCCTCTTCTCGTCCAACTTCCTGCTAATGTGCCCCTGGCGAAGCAGCAGTGGCGGCTCAAATAGTTGGGTTCCTGCCACCCATGTGGGAGACCCAGATAGAGTTTCAGACTTCTGGTTTCATCCTGTCCCGGCTGTTGCAGGCATTTAGGCAGTGAACTGGTAGCTGGACAATTTCTACCTGTCTGTCTCTCTTTCCCTTTGCCTTTCAAATTAAAAAACAGAACTACCCAACAGTTCCTCTTTCCTGCTAGTGTGTTCTCTCTCTCTCTCTCTCTCCCTTCCTTGTACACTCTGGTATTTAAATAATTGTATGCCTTCTCTGTCTGTCCCACTAGAGTATCTCTGGTTTGTTGGGTGTCCCAGGCAGCGTCTGCCACAGAGTAGGTGTTCTGAAAGTATTTGTTGAATGAATGAATGAAGTAGACAGGTTGAACCCAGCACAAGTATGCCGGAAAGTGCATGCTAGCTGGGTGTTTTCCTTGCAGTAGAGCCGCGAGCACACCTCTCTGAAGGAGCCTGGTTTTCCTCCCCTGTTAAGCTGCCCTGTCTCTGCGGTTTCATTACTGCCTGCACCACCATGCGCCCTCGATGGAGGCCGATGACTAAGTAACCTGCGAGGCAGGGCCAAGTGGGGATGTCGCAATCATTTCAGCACTTCCCAGTTTCCAAATCAAAGCCTCCTCTTTGGCAATCTTTTTGTGATTTCCATCGGCATCTTCTAGCCCTTTGTTTCGAAGCAGCCTTGTGAATTGCCTGCCCTACAGATAATCACGCTTGACTAACTTATGTTATTAGATTATTTATTACTTTTTCTATTGTCATTTAATGATAATTAATGATTCTTCTGAAAGTCACTGTCAAGATTACATTTTCTAAACTAGCTCTTGACCTTTGAAATTTTTCCAAATGCCAGCTGCTGCTGCACATTCCATCTAGAATTTTCTCAGAAAGCTCACTTAGGTGTTTTGCCTTGATCTGGCGTGAAACCCAAGTGCTGTATCATTGTCTGAGTCAGTATTTTCCTAGAACCTTTGTTGAAGACCCTGCTCTTGCCTTTTCCTGAGAACAAAACAACTTCTTAGAGGCAGTGCTGTGGTGCAGTAGATTAAAGCCATGGCCTGTAGTACTCACATCCCAAGCGGGCACTGGTTTGAGTCCAGGCTGCTCCAGTTCTGATCCGGCTCCCTGCTTAAGTGCCTGGGAAAGCATCGGAGGATGGCCCAAATACCAGGGCCCCTGCATTGACATGGGAGACCCGGATGAAGCTCCTAGCCCAGCCCTGGCCTTTGCAGCCATTTGGGAAGTGGACTACTGGATGGAAGATTTCTTTCTGCCTCTCTTCTCTGTAACTCTGCCTTTCAAATAAATAAATAAATAAATAAATCTTTTTTTTAAAAAATAGTGAAAGGAAGCATGCACAAGAAAAAATGCACAGCAATTTATTCTTTTAAAATGGATTAATCTCTAGCAAAACTTACTTAGAAAAAAAGTGAGTATTCCAGTAATTTTACAAAACCAATAACCTCATGATCTGTCATGCTTCTTTGCTAGCTCTGGCCTCATTCTCACTTTTGGACAGTAACTGTGGTTTGGCAAAATTGTTTTCCTTGGCATTTGGAGGTACAGCTCCCTCTGTGCCTTTACCTGCCTTATTTATTTCTGCAACTTGCTGACAGTGGCTTCCCCAATGACTGATAGAATCCTGTGCTATTAGGCTTGGGGACTCTAAAATCCGTTATTCAAGGTGGCTGTGAACTTCAGGAAGGCTGTAAACTTCTTTGCAATAAAAATGAGGCAGTTGTATTTAAGCTCTGTGAAGGGTAGGTGAATATCCTGGGTTTAGTTATTTCTGATTATTTGTTCATTTTTAAGACTTATTTATTTGAAAGGCAGAGTTACGAGAGGAGAGACAGATAGAGATCCTCCATCCACTGGTTCACTCTCCAAATGGCTGCAATGACCTGGGACTGGGCCAGACTGAAGCCAGGAGCTTCTTCAGGGTCTCCCAGGGTCTGCATTAGCAGGAACCCGGAATCAGGAGCCAGAGATTGGGATCTAGCCGAGGTACTTGGATGTGGGACGAGGGCATCTTAACCAAAAAACTGTTGGGCCAAACACTTGCTGTTAGACCTGTCTTAAATAATACACCATGTAAAGGGAACGGTGGTGGTTGTATACCGAACATACAGGACCAGTAGATATGAGTCAGTTTATAGTAGACACATCAAAATTACCCATTTTGCTGTGTAGACACAGAATTAACTGTTGCCTTGTCTGGACATGGGTGCTAGGAATTTAGAAGTGAATGACAGTTCTCTGCCCTCCTGAGGCTATCCTTGTGGCTGGAGGTGGGGTTAAGTGCTCTGAAGGAAGCCCCAGGTCCCAGTAAAGGCAGGGAACACTCTTCGCTGGGCTGGGCAGAGGAGGGTTCCCTAGGGGGGTGGTGTGAAGGCACCTGGTGGACAGGAAGGTGTTCATCTCAGCTCAGTGGAATGGCACTGGTGAGGTGAGGGTGCTAAGGCTGGGAAGGATTGGCACACGAGGGATTTAAAAAGGCAGGAGTTGGCCAGCGCCGCGGCTCACTAGGCTAATCCTCTGCCTAGTGGCGCCGGCACACCGGGTTCTAGTCCCGGTTGGGGCGCCGGATTCTGTCCCGGTTGCCCCTCTTCCAGGCCAGCCCTCTGCTGTGGCCCGGGAGTGCAGTGGAGGATGGCCCAGGTGCTTGGGCCCTGCACCCCATGGGAGACCAGGAAAAGCACCTGGCTCCTGGCTCCTGCCATCGGATCAGCGCGGTGCGCCGGCTGCAGCGCGCTGGCCGCGGCAGCCATTGGAGGGTGAACCAACGGCAAAGGAAGACCTTTCTCTCTGTCTCTCTCTCTCACTGTCCACTCTGCCTGTCAAAAAAAAAAAAAAAAAAAAAAAAAAAGGCGGGAGTTGCTGCGGTGCAGGGAGGGGCTGCGAGGGAAATGGGGTACAGAGACCCAGGGCACATAGGCCTCTCAAGACCATGGAAGGGGCTGGCGCTGTGTTGTAGCGGGTAGAGCCACTGCCTGCAGTGCCGACATCCCATCTAGGCCACCGGTTCGAGATCCTGCTGCTCCACTTCTGCTCCAGCTTTCTGCTATGGCCTGGGAAAGCAGCAGAAAATGGCCTAAGTGCTGGGCCCCTGCACCTGCATGGGAGACCTTGAGAAAGCTTCTGGGTTCAGATTGGCACAGCTCTGGTCATTGCAGCCAATTGGGGAGTGAACCAGCGGGTGGAAGAACTCTCTCTCTGCCTCGTCTTCTCTCTCTGTATAACTCTGACTTTCAAATAAATTTTATAAACAAACAAACAAAAAGACCATGGAAGAGAGTTTGCGCTTGGTTCCTCCAGGCCCAAGGGACGGCCTTCCAGTGCGGGTTCTTCTGTGCACCCACCTGCCTCTCTCGCAGCCCCAGGTTGGGCCTGGCAGGGACGTCCCTGGCTACAGGGAGAGGGCAGGTAGGGGGTTCTGGACGTGATACGGGGTGACGGCGGAGCCTGGTTTGGAGGTGTTTACTCAAGTGTCCACTCAGCTCTGCGGGAGAAGATGCCAGTTCCCTGGCTGTGCCGTGAGGACACATTCGCTAGCTGGTGAGAGCAGGAGACGTTGCTAGTGCTCAGTGGTCTTCTAGTTTGTGTTGATGTCTTTTTTCACTGTATCCAGATTTGTACATACAAAGTTTGTGATTTTATTTGTATGTCACAAATGACAAGATATCACTGAGCATCGATTGTTGTCTTAGTCTGTTTTTACTGGCTGTAACAAGACACCGAAGGGGTTGGGCATTTGGCGCAGTAGTTGAGATACCACTTGCTGTTGAGGTGGATATATTCCTGAGAGGAGGAGCGTGGTGGGGGCAAGAGGCGCGGAGTCACCACACAGACCCCGGGAGTTGGGTGAAAGCAGGCCAGAGGGGAGCAGCCCGCAGACTCTTTTATTTCTGTTGGTACAGCAGCTTATGTAGCCAAGGCAGCCAATCTGGTCAAGGGGCGTTCTATGCCCTAACCAATCACAGCCTGTTGCCAGGCAGGCTCCGTTGCCAGGTGGGTTTCAAAGCCATTCCTGAGTAACTGACGCTTGCTTGCCAGCGGCCATCTTGGCGTGGCCTTCTCATTCCACCACAGCTTGCGATGCCAGCATCCCATATCAAAGAGCCTAGCTCTGGCTCCACTCTTGATTCCAGCTTCCTACTGATGCATGTCCTGGGAGGCTGTAGGTGATGGCTCAAGTACTTGGGTTTCTGCTACACAAATGGTAGATTCAGTTTGGGTTTTGGGCTCCTGAATTGAGCTTAACCCAGCTCCTGCAATATTATTTTTTTAAGATTTATTTATTGGAAAAGCAGAGTGACTGAGCGAGATACAGAGACACGTGCACATGCACACACATACACATACTATACACATGCACACAGAGACAGAAAGAGGGAGAGAGGAATCTTCCATCCACTGGTTCACTCCCCCCAAATGCCTGCAACAGCCAGGACTAGGCTAGGCTGAAGCCAAGAGCCTACAACTTCATCCAGGTCCCCCACGAGGATAGCAGGGGTCCAAGTACTTGGGCCATCATCTGCTGCCTTCTCTGGCACGTTAGCAGGAGGCAGGATCCGAAGCGCAGAGGAATCGGGGTGGAACCGGGCTCTCTGCTATGGGATGTGGGCAGCCCACTCAGCAGCTTAACCAGCTGTGCCACAACCTCCACCCCTATTGTGGACATCTGGGGAGTGAACCTGAGCATGGAAGATCTCTTTCTGTCTCTGTCTCTCTGCCTTGCAAGTAAAATCAAAGTTTTAAAAAATACAACCCCAGAAAACTGAGACCAGGTAATTAACAGAGAACGAAAGTTGCAGGCTGGGAAGTTGGAGAACGGGGGGGTGGTGTGGGCCTTGATGCTGCAGCAGAAGAGGGAGGAGGCATCTCCCAGAGCCCCCCACCCTCGCGACCTCACCTAACCTAATCACATCCCTGTCCACCCCCAAACACCCTGGACATGGGAATTTGGGGACTAAATTTCCAACACCTGGACTTTTGGGAGACACATTCAAATCATAGCAACTGTGTGTAGGAAACAAGTGGGAAATGGGGTAGGGACCAAACATTCACAGAAAGCTTAGGTAATCAAGAATCATACAAGAGCACTGTTTGGTGCAACCGTGAAGACACTGCCTGGGATGCCCATGGCCCCTGTCACGATGCATGGGTTTGTGTCCCACTCCTCTGCTCACCGACCAGCTTCCTGCAAGAGCACACCCTGGGAGGCAGCAGAGGATGAGTCAAGTACTTGAGTCCCTGCCACCCATGTGGGAGACCTGGATGCAGTTCCAGGCCCCTGGCTTTGGCCTGGCCCAGCCCTGACTATATCGGGCATTTGGGAAGTGAGGCAGTATTTGCAAGATCTTGTTTATGCCATTCAAAAAAAAAAAAGGGAAAAAAAAGGAATCTTCAAATTAATCACAGATATAATGATTAACATTTTAATGTATTATATGTTGAATATACAACTTTAATAAAACAATTATTTTGTATATTAAGCATTGTTTTACAGTTAAAAACGGTGAATACACTGAATATATGAACCATATATATTATATATTTTTGTATATAAGATACTGAATATGTAAAATATATTCAGTGTGTAATTTTATACATATATTCACATATATACATTACAGTATTGTATATGTCTATGTTACAGTATTAAATAACAGTTAATTGCAAAAATTAAATGTAAATTAGTACGTGAGTGAAGAGATTCATGCAGCATTCCAGAAGATAAAGGGTTAAACAGTGGATTTCCTTGTGAGTTAGGACCACTCAGGGGCATGCAAATCCATGCAGTAAGTAGTGGCATCATAAAAACGGACCTGTTTAGCATGTGCAGATAGAAGTCTCTTGTCTCTTCCTGACCTGACTTTACAAAGGGTCTGCTGCACTTGTGTGGCTTCCACGGTGGGAAACTAGATGCCCACACAGACAAACATGGCAGCATGAAAGGCAAGCCCAGTGTGCCTGGGATGCGGGAGCGAGCTTGGCCCGTGGCAGCTCTGTCTGCCTATTCTGAGGACCCCGGCAGGTCTCCCCCTACCCTCCTGCCAGTGGTTATCCCCAAGAGCCGACTGGCATATGCTTTGGAGTTTATAGGAAGAAAATGCTGTCTTCTGGTCTGAGGCAATGGAGAACTTTGGTGTGAGAAAGGTGACATCACAGAAAGTGGTACCTTTGGCGTCAGGCGGCGGCAGGTGGAGGTTACAATGGGGAGTGTTGTGTGAGTGGGACCATCAGAAGTGTCCAGGTGGCAGCTTCTTGTTCAATTGCCAACACCAGTGGAGCCCTGAGGTGTAATCACATGGGCTCCTGCCTGATTGGACCATGTAGTGTGCTTTTTTGTTTTTGCAGAGATGATTCCATACCCAAAAGGAAGTGTAGTGCCTGAGGTCTCAGATACAGTTGCACTGCATTTTGAAATTGAACAGCGGCTAGCTGGGTGCGGCGCTGCTGGGGTGCGTGTGTACCTGCACCAGTCGCGCAGAGTGCAGGGGAGGCTGTGTGGATAGCTGCTGGCCAGCGCTCTCTAACCAAATACCTGGATTAAAATTCAAAAGAGAAAAAAAAAGCAACGAACATTCATTTACCTTCAAAGATTCATTTTATTTATTTGAAAGGAAGAGTGAGAGAGATGGAGAGAGATGGGAGAGAGAAAAAGTGAGAGAGAGAGATCTTCTATCCAATGGCTTATTCCCCAAATGGATGCAAGGGCCAGGCCTGGGCTTCTCCAGGGGTGGTATGCATCCTGGTACGTGGGCGTCTGCTGCTGCTTTCCCAGCTGTGTTAGCAGGGAGCTGGATCAGAAGTGGAACAGCCAGCACTGATGCTGCAGTATGGGCTGCCAACATCACAGCACGAGCTGAACCTGCTGTGCCACAACGCTGGCCTCCAGAGCTTAACATTTATTGAGCACCTACTGTATGCTAGGCATAGCCTTATTTATACAACAAAATCCTCCCTAAGAAGGCCTCTGCTGTTTAATTTTTTTTTTTTTTTTTTTTTTTTAATATATGAAAGGTAGAGGGGTTGGGGGAGAGAGTGAGCCACCTGCTGTTTTACTCCCTAAATGCCTGCAACAGCTAGTGCTGGGCCAGGCTGAAACCAGGAGCCCAGAACTCAATCCAGAGACTCAAGTACTTGAGCCAGCACCTGCTCCTTCCCAGGGTGCACCTGAGCAGGAAGCTGGACTCTGGAGTGGAAGCAGGGCTTGAACCCAGGGAATTGGTTTGGAATGTGGGCATCCTAAGCAGCATCTTAACTGCTAGGCCAACATCTGCCCCGTGACAGTCTTCTTACCCGGGTCTGTCACTGGCTTCTGTCGCCCCAGCCGGTTGACCTTGGACATGGCACTTCATCTTACTGCCTTTCCCTCGCCTTGCCTCTACAATGGGATATAAGAATGGGGAGGGGTAGGTGTTGTGGTGATGTGGGGTATGCATGAATCCCATATTGGAGTACCGATTTGAACCCCAGCTATTCCATTTCTGATCCAGCTCCCTGCTTATGCACTTAGGAAAGCAACAGAAGATGACCCAAGGGGCCGGCGCGTGGCTCACTAGGTTAATCCTCCATGTTCTAGTCCTGGTTGCTCCTCTTCCAGTCCAGCTCTCTGCTGTGCCCAGGAAGGCAGTGGAGGGTGGCCCAAGTGCTTGGGCCCTGCACCTGCAAGGGAGACCAGGAGGCACCTGGCTCCTGGCTTCAGATCAGCGTAGCTCAGGCTGTAGCAACCATTTGGGGGGTGAACCAACGGAAAGAAGATCTCTCTCTCTCTCTCTCTCTCTCTCTAACTACCTGTCAAATAAATTAAAAAAAAAAAAAAGATGGCCCAAATGTTTGGGCCTCTGCCACCGTGTGGGAGACCTGGATGGAGCTCCTGGCTTTAGGCTTTGCCCTGGGCTCAGTCCTGGCTGTTGTGATCATCTGGGGAGTGAACCAGAGGATGGAAGATTTTCTCTTTCTGCCACTCAGCCTTTCAGATAAATAAATACATGAAAAGACTTAAAAAAAAAAAAAACACCAAGAATGGGTGGTTTTAGACTAGGCCTTAACTTATATTTCACATAGCTCTAAATTTCTCTAACTCTAAGGCTTGTTGCATCCGTGGGTCAACTCTGAAGAGGTAGCTGGAGGGACTGGGGGAGGGTTGACCTCTGTTGTTAGGACCTATGCATTCACTGGTAGCCTGCTGGAAAAGTTCTTGATTCATAATTTCTTTCTAATCTTGGCAGATTATTTTGTTAGATAGTTTTTTGAGGAGTATCTTGTTCTTTATAAATTTGTAAATTTCGGCCAGAGCTGGACTTGGAGAAAGTTCACTGATAGGATCTTTTCAGACCTAAAGATGCCCGCGTTTCAGATTTTAGGTTACTAGAATGAGGTCATCCTGTGCTGAATCATGTCTGTGCCTTGAATTCATCTGAAGCAAAAAGTGCTTGTGTGGTGCTTTGCACTCTGTGGAGAGAGATCTGCCTCGTGTGAGTATTTGATGGCATACGGCTGCATTGTCAACAGCCCTGGGAAAGCAGCAAACATTCAAGGATGGCTTGAAATGAACTCCATGTACACTGGTATTTTCTTTTGAGGAAACATTTTGGTCAATATTTGATGTCCTGATGCCTTGCGGAAGAACGATAAGGGTGTTTGTAGTTCCTGGCTGAAGGAGGCTGCGTTTACTTAGCTTCTGTAGGAAATTAATTATGACCAAAGAAAAGGGAATAAAAATCCAGGGGCTGGCGATCTCTGGTGGAGGAGGGTCCCTCTGAAAATTGGTGTGAGTTCCAGGTTTGACTTCCACGTGGAAATAAGATGCCGCTGAATGAGCCCCGGTTTTATCCCAGTGCAAAATCCCTGCTGATTGGATAAATGGGAAAGTGATGTGTACTGAGACACTGGGAATTTCTCTAGTGAGCTTTCGTGTCGTGCTTGCTCACTGAAGGTCCATGGCTTTCCGAATGCCCTGTGGGTTCACAGTAAAGAGCTGCCCACCCTAGTTTCTGCCCGTAGCAGGCTTCAGAGAACAGATTCTGCACACTGTTGTTGATGGAATCTCTAGTTACTTTCCTCGAGTGTCAGTTAACGGGTTCCTAGATACCACCCATGCCCACGTGTCATCTCCCCACACCCACGTGTTTTGGGTGCTGGAAGGTTTGTTCTTGTTTCCTGGGAAACTCTGGTTAAAGTAGTACGTACTTCTCCTCCCTCTAAGACTGACTTTCAGACTTCCAGGGGCAGCCTGGCATTTACCTTGACTGTGACTCTTGGTTCTTTGTGCTTCTGTTCTAGAGATGCGTGAGTCTTGGTGTGGAGGTCGGACACCTGACGCTGCATGATTTTGGTTGCTCCTCTCGTGTGTCCTGTGTGATGTGTGTGTCTAGATATGTCTCATCAATGATTTCTGTGATAAGATGTGGACAGATCATCCAATTAACCTAAGATGTTCTGTGGGTTTGCCCAAGTCTTGGATGGATGATTGCAAGTTCCTGAAGATTCTATGTGGAATCCCCCCCCCCCCACCTTTTTGGTAGTAATCACATCACTGGTTTATTCACTGAGTGGATACAGGGTCTTTATCAGGCATTGAATGTATAAAGTGTGTGAGGAAAACCCTGGGTGGTGGTGGTTGTTTTGTAAGATTTGTTTAATTATTTGAAAGGCAGAGTTAGAGAGGGAGTGAGTGAAAGAGAGAGATCTTCCATCCATTGTATTACTCCCCAAATGGCCTCCATGGCCAGGGCTGGGCCAGGCTGAAGCCAGGAGTCTGGAAATCCACCTGGATCCCTCACTTGGGTGCAGGGACCCAGTCCTCGGGCTGTCTTCTGCTGCTTTCCCAGGTGCATTAGTGGGGAACTGGATCAGAAGTGGAGCAGTATGCATATGGGATTTCAGCAGCTTAACCTGCTCTGCCACAGCGTCAGCCCCTTCTTCTGTGCTTTCTATAATGGAAATAGTGATTTATTTACCCATTGATTGACCAAAAAACCATTTATTTTGTGCCTACCTTTACCTCTAGTAAAAAGGAGATATGGTCTCCTGCAGAGGTTCAGAAGCATGACAGACGAGTGCCACAGAAGCTTCTAGATGCTATGGTGGAAATCGGTCGCGTGGGTTGAACCTATGGAGCCATGGCCAGGGATGAAGATGATGTTGGGGAAACTCCTCCTGAAATGGGAATTTTCGATTACTTCACAGGTACACAGGTGCATTATGGGCCTGCTGCTCTTCCAAGCACTGTACAAAGATGAACTGATTTAGTCCTCGTGAGGGCACAGTGACAGCCACATAATATCAATCAATATCCCCATTTATGACAGGAAGACTGAGGCAGAGAGGCCAAGTCACTTGCTCAGGTGCCGTGGCTGGTAAAGGCAGAGCCAGGGTTTGAACCTGGGTGGTTTGGCTCCAGAATTGGATATGATTGTTGAAGGAATCCCGGAGGAGATTCAGAGATAGGAAAAGTAGTTGTCATTTAGGGGGAATCCTGGGGGAGGGGAGAGGAGAGCGAGGATGTGGAAGCTGTACTTGATAAAAAGTACAGAAAACTGAAGGTTCCTACTTCTTAAAGAGTCACATCAGCTGTTTCGTACCTTTCCTGGATCTTTGGTAATTTGTTTGTATTTTTTTCACATAGGCGTCCTTGACTTATATTGCAATTCTGTGTACTACTGTCCTTCACTTAATTCTTCGCCACTCCCCCATTTTACAGAGCTGGACACTGAGGCCCTGTGAAGTGGTGTGGAGCCCCCACTTTTACCCAGCTGCTTGAAATCGAAGGCTTGGTCCCTTTTTATTTCACACCTACCTGTGGGGATGGAACCAAACACTGCACATAGCTCACCTGTTCATGTCCTCTTGTCTTTCCAAATCAGCCTGGACAGCAGGCCGACCCAAGGGACACTTGACATCATTCAGCAGTGCCTTGTTGGAGGGATTTCTGCTTCTCAGATTTGCCACATGAAAGTGTGGTCTGTGTGCCAGGCTCTTACCCTTGTATCTGCTTTGCTAACAACTGCTTTGGCAGAACTGAATTATCAGAGTCAAGATGATTACGGCTCCAACATTCTCTAAAGTCAGGACCTGCGTGTTTGCCCAGCACAAACAAGCCCAGGAGACAGGAGAGAAAAAGAAATCCAAGTCCAAGCTTGTCTCCCTCTCAGTGGCAAAAGAAAGGACTTTTTATGCTGCTTTGGATGTGGTCTCAATACTTAACAAGGGTTGGGTCCCTGTGCAGAAGGCAGTCTTTCTTTTTTTTTTTCTTTCTTCACCTTTAGGAAATGGATCACACACCTTGTACCTGAGTTTGATTCTGCAATGGACTACATGGTCCCATCTGTGGTCCCCTAAGAGGACATGGCCTAGTGACGTCATAGATGTCTTTGTTTGCGCAAGTGCACACTGTGATGTCCACACAGCCACATACACTCTCTTTGATCTTGTATCAACAGGCGTTTACTGCAGCAACGACTGGGCACCTACTGGCCACTCTGCCGAGTGGGGTTTGTAGATAAACTTTTTTTTTTTGTTTGTGGGGGTTGTAGATGAACTCTTCTCCCCTCACAGCTGCTCACGCTCGGTGCTGACAGCTCACTGTGGGATAACATGGTGTGTGGTACTATTACCCACCCCAGGTACTTTGGCTCATTCGCAAATAGAAATTGACAAGATTTACTGAGGGCTTTTATGTGAACACAAGGGGGACATCCTGGGGGGGCCCTGCCAGCTGCGCCTTGACTCAAGCTGAGCAGGTGTTTTTGCGAGTTTGGAGGCATAGGGCGGTTTCTCTTTGGCACAGGGCACTCTGGTTTGCACACAGCCCGGGGTTCTGCTCACGTGCTGGGGGGTTTTCGGTTTTTGCAAGATGGCAGTCTTGCTGTCCATTGCCACTCTGGGAGGGTCACATTGGGCTATTCTGGGCATGTGTTCAGGTTGGAGAAGTCCCTAACAGAGAGTTAGGGGGTCTTTGTGGTTAGAGTCTGGACACTGCTTGCTTCTGATTGGTTTGGAGCTGGAGTCCGATGTGTGACCGGTCAAGAGGGGCTTGATTTTGGTGAGTCCTGCCTGTATCTTGCGTCAGTATGAGCGGGGAGACACAGAAAGAGGTAAATACCGAGAGAGCCCCCATCTGTGGCTCACTCCATGAATGATCACCAGTAGCTGGGGTTGGGCTAGGACTAAATCTCAGAGCTGGGAACACGGTCACTCGAGCCATCACTTGCACCTTAGCAGGAATCTAGAGTCAGGAGCCAGAGCTGGGAGTCAGATCCAGGCACTCAGACCCAGGCGGTCTGCTTCAGAGTTCACCTCCCGGTACCGAGTTGTGTTACAGAGCCAGCAACCTGAGCAAGCCAGGCCCAGTGTGCGCAGCTGCCCCAGCAGGGTTGAAGGACTGGAGGAGGGTGC
The DNA here is from genome assembly GCF_964237555.1 of Oryctolagus cuniculus. Classification (NCBI taxonomy): domain Eukaryota; kingdom Metazoa; phylum Chordata; class Mammalia; order Lagomorpha; family Leporidae; genus Oryctolagus; species Oryctolagus cuniculus. Next base: position 34,351,546 of record NC_091433.1, on the reverse strand, counting down.
GGGAGGGAGGGATAAGGCCAGACCTTGGCGTCCTATGCTCCCAACAGTTGTCCTTGTAGAAGAAAAATGTGACCCTGTCACTCTCCTGTTTGACAACTGCCGCTAGTTCCCATTTTTCTGTTGTAGTTTCTCATTACTGATCATTTCCCTACCATCTTTACAACTTTCCCCATAGGTGTCTATCAACTATATCATGCGTTAGTTAATATTTTTCTTTCTTTCTTTCTTTCTTTTTTTTTTTTTTTTGACAGAGTGAACAGTGAGAGAGAGAGACAGAGAGAAAGGTCTTCCTTTGCCGTTGATTCACCCTCCAATGGCCGCCACGGCCTGCACGCTGAGGCTGGCGCACCATGCTGATCCGATGCCAGGAGCCAGGTGCTTCTCCTGGTCTCCCATGGGGTGCGGGACCCAAGCACTTGGGCCATCCTCCACTGCACTCCCGGGCCACAGCAGAGAGCTGGCCTGGAAGAGGGGCAACCGGGACAGAATCCGGCACCCCGACCGGGACTAGAACCTGGTGTGTGGGCGCCGCAAGGCGGAGGATTAGCCTAGTGAGCCGCAGCGCTGGCCTTCATATTTTTCTTTTTCTTTTTTTTTTTTTTTTTGATAGGCAGAGTGGACAGTGAGAGAGAGAGATAGAAAGGTCTTCCCTTGCCATTGGTTCACCCTCCAATGGCCGCCGCTGCAGCCGGCGCACCGCGCTGATCCGATGGCAGGAGCCAGGAGCCAGGTGCTTTTTCCTGGTCTCCCATGGGGTGCAGGGCCCAAGCACCTGGGCCATCCTCCACTGCACTCCCTGGCCATAGCAGAGAGCTGGCCTGGAAGAGGGGCAACCGGGACAGAATCCGGCGCCCCGACCGGGACTAGAACCCGGTGTGCCGGTGCCGCAAGGTGGAGGATTAGCCTATTGAGCCACGGCGCCGGCTCATATTTTTCTTTAAATCACTTTGCCTTTGTTTGGCTTAAATACATTCATCTGACCTAGAGTGTTCTCTCATTACCTTAAATGGAATTTCAATTTTTTAAAAAGATTTTTTATATTTTTATATTTTATATATCTATATGTATTTTAATTTATAAATATTTATATATTTTAAATCTTACATATTTTATATTTTAATATTTTTAATATTTTTATTGAAAGTCAAGAGTTACAGAGAAAGAAGAGACAGAGAAAAAGAGGTCTTCTATCTGTTGGTTCACTCCCTAGATGGCCACAATGGCCAGGGCTGGGCCAGGCTGTAGCCAGGAGCTTCTTCCGGGTCTCCTACATGGGTGCAGAGGCCCAAGCACTTGGGCCATCTTTGTTGCTTTTCCCAGGCCATTAGCAGGGAGCCAGATCAGAAGTGGAACAGTCAGGACTCGAATCAGCACCCCATATGAGATACTGGCATCACAGGTGGTGGCTTTATCTGCTGCGCCACAGCTCCGGCCCCCAAATCCAGTATTTTTGTGATTTACATTTAAATAAATCAAACCATTAGGATGACATGCCTCCATTCACTGACCGCCTAAACACGGCTCGCACGCCAGCAGTGTGTGCTGTCCACATGGAGAGATGGGGCGGGGGCGGAGGTGTTGCGGGGTGAGGTTTGAGCAGCTTCATCCAGTCCACGCTCAGAGCTGGCTGCCTCACTCTGGTGCCGCTGTGGCAGTCACACCGAGTGTGCCTCCCCCTCCCAGGAGTCACCTTCGTCTTCACCGTCTTGTTCCTTCTCCCCCTCTCCCCCTCCCCCATCCATCCTTCTTGGGGCCAGCTTCTCTCTTCAGCCTCCTCCCACCAGTTTGCTTCCAGGATTGCTCCATACATCTCCTGTCATACTCAGTGTGTTCCCATCAGATAGTGAGGTGACTCAAGACTGGGAATATTGTTTGTTGCATGAATAAATGACAGGTTGGAGACAAAGGGTAAAGACCTTGAATGTGATGGTAAGTGTTATAAACTGTAGCATTCCCAAGCCATGGAATGTTTTAAAACAAACAACATGGTCAGTAATGTTCTTTTTTTATTTATTGAGTATTAAAGATTTATTTACTTGAAAGGTAGACTGACAGAGACATTGACAGAGATCTTCCATCTCTTATTTACTCCCCAAACCGTCTGGGCCTGGCTGAAGCCAGGAGGCGGACACTCCACCCTGGTCTGCTCTTGGGTGGCAGGGGCCCAAGTACTGGGGCCATCTTTCGCTGCCTTCCCATGTGGGTTAGTAGGAAGCTGGATCGGAAGCGAAGTGGGGGCTGGCATTGTGGTATAATAGGTTAAGTTGCTGCTTGGAGCAATGGCATCCCATATGGGTACTTGTTGGAGTCCCAGCTGCTCCACTTCAGATCCAGCTTCCTGCTGATGTGCCTGGGAAAGCAGTGGGAGATGGTCCACGTGGTTAGGCTCCTGAACCCATGTGAGAAACCTGGATGAAGCACCTGGCTTTGGTCTGGCCCAGCCCCAGCTGTTGTGGCCATCTGGGGAGTGAACCAGTGCATGGATGACCTCTGTCTCTGTCTCTAACTCTGCTTTTCAGATACATAAATCTTAAAAAAAAAAAAATTTTCAATAAGATAATACATGTTGTTTTTAGGAAAAAAAAAGTGGATTAGTTGGGACTTGAATCAGCCCTTCAGTATGGGTTCTGGCATCACAAACAGCAGCTTAACCCACTGTACCACAATACCAGCCCAGCACTATTTAAAAAAAAAAAAAATTTATTTATTTGAAAGGCAGAGTTAACAGAGAGGCAGAGGCAGGGAGAGAGAAGTCTTCCATCTGCTGATTCATTCCCCAAATGGCTGCAATGGCTGGAGGCTGAGCCAGTCTTTCCCAGGCCATAGCAGAGAGCTGGATCGGAAGAGGAGCAGCTGAATCTCGAACCTGTGCCCACTGCAGGCTGCGGCTTTATCCACTATACCACAGCGCCGCCTCCCTCCCCCTGCCAGCGCTGTTCTTAACACAGCTAAGTATCATTGATTTTGTGGAGGTTGAATGGCAGGGTGAGATCCTAGAGTCAGAAAACAAATGTACAGTAAGCACCGATTGAGATGCATGGTGCTGAAAACCTGAAAAATACGCGTACCCAGTAATTGTGCTCCCAGGTACAGTAAATGTGGGGAGCAATCCGGACTGGACTGTTACTGGAATTAAGACTTATTCTATGCATCTGCTCTCCCACAATATGGCGCTGGGAGAGAAGTAAACAGCTTCTACACAGCTGCCTCCAGTTCAGCTAATAAACTGTAGGACTTGCTCCTGATTGGAGGAGAGCAGCGTACTCGGCGTGTGGGCAGCCGAGTTGGGATTGGTGGAAGAGGACTATAAAGGAGGAGAGAGCCGGCATGCACCAGGAACATCTAAGGGGAACATCTAGCTGAAGGAACACCTGTGCAGCCCCCGAGAGAGCCGGCCGGCGGTGTGCCGCTCCCCCGCGGAAGTGGGGAAAGTGGCAGGGGGAACCGCCCTTCCACGGAGGTGGAAGGGTCGGTAGCCAACCCGGGAAGAACCAGCAGCAAACCCGGGGAGGGCCGAGCAGACGAAAGAACAGCGCAGGGTCCTGTGTCGTTCCTCCACGAAGAGGGGGAGCGACAAGTAAACAATAGAAATAGGTGTGTATCCGAACAGACAAGTTTAACAAAGCTCTGAAGCAGCACCATTAAAAATATTCCCAAACTGGAAGCAGCCCAGAGATCCATCCTTAGAATGATAGAAAGAAACATTGTGATGTATTTATTCATTCAGTGCAATTCTATGTATAATGAGAATTAGCAACTATTACCTTGTGCAAAAATGTTCTCAGAACTCACAAACAGAATGAGCAACAGAAGCCAGAACTAGTAGAGTATATCTTGTAAGATGCCATTTATATGAAGTTCACAAACAGGGGCCGGTGCTGTGATGTAGCAGGTAAAGCTGCTGCCTGCAGTGCCGGCATCCCATATGGGCACCAGTTTGAGTCTCAGCTGCTCCACTTCCAATCCAGCCCTCTGCTATGGCCTGGGAAAGCAGCAGAAGGTGGTCCAAGTCCTTGGGCCCTGCACCCATGTGGGAGATCCAGAAGAAGCTCCTGGATCCTGGCTTTGGATCAGTTTAGCTCTGGCTGTTGCGGCCGTTTGGGGAGTGAACCAGTGGATGGAAGACCTCTCTAGCTCTCTCTGCCTCTGCCTTTCAAATAAGTAAATAAATCTTAAAAGAAAAAAAAAAAGCTCAAAAATGGAGCCAATGAACCTATGGTGGTGGACCTAGGTCAGCCTAGGTCAAGTGACTAGAAAGGACCGGGGGAGGACTTCTGAGTGCTTATGATCTAGCGTGTTCAGTTGGCGACAATGCATTGCGGGCTTCTCTCTTAGCCTGTACATTTTCTGTTTATGTGCCGTACTTCAACAAAGTTTGTATTTTTTAAATATTGGAAGAAAAGAATAGTGATTAGCCAAAAAAAAATTTTTTTAAAGCCTTGTTCTACAAACTGCTGACTTAATGAAAAAATAGAGGCAGGTGTTGGGGTGCAGTGGGTTAAGCACTGTGTCCCATAGTGCTTGGGATTGAGTCCTGCTTCCAGTTCCAGCTTCCTGCTAACGCACACCCTGGGAAGGCAGCCAGTGGTGGCTCAGGTACTTGGGTCTCTGCCACCCTAATAGAAGACCCGGATGGAGTTCTTGGCTCCTGTTAGTGTGGCCCAGCCCCAGCTATTGTGGCCATCTGGGGAGTGAACCTGTGGATGGAAGATTTTTTGATCTCTCCCTGTTGCTCTGCCTTTCAGATAAATAAAAATAGAGTAGCTAACAATGGCTCAGAGCCTTGAGCCGCTCCTCTGTGGCCCATGTGGCCTTGTTTTATTCTTAGCCACCACGTTTTTGCTATAACAATCGTTAACTACCAGCCGTTGGATTTTGTTTTACAACGTTCAAAATCTTTGGACTCGTTGTTCTACTTCATCTTTAGAAGCTCACCGATTCCCCATTCTCCAGATGAGAAAGCCCAAGGCTGAGAGAGATTTAATTTGCTCCAAGTCACAAGGCTAGTAAGCGACTGAATTAAAGCCATTTCTTCCAAGTTCTGTTCTCTTGCCTAAGTCGAGGCCACCTGGGGTCGGCAGTTGGACTTGGACTTGCAGTCTCTGGGAACTGAGCGCACTGGAAGGAGACTGGCACTGGCCGAAGGGAGAGTGGCAAATGGTTTACATGACGGGTCCACAATGGGAGCTTTGTAGCTAATTATGTCAGGCCAACAGACGAGCAAGGAAAGCTTTTTTGGCATTTCAGTTAAATCTATTGTTCTTGTGCTGCTTTTCTTAAATAATTAAGAGTCTTAAGCACAAATTAAATGACTGCAAGTTAACAAAAAGGGAATGCCATTGACTTGATTGAGTTGTAATTGGAAATCTTTTGGCCGTTTTCAGTTAGCTTTCTGCAGACACAAACTTTCCGTGTGTGGTCATGGACTCATCCAGCATGTTGTCAGTTGGATGAGAGCGTAGGGGCTTTCTGGTTGGACATTCCAGCCCGTGCAGGAGCGCCCAGTCTTTGCGATCTGATACGTATGTGCACCGGGGCACGCCTTTCAGCTCTCGCAGGTGGCTGTTACTAACATCTGTTTCACAGATACATAGGTGGACTCAGAAGTGAAGCAATTTGCTAATCGTAGCCAAAGAGATGCAGACTGGCTCAGCTGTTGTGCTCCCTCACCGCTCTCCTCCAGCCTTGAGTTCCTGCAGATGGGGCACCAGCTTGTCCACGAGGCACTCAGCCTGTGAGTGCAAGCTGCTGGGAAGAACTTACTTACCTTCAGCTGATTTGCTCTCTGCCCCTGGGTCTAGCCCTGCCGTCAAGGGTAATACCACTTAAGTTTCCCTTTGGGGGCTAAAAGCCACAACTCCAGAAATGTAAAATGCAGGTTTACATGGGTCTGCCCCAGTACCTTAGTGGGGCAAACAGCCAACAACAAATGCCTTTATCTCCTGGTCTGGGCAGGGTCTGGGCAGGGCTGAGCTGGGAGACAGGTGCATTCCTAGAGTCAGCTGGTGGCGATTCAGTTTGTGGTTAATCTGGCTGGAGGATCCCAGCCGGCTTCGCTCACACGCCTGGCGCCTTGGCGCAGGGGTGGCCCCCGGCCCCTCTGGAAGCTCCCTCCTGCAGGATGGTTGGGTTTGCTGCATTTCAGCTGAGCCCTCCAAAGATGAGTGCTCCCAGGAGATCGGGTGTCAGAACTGCCAGTCACGTCAGGTCTGGGTTTGGAAGCTGGGACGGTGTCATTTCCAGGTCCAAAGAAGGTGCAGAGGTCAAGTGGAGGGGGCACAAGCATTTCATTGGGAAGTGTCTAAGAATTTGCCCCTTTTAAAATTTAATTTGTTTTTATTTTTTCTACATTAGGACCAATCTAAGTGTGTCCACATTTTCCTGGGTTGTGTTGGGTAAATACTTAATTTGAGTTTGAAAGTCCTCCTGTGGAACCTAGTAGTTTCTCTGTTTTGGGGTGTTTGAACTTTAGGGTTTTTTTTAAACTAATAATTATTTTAGTTATTTACACAATGTTTACCGCTACTGCTTATCTGTTGAAGTTAAGGCTGAACCCATCAGTATTACAGTCCTATGAGGACAGGTCTCATATTTTTTTTAATCCCATAAGGGTGAAAGACTTTCTGATAATTAGTTTGTAGCTTACATGCATACAGTAGAGGAATATGGAATGTAGTAGAATATAGAATGTTGAAACCTCACTCAAAGGATTTGTAAAATAGCTTTAATTTATACTCTCATGACATCATTTTCAGATTATCATTCCTGCAAAGCATTTGTGCCACTTCAGTTCTATAAAGCAGTCTTTTAAAGTTCTTTGCTGTTGGTTCCTGGTAGACCTGTGTGCACACTTTATTTCCCATTAGAAATTGAGACAAGTTCAGTAGGCATTCCCCTCCTTATTGGTAGAAGGAGTTAATTTAAATTGTTTCTAATCTTTTGATCCTTGTCACACTCCTCTGCTATGCAATAATACACTAAAGAATTTTCAGAAAGTAAATGTTGGGGACTTAGGTAGCTCCCAGCCTTAGAAATACTCCATTTTCTGGAGTTACACAAGCAGCTGTCTGCTACATTGTTGAAAAGGCATTGCTTTAGGAAACAGAAAATGTTTCTTAAAATGCAAAAGCAGATTTGGGATGCTTTGCCTGAGATGTGAATTCCTTTTTGCCACGTGCCTTCTTCCTTCTTGAGAACCTGAGCAAAGTCTTTCAGGATGATTCTAAAGCTGAAATAGGAGCTTTTTCTTGGATAAGTATTGTGTTGCTTGTATGTTTGCTTATTTAAGTTTTTACTAACAATCATTTCTGCAAAAAACAGAAATGAATTTGGGCCTACTCATTTTGTGTGTGGTTTTATTTCAAAGTTTTATTGCAAACTGTAAAATAAACAACATAGATGTTTTATTGAAGTATTTCCGAGAATTTATTGTTCTACTGAAAAGCACAGGGAATGCTACAGTGAACACCCTGTGCCCATGACCCGGATAAGGAGTCAGCCAGCACAGAGACAGCACTGGGACCACTGGAGGCCCCAGTGCCTGTGCCTGGATTTTCTTCCTCCTGCAGGGGTGGGGGTGGCTGCTCCCCTGCAGGTGGTACTCACTGTTCCTGTGGATGTGTTTTCTCTTCTACTCTGTATGGTGTGCAATTCCATAAACAACTCATGTCAAGATCTCCCCCTTCGGGAACTGGCCAGGTTACCGCGAAGGAAGAGTCAAGGAGACTGAGGAAGGTCAAGCTAAACACACTTTATTGATACTCTAGGTGACTAGGAGGAGCGATCGCTCAAGCCTACTCCTGTGGGCACTAGGCACTACGGACCGGGGAGAGAGGCTGAGCAACCTCTGGTTTACAGTGTCTGAGGGTCCCCTTATATACAGTTTCTAGAGGTTAGCCCCGCCCACATTCTGACCCCTCAGGGTCCCATCGTCATGGCAACAACAGTTTGTGGTTAGGCCATCTAGTTAGGCCATCCGTTTCAAATCTTACCAGCTAGGGTGGTTACCACTCTACTTTTCTTTCAAGGGCTACTGCGCAGTTATTTTCTTTCAAAGGGCGCTACAGTTACTTTGTTTCAAATGGCGCTACAATTACTTTCTCCATGAATGGTTCCCTAACAAGCTCAGGCCTTTTATTCTTTAAATTTTAAAATTCATTTTCATTTTTAAAAAGATTGATTTATTTATTTGAAAGGCAGAGTTAGAGGAAGAGACCCAGAGAGGAATCTTCTATTGACTGGTTCACTCTCCAAAGAACAGCTCGAAGGGTAACCACCCCCCCTTTCCAGAAAGTTCTCGGCTTAGCAGTAGGTTTTGCTCTGGTCTCTGGTTGGGCATGGTGTGTTCCTTTTCACTTTCTTCACCTTCTGTCTCTTGGAATTCTGGCTAAAAGCACCCAAAAAGACTGTGTCCACACTGACTGCATAAAGACAGAAGGAGGTTAGCAACCAATGAGCAGCTGAAATTTTTTTTTTTAAAGAATTATTTTATTTATTTGAAAGTCACACACAGAGAGAGAGACAGGTAGAGCCAGAGTGGCCTTTTTTTTTTTTTTTTTTTTTTTTGGACAGGCAGAGTTAGACAGAGACAGAGAGAAAGGTCTTCCTTTTCCATTGGTTCACCCCACAAATGGCCGCCGTGGCCAGCTGTGCCAATCCAAAGCCAGGAGCCAGGTGCTTCCTCCTGGTCTCCCATGTGGGTGCAGGGCCCAAGCACTTGGGCCATCCTCCACTGCTCTCCCAGGCCACAGCAGAGAGCTGGATCATAAGTGGAGCAGCTGGGACTCAAACAGGCACCCAAATGGGATGCTGACACTGCAGGCTGGGGCTTTAACCCACTGCACCACAGCACCTGCCCCAGCTGAGCTTTTAAAGACAAGCTTCTCAAAGGGTTGATGAGAATACTTCAAGTTCTTTTGGGAAAAAAAATTAGTGATAAGACCTCTTCCTTGTTTTATAATTATATAGATGGCTGTCCTACCTGCTTTTCTCCCTCCTTCCAGGAGTAGCTGAATAATGCAAGTGCTAAGCCCTGGGGTGCTTGGTGGCACGGGCAGGAGATCCCATGAGGAGGTTCCATAGTTCGGCTTTCGGGTGGGGTGGCCCATCTGATATCTACTGGACCTTGGAGTTCTGCTGGCAGAGGGAGACAGCCATGGCTGTTGCATGGGCAATCTGTGGTTTCTGCCAACAGAGATAGACCTCAAAGATCAATAATATAGTATTACTCAAGACTTCGGCCTCAAAGTGATTTTAAGTAAGTGAAATAAATAATAAGCCAGCTGGCACGGTGGCACAGTGGGTTGATCTGCAGCTTGTGAGGGCACCAGTTGGAGTCCTGGCTGCTTCACTTCCAATCCAGCAATGAGTCTGGGAAAGCAGCAGACGATGGCCGAAGCGCTTGGGTCCCTGCCACCCACAGGGGAGACCCTGATGGAGTCCGAGGCTCCTGGTTTACAGCCCACCCAACTCCAGCTGTTACAGCCGTCTGGGGGAGTGAACCAGCAGATGGAAGATGGATCTCTCTGTCTCTCCTCTCTATGTAACTCTGCCCTTCAAATAAATAAGTAAGTCTTAAAAAAAAAAAAAAATAAGCTGTGGAAAATGATAAAGACTACAAGGTAAAAAGAAAAAAAGTAGGAGAGTAATCCAGGTTTCAAAAGAGAGATAGAGGGGGGCTAGTGCTGTGGTGTATTAGGTTAAAGCCCTGGCCTGAAGCGCCGGCATCCCATATGGGCGCCAGTTCTAGTCCTGGTTGCTCCACTTCCAATCCAGCTCTCTGCTATGGCCTGGGAAAACAATAGAAGATAGCTCAAGTCCTTGGGCCCCCGTACCCACATGGGAAGACCTGGAGGAAGCTCCTGGCTCCTGGCTTCAGATGGGCGCAGCTCCGGCCATTGCGGCCATCTGGGGAGTGAACCAGCGGATGACCTCTCTCTCTTTCTCTCTGTCTTTACCTCTCTCTGTAACTCTATCTTTCAAATAATTAAAATAAATCTTAAAAAAAAAAAAAAACAAGATAGAGGAAGTATTGGAGTGGAAAGGAGGGTGGCAATCTAAAGGACTTCCTGACAGAGGTGACAAGGAAGGACAGCAGGAATTTGGATCTGTGGGATGAAAGCAAGAATATTCTAGGCCTAGAGGACAGCGTGCACAAAGGCAGCGAGACAGGGGACAGAGAACAGGATGTCCTGTTTGCCCCTAGGAAGAGAGATTGAGAGTGGGTTGGTCTGGTTAGGCGAGTCTGAGTGTCAGGGGAGTTCGATAGTCAGGACCGCTCGTGTATTCCCGCTGTAAGAAGTGAGGCCAAACAACCATTGCTTCCCGGGCCGAGCTCTGGCCTCAGTTCTGGTGGGTTGCCGAACTCCAAGGTCTTGACTCTTCAGGTCTTGTTCCAAGGCCACTTCATGCAGATCTGTTATCTCAGTACAGAAGACGTAGAAGACACTGGAGCACACTGTTTTCTAAACCATCTCGGAAAGCACCGATCTGAGCGGCGTGGTGCAACGGCCCTCCTAACTCGGTCACCGCTTCCAGGCAAGAGCGGTGTCCCTGGTGATCGCGGCATGAACGCTATCACAGCCCGGGCAGAACAAAGAGACCAGAGTGGACATGGCCTTTTTCTTTTTAAGATTTATTTTTACTTATTTGAAAGGCAGAGAGAGGAGGGAAGGAGAGAAAGAGATCTTCCATCTGCTGTTTCATACCCCAAATGGCTGCAATGGTCAGGGCTGGGCCAGGCCAAAGCCAGGAGCCAGGAACTTCCTCTGTGTCCCCACCCCGAGGCACACCAACAGGGAGCTTCATTGGAAGTGGACGAGCCCAAGCACTTGGGCCATCCTCCACTGCACTCCCTGGCCACAGCAGAGAGCTGGCCTGGAAGAGGAGCAACCGAGACAGAATCCTGCTCCCCAACCGGGACTAGAACCCGGTGTGCCAGCACCGCAAGGCGGAGGATTAGCCTATTGAGCCGTGGCGCCGGCCAGCTCCAGAAATTTTTATATGTGAGGTGAGTGGAAGAAGAGAGGATAGAAAAATTATTTTTTCTTTTTTTAAAAAAATTTATATTTATTTGAAAATCAGAATTACAGAGAGATCTTTCTTCTACTGGTTCACTCCCCAGATGGCTGCAACAGCCAGGGCTGGGCCAGGCTGAAGCCAAGTTCTAGGAGCTTCTTCCAGGTCTCCCACATGGGTGACAGGCGCCCAAGCACTTGGGCCATCTTCTGCTGTTTTCCCAGGCCGTCAACAGGGAACTGGATCGAAAGAGGAGCAGCTAGGACTTGACCCGGCCCCTATATGGGATGCTGGCATCGCAGACGGCAGTTTTATCCACTCTGCCACAATGCTGGCCCTGGAAAAATGATTTTCTACTTAAGTAGTCCCTGGGTTTGGTAAGGGTGTGTGCGTTCAGCATTTCAGGTACTTAAGAAAGGTGTGGGGCCAGCATTGTGACGAGAATGGTTAAGCTGCTGCTTCTGATCCACCTTCCTGCGAATGCACCTGGGAAGATAGCAGGAGAGGGTGCAAGTGCTCGGGTGCCTGCCACCCTTGTGGGAATCCTGGGTGGAGCCCTGGCCCATTTGAGGAGTGAAATAGCATGTGGAAGGTCTCTCTGTCTCTCTCTCTGTCTCTCTCTCTGTCTCTCTCTCTCTCTCTAGCTCTACCTTTCTAATGAATAAACAAAAACCTTACATATAGATAAGACAATTTATTTTTATTTCAGAGGCATAGACAGAGACAGTTGGAGAGAATGTCCAGCCACTGTTAACACTCCTAAAATACACACACACACACATAATCAAAAGAAAAAACATCAGGGCTGGGCCAGGGTGAACCTGTAGCCTGAAACTCTGTCTGAGTCTCCCACATGGGTGGCAGGGACTCAAGTATTTGAGCTGGCACCTGCCGCCTCCTAGGATGTGTGTTAGTGGAACCTGGGTTGGGAGAGGAGAAGTCGGAACTGAACCAGGCATTGGGTGCCTGGGTCTCAGGCAGCCCAAGCTGAGCTTAACCTGCCTGGCCCTGTTTCACGCACTCCCAAGGAGGCCTTGTCATGGGCCGCCTCCTGTCACTCGGGGGTTATGTAGGACTTCAGTTTCTGAATTTGCGTCACTGAGTAAGCATTACTTGATGTTTCTATGGTAAAGACTGTCCGCGTTGTCCTCACTGATACTGTGGTGGGTGAAGGATTTAGCCTAACTAGGGTTCAGAACGCCACATCACTGTTGGCACAGAGGGACTAGGCTCAGGAGTGGCTGAAGCCTGGGCCCCTGTGTCCGAATGACTGTGGGGTCTTCCTGAACGTTCCGAGTCCTCATCCCAGACCTGCGTGATGGACGTCTCGGGTGGAATGTCTGCACGTGCACACACCAGAGACACGCGACAATTTCTTTTGCAAAGTTTTTCTGTTTTGGTAGGATACATGTAGCGTAACGTGTACTGCTGTCGCCATTTCTGAGCGGGTGGTGCAGTGATGGCCAAGTCCATTCACGCCGTAGTGCAGCCGTCACCAGTCTCCAGCATGCTCTTCTCTCCCCAGACGGCAGCTCATTCAGGCCACCTCCCCATTCTGCCACTCCCCCACAGCCAGCATCCCATTGCTGGTACCCCCTGCAGGTGGGATCGCACAGCGTTGGGCCTTTGTGACCGGCTTACTTCACTTAGCGTGGTGTCCACGCAGTTCCGTTCATGCTGTAGCACGTGTCCGAATTCTATTCCATCTTAAGACTGAAAATATGGCACTGTACATCTTATCCGTCTGTCTGTCCCTAAACAGCTGGGTTGTTTGTGCCTCCTGGCTGTTGTGAGCGACGCTTCTGTGGACATCGGTAGGGAACCGCCACACTGTTTTCCACAGTGGCTGCTCACTTGTCATTCCCACCACCAGGGCACACGGCTTCCAGTTTCTCCACCTGTGTGTCAACGCTCGTTAGCTCGGAGAGTGATTGCTGGGCTGACGGCTGTGGTTAGGGGATATCTCATTGTGGTTTAGATTCATGTGGTTTCTTCGTATGACAGGTTGGGTAAAGAGAATGTTAATTTGCAAAATTCGCAGAAATTACTGCACACAAGCCAAAGAGTGGTTGGGGAGACATGCTGGAGTGATGCAAGGTGGCTGTGTACGACCAAAGTACACGGTAGTGGGGCGGGGGGTGGGGGGCAGTGGAAGGAGGATGAGTGAGGAGGAAAGGAAGTGACCATGCTGGTTTTGACCCGGGACCCCGCAACTAAAATTTGCTCCAACTTGGAAGACCTAAGAGTACCGCCTCTCTGCTGAACCCGGGTTTGTCATCCCCCTCTGTGTTCAGGGGTGACACCTGGAGTCCTAGGGGGGAAACTGCTCCAGTTGTCATTACCTTGGCAGAGTTTTGAACGTGGAAGCCCTAGGGAATCTGAGCTGTTCCCTTACAAAGCCCCAGGACTGCCCCTGTGGGAGCCCTGAGTTTTCTAGTTGGTCTAAGTTTCTAGTGAGAATTTTTGGTTGCTTATGTGAAATAATTTTTAAAGATTGACTTTATTTATTTGAAAGTCAAAATGACAGAGAGAGACATCTTCTAGCCACTGGTTCACTCCCCACATGCCTGCAACAGCCAGAGCTGGGATGGGTTGAAGCCAGGAGCCAGGACCTGAACCCACATTCTGATAGGGTCAGGGTGGCTTCGCCTGCAGTGCCACGGTGCTGGCTCCTTATCTGAAATTTTTAAAAAAGAAAGTTGGCTTATTTTTCTGTCCTTGAAACCAGAACAAGAGCATGGGGTGGGGGGGAGAATGAGAGAGAGAGAGAGAGACAGACAGACAGAAACAGAACTGCCATCTGTGATTCACTCCCCAAGTGGCTGCAACAGCTCGGGCTGGGCCAGGCTGAAGCCAGGAGCCCAGAGTTCCACCTGGGTCTTCCATGTGGGTGGCAAGGCCCCAAGCACTTGGGCCATCCTCTACTGCCTTCCCAGGTGTGGTAGTAGGGAGCTGGATGGGAAGTGGGGCGGCTGGGACTGGAACCAGGGCCCGTGTAGGATGTGGGTGACCTGAGCAGCAGCACCCCAATACCCACCCTCTGATATTCCGCTTTAGCTGTGTGTGCTGTGTTTTGTCTGGCAGCCCTCGCTGGCAACACTGCAGTGCACATGGGGCTTTGCGTGTGTGCCACAGTTCCTGAGTGCGAGTCTGGTCCCGGAGAGCACTGTACAGCTAGATGCCGGGCTGGGGGTCCTTCCCAGCTGACACGGCCAGGCTGGGGACAGACTGGGCCCAAGAGGTACTGGCAGGCTGCTGACAAGTAGATACAATGAGAGAGAGCAGTGCCATTCAGGGCACTGTTCCCTGTCCCACTTGATTAGTAACCCCAATTAGGGCCAGCCCGCGGCATCTCTTCCTTCTCACCTTAGAAAAGTGATCTTTATGCCTGTTAAATGGACAGACAAGACAAGGACCAGAGTCCTCTAGCAGTGAGTAAAGGTGCCAAGAGTGTGCTCTCTCCACCCCTTCCGATGTTATGTGTTGAGATGAAGTTAAAGATGAGCTGCAACACGCCTGGAGGGGCAGAGAGCCCTTCTACTGTCGCTGGCCTTCCTGCTTGAAACCTTCTTCCTCTCTGTCTGCACGCCCCCTCTTCCTGTCTGGTGTCCATGACCGGCATAGGGCTGATGGGTGGTGCTGAGTGGGTGTACGCTGGACCTTAGGGGAGCGTGAGGCATTTGGGGCCTTTTTCTCTTGTTGTCGCTGTTGTCCCCACCCCCCTGCCCCATAGTTCCTGTGTGAGAGCTGTGGCCCTGGGTCTCAACCTCTGCCCCTTAGTGAGCACCCCCAAACTCAGCAGGGGTTTCCCCAGGCTTGCCACGTGCATTCCTGCACCCCCGCCTCCGCCCCTTGTCCCCTGCTTGCCCCCTCGGGCCTGCCTCCCACGCAGAGGCTGCCTGCCTAGGATCCTCTTTTCCCAGCTCTTCAGGCACTCCGTCTGAACCACACACTCGAGTGTTCAGAGTTTGAGTTGGTGATGTCAGAGCACAAAATTCCCTTTGGAGCTGGCGCCGCGGCTCACTAGGCTAATCCTCCGCCTAGCGGCGCCGGCACACCGGGTTCTAGTCCCGGTCGGGGCGCCGGATTCTGTCCCGGTTGCCCCTCTTCCAGGCCAGCCCTCTGCTGTGGCCAGGGAGTGCAGTGGAGGATGGCCCAGGTGCTTGGGCCCTGCACCCCATGGGAGACCAGGAAAAGCACCTGGCTCCTGGCTCCTGCCATCGGATCAGCGCGGTGCGCCAGCCGCAGCGCGCCGGCCGCAGCAGCCATTGGAGGGTGAACCAACGGCAAAAGGAAGACCTTTCTCTCTGTCTCTCTCTCTCACTGTCCACTCTGCCTGTCAAAAAAAAAAAAAAAAAATTCCCTTTGGTACCTTTGGGGCCAAACCTTTCATTTCCTTGCGAGGGGTACTAGGGCCCACAGAGGTCATATGGGAAACCCAAGGTCAGCGTGCTCTCCACTGCCTGCGTGCACGCTTTTCACGCCTTCATCGTGCAGCTGTCCTGTGTTCACCTGCTGCGTGTGCCTGTGATGTGGCTTACATCGGGGTACCTAGGAAACCCCCCCAACAGTTAGCAGTGGAGAGAGGCACCTATGTGGTGCCTTGGTTGCCCAGCAGGGACTGTTGTTTCCAGAAGCCACCTTCTCCCGCACAGCTCTCGCCAGGTACTGCCGCCCCCACCTACCTGTTCCCAGGAGCTGATCCCACCTGAGAACTTAAGCCCAGGCTGGATATAGGACGCTTGGGGGGCGTGGAACAAACACAGAGACTAATTTGCAACTAGATGCTCTGGTCAGCAAGGTGCACTTTTCCATCTTGGCCCGTCGTTAGGTCTCTGCTCCAAGTCCGCCTCTCTTCCTTTCCATGCAAGGGAGGCCTCCGGCGTGCTTCCTCCTCCTGCAAAGACTGACTCCCAAATCCGAAAACCTCAGACAGCAGGAGGTTCTGTTCCTGCTGGTCACCGTCTCACCTTCCAGGTTCTCATGTTGATGTGAGAAGGCTCTTCTTTTCAGGGTGGTTTTCATTAGGAATTTTCATCATCATCATCATCTTTTTTTTTTTTTTTTTTTATTTTACTTATTTACTTGAGAGGTAGAGTTACAAACAGAGGGAAAGACAGAAAGGTCTTCCATCCACTGGCTCACTCCCCAACTGCCTGCAACGACTGGAGCTGGGCCAGTCTGAAACCAGGAGCCAGGAGCTTCTTCTGGGACTCCCATGCAGTTTGGGCCACCCCCCACTGCTTTCCCAGGCCATAGCAGAGAGCTGGACTGGAAGAGGAGCAGCTGGCACATGAACCAGCGCCCCTAAGGGATGTTGGTGCCTCAGGTGGAGGCTTAGCTGCATGGAATTTTTGTGTTTTTTAGGGAAGACACCCAGCACTGCCATGACTCATAGAGTTCTCAGCAGGGTGAACCAATCAGAATACAAACCGTCCCTGCTTGGAACACACTGCCAGGGAGGGATAGACATGAGGTACATTTATGGCACCTCTATAACATGTGCAATTTCTTTATTTTACAAGATTTAGTTTTTACTTATTTGAAAGGCAGAATAACTGAAAGATAGAGGGAGAGAGAATGAATCTTCTATCTGCTGGTTCACTCCCCAAATGGCTGCGATATCCGGGGCTGGGCTGGGCTGGGCCAAAGCCAGGAGCCTGGAACTCCATCCAAGTCTCCAGTGTGGGTGGCAGGGACCCAAGTACTCAGGCCATCTTCTGCTGCTTTCCCAGGGACATTAGCAGGGACTGGATTAGAAACAGCAGCCAGAACTGAACCCATGCTCATGTGGGATGCAGTAGTCGCAGGTGGCTTAACCCACTGTACCACAGCGCCAGCCCCAACATGCTAACTTTCTAAGAAGTGTACTGTCTTTTATGGATTTCTGCCTCATTAGCACAGTGTCAGACATTTCGGGAACACTTCCTGGACTGGATGGTTTTGACAGGTCAAGTGTGCTTCAGGGAAGGAGGTTGGGGTGGAGAGAAGAGGCCAAGATCAGGGTTGCGGATGGTGTGGGAAGAGATAGAAAATGCCATCTTGTGTGGCACCTTCCAGACTGCCAGAGTGCTTGCTCTGTTCACTCATTCAGTCTCTCAGCACAGTATTTCTGCTATTTGCCAGGTGGTGTATTTCGGGTTGGGCATCAGTAATAAATGAAATGGCTTCTGTGTCCTAAAGATGTGTGTTCTCTGTGTTGTACTTGGTGGGTGATTTATGGTCTCATTGTCGGGGCTGGGAGCATGGTTAATCTACCATGCTTGGCACTGGGTTGAAACACCTCTGTCTGGTAGAACTGCCCGAGCTGGCTTTGACTTTGTTGTAAAGTGTGGATGCTAGGACAAGTCTTGCCCAAGAAGCCACACCATTGTGGTTACTCTGGTTATCCAAGACTGCTAATTTGTGGTAAGGTGCTTTTTCTTTATACAGCACCTTTAAAAGTTGGTTTATTTGAGCTTAGTGAGGAATGGCCATGTGGTAACTACTTGCTTTCTGACTTCTGAAATAAAAGTCCTAGTTCTTTTTTTTTTCATATAAAGATTTTATTTATTTATTTGAGAGGCAGAGTTACAGACGGTGAGAGGGAGAGACAGAAAGAGAGCTCTTCCATCCAATGGTTCACTCCCCAAATGGATGCAACGGCCAGAGCTGGGCCGATCGAAAGCCAGGAGCCAGGAGCTTCTTCCGGGTCTCCGGCTTGGGCCATCTTCTACTGCTTTCCCAGGCCATAGCAGTGAGCTGGATGGGAAGAGGAGCAGCCGGGACTAGAACCAGCGCCCATATGGGATGCTAGTGCCACAGGAGGAGGATTACCCTGCTGTGCCACAGCACCAGCCCCAAATCATAGTTCTTGATGATTGCAGACTTCTTCTGAAATAAAAGGCTATACCAGAATGAGGCTCAAAGGAACTTGATCTACTTGCTCCCTTTTCTTTTTCATTTGGTACATGAATTTCATTCCACTCCAATTTCCCCCCAGCCCCATACAGCTAAGTTTTAAGATAAACAGCAGCAACTCTGTTTTCCTAGTTTAACTAACATGGAAACACCTAATCCTCTTAGTTTTCATGATTTTGCAAACAAGGGTTTTGGGGGATAAAATCTTTAGTCCAGTCACATGGAGTAGGTGTTCATCTATGAACTCCGGGTAAAACTACGTAGGAAAGCAAGCTGAGGAATTAATAGTGTCTCTCAGAGGCATTTTTTTTTTTTTCTGCCTAAAATTTCAATTATAGGCTGTGAAGCTGTAATGGAATCAATGAATGCAAAGTCAGTTTATCTGAGAGGCAGAGAGGGAGGAGGGGAGAGGGAGAGAGAAAATCAGTTATCTGCTGGCTCATTCCCCAAATACCTGCAATGGCCAGGCATGGGACAGTCCACACTGGGTGGCGGGAACTCATTGCTGGTCTCCCAGGGTCTGCATTAGTGAGAAGTTTGACTCGGGAGCTGGAGCCTGGTATTGAACCTAAGTCTTCCCAACATGGGATGCAGGGGTCTCAGCCACTGGAGTATTCACCCACAGCCCCCACCACCACCACCACCAGTTCAGCTTTGGGGTCTTTCCATTGTTTGCATATAAAAAAAATCATGATCATTTGGGGCTAGGGTGAGTAAGCTGAAGTTTAAATTTTCATTAGTTTAAAATGTAAAGCTGAAGCCGTGCAACATGTCTTCTATAAACACAACTACTGGGAAGCTTGAAAGTACATTTGGAGCAGGATGTATGTGTGTGTTGTGTGTGTGTGTGTGAGAGAGAGAGAGAGAGACTCTTTCACCTGTAAATTTCATGTAATACAGATCAAGTAAAGTTAGCATCCAAATTGAGATGTGCTTTAAGTTTAAAATGCACACCAGATTTTGAGGGCTTAGTAAGAATGAACTATCTCTTTAGTAGTTTAATAATTTTTATGTTGATAACATGTTGAAATGAAAATGTTTTAGATATGCCGGATTAAATAACATGTTTTATTAGTCACCCGAGTTTTATAGTTTTAAAATGTGGCTATTAGAAAATTTAAAATGCTATTATATTGTTTAAAAATTTTATTTATATATTTGAAAGACACAGTGATACAGAGAGAAGCCAGGACTTGAACAAGGCACTCAGATATATGGGATGTGGGCACCCCACGTGGTGATGTAACCTGTTGTACCGCAACACCAGCCCCTCCCATTGTGTTTCTAATGGACAGCTTTGGTCTGTTGGGTTGGAATGGAAGGTTCCATATCATGGTTCACCACTCACCACTTACCTTGTGAGATACCACAGTGAGCTCAGTTAAAGCGTGACTGGGGGCCACCTTGTGGTGCAGCATGTTAAGCTGCCACCTACAGTGCTGGCATCCCATATCCCATGTGATCACTGCTTCAGGTCTCCACTGCTCCTGCTCCAGCTCCCTGCTAATGGGCCTGGGGAGGCAGCAGAAGATGGCCCCGCTGCCACCCTTGTGGAGGCCTGGATGGTGTCCAGTTTCCAGGCTTCAGCCTGGCTCGCCATTGTGGCTCTTTGGGGAGTGAACCAGTGGAAGTAAGATATGTTTCTCTTGCTTGCTCGCTCTCTCACTCTTTGTAACTTTGCATTTCAAATAAAGTAATTCTTTGTAAAAAAGGTGAACAAAAACAGGTAATGATAATTTTTTAGGACTAATTTTTCTAAAAATTATTTATTTGAAAGTCAGAGTTACAGAGAGAGAGAGAGACAGAAGTCTTCCATCCACTGGTTGTTTCCCCAAATGGCTGTAATGGCTGGAGCTGAGCTGATCCGAAGCCAGGAGCCAGGAGCTTCTTCTGGGTCTCCCACGTGGGTGCAAGGGCCCAAGCACTTGGGCCATCTTTTGCTGCTTTCCCAGATAGATTAGCAGTGAGCTGGACTGGAAGTGGAGCAGCCAGGACTCAAACTGGTGCCCACAGGGGATGCTGGCATTGCAGGCAGTGGTTTTACCTGCTACCCCACAGCATTGACCCCTAATGATAGATTTTCTTTTAAACAAATTCTGTGTCATAGCAAATCTTAAAATATATTTAATACTTTTTTCTTAAAGATTTATTTTATTTATTTGGAAGGCAGAGAGAGAGACAGACAGACATCTTCCATCCACTGGTTTACTTATCAAATGGCCACAATGGCCAGGGCTGGCCAGGCTGAAACCAGGAGCCTTGACTCAGTCTGGCTCTGCTATGTGGATGGCAGGGCCCCATGCACTCGGGCCGTGTTCTGCCTTCCAGGTGCATTAGTAGGGAGCTGGATCAGAAGCAGAGCAGCTGGGATGGGAACCCACACTCTGATATGGGATGCCAACTTCATAGGAGGAGACTTAACCCTCTGCGCCACAATACCAGTCCCCAGTAGTTTTTAACTTATAAAATGCAAGTGGTTTTTGATACATTTTGAAAACAAAATTACATCATGTATTTGATTCTACTTATCAAGGAGAAATCACACAATCTGAACTTTTAAATAAGATTATTTATTTGAAAGTCAGAGAAGGAGAGGCAGAGAGAGAGATCTTCCATCTGCTGGTTCACTCCCCAGTTGGCTGAAACGGCTGGAGCTGTGCCCATCTGAAGCCAGGAGCCAGGAGCTTCCTCCAGGTCTCCCTTGCGGGTGCAGGGGCCCAAGGACTTGGGCCATCTTCTTCTGCTTTCCCAGGCCATAGCAGAGAGCTGAATGGGAAGTGGAGCAGCCGGGACTTGAACCGGCGCCCATATGGGATGCCAGCACTGCAGGTGGTGGCTTTACCCACTATGCCACAGCGCCAGCCCCTAAACTTTTAAACAACTCAATTGATGAAGAGAGTTGTGCACAGTGTGGTTTAACACATCGTAAATAACTTGATAAAGCTTTTGATTTTAAAAGATTATTTTTATTTTATTTGAAAGGCACAGATTTGACATTTGCTGATTCTTTTCCCAAACACCCACCACAGCTGGGGCAGGACCAGGCCCATGCGAGGAGCCTAGGGTGCAAGCCAGGCCTCCCATGTGGGTAGCAAGGGCCCAATTATGTGGGGCGTCATCTGCTGCCTCCCAGGGTGTGCATAGCAGGGAACTAGGATCGGAATTGGAATTGAAGCTGTGCGTCGAACCTAGGAGCTCCAGTGTGGGGTGCAGCGTCTCCACCACGGCGCCAGATGCCTGCCCTGTGATAACACTTTAAATATTGTATGCTATCAGCACTGTAATAATCATGCGTAGAAACTCAGGTTTTGGAGTCGGGTTCACTGGGCTTCAATTTCAGCTTGACTTTGGGTTACTATTTTAAATTTGCTAACTCCGCATTGGTGTGAGGATTAAACATATAACCCGTGGAACCTGACATGTAGCAAGCAGCCAGTGCTGGTTGTTTTTGTTGGTGACGTAGCTTTTATTGTCTCCGGCATTGAGTTTCCAGCACTGTCGTCAAAGGCCCTGTCTGCTGTCTTGCTGCTGGCTCCGGCGAGCTGTGTCGGAGCTCTCACTTATTTGCAATCTGTGTGTAGTGTGAAAATGAGTCGAGTTAGCTCTCCTTGCTCCTAGTCCTGATGATCTCCCTTGGACGTTGCTTCTTCTCCTTTCTGTTCATTGCCCTCTTTCTACAATTACCCCCTCACCCTGAATTTTCTCCCCTTTACTGTGTCTTCTCTGTACTTGCCTGTTCTATGCACACTCAAGTTTTCTTCGTGAGCGTATGTTGAGCATTTGCTCTGTGCTAGGAATACAAAGATGAATAGCAATGCCCCTGCCTTCTGGGAGCTTCCTACCTGGTAGAGGAGAAGAGGGCTTATAAGCAAGGGGTGTAAAATGTCCCCCGTGCCCCAATAGATGCTGGGTGGGCAGGGGCAGCAGTGAGACAGCGGATTCTAGCAGAGTGGTGATGAGAAGGAGAGGAAGTGACAGTGGAATTGTTTTGTTGAGTGAGTAGGTTTTGAGAATAATGCATGAGGGTGAAGGAGACAGAGACAGCCAGGCCAGGTGCAGATCCCTAAAGCAGACTGGAGCCTGGAGAGTGTGCCCAGGGAAGGGGAACACTCTCCAGGAACAGCTGTGTCTTCATAGTGCGGAAGCATGGAGTTGGAGCGGGTGGCTGGCACGGGGGAATCCCACTGTACTTTGCTTAGTGGCTGACAGGGAGTGCCACCGTCAGATCCCAGTTTTGGAGAGATCACTTTGCTAGCAAGGGGTAGCCTTAGGGGTGGAATTCTCAGGAAGCTGCTGTGAGAGTCCGAGGGAGGAGGCTGCACCGAGACGGTGGCTGGGTGATAGAGGAAGGCAGACGAGCCGTGGAGATTCAGGATAGGCTCCTGGCAGTAACTGCTGGTGAGGGGAGTGGGGGACACCATTCCAGATGCTGGCATGGCAACTTGGGGGTAGTGACCCCCTGGATAGAGGGGCACAGAGGAGGAGAGGTGGCTTTGGAGGAAGGTAGGGAGGTCAGTGTTGGACGTGCGGAGTTCGAACCTCTGCTCAAGTCTCAAGGAGGGATCCAGTTGTCCACGGGCCGCAGTTCCCGAGAGAGCCAGGTCTGCTGCTCTGGCTCCCCCTCGGGACTGATCCTCGTGCACTGACGCCAGCTCCGGCACGTCGCACACACACACAAGCCCTGAACACCGAGTTGTCTTTGAAGGTGCTTCGTGTGTAATCTCACCCCGCCCCTGTCTTCTCATCCTCTCCTAGACAGGTTGTACCAGCCCAGAAGTTTTCTTCCAAGTCACCAGGCCAACCCTCTCTGTGTGCTGTTGCTAATTCTTCAACTTCCTGGACACTCCTTCTACGTAGAATAAAGCCCAGATTCCTCCCCGTGGCTCAGAGGTCCTTCATCTCCTGGCCTGGGACCAGCTCCCCAGGCTCAGGGCTCCCACCTCTATCTCCCTCTCCAGATTCCAGTTGCTGGAATTAAAACCAGTCAAACAAGCAGTGTGTTCCTGCACAGGGCACTTGCTCTTCTTTGTGCTTGGGTTCTTCACTGCATTCAAATAGCTCAGAGCAGTCTCTGACCAATCCCTGCTGGCCTGCATCCCATCTCTCTGCTTTGTTTACCTTGCAGCACTTAGCCATGTCTGAGATAATCATATCTTACATTGCTTTTTTTTTTTTTTTAAGGTTTTATTTATTTGAAAGGCAGAGTGACAGAGAATCAGTTGAGATTTTCCACTGGGGTCTCCCATGTGAATGGCAGGGGTCCAGGTAGCTGGGCTGTCTTCGGCTGCTTTCCCAGGTACATTATTAGCAGGGAGCTGAATCAGAAGCAGAGCAACCGGAACTCGAACCAGTGCAATGATACGGGATGGTGGCATCGCAAGTGGCTACTTAAGTCGCTGTACTGCAATGCCAACCCTGCTATCCACTGACCTTTTTTTTTTTTAAAGCTTTATTTTTTTTGAAAGAGTTACACATAGGCAGTGGCAGAGAGAGAGAGAGAGAGATCCATGTTGATCTTTCATCCCCTGGTTCACTCCCCAAATGGCTGCAATAGCTGTGGCTGAGCCGATCCAAAGCCAGGAACCAGGAGCTTCTTCTGGGTCTCCATGCTTGTACAGGGGCCCAAGCACTTGGGCCATCTTCCACTGCTTTCCCAGGCCATAGCCGAGAGCTGGATTGGAAGTGGAGCAGCTGGGTCTTGAACCAGCACCCATATAGGATGCCAGCAATGCAGGCGGCAGCTTTACCCTCTATGCCACAGTACCAGTGCCCTATCTGCTGACTTTTATGTTGTCAATGCTTTTCTATTAGATCGTTTGCTCTTGTGACCCCAGGCTTTCCACATGGTAGGCACTCATACGATATTTAAGAGCATTGAAGGAATAGCCCTAAATCAAGGTGTGCTGCTCCTGCCCCAGTCACTTTAGCTACATCCAGTTCCTGGGGATTAGGAGGCTGGGGAGAAGTAGCTCCATCCATTCAATTCGCAACAAGAAACGGATGTGCACTCCAACAGAGCAGAGGAGAGCTATCACTAATAAAGGGATTATGAGGGTTAGGGACACGAAGGAGGCCTGCAAAGTACTGCCAGTGACTCAGAGAAAGTTCTAGGGGAAGGCCCTGTCTGAGGAGCCTTGGCTAAAGAGCTGCTACCCCCCTGCTGCCGGCCGGAGTGGGGGACGCTGGGGAGCAATGCTGCCCTGAACTTGGCTCGCCGCCTCTCATCTTCGCCTGGGCCTCCCTTGGCTGGGCTCGCAGAGGACAAAGGCCAGCCTCCCGGAGGACAGCGTGGTGGCAGGCAGGGGTGCAGAGCAGATCTGGGAGCCAGGAGGGGGAAGTTTTAGAATGCCCACAGCTCATGTTTTGTCCCCACCTCGCCCCCATACTGTTTTGTGTTGTTCAGTTGCTTGAGCTTCCCCATGCCAGTGAGGAAGGTATTTGAGAACAAGGGACTATGCTTACAATTCCTTTGTGTCTGCTTAAGCACGCAGTATGGTGCGGTACCTGTGAACGCTGAGCCTAATTGGATGATACGTGAAACCCTGCTAAGGAGTGTGTTCTGAAACCAGAGTATCTGGGGTAGACCTTGGGAACAACAAGCAACAGCTTAGCCCTTCGCGATGCTGTTTACCTAGCAGCCCAGTGCTCTGTGCGGAAGAACAACATCTGATCAAGTGTTTATGTTGACGGGCTTGTTTCCACGATCACCTGTGGTCGCAATCATGAAACTCTGTTTTCTTCCAGGTCAGACACAGTTCTCTGTAGAGAAGTAGACAGTTGATGAATCTCCCTGGCACTTTCTCCAGCTCATCTTCTCTAAGGACACTCTTTTTTTTTTTTTTTTTTTAAACTTATTTTGAAAGGCAGAATGAGAGAGAGATCTTTCATCCACTGGGGTTCACTCCTCAAATGCTCACAGTGGGCACTGCTGGGCCAGGCCAAAGCCAGGAGCCTGGAACTCCATATGGGTCTCCCATGTGGATGGCACGGGGCCAAGCCTTCGGCCATCTGCTGGTGCTTTCCCAGGTGCATGAGCAAGAAGCTGGATCGGAAGTGGAGCAGCTGGGTCTCTAACAGGCACTCCATTATGCGAAGCTGGTGTCACAGGCCTAACCTGCTGTGCCACAGAGCTGGCCCCACAAAGTTACGTCTTTATATCTGGGAGCTCAGGATGCAGACCACGGGTCCCGAAATGCAACCAAAAGTACTGGCTGCGCCTTGAGAGCTTCTACTTTGTAAAAGTACTGGGTTACTTGACACCTAACCTCCGCCTGTAGTTGGTGTTTTCCCAATTTCGTAGTTGAGATAACCTCAGAGACCCCTGAAGTCATCAGCAAGAGAGAGGTGGATTCAGGATTCAAACCCACAGGCCAGGCTCTTGCTGCATGCAGGTGTGCCCTCAAATGAAGGCCCCTGGGGTCCCTGTTGGAAGCCTGCTTAGGGCCAGTCCCCCAGGAGGGCAAAACTGAGGGTGGTCATGACTCCTCCTCTTGCTTGGCCACACCAGGAGAGGCAGAGCATGTTGGAAAAGTGAGAACTGTGGACAGGGACACGAGTGGGCAGTGCCCCTGCCACTGCAGGCTGTGAGTGCCACCCACAGTGGGCTGACTGGTAGGAGGATGCTGGCCTCCAAAATTTCCAGCCACAACTTGTAAATCTGTTGTCCCTGGGCTCATGGCCATTAGGCCTCCCCTTACCATGTGCCTGAGATCCCTGCTCGAGAATCCACAAAGCTACGCACGTGGTCTGAGGAGTCCCCGGAGCCCTGGAACCAGGCAAGAAAGTGCTCAGGTTCCTAATGAGGAATCTGAGCCCGTTATGGGGTTTGATTCTCTTTCAGGGCCAGCAGAGGGTAATAGATACTTGGAGGAGGAAAGGATTCAGGCACACAGGTAAGCAACATATGTTCCAAGACTGAAAAAGAGAGGTAAAGAAAACAAATTCAAAGACACACATGAAGTGAGATCATTCAATTTTACTAACCAAACCAAGTTCAATTGGAGCAAGATTTCCTCCTGGCAAAAGGCCTGTGACGTTTAGCATGTTGGATCTTAGACTAAGTAGGATTTTTGCAATACTCTAAAAGTTGTTTCTGGGTTCAGGAAAAATGTAGGGCAGATGTGTTTGCCACGGGGTTAAGACCTTGCTCATGCGGCCTGTATCCCATAGCAGAGTGCCTGGGTTTGAGTCCTGGCCTCCTATCTTGATTGATTTCAGCTTCCTGCTGATATGCATCCCAGAAAGCTTCGGGTGATGCCTCAAGGAGTTGGTTCCCTCCGACCCACTGGGACACCCAGATTGAGTCCCTGGCTCCCAGCTTTCTCCTGGCCCAGCTCAGGTTGTTGAGGGCATTTGGGGAGTGATCTAGCAGATGGGAGATCTCTCTCTCTCTCTTCCTTTCCAATAGATAAATAAATTTTAAAATTATTATTTTTAAAGAATTATTTATTTGAAAGGCAGAGAGAGGGAGAGACAGAAAGATCCTCCATCCACTGATTCTCTCCCCAAATGGCTGCAACGGCCAGTGCTGAGCCAGGCCGAAGCCAGGAGCCAGGCATTCCATCCGGGTCTCCTGTGTATGTGGCAGGGGCCAAAATATTTGGGCCATCATCTGCTGCCTTCCCAGCTGCATTAGCAGGAAGCTGGATCAGCAGCCGAGCAGCCGGGGCTCAATCTGGTGCTCAGATAGGGGATGCGAGCAAACCTGCCGTGCCACAGTGCCGACCCCAGAGTGCTCTTTCCTAACAGTGACACCAAGATCATTGGAGAAGTCGGCAGCAAAGACAGAGCTGCAGGGGAATATCCTTCAGAGACTTTCTCCAGAGTCTGTGGTTAAAGGGCATTGACCCACAGGTGGCCTTACAAAATGGGAAGTTTTTCTTTAGAATACTTCTCTGAGTTCGAAAATATATCTCCCTCGAGTCAGATCTTATTTCTTATAATTTCAAGTAATTCTACAATAATTAGTTTTAAAAGTGTTCAATGGAATTTTACCCACATAGAGAATTGGAATTGGTAGGTCGTGCCTCCTTGACTTCGGCTGTTACGAGTGGAACACCGCCTGTGCACAAGGCATTGTGCCTGGAGCTTTGCATGGATGGTGTCTGTCAGTCCCCAGAGCAGGTTCTGATCCACAGCACCACTGGCAATGCAGGTGGAGGAACTGAGGCGCACAGAGGCGACATCTCTTATCCTCTTGATGTCCTATGTAGTATACTAACTCTAGAAATTAAGGTCAAAGGAAATGACAGAAAAGGCCAAAAAAGATATGTTGGGGTATGAGAAGTATGACATTTAAGAAGGCTCTGATGCTAGGTAAGAAGGTGGACAGGAAAGGCAAGAACACTTAACAATGAGTGAAAGACTGGAGGCAGAAGGAAGCCGATTACTCAGTGAACATCTGTTACGTGCTGGGTGGAAGAACCCTGGGTCTCTGCTCACTGGTTTTCTTCCCCAGGCCATAGCAGCGGCACCCATCTATCTAATCGTGAGATTTATGCTGAAGTAGGGAAAAACCCCTGAGTGCTGCACTGAGTGTGATAAGGCAGAGACTAGGAGCTTCAGGTTTCTTGTTGGGCTGCATTCTTGTTTCTTTGTAATCTTAGCACGATTCCAGACTTAGAAAAGTCTGCAATACCATAAGGGAAGCTGAGGTGAGGGAAAAGCAGGATTGTGAGAACTTGGGCCCCGGGAGGAGGAGCGCGTGGCAGCAGCGCGTGCGCAGGCTGACCTGTGTCCGTGTGCACTGTCACATGGGCTCCTTCAGGGCCGTCCTGCTGGAACTGGGAGCTCCCTGAGCTCTCAGACTGCCCGGGAAGTGTTTAGTCTGTAAGCAGGCTGTTGTCAAGGACCCCGGTGAGGAGGAGTTTCCCAGTTTGAGGAAGTCCTGGGGGGCCATGTCAGACTCCTTTGCTAGAGGAGAGCCGGGGTGTGGGCGCACTACCATTGGCTAGATGGGGCTCAACCTCTTTCCCGGATCTGAAACCGGTCTCAGCGCCTCTCTCGGCTCAGCTATTTCAGGAAGTAAACCATCAGGAACTAAGAGCACAGTCATGTGTTCCCGAGTGACTCACTCAGGGTTTCTCCTCCAGCACGTGACCCTCAGGCCACCGACGCCACGGCGGGGGCCGAAAGGGGACAGTTCCTTCCCGCCAGCAGTGCTGTTTTCTCCTGGCTTGAGTCACAGGTAGCACCCCGGGTGGACTTTGGAGCCAACCTGTCCGAAGCGAATTCTCCTACCTGTCCGAAGCGAATTCTCCCAGTTCCAGCAGCTCTGTGACCCTGGACCTCCATTTGTTTGTAAGATGGGCATCATTGTCACAATGCCATATAGAATTTTTGTGGGTATCACATAACACCTGCAGAGCGTGTGTCACGTAGAGTACCTGCCAGACAGCAATCTCAGGGGCTTAAAAAAAGAAACACATGTCAGCTGCTGACTCAAGGGACAGAGATGATTGTTCTTTGTACTGCACATGTGACACTCGGTTGGGGTTCTCCAATTCATGACATGCACTCCTGTGTATTGTGTTGGTTGATCAGCACAGCTGTGCACGGTGTGGTGATGTTTCTGTCACCGAGGCATCTTGGTGTGTGGAAGCACTCCCTGTGGTGTTTGCACAGGGCCTCCTCTCGCAGGACCTGTCCGCTTGGTTAAGCTTGCACGGCTGTAGTTAGTTTCACGTGGGCCCGGAGCTGTGGCTCACTTGGTTAATCCTCCGCCTGTGGCGCTGGCATCTCATGTGGGCGCTAGGTTCTAGTCCCGGTTGCTCCTCTTCCAGTCCAGCTCTCTGCTATGGCCCAGGAGTGCAGTGGAGGATGGCCCAAGTGCTTGGGCCCCTGCACCCGCATGGGAGACCAGGAGGAAGCACCCGGCTCCTGGCTTCGGGTCGGTGTAGCTCCAGCTATAGCGGCCATTTGGGGAGTGAACCAATGGAAGGAAGACCTTTCTCTCTGTCTCTCTCACTGTCTAACTCTGTCAAGTAAAAGAAAAATTAAAAAGTTTCACGTGATGAGAGGGCACAATCTGTGAAGGACAAGGGAAAGCACGGGAGGCCACCGCTCTCCAGGAGGGAATTCCACTGTCTGGGAGCCACCCTGGGAGTTTAGGGACCATGGCCCCACCAGTGCTGATTGCTTGTCTGTGTCTTGGCAAGTGTGCGTGTGCGCCTCAGGGCATAGTGTGTTCCAGATGACCAAATGCCAGTGTGCTCTTGACCTGTGGAGTGGCTGTGTCGGGCCTATCGGTGCTAACACTAGGGCAGCTGCAGGCACACTGGCAGGGCTCTCGGTCATGCTGGCACCCAGTAGCCCTGGTCAAAAGCGGGCGAAGCTGTGAAATTCTCAGCTTTCATGGCTTGGGTGAGGCTTGCGCCGAGGCAGCTGTTTGGTGTTGTTTCCCTCCAGATAGAGGGAGGAGCGTTCCCTCCGAGGATCACAGAGTTTGCTGAGCTTTCTTGGGGCCAGCATCTCCCTGCGTCAGGGTTTCTCAACCTTGGCACAGCTGATAGTTTGGATCGCTGTCCAGGTCATTCTATCCCTGGCCTCTACCCACTGGATGCCAGTACCACAGTACCACCCACCACCAGAAACACCTTCAGTGGCACCAGCCCCAAATGGCTCCCTGTTGAAACCACTACTCTGAGGTCCATAGCAGCTCCCATATTTCAGGAAAATGGACAGCTGGTGACCTTTGTCACCTGTCTGACTCGGTTTTGTTCTTTCCCTTGGATCTGGCCCCTTGGGGTATCTCGGATCGCTGCCGACACCCTCTCCCGTCCTGGCATCTGTGGTCTGGTGGTTACTGATGAAATCCTGAAGCAGGCCCACAGACACGGGCTTGTCTAGCACTCTGAAGAGCCTCTTCATGCCGGAGTTTTCCTTTAGAATGTGGCAATCCTGTCCTGCCTTAACTTCTCCGCTTGTCTCGTGAGGGTGTCCCCTTGCAGTTCGCTGGGGTGAAGTCAGTCACAGTCTTCATTTCTTAGAAAGCTGTACCGAAAACCCTTCTCCTCCCCTAGTCCCGGCTTTGTCCAGGCTGTTTCTGGAAGAAGAATATAGTGTATGCAGACACCAGGAGGGGTTTCTCATGCTGCTGGACAATGTGTTACACTCAGAAGTAGCCTGCCACCCCTGAGCGTGTCTGGCCCTGTTCTTTCTCATTATTAAATGAAAAGTATTGCTTTGTTTTAAAGATTTGTTTATTTGAAAGTCAGAAACAGAGAGAAAGTGGTCTTCCACCTGCTGGTTCACTCTCCAGATAGCCACAACCACTGGGCTTGGGCCAGGCCAAAGCCAGGAGCTTCATCCTTGTCTCCTACATGAGTGCAGGGGCCAAAGCACTTGGGCCATCTTCTACTGCTTTCCCAGGCACGTTAGCAGGGAGCTGGATTGGATGTGGAGCAGC
Source organism: Oryctolagus cuniculus (assembly GCF_964237555.1). Taxonomy (NCBI): domain Eukaryota; kingdom Metazoa; phylum Chordata; class Mammalia; order Lagomorpha; family Leporidae; genus Oryctolagus; species Oryctolagus cuniculus. The sequence goes on along the minus strand of NC_091433.1, from coordinate 34,321,224 downwards.
TGGGACTCAAACCGGTGTCCATATGGGATGCAGGCATTGCAGACAGCAGCTTTACCTGCTGTGCCACAGTGCCAGCCCCAGAAGTCAAGGTTTAAACCAAAGATGTCTGATATTATTTTTAGAAAGTTTTGCAGGAATGAAAATTCTGATTATCTTAGGAAATGGTTCCTAGTTTTAATTACTCTCAAAGTCTCATCTGTCTTCCTTAAGCTCTGTAGATGCTTCTTCTTATGATATTTTCTTTATTAGAACAAATTTTAATCTAAGTATAAAAAGTCATAGATCACAAGAGAAAGACCAAAAAACACAAGAAAATAAAAATCACTTGTAATCTCTATAGCCAGACATAGCAGTTGTTAGAATTCTAATGTCTTTAAAGCAATAGAAACACCATATGCTTATCGATTAACTTCTCTCTTGTTTAGTTCTCACTGGGGATGGCAAGTAGTACCACAATTTTGTGGTGAATTTTAATATACTGTGCTTTTAAATGAATCATTAAGGAATCTCATAGGAGAACTAAAGAATGCATAATGATGAAGGTATAACACTTTTCTGTTATGAAGTTGTTTTATTCAATAAATTAGGTATGGGTACCAGCTGCTCTGGGGTTGTAGTCTGTCCTTTGGGAATTTCTTTATGCTGGGAAGGCAAATGCACTTATAGCTTTGACTCCTCCTTCTATTTCCACAAAAGGTAAAGTATTAGGTGAATTGTTTTGCTGCTTGTTTTTCTGCACTTAATAATATGTTCTGGAGAATTCTTAGTAACAGTACATTGAGCGCTTCTACAATATTCTTTTTTTTTTAAATAGCAACATGGTTTTCATTGTATGGATGTACTGTAATTTATTTAACAAGTCCCTTGCTGATGGATATTTGGTTTGTTTCCAGATTTTTTGTTATTACAAATAATATGTGAATAAATCAGCTTGTACATGTGTCATTTCACAAGCATAGAATGTATCACAGGGGTAAGCCCTCCATAGCAGTACTGGTTTGAAAGTATGTATGTGGCACAGTTGTGATAGACATTGCCAGACTATCTTCCATAGAGACAGTATCTCTGTGTGTGTGTGTGTGTGTGTGTGTTTGTGTGTGTGTGTGTGTGTGTGTATCAGAAGTGTGTGAGAGTAGAGCTTTTCCCATAGCCTTATCAGCATAGTCTATTTTCAGGCTTTTGGATTTTTGCTAACATCTAGGCAATGATATTTTAGTGTAGTTTCAGTTTGCAGATTTCCATATGGTTAAGGATCATTTGTGCTTTCATTGTCAATTGTACCTTCTACCCATTTTCCTCTTGACTTGTTGATCATTTCTCATTGATTTGTATAAGCTTGTTCTGTGTCACAGAGATTACTCTTTTTGATGTGGTTATTTTCCTGTGTTAATCATTTGTCATTTTTTTGTGGTTTTAAAAAAAATTGTAGCTCAACTTACCAAGTTTTTATGGCTTTTGATTATGATTCATGATTACGAAAGATCTAATTCCTTTTAAAATATTTATTAGTTGTATTTATTTGTAAGGTAGAGCCATGTGGGAGGCAGCGGGGAGATATTTTTCTATCTCCATCTGCTGGTTCACTTCTCAATGCCCTCAACAACCAGAGCTGGGCTAGGCTAAAGCCAGTAGCCTAGTACTCCATCCGGGTCTCCCAAGTTGGGTGACAGGGTCCCAAGCGCCTGACCTATCTTTTACTGTCTTCCCAGGCACATTAGCAGAAGGCTGGATTGGAAGTGGAGCAGCTAGAACTTGAACGAGGAATCCTATATGGGATGCCGGTGTTACAGACAGTGGCTTAACTTGCTGTACCACAACCCCAGCTCTACCTTCTCTCTGTCTCTTTTAAAATTAATTGACTTACTCAAAAGGCAGTGACACAGAGAAAGCACTTGTGGGTGTAAAAGAAAGGGAGAGCCAAAGATAAACAGAGAGCTTGAGAGACAGCTAGATCTTCCATCTGCTAATTCACTCACCAAATACTTGGCAACAGCTGGGTCATACCCAGGAGTCATGAACTCCATCCAGGTCTCCCAGATGGGTGGCAGGAACCCATTTACTGGACCATCATCAGCTGCCACCCAGGGTACATTGGCCGGAAGCTAGATAGGAAGTAGAACAGTTAGGAGGTTGTACAGTCAGGGCTTGGCTCTCTGATAGGATGTGGGTGTCCTGAGCAGTGGCTTAACCCACTATGCCATGACACCTGCTCCTCAAATTTTTTTAATAAAAGATTTATTTATTTGAGAGGCAAGGTTACAAATAGAGAGAGGGGGAGATAGATCTTCCATCTGCTGGTTCACTTCCCAGCTGGCCACAAGGGCTGGAGCTGGGCCGATCTGAAGCCAGGAGCCAGGAGTTTCTTCTGGATTTCCCACATAGGTAGCACGACCCCACACTTGGGCCATCTTCTGCTGCTTTCCCAGTCCATTAGCAGGGAGCTGGAGCAGAAGTGGAGTAGCTGAGACTCGAACTGGCACCCATATGGGATGCTAACACTGCAGGCGGAGGCTTACCTGTTATACCACACCACCAGCTCCTGCTTCTCTTCTGATCCAGTTTCCTGCTAACACACATGGGAAGGCAGCGAAAGATGGCCCCAGTAGTTAGGCCCCTGCCACCAAGGGCAGACCCGGATGGGTTCCTGGCTCCTGGCTTCAGTTTAGGGAGCAAACAAGCAGATCGAAGATCTTTGTCAATGTCTCTGTCACTCTACCTTTCAAGCCTAACCCACTACACTACAGCGCTGATCCCCTCCAATAAAATTTTTAAAAATACCTTTTTAAATGTATAGGGTAAATTCTAAAAATAAAATTAATAAAGACTTCTAAACTGATAGAAGAAAACAGGGGAATGATAAAACACAGACAATCCTACACAAAAATATAGTACTTGCATAAGCAGTCAGAGCAGTGGGATAAAATAGAAAATCCAGAAATCCAAGTACATATGAGAATTTAGTAAATAAAAAACAGGCATGTCATAGCAGTAGGGAGTACTGAATAAATGGTATTAGCACTCTATATGTACTTCTGGAAAAAAATAATTAGGCTCTATCCCTAATATCTCAGACTGTGGTAAGTCCTAACAGATGAATTATCTAAATGTGAAAAATTAAGCCACAAACATTCTAAAAGAAAACATGGGAAAATTATTTTATTACCTTAAAGTGAGAACTTTGATGAGGAGCACTGTGGTCCAGTGGGTGAAGTTGGAGACCTGGATGGAGCTCCTGGCTTCAGCCTGGCCCAGCTCTGGCTGTTGTGACCATTTGAGGAGTGAACCAGTGGATGAATATCTCTCTTTCTCTCTCTGTTTCACACTGCCTTTCTTTTAAAAATATTTTAAAAATTGTAAATCATAGTGTAGGTGCGATGATTCTCCCTATTGTGCAAACCCATAGTGATGCTGGCCTTATAGCTGGCCCATGGTTCCTTTTCCAATGTGGTCCAGCGCTCCGTTGCTCACTTCTCCCAGCTAACCCATGGCCTGGTTTTGGGTGGGAATCCCTTTTCCGGGCAGTGCTGAGCTTTCCTGAAGCCGTTCTCTCTGATGGGCAGAGCCTCTAAAGGTTCCCTGGGTCTGTCTCTTGTCTCTCATTCCCCCTGTTCTCTTCTTTCTGTGTCCTTATCACTTATTCTCTGCTTTGTCTTTTTTTAATTTTTAATTTTTTATTTGAAAGGCAGAGTTCCAGTCAGAGACACAGAGAGAGATCTTCCATTGCTGAGTCATTCTCCAAATGGCCACAACAGCCAGAGCTGGGCCAAGCCAAAGCCAGGAGCCCAGAACTGCGTCTGGGTGTCCCACATGGGTATAGGAGCCCAAGGACCTGGGCCTCTGCTACATTCCCACATGCGTTAGCAGGGAGCTGGATGGGAAGAGGAGCAGCCAGAAATCCAACTGGTGCCTATATGGGGGTGTTGATGTTGCAGGCAGGTGCTTAACCCACTGTGCCTCAGCACTGGCCCCTGTTTTGTCTTTATGTTCATCCCTGTGCTTTGGGCTTGTACTGTGCGTATGATGTGAGCTGGGGAAGGGGCCAGGGAGGTAAGCATTTGCTCAGGGTGCACCAAACAGCAGCTGTTGCATAGATGCTTTTGTCTCCAGTTCTCATCCTCCTTTCACAGTTGAGGGAGCTAAGGTCCACACATGGGGTTGTGGCAGAATTCAGATTTAAGCCCATGTCCTGTTTCCAGAACTTGCATTTATCGTCAAGACTGATAAATGGTTGTATGCATTGGTACAGCTGTGCTGGTTGTTAAAATGCTGAAATCCTGCTGTCCCAGCAGCAGTGGATAGCAGCTGCCCCAAGCCTCCTCCTGTCTGTCCCCCCCACTGCTAACCTGGCCTCCCTAGCCTCTTCCCCAGGAATCCCTGAACTGTACATAGATCAGCAACTCAAAGGTTAACACCCAGCCCAGCAAGGCCACCGAGGACCCTGGCAGCACCAAGGCTGGCTGGCAGACGTGTGCTGGCGCTGCATAGCAGCAAGTGTCCTGCTGCGTACGGCTTACCGTCAGTGCGGGAGTTCAGGATGAATGAGAAAATAACTTCACAGCTCATTAGTGCAAACGCCATTTGGGATCAAATCAGAGACTCTGGTGCCTCCCTTGAGGAAGTACACAGGGAAGAGGGTTGCACCTGTGAACAGATGGATTTTGTGTTCTCAGCGAGACTGAGGTCACTGGAGGGAGCTTGTCCTCAGTCCTACCAAGGCCCGGTTCCTATTCCCCAGCCCTCTCAAGCCCCCCATGCCACAGCCCCCCTTCCATGACTTAAGGTCCCGGATGTTTGCATAGACGTTCCTCTGTCTCCACCTGCACCCTTTCCTCCTGCTGAGGAGTCTCGGGCTCTGTTATCCATCCCACTGGGGCAAAAAGATATTTTTTGGAAGAGTCCGGGGTCCTGAACATTATTCATTATTTTCTGAAAGCCTAAGCAAGATAGGAGGTTCTTGTATTCTAGAAGGAAACTAAATTATGCTAGTAGGTTGTACTCTTCCCCCAGTCCTGTTGATCATTTCCTGGTGCTTTTAACCTGGTAATAAACCCACGGATGTGTTGCCCGTGTTGTTTACCTCTCTTACATTAAAACCACACCTGGTGGGCGCCGTGGCTCACTAGGCTAATCCTTCGCCTGCGGCACCAGCACCCTGGGTTCTAGTCCCAATTGGAGTGCCGGATTCTGTCTCAGTTGCTCCTCTTCCAGTCCAACTCTCTGCTGTGGCCCGGGAAGGCAGTGGAGGATGGCCCAAGTGCTTGGGCCCTGTACCCACATGGGAGACCAGGAGGAAGCACCTGGCTCCTGGCTTCGGATCAGCGCAGCGTGCAGGCCACAGCGCATTGGCCATAGCAGCCATTTGGGGGGAGGGGGTGTGTGAACCAACAGAAAGAAGACCTTTCTCTCTCTCACTAACTCTGCCTGTCCAAAAAAAAAAAAAGCCACACCTTTCCTAGCCTTCAGAGGTTCCTTGCGTATTCGTCCCCATAGGCTAAGTGACAATTGTGAAAGACCCCAGAGTGACAGTGGTGTGCCCAGTAGAAATGTATTTCTGGCCTACATAGTGTTTCTGGGTGTGCCTGTGTGCGCATACACATGCAAGTGGGGGTGGCTGGCCTTGAACTCTTGGAGCTCCCCACTGACAGTGGCTTTGCCTTTGCAAACATGTGATGATGTGATGTCCAAGGTCGCCTGCGTGCCACCGTCCAGTTGCCAGAGGAGGGAAAGAGTCCAGAGGGGAGAATGTGTGAGTGAGTGTCACGGGCCAGGCCCGCATGGCATCTTGATGGTGCATGTGCCTTCCCTTCCATTCCCGGGCCAGAGCCAAGTCCGATGTTTGTACCTCAGTGCAGCGTGGAAACTGCATTCCTCCTGGGGCGCACTGACGGGGTGACCCCCACATAACCTGCAAACACACTTCGCAGCAGCTACGACTGTCAGTGTGCGCTGGTGAGGGGTTCACCTGGGGAGCACGCCCTGCACCCCTGCGGTCCTGTCCCTGTTTCCGTTTTCAGGAGTAGCCTTGGTACACAGGGAGGGGTGTTTGTTGCCTCTCTGAATGAGGCAAGTCCAGCGGGGGGGCAGGGCAGCTCAGCTGGTGGGAGCACCCACTTCCCCCTCTGAGCACCACCGTGCGGGTAGCAGGAGCGGCCCTGGACATAACCTTGAAAGAGCCGTTTGCCCCTCCTCTCGGTTTTCTTATCTAGATCGGTGAGCAGATAGCTGGGTGTTTCACAATTCTAGGACTTGGGCAGGAATCTGAGAATTTTGTCCTCGGTGTTCCTCTGGGGTGATTGCAGTACAATGAAGTTTGGAGGGTATTTTGCAACTTTTATAATCGTGTAATTAAAAAACTCAGGGGTTCCACAGATCACTCAAATGTTTATAGTTTAAATGCTGTTTAAGAAGCGAAACCCACTTATATGGGGGACCTTCCTAGTTGAGGGATGAGCGCTTTGTGGCCACTACCCACACTAACGCCTACTTTTGATTTTAATGCCGGTTTAATGTAGGGGTGAATCTCTTTCTTTGGGATAATTCAAAAAATGCATTTACCCGGCCCTTGGGGTACGGCATTTGGGACATCAAATGCTCCACTGCGTAGTCTCTCTGCCCTCAGCGAAGTCTTCATCGTTGTCTCAGTCACAGTGCTCCTGTGGGCCCTCCGTGGTCCGCTGTCGGTGCAATGCGCTGTAGTTTGGGGGAGGAGTCGTTGTGAATGGAAAGGAAGCGTTGGATGGGCAGGTCATGTACAGAAGGTGACTGTTGCAAGGACAGCGTACTGGACACATAACGATGTGTGTGGGCTTGGGCAGAACCAGGCCAGGCTGTTGAAGCAAGTAGAGTGCCTATTTCCCTAGGGCACTGGGCTAAGTGTTATGTTACCATTTCCCAGTGTGCCATTAGCTTTGGCTACCTCACATCTGCTGATCTTCTGAATAGCACATCATGTGGGATTTTGATGGGAGGCAGAATTTAAAATTTTTTTTTAGTTTTATTTATTTGGAAGCTAGAGACATAGAGAGCGCCTCCGTCCACTGGTTCACTTCCCAAATGCCCATAACATCCAGGGCTGGGCCAGGCTCAAGCCAGGAGCTCCATCTGAGACCCCACGTGGGTGGCAGGGAGCCGTGTACTTGAGTCGTCACCTGGTACTTCCCAGGGGGTGCGTTAGCAGGCAGCTGGAGAGGAGAGGGATGCGGTCATCCCAGACGGCATCCTAACTGCTGATCCCAACACCTGCTGCGCTGGGAGCAGGACGTGAGCATTTCTGTGACTTCACTTGGTAAGACTGGGAGAAAGGCTCAGGGGAAGAGGGCCCTGGGTTTCATAATAAACACTGTTGTGCTCATATATCTGAGAGCACTTGGAAGAAACCCCGCCTCCTCCGTGTAACACGTTGCATTGACCGTACAGGCCCACGCCCCCACTAGCCCAGGTGAATTGCCGGAGGAGTGTGGTTGACAGACTTGCCTGGAGGTTAGAATGACTGGGGCGCTGTTGGAAAAGAGGTGTACGGACCCCTCTATGGGAACTGCTGGTGCAGAGGCTCCAGAGCGAGGCCCAGGGGTCAGATTTTTAAACACTGCTGCGGTGCACTTGTCCCCGGCCTTTCAGAAGAGGGGCGCTGGGAGGGGCAGGTGGCATCGGGGTGAGAGATCCTATCACCACCACAGGGGACAGAAGACCCAGTGACCCGATAGCTCAGCGACAGCCTGATGCAAGCCCTCCCCCTGTGTCCCTTGACTACTGCAAACAGATTCCTGTGGGGGATATGGGCGCACTGTCTTCCTCTGGGTGGCCGTGGGTGGGTGGTGAGGAGGAGCCATGTCATATTTCGATCATCTTCCCAGTTTTATGAGAACTGGGGAGGTGGAAGACCCAACATTTCACGACAAAGACCCTCCCTTTAGTAGAATGACCTTGACTTTGAGACCACACCTTCCGGAGTTCTCTTCCTGGTCCTGGCTCCTGGGGGCTCTAACCTTCCCCTCTCCTGGCTTTTCTAGGCTTAAGACGCAGTGCACGCCTCCTTCTGAGGGTTGCATTTCTTTTCCTTTAACCATGTTAATCTACAGTCTGATTACAGGTAGACCGGGTGGTGTCTTTCTTTTGACTTTGCATATCTTTGAAATCTAATGGATTTTGTGGATCATCTCGGGGGCGGGGGTGTTCCCTGGATTGTAATCTTACTCTACTGGTTGTGAAGCATGCAGCCGACTTCATCATGGCCTTTACAATGAGTAAATGTACACGTGGCTTCTTGGAGCAATGTTAAAGTGCCCAAATTAATTTGGCATATTTGTAGAGCGGATGAAGCAGTTTTGTGAGCCTCTAGTGAATGCTAATGACCTGGCCGGAGGAATATTTGAAGGCACAACAGGGATTTCTCCTTAGTGGAAGGAGCCTCTCTTTTAAACAACAGAACAATCCCTGGAAGAGCGAGGATGAAGTCCCAGCCTGTCCCCTAGATAATCACTCTGAGCTCCAGTTGCCGTCACTGACCGTGTGTCTAACAGTCACCACCTTGCTTGGCTGTTGGGAGCCTTAAAACCAGACCTGGGGTCTGGCTTACCCCACCCCATAGTCAGTGCTAAAGATGGGGCTAAAGATGTAATGGGGGAAAAGGGAACAGCAGCAGCCTGGGATTTGTTCTGGTGGTCAGCAGGCAGAGGGTGTTGTATGCACAACATGTAGAGAGTCATGCATGAGTGGGTGGGGCTGGGAGGGGGTCCTCACCCCCCGCAATCTGCTTGGGCTTACACGTGACCAAGGCCAGCACTGAGAGGAGACGGGGAGAGCCCAGGTACCATCGAATCTGAGCCGGCTGTATTGTGGGTTCTGGTTGGATTTCTGAAACACTTGATCTCGGCGAGGGGACTCTCTGCTCCGTGGCTCAGCTTCAAGTGGGGAGAAGATGCTGGGCCCGGTGCCTTCTCACAGCTGTGCGATGCCTGCGCCACGGGAAGGTGGGGACAACCACGGCTCTGCTCGCCTGTCTTCAAGTCTGCGCAGCGGGAGCTGGTGAACCCCGCCACAGCTGCCAGCCCAGGCCGTGTTAGAAATTCCTGGGGATTGTGCAAACTCTGAGCGGCTTAGCTGAGGTGGACATCAGCGTCCTGGCTGAGCGCTCTCTAGTTTTCCAGCTGTTGTGCCCCGACAAGGGTCAGGCTGGAGAAATGAGGTGAGGGTCATGTCCCAAAAGCGAGTGCCTGGTTGTGGGTGAGTGGTTCACAGACCTACTTGCTCATCTGTGCCACAGCTGTCCAGCTGTTGCACATACTCCGACCAAGGAGGAAGAAAAGGTTAAGGACTAAGGACTGCTTGAAACAGATAGATTTAAAGGAACACCGAGTTTTCTTTCGTTTGTGGTTTGTTGTCAGGGCTGGGGCCTGTTCTGTGCTGCCAGCAGGAATCAGGAATTGAGAAATGAGAACAAGTGTTCTTTCTACCCTATAATAAAGGACCTGACTTGGCAAAAACAACAGAAAGTCTACTTTTTGCACTATGGAGAATCTTCCCAACTTGAGTGGAGCCCTCAGCGATGGAGGAGGGGTGGGAGGGGCTGTGGAAGCCCTGTGCTGAGTTAGCATTTCTCTGTCGTGGTGTTGCTCAGCCATGGGGCAGAGATAGAATCTGCACTTTATGTCTAAACAACACTTCAGGTTTTCTTCCCTGGCGCTCTTAAAAATTTAGAGGAAATCTCCCACGTGTGCTTCAGGTTTGCTCATTTGACAGCCTTTGGGGCTTTTGAGAGAAAATCCAGCCTATTTGCATAGTTAGTGTGAAGCCCCCCACTCCGTGTTGCTTGATTCTTTATTGCAGTGGGCTAACCACAGTCTGTCCTCTCTTATTCCCTGTAACTGCTTTAGGACACACAGTCGGATTTCAGGTTAGACTCGAATACTTGCCAAGCCCCTTTCTGGCAGGTGTCGGTTGTGTGAACAAGGCACACAGTCCCTGCCTGCCTTAGCTTGTGTTCTAGTTAGGTTACAGTGGCCGTCAGTATCTGTGTAATGGTGGGGTATTATGTCCTGTGGTGAGAGAAAGGCTGGAGCTGCCCTCTTCACCACAGTGACCGGCACAATGCTAGGCACCTACAGGGGCTCAGCAGCTGTTTCTAAGAACCAGTGATTGAACTGATGCATGTCTAGTGCTGAGGCTCCCTTCCACTGGGGACCCCTGCATCCCATATTGGAGTGCGTGGGATTTGAGCCCAGCTCTGCTTCCTGGTCATGTGTTACTCTGGGTGGCAGCAGATAATGCTATGGGATTCCCACAGTGGGAATCCTGGATTGAGGTCCCTGATCCTAGCTTCATCCTGCCTCAGCCCTGGCTCTGTGCATTTGGGGAGAGAACCAGTAAGTGGGAGATTGGTCTCTGTCTCTGCCTTCCTGTCTCTCTGCTTCTCACATAAATAAGATAAATTTGATTGCTTTAAAATCATAATGACCAATATAGGAAGTCTTTCTAAATTTCATGAACAATGTGTATTATGGAAAAGTGTGGATTTCAAATAAATTTTGCGCAAAAATGAACAGCTTTTAATTCTTCTCTCCATGATCTTTTTAAAGTACCCCTGTAACATACCCTAAGTTCTCAGCGAGGAAAAATGATTCCTGAACATGTGTTGATGACACCCTCTTTTGCATGAACCCATCTGAATTCAAATGCCAGTTTGCACAAACTGATAGTCACTTAATCTCTCCGAGCCTCAGTTTCCCCATCTGCGGGCAACAAGAGTAACAGTCCTTGCTTTAAGCTCTAAAGGAAGCAGTGGTGTAGAAAGGGTGGGTGTAAGACACCACTCACTACAAGAGCTTTGAGGAGTGCGAGATGCTTTTGTCTATATTTGTTGTCCTTCGATCTGGTTGAGAAGACAGGATACAAACAGGGTAAAAGTGAAGTAAGAACAACAAAGTTAAGCAATGATCAGAACAGTCGCAATGTCAGGTCAGTGGGCAGTGTGATGAGCTGCCCAGTCACATTGGCCACACAGTAATGCTTTCATGGTTCAGGGCTTGAGTATGTCTGCTGGAGGGGTGCTGGCCGGTGCCTGATCCTTGCTTGTGGGTTCAAGACCCGTTCATTCATTCAGCAAATACAAGGGGTCTTCAAAACTTCATGGAAAAATACATGTTATAAAAAATCTATACATGTTATAAAAAAATCTATGCATGGATTAAAAAAACTTTTTTGCATAAAAACATCTCTTTTGATTCCATTTTCCATAGACTTTATAGAGTGCCCTCATATTTATTGAGTCATCTGATGTGTCAGGTGCTGTGCTACCCTCTAGGGGCATAGAGAGGCGAGCAAACCGACGAGGACCCTGTCTCGGTGTGAACTGCATAGTATTTAATTGCTACCCGTGATGAGTGCTGTAAGGGAAAGCTTATGGGGGAAGCCATCTAACTTGGGGCGTGGAGGAAGCGGCCCTTGATCTGCCATCAGAAGAATGGAATTCACAAGTACTTGGCAAAGTAAGAACACTGCTGGCCCATATTAAACAGCAACTTTTATTTCTATAATAAAAGCTGGAACACAATTTATAATTGTTTTACATCCGGGACATTAGGGAAAAGTCAGCTTTTAATGAACTTAGGCTTCTGCATGTGCTCATCTCTACCCCAACACACACAACCTGTAGCCCTGGTCTGGGAGAGCCCTCCATGATCAGTTGCTTGTCCAGCAAAGCAGGTGCGTGCTCAGACATTCTGGAAGAAATGAAGTCTGTAGACAGTCTCATCAGAAAACAGAGCATTTCTCTTGCTAGATCACTTCTAAAATACGCTTGGTTTTTCAGAGTTGTTGTCTTAGCTCGCTCTTTGTTTGGGAGGCATACATCTTGGGCAGGTGCAGTGAGATAATACATGTGAAGTGCCATGCCAGGAGACACCAAGCAAGTGTGAGCTTTTGTAAAACAAACTGATTTGCTATTCCAAAGCCACTGTCGGCTTTTGAGTTATCTTTTGGTCTCTTGTCTTGTCTTAGGTATTTTCCATGCCAGGCTATTGGAATCATGTTAGACGCAGACGAGCTCTGAGATGAACTCTTGTGCTTGGTGCGCTGTCAGATTGTCCTTAGGAAGGACGGGAAGGACTGGCACATGACTGGAGTGACTGGACGTGGTTCTGGGACAGGAAGTGATCGCCGGGACAGCCACAAGAGGAAGTCCCTGTGGTTGAATGAGCACTTGGAGCAGGATTGAGGACATTCGTTCTTTAGGCGCGTTTGTGCTGAGCCCAATCTTTGTTCCGGGCGCCATGCTGGGCCCTGCAGTTAGAGCTGCATCAGGCACCATGCATCCTTTCAGTCATCCTGGGTCTCCAGCTGTTTGTACCGTCAGTCGGAGCCTGCAGACACGAGCTAACCCCCGTGTACCTGTGTCCTTAGTGTCAGAACACAAGGACCGGAGTAGTTGTAACTGTCATCTCAAAGAATTCCTACCCAGAGGCTGTTGGTCAACCACTGTTGACCCTGGGATTCAAGGAAAGGGATTGGGCTTTTCTTGCAATAAGAGGGATTTGAGGCTGACCTAAGGAAGGACTCGGTGGTGCTGGTGTTGGAGCAGCTTGGGTCAATGCTCGTGGTCTGCCCAGACAGGTTGTTTTGTTTCTCCAACGCTGACAGCGCCAGACCCTGTTTAGGAGCTGGGGGTACTGTGGTGAGGAAGAGGAAGGCCTTTCTCATCGAGCTCACACTCAGTGGGCCACATAGGCACTAAAGACTGATAGAAATGAATAGTACTGTGATTTCAAATAATAATAAGAGCAAGGAAGAAAAATAAAGATAAGGGAAAGAAGAAAAAGTGCAGGGTTGGGGGGGGTGGTGAGAGGAGAGAGAGAGATTTTTCATCTGCTTGTTCACTCCCCAAATGGCTTCAACAGCCTGGGCTGGGCCAGGCCGAAACCAGGAGCCCAGAACTCCATCCACATTTCCCACATGGATGGCAGGAACTCAGGTATTGAGCCATCACTGGCTGCCTCCTGGGGCATGTTAGCAGGGAGCTGTATTGGAAGCAGAATAATGGGATTCAGGACTGGAACCAGCACTGTGATCCAGCACTCCGATAGGAGATGTGGGTGTCTAAGCAGCAGCTTAACCTGCGCCACAATGCCTGTCCCTAGAGGGCTTTTTTTTTTTTTTTTAAAGAAGTTACAGTGAGAGACAAATTTTCCACCCACTGGTTAATTCCGCAGATGACCGCAAATGTCCGGGCTGGGCTATGTCAAAGCCAGGAGCCAGGAGCTTCATCCGGGTTGGGTCTCCCACGTGGGTGCAGGGGCTAAAAGCACTCGGGCCATCTTCCGCTGCTTTACCAGGAACATTAACAGGGAGCTGGATCAGAAGTGGAGCAGTCAGGAGCTAAACTGTTGCCCATACAGGTGGCGGCTTTACTCACTATGCCGGCTCTTTTAAAAGAAGTAGTCAGGGAAGACTTTTTGGAGGAAGTGACATTTGGGCAGAGACCTAAATCCAGGCAGGACAGGAGCTCTGGGAGAAAAGGGGAGAGAGAAGGATGGGAAAGGAAATTGCAATTCTAGACGGGGTGGGGGTTGTGGGTGAGCCTCAGTGCTGAGACCGGGAGATGGATGAGCTGGCTGGTTGACGAGCAGCCAGGAGGCAGGTGGTGTGGCCAGGCCAGGCATTGAGTTAGAGAGGGGCAGGGAAGGAAGCGGAAAGGAACTCGGATTGCAGCCTCCGCGAGGGGGCTTTGGGTTTTATTCCAAGTGTGAGGAGAAGCTATTAAAAGAGATTTGAGAAAGAACGTAACATGAATAGATTTCTGCAGGAAGATTGATCTACTGGGGTGTGGATTGGGCAGCCACTTACAGGCGGGAGCCTACCCCTGGTGGGAGTTAATTCAGGCCGGCCTGTCCCTGCAGGATCTGGGCTGGCTGGATTTTTCCCAGCTCAACAGCTGAAAGACAGCATCTATTTCTGTCTACTGTAGCATAGCCGTCTCTCTTCAGGAGTCGTAGGAATTCTGTATTTTCCTTTTGAATGGGGTCCTGCATGGAGATGGGCTTCTTTCTGAAGAGAACACTTGGCTGTGGTCATCTTCTGTCTTCTTAGTGCAGCCTTTGCAACTGACCCTTCCTCCTTTCCCATTTTCCCTTCTTCCTGTCTACTTCCTTTTCTCCCTCCCCTTTAAAAACAGTGCTTATTATTTTATTCGCTACCAGGATTCCTTATTCGAATGTTAATATAAAACTAAAATGTGGTGGAGGCGGGTGGGTGTTTGGCACAGTGGCTACAGGTGACACACCCACTCAGCGCCCCTGCATCTGCAGCAGGTGACGGCTCTGTACCTGGATCCTTACCACCCACATCAGAGACCTGGACTGAGTTCTGGGTTCCTCGCTTAGGCCTTGCCCAGCCTTGGCTGTCACCAGCATTTGGGGAAGTGAACCAGTGGGTGAGATCTTTCTCTTCCTGTCTTTCAAATAAACTTGAAAAAAATATTTTTTTTTACAATGAGATTATACCATCTTTGAATCTGTGAGCCTCAGACCGTACTGATCCCGTAGCAACCCTATTTTCTTCGTTATCTAAAAGTGTGACCCAAGCCCATGCTGATGCTTAGAAGCAGGTGGGTATCTCAGCCACAGTCACATTCGTGGGCAGCCTGGCCTAGTTGCCTGCAGTTCACTAACTGCCCACTTTTGTGCTTGGGAAATACGTATCCAAACCACAAGAGGGCAGCTCGTCCCGGGAAGCTCTGCATAGAAAAGTGCTGGCCCTGGACGTAGGCTAATGAGGGCAAAGACATCTGGGACTTTTCCAGCATGTTTCTTGCCTAAGGAAGCCTTTGTGCATTCTTAGCCAGTTTCTTGCATTCCAAGAGAGAGTGATTTGGGAAACTGAAGGTTTTAAGGCAAGTTCTTTGATGCCAATCTGTTTCTCTGTGTAATATAACCCCTCTTCCCCCTTGGGTCTTCTTTCTCCCTTATCCACCCTCTGTGTTGGGCTCCAACTGACCTGTAATGCATCTCACACATTTTAAGTGTTGACTTTTAATAACTGCTGCATTTAGCACGGAACCCCTACCTTGGTTACAATAGAGAAATCTCCATCTTTCTGGAGAGTTCTCACGTGCCCCTTTACAGGCAGTCTCTCCTCCTCACAGGCACGGCGTCCCTTTGAATCTTTAATCCTTGAAAAATGTTCACCCTAGACGGGGTGTTTTATAACTTTAAAGTAATGGTTACTCATAGAAGGTTCTGGGAGAGCCCTACAGAAACACCAGGAAGTCCAGTCCGGCTCCAATCCCAGATAGTTCTGTAAGATTTGTCCCTGGGTTGCCGTGGTGGTTGTTGTAAGCTGGCTTGCATTGGCTGGGAGGGAGAGCTGTCATGATGTGCATAATCTCCAATTTCCCATTTGTTCAGGTTTATTTCTGCCTTGGTTAACATTTATTGCACGTAAGGACTTCTGTTAATTAACTCAGTGAATCTTCCCTACAAGGAAAGTGCTATTATTCCATATTTACGGTCAGGGGAGAATAGGAGGAAACTGAGGCACAGCCACCTGTAGCTTTGACTGTGAACAGATGATGCGAGGGCGTGTGCCTGGCGCAGCCTCCTCTGTTGGAGCACCTGCCTGGAAGCCTGGCTCTGGCTCCCTGGGAGTCGTGGGTGACAGCTCAAGGAACTGGGTTCCTGCCACCCTCAAAGGACACTGAAATTGAGCTCCTGGCTTTGGCCCTGGCCCAGCCACACCTGTTGCAGGCATGTGGGGAGTGAACCAGCAGGTGGAATCTGTTATTCGTGTTCTCTCTCTCTTTCTGAATGAAATTAGATTGCTAATATGAAATGAAGACAAGTGAAATTAGAAGTTTCTTAAGAAAAGCATTTTCTCATCGATCGAAGTAGTCCCCAGGTTCAAAAGCCGGCGATGCTCTTTCCCTACGCGATGTCCTTGCGTAGTGTCGCCCGTGGCCATGGCTGAATGCCCTCGTCCTGAATCCCACGTCTGTTTCCTGTTCCTGCCCTCAGCGCCCCCTGCCGGCCGTCCTCTGCGCGTGTTCAGGGTGATCTTTCGTACCTGCGGCTCTGGTAGCTTCACCCTCTCGATGAGCCTTCTGGTCCCTTGCCTTGTTCGGTTGTATATTCGATGCCCACCCCCAGTTTGGCTGTGCCCATCCTCCCACAGTGCTGTGCTCACTCGTGTCCCTGCATCCCTGCCTGCTGAGCGAGCTGTGACTTCTACAGGGCCTGGTGGCCCCGGTCTTCCTTTCCTAGGCACACTTCCCACCCTTGCCCCTGCTGCACAGACCTTCCGTCCGGCTTCCAGGGCCCCTCGCCTGTTACAGCCAGGGTCACATTGTCTTCATCTTTCTCCAACTCTGCATCCCACAGGGTGGGCAGTAGCTTTGGCTTTTTCACTTTGCATTTCTAGCCTAGCTCAGTACCTGGGCTTTCTATCCACACTATGAAGGCAGAGGATGCATCCATTTCATCCACTGCTACTGTCGTAGTCCCTGGCGTAGGGTCTGGCCTGTGATAGGTGTTCAGTTAATGTTTGTTGACCGCGAGGCTGGTGCATGGTTTGAAATGTCAGACTGTAGTGGTGTCCACCAGCATAACTGAGCCATGGCTGTATCCTACGCGGCCTCACAGAACCGTAAAGTTTCGGAAGATGCCCTCCTGTGTCGCCCTCCTGGCGTTGTGGACTTAGCCTACTTCCCTTGTGGTTGACCGCCCGGCCCTGTGACAGAGGTGCGGGGTGTGGGGAAATAGGGCCTCAGGTTTATTGTTCCAGCTGCCGTTGCCACAGACGGGGTGGTTCCATCAGCAGAAGCACATTTCTTCCCAGTTGAAGCGGCTGCAAGTCCAAGATCCACGGCTCAGCAGGGCCAGTTTCTCCCGAGGGCGCTCCGCTTGCTTTCTCATCGCGTCCTTCCACGGCCACCCCTCGGTCTGTGTCGTCTGTGTCCTAATCTCTTGCATAAGGACACCGGCCACCTTGGACGAGGGCACACCCCCAGTGACCTCTTGCAAGACCCTGCCTCCAAACACAGCCACAGATTTGAGACACAGGAGGCTGGGACTTAGACAAATGAGGCATTTATCCCATCCCAGGCAGGGACAGGCACTCTTAGGCCCAAGGGGCTCTTCCCTGGTCTGCTGCCTGTGTTACAACATGGCAGTAAAGGGGAGCCCAGGAGCCATCAGGGAGAGCATTCTGTTCACTGAGGCACCTGCTCCCACACCTGATCTCCACGCTGCTCATGTTGACCTTGGCCTTCATGTTTCTTCCACAGTTGACATTCAGTCAAAATTCTAGGTAGAGTTTCAGTGCTTTTCACATTGGAAAGGCACACTCTTTCCTTCTGTTCCTCCGAAACTGACGTGCGGACTACTGCTAGGTTTCTTTCCAAGGGTTCAGTGGGCAGTGGGGCTAAAAGCCATATGATGACATGGTGCCGCCTCCGTTTGCTGTAAGCAAACAGCCAGGTCTTTTATTGTACTTGATATGGGTACTCGTGATACAGGTTGGTCCCAGAGGAGCAACTCAAACGCCAAGTTACTGTGGGTCAAAGTTCCTTCAAGTGCTGCACGTTAATCAAAAACTAAACCTTGGTTAATTTGGCCACTGAGCTGGGAAGAACTTTGGAACAAGTGATTACAGAGTTGGACTGCAGGACTCAGGCAAATCCAGTGCTTTCTTACCCAGGAGGAAGGTGATCTTTCTCTGGGAGGCGCTTGTCATCATGGTCCAAGTCATTCCTTTTTTTTTTTTTTTTTTTAAGATTTATTTATTTATTTGAAAGGATTATAGAGAGCAATAGATACATATACACACACACACACACACAAACACGGAAAGAGGGAGGGGGAGGGAGGGAGAGAGAAAGAGAGAGAGAGAGATCTTCCATTTCTGGTTCACTCCTCATATGGCTGCAATGACAGGGGCTACACAAGGCCAAAGGCAGGAGCCCGGAACTCCCTCCCATGTGGGTGCAGGGCCCAAGCACTTGGGCCATCCTCCACTGCCTTCCTAGGCGCATAGCAGGGAGCTGGATGGAAAGTGGAGCTTGAACCAGTACTTATATGGGATGCTGGCATTGCAAATGGCAGCTTAACCCGCTGCATCCCCACTCAGCTCCGTCCTATTCATTCCTGGTAAGGTGGTATTGTAGTCGAATCTGCTGTGTGGAACTAAGCTAATCAAAAAAATACTTAATCATGAAGCTGAATGGGTAGGGAACACATTATCTAGATAGGGGCAGAAAAGCCAGCTCTTAAGGGCTTCCATAGTTGAAGGAACATCTCAAGCATGAGTCAAAATGTTTGAAACAGTTTTGCATGTTTGGCAATTTACCTCAAAACCCACAATTTAACGTACCTCTGCAGAAAGAATTTTAAATGAATAGGATAATCCTAGCTGTCTGTTGCTGAGCGTTTTCTCTGGCCACAAGGGTTTCATATCTGCTAGGCCCATGTGGGATGAGGATGAGCAAACCAAGTGAGATGCCGGAAATCACCCAGCCTAGCAAGCAGTGGGGCTGAGCACTGAGTGCCGGGGACACCTGCGAGCTTCCTGTTCCTGTTTCTGTGCCCCTTTGTACAAGGGCACCTCACCAGGCTCGTGGACAATGGAATTAGGAGATAGTTTCGGTGCGAAAAAATCTGAAAGCCGTGCCTAGCTTTCCCCTCCTGTGCATTTTCCATGAACTTTTTGAAGACTCTGTGTATATTTCCTTCTCTCTGTATCGGAGTAAGATTTTTTTTCCATCGACTTCCCTTTAGCTTAAATGAAACTGGATAGCCTTGCAGACCTGGCAAAAGAGTATGACCTGTTTTCTCCACTGTGTGTGGGCTTGTGGGAGCTTCCTGTTCACATAGTTTTATAGCTTTCCCTGTAATTCCATGGACACACAGAGGTGTGGCATGATAGCAAAACTGTAATTTTTTTTAAAGATTTATTTATTTATTTGAAAGTCAGAGTTACACAGAGAGAGAAGGAGAAACAAAGAGAGAGAGAGAGAGAGAGGGGTCTTCTTTCAGCTGGTTCACTCTCCAATTGGGTGGAGACTCCCACAGCCGGAGCTGCACTGATCCGAAGCCAGGAGCCAGGAGCTCCCTCTGGGTCTCCTATACAGGTGCAGGGATCCAAGGACTTGGGCCATCTTCCACTGCCTTCCCAGGCCATAGCAGAGAGCTGGATCAGAAGAGGAGCAGCCGGGACTTGAAATGGCATCCATATGGGATGCCGGCACGGCGGGCGGCAGCTTTACCGCTATGCCATAGCACCAGACCCCAAAACTGTATTTCTTCTGTGTATCCCTCTCTCCCCCTTTCCACCCCACGCCCAGTGAGCTGCGCATCCTCCTTCTTTGGGTCAGTAATGTTGTCTTTTCCATTTCGCTGTTCAGGTAACGGAGGCGTTAGAGGGACACCTTACACCAGGCCACCCGGCAGAGAGCAGCCACTGCCTGGCCCGCTGAGGAGGTTCGGTGAGTTGAGACTGCGTCTTTCTCTTCAGAATGTTCAAATGAGCGTGATTCAGGGTGGGGGCAGTAGAGGAACATTCCACAGTGACATCCAAGTGCTAACCCTCCCCCCACCCCACGTTTAAACACGTCCACCGTTGTTTTTGTGTGTGCTTCATTTCCACGCTAGAGTACCCTGTAGGTCTGTAGAGAGAGAGAGACAGAGAGAAAGGTCTTCCTTCCGTTGGTTCACCCTCCAATGACCGCTACGGCTGGTGCGCTGCGCCAATCCGAAGCCAGGAGCCAGGTGCCTCCTCCTGGTCTCCCACGCAGGTGCAGGGCCCAAGCACTTGGGCCATCCTCCACTGCCGAATGGCCAGTATTACAACCCTTCCTCTGGGTTTTCAGAGTCTAAGTGCCTTTTTTTTTTAAAGAGTGGAATTTTCTTTTAATGATTTGTTTATTTGAGAGAGAGAGAAAGAGAGTGAGAGAGAGAGCATACTTCCTCTGTTGGTTCACTCCCCAAATGGCCACAATGGCCAGGGCTGGGCCAGGCTGAAGCTAGGAGCCAGGAGCTTTGTCCTGGTTTCCCACCTGGGTACAGGGGCCCAAACACATGTGCCATCTTCTGCTGCATTCGCAGGTGCATTGGCAGGGAGCTGTATCAAAAGTGGAGCAGCCGGGACTCCATCTAGGGTCCATCCAGAATGCTGGCCTCACAGATGGTGGCTTAGCCTGCTATGCCATGCCAGCCCCTACACAGACACTAAGATTTGCAAAAGCACCATGGGTGACAGTAGACCAATGCCCAAGTCAGGCAGCAGGCAGGGCTGTGTGCTATGTGCTAGGTAATTAAGACGTTTTCACAACCTTAAATAGTACTGTTGTAAACATTAATGTAAATATTTAATGTAGACATTAAATAATAAGAGTAACAAGTGGCCTGATGAAAAAGTGTAAGTAGTTAAAGGAGTTTAAGGCAAGAGGGCCTAACACAGTTTTGCTGAGAGGGTAACGGTCGGAAAATGTCTTGGAATTTCAGTGCTGTTTAACTGAGACCTGGACAATGAATGGTTTACTTGGTCGGGGGGGTGGGGGCAGGTGGAGCAACTGTACAAAGCAGCCTGGGCCAGGGGCCCAACGTGGAGAGTAAAGGTTGGGTTCAGATTGGGTTCAAGGCATAGCCTGGACCCCCCACCCCGACCCCCACCCAAGGGAGAGGTAGGGAGAGGGTGGCTTCAGATAAATAGGCGTCTCTTGTAGAATTAAGACTTAGCCACATTTTTCGAAGAATCCTTAAAACCCCTCAAAGAGATTGCTTACAAACTGATGATCTGATTTTTTTTTTTTTTTTTTTTTTTTTTTGGTGGTTCAGATGGAAATCCCTCAGATCCCAAGTCCTGCTTTCCTACTAATCCTTTGAATCTTCCCCAAATGTCTGCTCTTCCGTTCCCTCCCCTGCCTTCCGCAGGGAGGCAGTCAGCTTAGAGTCCAGCTTGTTTTGCCCAACAGATGTGTCCACTTCTCCTCCTTTGATGGCACCAGGGAGAGGTGATTGTTGGCATAGGCGGTGTATGGTTCTTCCAAAATAGGTGGTTTAAATAGAAACCAACAGAGGCTGGCTGCTTGAGCTAGCTGTGCGACCCTGATTTGGATTTGGGGCCATTGTGAGAATCTCAGGTTTTAAAGCTTAGTGTTCTGTGCTGATGCTGTCTATATTGTTGAGCTGGGGCACTTGGGCCACTGACAAAATTGATAGATTCAGAAATGCATACATGTACAAGATATCTTCCAAAAATTCATGGACAATGCATAGTATGAAAAAACTGCAGATTCCATTTTTTTCCCACCAAAATAAACTTCTTGATTCCATTTTGCATGAACTTTTTGAAGTACCCTACCCATCCCCCAACGCATACACACATCCCACTAGGAATGCTGTTTCCACCCAGTTGGCCATCTCAAGCTTACTGGTTTCCTAGTCATGAGTGAATTTGATGGGGTCATTTTCTGAAAAGTCTCTTGAATATAGGGGTGATCATAACTAGACAAACACTTTTCACAGGCCTATGTATGTATAATTTAATTTTTTATTTTTGCCTCAGTCTAAGATGAGCTTGGTCACTTTTCTCTTTATCAAAGGAAAGACAGTTTCTGGCCATGACCAGTAAAAAGAAATTTGAGCTTTTAGTATGGACCTTAGGGCACCTCTTTGGCCACCCCTCTAACACAGTTGACATCCGGGTCATTACCTGATTTTCCTGAAGCCATCAGAAGTGTGTGTTCCCCTGTGACCATGTGGGCACTGGAAGGCAGATGGTGGAAATCTCTCGGAAATGTGAAGGGGAAAAGTCAGAGTTCCCTGTGCCCTTTGGGGACTTTGAGTAAAACAACATTCGGAGTCCTACTAACCATAGCCTAGATTTCCATTCTAATGAGCTGACACATTGAAAGCTGGCTATCGTTTAACCTACAAGTTGAAAATGGGTTGAATTGGAGCTCATTCAGTGAGTTCACAGATCTCTTAGAAAGAAATTTTTCTTTTTTTTTCTTTTTTTCTCTTTTTTTTTAGTGCAAAATGTTTTGACTTTTATTTAATGAATATAAATTTCCAAAGTACAGAATATTGATTACAATGACTTCCCCCCCATAACGTCCCTCCAACCCGCAACCCTCCCCTTATCCACTCCCTCTCCCCTTCCATTCATGTCAAGATTCATTTTCGATTCTCTTTATATACAGAAGATCAGTTTAGCATACATTAAGTCAAGATTTCAACAGTTTGCTCCCACACAGAAACGTAAAGTGAAAAATACTGTTTGAGTACTAGTTATAGCATTAAATCTCAATGTACAGCACACTAAGGACAAAGATCCTACATGAGGAGTAAGTGCACAGTGACTCCTGTTGTTGACTTAACAAATTGACACTCTTGTTTATGGCATCAGTAATCACCCTAGGCTCTTGTCATGAGCTGCCAAGGCTATGGAAGCCCCCTGGGTTCACTGACTCTGATCATTTTTAGACAAGGCCATGGTCAAAGTGGAAGTTCTCTCCTCCCTTCAGAGAAAGGTACCTCTTTCTTTGATGACCCATTTTTTCCACTGGGATCTCACTCGTGGAGATCTTTCATTTAGGTTTCTTTTTTTCCCCCAGAGTGTCTTGGCTTTCCATGCCTGAAATACTCTCATGGGCATTTCAGCCGGATCCACATGCCTTAAGGGCTGATTATGAGGCCAGAGTGCTGTTAGGACATTTGCCATTCTATGGGTCTGCTGTGTATCTCACTTCCCATGTTGGACCATTCTCTCCCTTTTTGATTCTATCAGCTAGTATTTGCAGACACTATTCTTGTTTATGTAATCCCTGTGGTTCTTAGTCCTATCATTACGATCAATTGTGAACAGAAATTGATCACTGGGACTAGTGAGATGGCATTGGTACATGCCACCTCGATGGGATTGAATTCGAATCCCCTGGTATGTTTCTAACTCTACTGTTTGAGGTAAGTCAGCTTGAGCATGTCCCGAATTGCACATCTCTTCCCTCTCTTATTCCCACTCTTATATTCTTTTTTCTTTTCTTTTTTCTTTCTTTCTTTTTTTTTTTTTTTGACAGGCAGAGTGGACAGTGAGAGAGAGAGAGAGAGAGAGAGGTCTTCCTTTTCCATTGGTTCACCCCACAATGGCCGCTGTGGCCCGTGCACTGCGCTGATCAGAAGCCAGGAGCCAGGTGCTTCTCCTGGTCTCCCATGCAGGTGCAGGGCCCAAGCACTGGGGCCATCCTCCACTGCACTCCCGGGCCACAGCAGAGAGCTAGACTGGAAGAGGAGCAACCGGGACAGAACCCGGCGCCCCAACCAGGATTAGAACCTGGTGTGCCAGCGCCACAGGCGGAGGATTAGCCTAGTGAGCTGTGGCGCTGGCCAGAAAGAAATTTTTCTAAAAACCATGAAAGGTAGACATTTAGAGGAATGGCCTTCCCGTTATTATTTTTAAGAATTATGTTTATTTTCCTCCCATTTAAAAGGCAGAGAGACAGACGTAGCTTGCATCTGCTGGTTCACTCCCCAAGTGCCTGCAGCAGCCTTAGCTGTGCCAAGCAGAGCTCTTAACTACTGTGCAAATTTCCACCCCTGTTTCCGCATTAAGGGGAGCCTTTTAGACCTGTGCATGTGGGCCATGTGAGGGAAACTAGCCGAAGGACACACACACACACACACACACACACAGACCCAGCAGTGAGTTGAAGCAGAGTCTGTTCTGTTTAGTCAGCTACCCGCTGGGACCTGTCACAGAGACCCTGGGCTGCTCAGGGCGGCCTTCACAGGCAGGTTCTAGAAGTGACTTCGCTGCTGCTTCTCTCAGAAACGGAAGAGACATGTCCCCAGTACGCATTACGTATTACTCTTTGTTCAAGAGAACGTATTACTACAAAGCAGAAAAAGTGGCCCATGATTCCGTTCGATTCAAATTAATGAACCGACATGGAACCGCCATTGGCAGGAACTGGAGCAGGTGCAGAAGGAGGTACGAAGCTAATTCAGGCGTGATCCTTGCCCCATCAGAGTTTTAGAATGAGAGTTAAGCACTTGGTTAATAAGAAATGCTAATAACAAACAAGAGTGACCTAGAACAGGGCACATCAAAGCCCACGTACTCAGTGGTGGTTTGGATCCCTTGCTTCCATGTATCCAGATTTACCAACCAGTAAATCCTTTACCTTCTTGTCTGCACCTCTTCCTTTCCTGTTCTTGTTCTGAGCTCTCGTCTGATTCAGTGGCAGTTAATTCTGGCATGGGACTTGTGGGTAGTGAAAACTTAGGGAGAAGTAACCCTTAAGTCCTTTGCAGTTTATAGACACAAAAAAACATCTACAACAAAAAAGTGTGTAATTCCCATGGTGATACACGTAAAGGCTTTGCCAAGGCTTGATCTCAGAGTAGTTGGACCCAACTCACAGCCCACTGTGAACACAATCAACCCGTGATCTCATCACAGAGCATTCATGTCACTGAGGTCAGTTTTTTTAGATCCAAACAGGTGTTTGGAAAAACTGTGTTTTTTTTTTCGTTTGTTTTTTTTTGTTTTTTTTGTTTTTTTTTCATAGAATATAAGGGTGTGGAGTTTGAGGCTAATCCTAAATTGGATAGTTTCCCTGGTTAAAATTAGTTTACTCATGTGGGCAAAAGTTTCATTGATCAGGCGGTTTCTTTGGCTACCTGCTCTTTGATGACCTGCTCTTTGCCAAACGAGATAACCCATTTGCAAAACCGAAGAGGGAGAGAGGTAGATGGGAGCCATGACTTGACCAATGATATGGCAGACAAGGTGATGTTTGCCTACAAAAGGAGGCCTGTCTCTCCTACAAGGAGGTGGTTTGTTCCCATCCTGCACAAGGAAAATGAAAGGCGTGAGGAAAACAAAATGTTAGGTGTCTTTGGGCAGAACAGTGGGCTGTCAGTGGCATAAAGCTCTAGAGGAGAATATTTAATGCTCTGGAAAGCAAGGAGAATACTCTTGAGTGATGAGGCCGTCATCTGAGCTAATGTCAGCATTGAACAAAAGTTCAATGGCAGATTCATAGGTGACACTGAGATGTCATCATGACGTCTGCGAAAAAACATGGTCTGCAAAAGAAACTTTTAATTTCATTTTTCTAAAAATATTTTGGGTTAGCCCCATATACCCAGAAGTGGACTTCATTCCAGCTTCCTGCTAGTGTGCACCCTGAGGGGCAGCAGGTGATGTCTCATGTGGGTGACCCAGACTGAATTCTGGGCTCTTGGCTTCAGCCTGGCCCAGCCCTGGCTGTTAGGGTTATTTAGAGAGTGAACCAGTGGATGGGAGATCTCTATGTGTCTATCTCTATGCCTTTCAAATAAATAAGATAAAAACAATCTAGAAAGAACCATGGTCTGCAAAGCAGTCTGTAGGCATGCATCAGAGTTGTGCCGAGTCAAGGCCTCATCCAAGGCTGCGGTTGGTTCAAACAGGTTGCTCCCAGATTTGTCAGCTGCTCAAGGAAAGACAGAAACAGAATGTCCGACGTTTGTTTCAGCCATACTCACTGCTGTGTGCTCTAGTATTGGCTTCCAGGAAATAACAGGAACAGAATGACCAGCTTGTTTTCATCAAGAATATCAAAAGTCCTGTGTCTGCTAACTATGTGGGTTTCTTTTGAAACTAATGTCAAGGTTGGCAAAATGTAAGCAACTCTTAAGCCAAGAATGAAGTGGTTATGGAGATGCCAGGCTGGAGTGAGAGGGCGCTGGACACAAACAGGGCCTGTGAATCTAAGCATGGCAGGTTTTTGTTTATCTGGGTGTAATCGGATGAATTGGGAGCTGGCGCTGCGACCCGCAGGTTAAACCCTCCACGTACCTGTCTGCATCTTGTATTGGAGGTCTTATTCGAGTCCTCCTCATTTGAGCTTCCTGCTAGCACACCTGGGGAGGCAGAGATGGCCTAAGTGCTTGGGCCTTTGCCACCCATGTGGGAGCCCAGGATGGGGTTCCTGGCTCCTGGCTTCGGTCTGACCCAGACCTGGCTGTTGCAGCCATTTAGGGAGTAAACCAGTGGATAGAAGATCCCTCTGTCTCTCCCTCTCGTTCTCTGTTTCTCTGCCTTAAAATAATGTAAATAAATCTTAAAAAAAAAAAAAAAGTGAAAAAAAAAAGTCATTAAATATAATTGTAGCAACTTTTTTATGGAGTGACCTGTATATGTCAGGCTCAGGAGAAGTCTTACTTACATTATCTTTTTATTTGAGGTTTATTTTATTTATTTGAAAGGATTACAGAGAGAAGGAGAGACAGAGAGGGGACTTCCATACGCTGGTTCACTCCCCAAATGGCTGTAATGGTGTGGGCTGGGCCAGACTGAAGCCAGGAGCCAGGAGCTTCCTCCAGGTCTCCCTTGGAGGGGCCCAAGGACTTAAGCCACCCTCTGCTGCTTTCCCAGACACATTAGTACTGAGCTGGATTGAAGTAGAGCAACCAGGACTCAAACTGGTGCCCATATGGGATGCTGGTCCTGCAGGTGGCAGCTTTACCCACCCCGCCACAGCGCCGGCACCCCCATCTTTTTATTTGAATAACCAGTTTTCATCTCTACAATAATCTCATAAGGCGGGTGTTAGGATTCCTGTTTTGCAAGCGAGGAAACTGAGGTTTATCAGAGAGTTCAGTAACCTGGACAGACTTCACAGCTAGTGCATGCTGAGCTGGCACATGTGCTGTCTGAGTCTGTTTTCTGTTGTTACACCCGAGCACCACTGATGGGGTGATGGAAAGAAGTTTATTTCTCATGGTTCTAGAGGCCGGGAAGCCCAAGATCATGGCATCTGGTGGGGGTCTGCTTGCTGCTTTATATAACATGGCAGAGGACAGCATGTGACAAGACTATTTCTTATTTACTTGAGAGAGAGAGAAAGGAATCTTCCATCCACTGGTTTCCTCCCTAAATACCCACAACAGCCAGGACTAGGCTAGGTCAAAGCCAGGAGACTGAACTCAGTCTGGGTCACCCATGTGTGTGGCAGGAATTCAAGGACATTGGCCATCACCTGTGGCCTCCCAGGGCGCACATTAGCAGGAAACTGGGATTGGGAGCAGAGCCAGGATTAGAAGCCTGGCACTCCAGTGTGGGATGTGAGTGTCCCAAGGTGCTTGACACCTGCCCCACAGACTTCGCTAATTAGCCTGGGGAATGACTATGGGTTATTGCTCTGTTGCACCTGAGAGAATGACGCATTCTCTAGCAGCTGTTTTTGTTTTTCCTGTGGTCTGCAAAGGTAGATTGGGCTTTGAAAATCTTTGGCTCCCCAGTTCTGTGTACCGCAAACCACAATTACAGATCCTCCACACAGCATTGCTCAGAACATGCATTTTATACCTAAAATCTCCCAGATTGCCAAGTGCTCTATGCTGTTGGTACAACCTCAAGATCAGTGGAATATTTTTGTCTTATGACAGTCCTCTGCCATCTAGCTGTGATATCTGCTTAAAATACACAAGACGTATCCGCATTTTTAGTTTCATTTTAGGTTTTTGGGGGGAGGTCTCAAAAATCTCATCTTACTCTTAATTTGACACTGGTAAGAAGAGGTTAAGAAGTTGCCATGGGGCCGGTGCTGTGGCTCACTAGGCTAATCCTCCGCCTGTGGCGCTGGCACCCCGGGTTCTAGTCCCGGTCGGGGTGCCGGATTCTATCCCGGTTGCTCCTCTTCCAGGCCAGCTCTCTGCTGTGGCCCGGGAGTGCAGTGGAGGATGGCCCAAGTGCTTTGGGCCCTGCACCCCGTGGGAGACCAGGAGAAGCACCTGGCTCCTGGCTTCGGATCATTGCGGTGCGCTGGCCGCAGTGCGCCGGCCATGGCGGCCATTGGAGGGTGAACCAATGTCTCTCTCTGTCACTGTCTTCTCCCTGTCTCTCTCTCTCACTGTCCACTCTGCCTGTCCAAAAAATAAAAAAAAAATAAAAAAAAAAATAAAAAAAAAAAAGTTGCCATGGGCCGGTATCCTGATTCTAAAATGAGGGAACCCAGCTTGAGGCTCAGGGTACATCCAGGCCTAGAATGCAAATCTCTTGATGCTAATAACCCTTCCTCTCCACCCCACTGCCTCACTCAAAAATTGCTTTGAGGCCAGACTCCTGACATGTCAGATTAAGCTGCCACTTGCGATCCCATATGGGCGCGGGTTCGTGTCCCCACTGCTGCACTTCCAATCCAGCTCTCTGATAATGGCCTGCGAAAAGCAGCAAAAGATGGCCCAAGTGTAGGGCCCCTGAACCCATGTGGGAGACCTGGAACAGGCTGCTCCTGGCTCCTGGCTCCTGCCTGGCCCAGCCCTGCCATTGTGGCCATCTGGGGAATGAACCAGTGGATGGAAGATTCTCTCTCTCTCTCTCTCTCTCTTTCTCTCCTTGTGTGTAAAACTCTTCCAAATAAATACATTTTTTAAATTATTTAATGCCCCTTTCTGTTTATTCATGCAGCCACATTCCTAGTCTAAGTCCTGATGTTAGTCCTAAATTAATGCACTCACTGTAGAAGGGAAAGTGCACCACAGTGTCAGCCGTGGCCGGCCTTGACTTTCATATTTAGCTTCTATGTGATTTCCCATGACTTGTACACTTTGTTGAATCCACGTGTATTCGTTTCCAGAAGAAGACTAGCAGCCATGGCTGTCAGAGCCTTCTTGTGGATCTGTCCCGATACTGCCCCTTCTGTGGCCGGCTATCGGAGAGCCCTCCTCCTCCAGCAGCTGTTGGTCTAGTCCTTAGCCTGCTTAAACCTTCCTGTTGTTGCCCATGAGGAAAGTCCAAATTCCTGGCATTTCAAAGTCTTAATCTAGCGCTACCTTTCTTCCTGTCCCTTATCTCCCCCACAGCTCCCCCTTCTCGGCCAGCTCCATTCATCGCCTTTGCTCGTGCGTTCTCTACCTGGGGCTCCCGGGCTCGGGTCCTTTCCTGGCTGCCTGTCCACGTGTGGTCCTGAGGCTCAGCTCAGACACCTCCTCCTCCCTTCACCTTTGTCCTTTTGTCTCTGCGCCACCCCCAGGCTGTTGGTGGAGAACCCTGAGAACCAGTGTGTTCAGCAGAGGCTTCTCCCATTGTTACAGGAGGAAGTGACAGGATAAATGCCACGTATTTTCCATCCAGATCCAGAACCATTCTTCTTCTTCTTCTCCTTTTTTTTTTTTTTGACTCACAAAAGTTTATTTAACAAAAAATTTAATATAAAAATGTACATGACCCAACTTGTACATCATAGTAAAACAAGTCCTTTGCAGAGGGAACATGGATTTCTTTGTTGAACAGTCATACTCGTTCCAAGGCTTCTAACATGATTGATACTATTTCCTTGTACTACCACCTTCCAGTATTGTTCTGTTGTCCACCATGTGCCTTCTCCACACATCTGTCTATCACAAGGTTCATAAAAGGATCAAATCCCTACAGGATTCCTTGGTCATGTCTGCCACCATTTAATTTCTTTCTTTTTTTTTTTTTTTAAATTTTTTTTTTATCTTTTATTTAATGAATATAAATTTCCATGCCACCATTTAATTTCAATGACAACTTCTTGTCCATAAGCTTCAAGTTGGGAGGGTAAGCTTTGCTCATGGTGTCTGCTCCAAGCCCTGAGAGATTGCTTGAAATGGAACTCGCAGTCTCCTTCACGCTCCCGCGGTAGCTAGAACTATTCTTACAGGGCCGTGATGTCCACAATGGTAGCCACTAACTGCATGTTTGTTGTTTAAATGTATATGAATTGAAAATTAAAATCGGTTAAAGTGTTCATTTCCTTGTCAAATGACTCATATTTCAAGAGCTCAATAACCACATGTGGCTGGCTCCTGGCTACCATATATTGGATAAAGTGAGGATAAAGAACCTTTGCACCATTACAGAAAGTTCTATCGGTATTACATAACAATGTAAGGCAGAATAATTTGTTTCATGTGCCTGTATCTTGTTTTCTCAGAGGGATCAAAAGGTTTTCAGGGGGAGGAACCCTCTCCCTTGCTTTGTCTCCCTAGGGCACCCATCCAGTGCTGGGTATATAGGAAATACTTTATAAGCATTTGTTGAGTTGAATTTTTAGTACTGAATTGGCAGTGTGCTCTGAAGAAGAGTAGTAGAAAGAAGTAATTTGGAAATAAATCAGGAAGTAAGTTGGTGGTCCCAGGTCTTTGTGTCAATTAGCGTATGACTTGGACCTCATGACCTGAAGTAGCGCATGGCATCCTCAACTGCTGGCACTCTTAGATCATGCTAGGTTTGGAATTTTGAGGCACAGATGGAAATGTCTTAAAATTTTTTAGATTTTATCCATTTAATATATTTGAAAGGCAGAGAGAGGGAGAGAAAAAGAGTGAGAGAGACAGAGAGATCTCCCATTGGCTGGTTCATTCCCCAAATGGCTGCAACAGCCAGGGCCGGGCCAGGCCAAAGCCAGGATCCAGGAACTCCACGTGGGTGGCAGGGTCTCAAGTACTCAAGCCGTCATCTGCTGCCTCCCTGGGTCTGCATTAGGAGGAAGCTGGAATGGGGAGCGAGCCAGACCTTGACCCAGGCATTCTGATCTGAGATTGGGCTTCCCAAGTGGCAGCTTAACCTGCCGTGCCGTGCCTCCCCTGATTTTTATGCTTTTAATTAGTTGGGGAAAAAAAATAAAGGAAAAAAATGTACAGAGACTGTGTGGTCTGCAAAGCCTAAAATACTCACCTTCTGACTCGAGAGAAAATCTTTGTCAACCCTGTATTAATAGAACTTCATGTACGTACACCATCACTTTTATTTATTTTATTTTTAAATATTTATTTTATTTTTAAATATTTATTTATTTATTTGAAAGAGTTACACAGAGAGAAGAGAGGCAGAGAGAGAGAGGTCTTCCATCCGATTCTTCACTCTCCAGATGGCCGCAACGGCCAGAGCTGCGCCGATCCAAAGCCAGGGGCCAGGAGCTTCTTCCAGGTCTCCCACGTGGGTGCAGGGGCCCAAGCACTTGGGGCATCTTCCACTGTTATCCCGGGCCATAGCAGAGAGCTGGACAGGAAGTGGAGCAGCTGGGTCTCGAACCGGTTCCCATATGGGATGACGGTGCTTTATTTTTGAGGTCTCTTTTCCCTCTTATTTATTTTATTTGAAAGGCAGAGTGACAGGGAGAGAAATCTTTCACCTGCTGCTTCACTCCCCAGATGGCAACAACAGCCAGGATAGGGCCAGGCTGAAGCCAGGAGCCAGAGGCCCTATCCTAGTCTCCCACGTGGGTGGCAGGGGCCCAAGTGCTTGGGCCATCTGCCGCCGCCTTCCCAGGTGCAGCAGCAGGAAGCTGGGTTGGAGGCAGAGCAGCTGACCTTGAATGCCAGCCCCCCCCACTTTCTGTGAACATTGGAGTGGGACTGATGGCAGGATGCTTTCGCCTACCACTTACTTTATGAAATGTCACGAAGGCAGGGCTTAACGACCGGGTTACAAGTCCAAGTTCTGTATGTGTTAGGGAACCCCGAAGGCAGGATAGGCCAGCTGGGCTGGAGGGGAGGACGCAGCACGCTCTGCCCTATCTCCTGTGGGTCTAAATGCCACGGAGCAAGCAGGGCGCCGTGACTTCCCGGGCTGGAGGAAAGCAAGTCCTTGGATCCAGAGTCTGTGCGTTCTGGTCTTGACTTTGGGAATTTGATGAGTCACGGTTTCTGGCCGAGTCCTCCTTGACATTCAGCATTTGCGAGATTAAGCTCTGAGGGCCTGTGACAGTCCTTGGTCATCTGAGGCCGGCTCGGGAGGGAGCCCATGTCTGCATCTCATTTAGTCCTTCTTCTTTTCCCTCTTGCTGCCACGCCTGTCAGTGCTTGAGGAATCTTGATGTAGTGAGCAGATAAGGGGGCTGCACGTGGGAGGGAAGACCTGGCCACGAGGGCCAAGGAAGGGGCAGAGCCAGTGTCTGAACTCAGATGGCGGCTTTGCCAGGTGGGCCCTGAGGCCAAATGCACTGGTGATAGTTTTTCTTACTTGGCCACCCGGGTGTCTAGAGCCCATGGGCTTCCCCAGATCTTCCTCCCACTTAAACCTCTTCTCTAGTTTTTCACCAAGTCTTGGCATCTTTTTTCCTCTCTTGTATGTATTTTTTCCTCCTCTCCTTGTCCCATCCTCTACTTTGGGCTAATTTTCAGTGTTTTTATCACCCTAGACTTATTTTTCTCTTTTTTTAATCTTTTTTTTTAAATTTATTTTATTTATATGAAAGGCAGAGTTACAGAGAGAGAGGTAGAGCCAGAGAGTCTTCCATTCCATTGGTTCACTCCCCAAATGACTGCAACAGCCAGAGCTGAGCTGATCCAAAGCCAGGAGCCTCTTCCGGGTCTCCCACGTAGGTGCAGGGGCCCAAATACTTGTGCCATCTTCTACTGCTTTCCCAGGCCATAGCAGAGAGCTGGATTGGAAGAGGAGCAGCCAGGACTCGAAATGGCACCCATATGGGATGCCAGCACTGCAGGCTGGGGCTTTAACCTGCTGCGCCACAGCACTGGCCCTGACTTATTTTCAAAATTCTATTACTCTGGGCTTTGTACACAAGGTCATGTGCCTTTCCTTTAATAAAAATTCAAGTTTATAAAACAAAAAGTATATGAAAAGGAAATCTTCCCTTTGTTAAACATTCTCAAAATGTTCTACAAAAAACTAGTATCTATCTCCCCCTTGTGTCGATCTCCTTCTGCAGTTGGTAACTGGGGGGGGGGGGGGTCCCTCCCCTCCCCTCCCCTCCCCTCCCCTAGCTGGAGGCCAGCAGGCTTGTTTCTGTGTCTGCAGCTGATGTGACACAATGGAGAACCTAGTCTTATCTCAATGCTGGATCATAAATAATAACAATAACAGTAATTTTCTCTAGTTTGTTTACTGTTGAGCCCAAGCTCCTTAAGTAAATCCAGTGGCTGGGCTGTGATCCTGTGATTAAAAAGGGGCCTTAGCTTACAGTTATGGTTACGTTTGATTCAGTAGGTGTGCTGCCAAAGCAAGCACTGGTTGCATTTGCTTCAGCTGGTACGGAATCATTGGCAAACTTCCCAGCTTGTGTTGAGGGTGAATCTAGCTCAGTGCCTGCGCACCACTGAACCATTCTAGAACAACCAGCCCAGGAGTGTTGACATGCACAAGGAAGCATCCATTAGGACAGTCTGCTCCACATCTGAATGCCGAGGGTACTTCCAGATAAATTTCCATGACACACGCAGTACTGACAACCTGGGTTTTCACTTTGAGGCAGCTAGCAGACTGCACAGGCAGGAGAGAGTGGAGTGGAGCCACAGAAACTGATTTACTAACATTTGAGATGCAATGGGGATTGCCATTGTTCTGAGTTCAGCGTCCATCTAAGAGCTACAAGGTGAGATGTTGGAAGCTGAGCCCTGGAGGGTTCCAAATTTGGCTTTCACCCACGATTAGTACCTCAGTTAATTCCTTTAGGCCTGTGTTTCCTCGTTTGTGTCAGGATATGGGGATCAGAATAGTAGTTGGCACATGGAATTTTGGAGGAGACTGCAGACGTCAGGCTAGAAGTGGGTCCCTAAAGCTGACAGATGCTTAGGAATAGAGCTCAGAGTACAAGAGCAGCACTCTCCAGAGGTCACATACTCCACCCTATCAGAACTCTGATGTTGAACCTTCTAGGGCTGCACCTGCACTCAGGCATACCAAAGACAAAGCCAGGCTCCACTTAGAACTGGAGGACTAGAGGAGGGAAATGTTGTCAGAAAACATCTATATTCCCAGAAGTCGCAGTCCTGTCTTAAGGACACAGACGTTAGTCTCAGAGTGTGAAATCTATTTGAATATAGGACCTATCCAGAATATTGGAAGTTCTTATGCCGTCTCTAGGATTTAAAGTCAGACTTCAAGTTTGTGAGCACAGAAAAGTGACTGGGGAAGGCCTGTCTGAATGGAGGACCTCACAGTGTTTGGGTTTTGCAGCCAAACGAGGGCCCCCAGGATAAACTGAGTTTGTAAGTGGGTTTCAAAGGGGACAGCATAGTTTGTCTAGAGTAAGACGACAAGGTAGAAGGAAGGAGAGGTAGGGAAGGGGAGGAGACCAAGGAGAAAAAGAGAACAGGACCAAACAGGCTGTGAGCTTGGAAGAGCTGAAAATAAATGCAAGTGGATCTTGATTTAGGCAACAGGGTTTTGGAGTGAGGAGGCTGCTGGGTGCCTGTGGCTGACTTTTTGGGTAGACTGAGGACTCCCACTGGGACCTGCTCCTTGAGAGCTGTCAGCTGTGTGGCCTAGCTCTCTGCCTATCTTGTCTTTATAGTTCATGTTTTCTTGTGCAAATACGGAAAAAAAAAAAAAAAAAAAGCAAAGTCACCACATTAAGATCCCAATCCCTGGCTTCTGTGCCTCCCTAGCATTTACTCCTTGAGGCACGACTTGGGATTCACAGTTTAAAAAAAATCAAAAAGCAGCCGTCTTCCTGAGCAGTCTGGAGCTGGAATCCATGCCAAGGGTGCAGGGAAGGATGCTGTAGGGTGTGGAAAGCACTTGAGTGCACACAGGTGTCCCGGAGGTGCCTGACCCAAGAGACACAAGCACAGAAAGACTGCTCTGAAGGAGTCTTCACCCCCTCAGCAGACAGAGATGAGGACAGCAGCAACCTGGGAGGAACATGGGCCGCACTTGGCAGGAATTGTGGGGACTTGTGGGCCCCAAGAAGTGCCTTTGGGATTGGGGCTCAGAGCCTTGGTGGGCAGCAAGAACACACTAGTATGTCAGGACCGCCTTGCTTCAGGCCCTGTCCAATCAGCAGTGGCTCCGTGACCTCGGCCAATTGTTGAATCTTTCTCTATCTCTACTCCCTTATCTGGAGAATCTGCATTAAAAACATCTGTGTAACATCTCACACTGCGGTGCTTGCTCTGTTACATAAAATGACAGAAGAAATAGAAGGAGAATGACCACACTCCATGCTCCATCTGTCTCTGGGAAGATAGGGAAGGGAAGAAAGAGAGAGGGAAGTGGAGAGGCCAGAGGAGACTTTACAGGGCAAGTGAGCCAATGATGTTGAGGGCAAGATGGAGAGAAGTGTTGTGAAAGCAAAAGGGGATGACAGCCTGGGGCTGGCCAGGCCCTGTCTCCACACCCAGAGCAAGCAGATAAATGGTCATTTATGCTACCCACCCAAAAAGATAAGTGGATCAGACCAAAGAGAAGTGAAGTCAGTCGCCCTGAGTCACAGAGCTGACCTGCAGTTTCTGTAGCATGAGGGCCCGGGGAGTAACATGGGACCCACGCATCAGGTAAGGGGGGGGCTGGGACAGCCAAAGGTGACGCCTCTTCCCCGAGTGGGAGCACTGTCAGCTCTTGGAGGTAGCTTCCCTGGCCCTGGAAGGTCTTGTTTTGTAGAAGAGGAAACAGGCTTGCAGGGGTTAGGGTACTGGCTGGCTGCAAGTCACACAGCTGGAAGTTGGAAAAACCATCTCAATTCCAAGTCCAAGGTCAGTTTTCTTTCCACCCCAACAGACAACTTAAAGGTGTGCAATGCAGAACTCCAAGGGGGACCCAGGGAGGGCTGGGGAAAAGATGGGGGGGGTGTGTTTCTTATTTGCTAACCTGTGTGTGTGTGTGTGTGTGTGTGTGTGAGAGAGAGAGAGAGAGAGAGAGAGAGAGAGAGAGAGAGAAAGAGAAAGAGAGGTGGGGGGGGGGGGAGACTGATTCCAGAAGCCAAAGCCAGCTTTTGCTTCTGCTCTAGACGGCTTTGGTTTCAAGACAGTAGCCTGGTAATTCTCGAGGGCAGCTAATGAATCGTCACTTCTCAGTGTCCCCCAGGGCCCCGAGAACAGGAAGGTACCGTGCACTCACGGAGCCCAGGGCTGCGGCCACCTCCATCTGTAGTCTCTGTAAATCCAGGCAGGCGGAGGATTCCTGAACACCCTCTGATTATCTAGTTAACCCTGGTGGTACCAAGAGGCACCTGACATTCTGGGTATGCTAATAGTTTGGTGCCAGCAAGTTTCTGTTATCCTCCAGTTGTAATTGTTAACTTGAATGGAATGCAAAACTTCTGGTTCGGAGCGGAGTTGGTGTGTGAGTGTGAAGAACTGGAGGTCTAGGCAGAGTGGGGAGTACATTTTGTTATTGTGGAAGACGGTTTCTGAAAAACGCCTCTGAGTTGCGTTTTCTCCGAGAAATGTGTAGGTGCTCACGTGTCTGTGCCTTCGCTGGTGAGTTCCACCCTTTGTTAATTCTCGCCTTTGACACTTTTTTTCAGGTTAGCAAGTGGTGACTTGCTTGGGGATTAGAACAATGAGCTTATCGTAATGCCACCTTAAAAAAAAAAAAAGACCTGTCTAGGCTTCTAGTGTCAAGGTTTATTTCTACAAGGCCTTCCTGCTAGCCCAGCCACCACCTCCCAACAAATTTGGGAATTTTCTATTTTTTTTTTTTTTCCTCTTAAGGGGAAGTGTGGCAGCAGAGCCTGCCTGTTCCTTTAGGTGACTGTACATCGCATGGTATCTTTCCCACCATTATACTGTGTTCTCTCCATGGTGTTTGCTCTGAGGGTGGGACCGAAGGCTGTTTAGTGTCTCGTAAAACATTTACCAAAAGCACTGAGCCATGGTTTTGAAGGGCATTCCGTTGCCAGAGTGTGGGAGGAGAGAGCGAGCCGGCGAAGGAGCGCGCGCCAGGTGCTTGGCAGGTACTTGTTTCGTGCTTTTGTATTTACTAATATTTCACGTTTCAGATGATCCACAATCAGCCTTGCCCCCTCTTGTGCTGAAGGGGTGGGAACGGTGAGGGGAGGCCGAAAGGAATTCTCTGGAAAGTCTCATTCTGGCCCCCGGGCGGGGGAGGGGGGCTCCCGGCTCGGCCCGGCCCCAGCCCCAGGGGAATTGTGACCTTCGGGGTCTAGCAGAGGTTCTGCGAGAGGGGCAGGAACCACCACCTGTGCTGGAGCGCTCTCACCCTGGCCGCCTCAGAGGGCAGCGTTTGCTTTCGCCCGCGGTTTCAGGTGCCACGTTTCTAGGAGGCAGGTGGAACCTTGAGGTGCCTCGGTTTGCCCGTGACTCATCCTGCACTCAGTGGTGGCTTCTCCTTTCCTGAAAATGCTGCTCCACCTTGCTCCCCGCCCCTCCCCCACGCTGTTACATTGAGGCCAGATAAAGACCACTTCTTATCCTCAAATCTGTGTCTGTAGCATACAGCAGCTTCAGACTAGCTGGTACGGTTCTGGACACACGACAAGAAGAAGCGCTTCTTGGGAAATACTGTCTTTGGATTCAATTTTGTTTCTGAGAAATATGAGCAGGGATGATACAGAGTCCGAAATGTTTACATTTGATCATTTGCAACAGGAGGACTCCTTCGAAGGCTTGCGGAAATGCGCACGATATAAAATTATGCCTGGATTTTAAGTTCACACCAAGATAAGCTTGTCTTTTAATTCAGTTTTTCCACACAGCTTTCGAAGGACCCTCCTAGTGCTAGGCTGGACGCAGAGAACCTGTAACTGAGTTTTGAGTGGCTGATAGAAAAATCTAGAAAAGGAAAGCTCCAAAGGCTTGCTGGACTTGGGTAGTGTTGGGGGAAGGTGCTGTAGTAAGTGAGCCGCAGGACAAGCGCGGGGACCTTTGGTCTGTGTGCTGCCTGCTGCGGCAGACATGACCGTGCGGAGAGAACACCGTGTGGGTCCATTTTGGCCCGGTGTCGCTGGCAGTGAGGCACCCTGGCCGCTTTCTCTGTGAGCTCCTAGTTCTGTTTCAAAATTATTCGAAACTGCCATGGGGAAAACTTCCCCTCTGTGGTTTTGTTTATTTAGGCAAATGGAACCAACTCTAACAGTCTCGGAGGGAGACAGACGTTGAGTTCCCCCCAGAGAGGGCGGATTGGATTTCTTTTTCTATGCGTTTCCAGAAATTGAGTTCCCTAGCAAGTCGTTTCACTCCCTTGATCACTGAAAGTTTGTGTAACTTGAGACAAGTGCGTTGCCCTTTCTGTGGCTCGCTCTCAAGATTTCGAAACAGGGCTCTGAAGTAAGCGCAGTCTGAAGTCCTGGCGTTCACCTGGCCGCCCCAGCCTGAGCTCTGTGAAGCTTTCCACCTGCTGGGGGGCCGCAGGCGTCCACCACCGAGATCCAAACCCTGACAGAGCCTGTGCATGAATCCCGCCCCCTACAGTGGGACGATGCTGTGTTCAGCCCCACGTTTTATCCCAGCGACAGAAAGACTCTGGTCGAAAGTCTGAAAGAAGCCTTTTCCAGACACTTGTTGTTCCTGGTTTCCTTTTGTCTTGTCAAGAAGGTCCCGTTCTGTGTATCCTTTGTTTGCTTTTCTAAATGTCAGGTTCCCAAGTCCTGTGCAGAGTTTGAGAAACCAAGATCTGCACGGGCTGTGTGGACACCTGTTGTTGGGGGTTCTTACAATCTGATGGACCGAGTTGTGCATCTCGTTAATCCCCGAACCCCCAACTGTCATTTTAAACAGCACTTCAATTAACTGTGACGTGCTAACGATGCTTTTATGTCAGGCTGATTGAGTAAGGTCTTTCTACAAGGGTGATGGTTATCGGCTTCTGTGTTTTAGACCACAGGTTCTTCCTGGTATGGTGGCTGTCACCAAGGTGAAATCTCTGGGGGCGCAGCGGGGGCCCCACTTTACATGGTCTTTTACGGTGCATGAGAAACACCCCCAGAGGCAGGCCTGCTCTGACCTTTGTGGCTCCTCTCAGGCACTGGGTGGGTGACAGCCTTGGTGACTGCCGGAAATGTCACAGTCGTGAGAGCTCGGGGTCAGGACGCACGCAGTGTGGAGCCATCTGTCTGTGACTGGTAGTGTTTTTGAGATCAAAAACTGAAGACGTACAAATTAGCTGCCTTAATTGTCTAGCAACCGAAGGTCTTCCGTAAGGCAGGGCCCCTGGTAGGGGCTGCTTCGTCTCTGTGTAGACAACTTTCAAGAACGTCTGTGGTTAGGGTCTCAGTGCGTAACAAACCAGAACTCTTGTCCTCTCTGCCGCACTAACGGCCATTCATTCATTCGTTCGTTCAGTGCTTATTCAGGCCTCCCTCTGGGCCTGGTCATGACCCCCCAGATTTAGATATTTCCTCCAAGTGACCTTTGCAGACTTTCCAAGTTAGGCTCTGTACCTCTGCCCGCGAGATATGCAGTAGATTTGCTTTCTACTGGTCTCCTTTGATAAAATGTAAAGTCCCTTAGGCTGTGAGTCATGTGTTGTGTTCACCACTCTATCTCTAGTGCTTAACACATTTTAGGCGCTCAAAAAATAGGCACCTGTATCTGAATAAATGAGAGAAAACAAGAGCAGGGTGGCTGGGCGTGTGTCAGTGAGGAATAGCAACAGGTAGCAATGCAGGAGCCAAACCTGCTGCCGTCCAGTGTGGAAGCAATGGCTGCTGAACTTGGCCTTGGGAGTTTCTAAGGATAACCTTGTTTCGCCAAGAAGGTGCTCTGCGTAGCTTCTGTTTAAAATGATGAGGGGAGTACAGATCATTCTAGAAATATTTTCATGTAAATGTGAAAAGGGCTGGAAGAAAACATCAGAGGAAGAAATGAAGTCAAATAAATGTTCTGAAAATACACTATTGAACATGTCTTGAGGTGTAGTGTAAAGGCAGTAAAACTCCTACCTCTTAAGTATACAGCTCAATGCACTTGTCCATGTGCATGCACCTGTGTAGCCACCACCCAGATCAAGGTCCGGGACATTTTCCATTTCCCAGAGGGCTCCTGGCTGCCGCTCCCTCCCCCGCCCCCAAGGTAACCATTATTCTGACTAATGTCACCATAGATTAGCTTTGGCTGTTCTTGAACTTCACAGAAATGGAATCCTACCGCATTTGCTCTTTTGTACCTGACCTCCCTCACTTGACACTTTCATGTCTGTGATATTCATCCACTTCGGTCCACGGAGCTTTCCTTTATTCTTTGGTCACTAGTGTCCCTTTAGTAAGACCAGACCACAATGGAAGGCATTTTCAGAAATGGGAAGGACCACCGTAGAGCTGAAAATCGTTCTGTGTATGCCAGTTCTTTCAAGGGAAGTGACCTCATAAAGGGCGAGATGCAAGCATTAGCACCTGCAAAGGTGGAAGGAGAGAGGTCTGTTTCTGGGAGTGTGTTTGCTCAGCGCTCTGCGGCTGTTGATTTAACTGACACCATCACCCTAGGAGGCGACTGCCACTGTTTTGCACACACGGAAACTGACCCTGAGACACGTTTGTGGCCTGACAGTTGAGCTGAACTAAACATGAAAACGGTTACACTGGGGAGCATTCGCAGCCTGGGAGAGATGATGCCAGATTTGTCACCGCTGTGCCACCTCCATTGTCTAAGACGCAGCTTTTACATAACAGCGTAGACGTGCGCTTTTCCTGTCCCAAAGCTGGCCACTGATTCCACCGATTTCCTTAGGCCATTTTCTCTCTTTTTAAATGTAAGCTTTGTTTATGTTTTGAAAATTAGTCATTTTCTCTCTCTCTCTCTGTATTTGGCTTGTGAATAATTTTAATTTTTCTGATGTACGTGATGTATTCTAAAATCTGCATGTAGCCTTTTTTAAAAAATATTTTTAAAATTATTTATTTGAAAGGCAGTGAGAGAGAGAGCGCGCGCGAGCGAGCGAGCTTACATGCGTTGATTTGTTCCCTAAGTGGCCACAACAGCTGGGGTGGGCCAAGCTGAAGCTAGGAGCCTGGAACTCCATTCAGGTCTCCCAGGTCTCCCACGTGGGTGCAGGGGCCCAAGTCCTCGGGCTGTCCTCCACTGCTTTCCCAGGCACAGTAGCAGGGAGTAGAAGCAGTCTGGCTCGGACTCGAACCAGCACCCATATGGGGTACATTTGCTGCACCACAATGCTGGTCCCCGTTTTTTTGAGGTTTTATTTATTTATTTTTTTTTTAGGATTAGGTTTTAGTAAGTATCCTAAAGACGTATTTAGTCACCACAGGAAGGCTGAGTAAATTTCAAACCTGATTTCCCGTGGCCTTTCCTGGGAGTCAAAGCTC
Source organism: Oryctolagus cuniculus (assembly GCF_964237555.1). NCBI lineage: Eukaryota > Metazoa > Chordata > Mammalia > Lagomorpha > Leporidae > Oryctolagus > Oryctolagus cuniculus. The sequence continues at coordinate 34,280,267 of NC_091433.1, read as the reverse complement.
ATGTGTTTAGAGTTGTAGAAAGCACTTGCAGTTCTAATGTGCAGAAGGCCTTCCACGCCAACCCCCGGGTGTCACAGGCTCTCATGCGACTGTACATCTTGGAAATGAGCAGGGTCCGGGTGGGATGGAGGCTTTAAGTTCCTAAGTTTACCTTTCGTTACTGCCTGCCTTGATTTTCGGTCCTGCCTAATGGGTAGAGCAGAAAAGTTACCCAAGTTGCCCAGAAGAGTGTCCTTCACTTGGAATCATAAAAAAAAAAAGGGAATATATACCCTTCAGGTTTGTTTTCTAATTGCCAATTAAAGGCCAGGTTTTGTTCCCAACTGGCATTAATATGAAGTGTGTGTAGACAGCCGGCATTTCAGTGAGGCCAGAGGGCTGCTCCCCGTTGGCCCAGTGCAATGCACGAAGCGCCCTGCCCTTGTCTCAGGCCTTGTGAGTCACTCCTGGGAGGAGCAAGGGATGCCCACCTTCTCTGTGACAGAGGCTTATTTCTTCTCAGTTGTAGAAAGCCTTGCAGATGGCTTTGAATCGATTCTTTTGAACAACCACAGAAACAGTGTCTTGTAATACCTAAATGCTTACTTACTTGAAGCTTTCTCATAATTTTCATGTTTGCTGTTTAATTTTTATTTTTAAAAGTTTATTTATTACTTATTTTGAAAGAGAGAAATATCTTCCATTTGTTGGGTCACTCTGCAGATGGCCTCAGTAGCCAGTACTGGGGGAGCCAGGAGCCAAGAGCTTCCTTTGAGTCTTCGATGCAGGTGGCAGGGACCCATTCAGGTTTTCCAGGCCATAACAGAAAGCTGGATCAGAAGTGGAGCAGCTAGGACTTGAACCAGTGCCCATATGAGATGCTGGAGTCGCAGGCAGTGGCTTTACCCACTACGCCACAATGCCAGCCCCCATGTGTACTTTTTTTGAAATGAAATGTTAAGTCTGCCCATTTTGTATATGAGAAAATTGCAACAGAGCAGCTGAGGTCACACATCTGGTTAGTGAGAGAACTATCCCGCAGGTGTGCCGTCACTTGGGCAGGCAGTCAGCATGGCGGTTAAGATGCCACTTGGGGCCGGCACCGCAGCTCAACAGGCTAATCCTCTGCCTTGTGGCGCTGGCACACCGGGTTCTAGTCCCGGTCGGGGCGCCGGATTCTGTCCCGGTTGCCCCTCTTCCAGGCCAGCTCTCTGCTGTGGCCGCGGTGGCCATTGGAGGGTGAACCAACGGCAAAGGAAGACCTTTCTCTCTGTCTCTCTCTCTCACTATCCATTCTGCCTGTCAAAAAAAAAAAAAAAAAAAAAAAAAAAAAAAAAGCCACTTGGAACACAGCATCCCATATCTGACGCCTCAGGTAGAGTCCTGGCTCTTTCCCAGTCCAGCTTCCTGATAACATGCACCCTGGGAAGCGTCAAGTGAGCACTCAAGCCACTGGGTCCCTGCTACCCACAGATTGAGCTCCTTGCTCCTGGATTGGGCCTGACCCAGTCCCAGACCCAATCCCTGACCCGGGCATTGGAGAGTGAACCAGTGGAAGGGAAATGTTTCCATCTCATTGTCTCTTGTCTCTGTCTTTCTGCCTTGGAAATAAAGTAAACTTAAAAAAAAAAAAAAAACCCACAAAACAGATTTGCTACCTCCATAGACTGAATAACCCCCTGCTGGGGCCGCTGGAGAAAGGGCAGGAGGTTGGCCAGGTGAGCCCAAGATGCCTTCAACTCTGAAGACGTTTGTGAAGGAAGGTAGCAGAGCAGCAGTCACGCTCTGCTTACCCGGCTCCATCTGCGTCACTTCCTCCACCGCAGAGCCAAGTCTTCAGACAGCAGGAAAAGCGACATCCAGTGGCTTCCAGGACCCATGACAGCTACAAATGTGACCTCCTGGGGGTGGTCTCAGTGACACGGAATCCACTGGAGAGGTGCCCAGGACCGCAGTTGAATACAGGAATCATTTTCACAAAGTTGACCTCATCCTGGTCTTGTCCTGTGCAATGTGACAAAAAGCCGGATAGCCCCCGAGCCGTCTGCCCTTCCCAGTGCAGGATGTGGAAGTATTTGGCCCACCCGAGTGTCCAGTAGGCCTTTCTTTGCTTTCAAACAGGATTCCATGGAAGGAAGTAACAGAATCAGGCTCTTGCTTAACAGTAAATTCACAAGATTGAATATTGTGCCATGTGACTTTTTTCCCCTTGAGGATTGTGAAATCTCAACATTTAAATTAGCCATTGTTCAAGGAGGCACCAACTCTGTGTCGATCACAAATACAAACTTGGACTCTGAGTAGGAACAAAACAAAGGCCTTTTCTGCTTTGCTCATAAAATGCTTCTAAATTGCCTCCTCTCTGTTGTTTTGTAAGAAGAATATTAGAGCAGTGTGTGTTGATCACAGCTGAGAGAAGAAGTAAGCTCGCAGAGTGAGGGTGTTAAGCGTACACGCCCTTGACCGTGAGTGACTCTCGTTCTCCTTATATGAGAAGGACTTACATGATAAGGACTTCATTGGGAAGAATGGTCAGGGAGAGGGGACTGTGGAAAGAGCACTAGACCAGCAGTTGGCACATGGCCTGCTCTCGCCTGGTCCGTGACTTACAGGACTCTGTCCCTGCTCCTGACTGCCATCTCATCTGCATGCGTTCAGATGAGCTATTTCTCAAAGGTTTATTTGAGAGAGAGAGAGAGAATGAGAATGAGAATGAGAATGAGAATGAGAATGAGAATGAGAATGAGAATGAGAATGAGAATGAATCTTCCATCTGTTGGTTCACTTCACTTCCCAAATGGCTGCAACAGCCAGGTCTGGGCCAGGTCAGGAACTCCATCCTGGTCTTCCATGTGGGTGGCAGGGGCCCAAGCCCTTGGACAATCTCCTGTTGCCTTCCCAGGAGCGTTAGCAGGGAGCTGGATTGGAGCGGAGCAGCGGGACGTGGGAAGTGGGCATCGCCTGTGGCGGTTTCACCCACTCTACCACAACACTGGCCCTGAAAAGAAACTTTTGTAATGATAGGAATTTATATTTATTTGTATATTCTGTTATTTTATAGAAACATTAAATCAAGAGATGTTGGCTCATCAGTATCTTTTAAAGATAACATAAAAAGTCTATGTTCGCCTAAGGAAAATTAAGGAATCTTGTTCTTATTCTGAAAGAACAAAGAGAAAGCAACTTTTTTTAAAAAATCATTTTATGAATTTTAATCATAGCAAATGTGTTTTAACAGTAGTCATAAAATCAACATTACCACATAGACAAAGGACAAGATAACAGTTTGGCATACAAAAATACCATATATTAAAATTGGGTTCATTGGAAAAACTCAGGACACCATCGATAAGAGAGAGTAAGCAAGAATGCTTTTAAGACATTCAGTTTTATAAACAGCAGCTTGATGTCCCCCGATGAAGTCAATATTTGGCAACATTTGGACAATATTTTCTGCATGGCCACAACTTTTTCATGTTTAGAATTTGTCTTCAGAAGTTGGCTGTCCTTGGTTGTCCCTAGGCACTTTGGTAAGGGGTCTGCTTGTGGCAGGTACCTCATGGTGGCAGTGTTTCCGAGCCACGTAAAAAATGTGACCAAACCAAGGGATTTGAGTGGAATAACGAATCAATTAAATTAACAGTGAGAAATTTTGATGGGGAGAGATTTTTCAACATTAATACTAAAATATTCTATTAATTGAATTTTGGTTAATAAGGTCTTATCGGAGAATCTGAGGGAGGGGGTAGAAAGGAACAGTCTAGCTCACAAAAGGAAAATATTACTTTGCAATATAAGGAGGAAAGTGAACATCCTAAATAACCCGCAAGTTAACACAGCAGCTTTGAAGGAAACCAACCTACTCATACATGCCTTGTGGCCACACAGATTCAAAAAACAGTGTGGCCGTGTATGTCAAGAATCTTCAAAATGGCCGACCCAGTAACCCCACCAGTGGGATTCTGTCCTAAAGAAAGAAAGAGGCTGACACCATGGTGCAGTGGGTAAAGCCGCTGCCTGCAGCACCAGTATCCCATATGGGTTCTGGTTCGTGTCCCGGCTGCTCCACTCCCAGTCCAGCTCCCTGCTAATGGCCTGGGAAAGCAGTAGAAGATGGCCCAAGTGCTTGGGCCTCTGCACCCACGTGGGAGACCTAGAAAAATCTCCTGGCTTCTGATTGGTCATATCTGGCTGTTGTGGCTATTTGGGGAGGGAACCCACAATTGGAAGATCGATCTCTCTCTCTCTCTCTCCCTTCCTTTCCCTGTAACTCTGACTTTCAAATATATAAATCTTTAAAAAACAAAGAATGTAAAATAAAACATTTAGACTCTTGAATCCTCTGAGTGTCTTCAGAATGTCTGGGACTGGCATTGCCTGTACCCACCGCTCCCCTTCCGCTTGTCTCTCCTTTCAAGGCAAACCTGCAGTTCACCCTTCGTGAGCCATCCTCACTTCGGTTCCAGAGCAAGCGCTGTCTTCCCCATGCCCAGCACCACCGATGCTGGCTCTCAGCCCCCGGGAACCTCTCAAGCCAGCCGCTTCCAGCTTTGAGGGCCCCTTGTGGGGGAGATCCTGCTGTGCACTCCTCACACTTCTGTTGCCTTCTTGCTTCCCTTACAGCTCTTGGTCCCCTACAGCGAGTCTTCGGCTCGCTCGTTTCAAAGACAAGGAGTGAAGGAAGGGAAAAATAGGAATATCTGATTTTAATCACTGGTTCTGAACATGCAACATAGCACCATCCTCTGTCCCAACGTAGCAGATTCCACTGGCGCGGAGTTCCGAGTCACTGAGGGCTTTCTGATTCAGGCCCTGTCATTGCCTGTCCCCCCTCCTCCAGAGAGGTGGGAAAAACACAGTCGCAGCTGGGCTCAGCGTTTCTCAACACCACTTGGAGAGCAGTTGGCTTCCTCTTTCATGCTTCACTTCCCCTGTTCCGCAAAGGGAGTCCTGTCCTCCCTTTTTCTGAACACATTGACAAGGACAGAGCAGGAAGGGCTGCTCTAGGAAGTGTGGTCCAACGTAGCGTACCCACCCTTGCCACCCAGGAAGCAAGATGGTCAAACCTGCTTCAGGCTGGACCCAAAACAGTTCTGAATGCCCAGGCTTGACCTTTGGGTGAATTCACGCTGATGAGCTCATGGGCCAGATAATCCAAGTTTTGGCTCTAGATTGTACGAGTGTTGAATGCAACGTGGATGGAAACCTCAGAGCTGGGGGTACCAGGCCATGTCCACAAGTTCGTGGATGGAGCAGGCATCTGTAGCCTAGCGGTTGGGACGCTCATTTCCCAGCTCCTGATTCCAGCCTGCTGCCAGTTTAGACCCTGGGAGGCAGCAGTGGTAGCTCAAGTCATTGGGTCAGTTTCACCCACGTGAGAGACCTGGATTGAGTTCTTGGTTCCTTGCTTCCGCCTTGGCCCTGCTGCAGCCATTGTGGGCATTTGGGAAGTTATCCGGTGAAAAGGACTTCTGTCTGTCTGTGTCTCTGCCTGACAAAAAGAAAAAGAAAAAAGAAAAGAAAAACAAACAAACAAAAAAGTTCATGGAAAATGAAATTAAAAGATAAGCTTATTGTGGTGGTAACATTTTTGAAATCCACATGTCTTCAGAAGTTTTTTAATAAATAAATGTAATGAAAAAAAGCACATATGGTAAAGATTGTACCAAAATAACCCTAGCACTTAACTTGATTTTCCACACACTTTTTGAGGTTCCATCATATATGCTGGGGCTCCGCTGTGGACTTGAGTGGTGGCCTGTGTATGTAGTGGTGAGGTGACTATGCTTAATTAATGCCAGGATCAAGAGGGCATCCTGCATTTAGAGAGGAAAAACTAAAAGATTGGGGGGAAAAAAAATCACTTGAGCTGCTACGTATGTTTGCTTGACTCTCATCTGAGCAGCTCTTGAGTCTTGAAACATTGATAAGTGTTAGTGTATGATTGGCGCTGACGCCTTGCCCTCACCTTTGGAATGGAAAACTCATTGATTAGATTAGCTCCTGCCGGGCTGGGTGCAGCATTTCTGAGAGTAACCTCTGCCCTATGAATCTAGGCCTTCCAGCATGGCAGCCAGTAACCACAGCTGTACAGCCACTTATATGTTTTTATTTTTATATAAGTATGCACATACACTGCCTTCTCAAAACTATTTAATGGGATGGGAATTTCTTTTTAAAGACTGAATTATTTATTTGAAAGGCAAAATGACAGAGAGCAAAACAGATCTTCCATTCACTGGTTCCCTCCTCAAATGGCTTGTAACAGCCAGCTAGGGGCCCAGAATTCCATCGAGGTCTCCCACATGGGTGGTGCGGTCAAGTACTTGAGTCATCTGCTGCTGCCTTCCTAGGCACATTAGCAGGGAGCTGGATCAGAAGCAGAGTAGCCATGATAGGAACTGGTGCTCCAATGTAGAATGCCAACAACACACCTGTGGCTTAACCTGCTGTGCCACAGTGCTGGCCCCAAACTCCTATCTGGATAGAGAATATCAACTTCATACCAGAGAGTTCTCTCATGCTTCTTGGTGAATCCTGGCTCCCGCCTTCATCCCCCAGAGTTAACACTGATGTGACTTTTTTCCCTACCACGTATTTATTTTTGTTTATTTTAGAATTTCCTACAAATGGAGTTTACTCAGTATCTATTCATCTGCGTAAGACTTCTTGAAAGTTTGTAACTAGAATATTAACTTCTGGACTAATTCGTTGTTCATTATTATGCTTAAGAATTTCACCCAACTGGAAAAACTTAGGAGTGCTTAATTATGAAAAGCATTCCCATGGAAATCCAGCATTAACCACTGGGGAGATTGGGTTCTAAAGACATTTAGTAGGCTTTTGAGCTAAAGGAAAAGAACTCTTCCAATACCTGCTTGATTTTGAATTGATTTGTAGGCGGTCATAGAATGAATTTTATAGGTACTCTGGACTAAGAGAAAGGTAGTGTGATTTTTTTTAGGTTCTGCCCTGCCATTAGCTCAAAGCACTACTTTCTTCTATTCTTTCCTTTTCCTTTTCTTTTTTCTTTCTTTTTTAAAGATTTATTTATTTATTTGAAAGGCAGAGTTACAGAGAGAGAGAGAGAGAGAGAGAAAGAGAGAGGTCTTCCGTCCGCTGGTTTACTCCCCAGATGGCTGCAACGGCCAGGGCTGTGCTGATACAAAGCCAGGAGCCAGGAGCTTCTTCCAGGTCACCCACATGGGTGCAGGGGCCCAAGCACTTGGGCCATCTTCTACTGCTTTCCCAGGCCATAGCAGAGTGGGATTGGAAGTGGAGCAGCCGGGACGCGAACCAGCGGCTATATGAGATGCCGGCACTGCAGGCAGTGGCTTTACCTGCTACACCACAGCACCGCCCCCCCACCCCGCGCCTCCCCTCCCCCCCCCCCCCCCCCCGTGCTTTATTTAGAAGTATCTAGGTAGGTCATGACCCAGGAAGTGAGAGATGGTGCTAGGTGCTCTCTAAGCTCTCTTGAGTTCATCAGTTTCTCAAGTTTGTGCTAAGCTGAGGACACAAGCTGTAAAGACCTGTCTTGGTTTAAGGTGTTGGTGGGTGGTGTCATCCGGCTGTCAGTCAAACGTTACTGATTCCTTGTGCACCCACTATTGGGAAAGGCACAGTATAGTTCGTGAATGAATGGAAGCGAAACCCTCAGCCTGAAGCACTGTTGTAATTGAGGGTCAGTGCGCCTGGGCTGCAGTGGAGGGAATCTATTCAATAAGATGCGATCCGGAAGTTGTAAGTCCTTCCTGTAAAGTCTTTAGGGAGAAAAGGGTATAAATCATCAGCAAAGCCCCATTTCTGATGTAGGAAAACTTCATGCTATGGTCGTGACATGAACTTTTAAATAAGTGGCATATTTTTGGACCTCAAGGCCTTCTTGTTAATGCTATAAGGTTCATATGTTGTTTATCTTAAATTTCAGTGCTCTTTAATTTAAAAAAAAAAAAAAGAGTTTTTTGTTTGTTTAGCTTTTCCCCTAATCTTTGTGTGGCTGTCCTCCTCCTGTCTTTGTTTACGCGTTCACTTAGCAAGTATTTCTTGACTACCAAGTTTCACCGTAAGGTGTGAAGGATAAGCCAAACCCAACAGAACTTCCCTGAGGCTGGAGAGTGTCTTCTCGGGTTTGTAAAGACACCAGATCACATCTCACGTTCACATTCTGTTAGAAATGAAAATGTATCAGACATCCTTGAATGCTTGTATTTTCTGGTAATTCGAAGCTATCCCATCCCCTGTCATATACTTACAGTTTTGAGTAGAATCCCATACTCTAGTTTGTTTTTCAAAGATCCCTACTGAGACTTCCCAAACTTAACCAGGAATATACATATCTTCAGGGAAGGGAACTTAAAAGAGAACACGTTTTAGGCGACCAGTGTCCCGGCATGTCACCTCTGATTTTACAGCCCAAACCAATTGTGTATTCACCACACTGAGCTAACCCCTAACCTGACTTGTCAGTGAAGTAAATTCTTGTTATGAATTAGTTTTTTTTTTTTTTTAAAGATTGTATTTATTTGAGAGGCACAGTTATAGACAGAAGAAGAGACAGAGAGAGAGGTCTTCCATCCGCTGGTTTACTCCCCAAATGGCTGCAGTGACTGGAACTGGGCCAATCCAAAGTCAGGATCTTGTTCCGGGTCCTCCATGTGAGTGCAGGGGCCCAAGCACTTGGGCTGTCTTCCACTGCTTTCCCAGGCCATAGCAGAGAGCTGGATCGGAAGTAGAGCAGCCAGGACTTGAACCAATACCCATATGGGATGCTAGCACCGCAGGCAGAGGCTTAACCTACTACGCCACAGCTCCAGCCCCAGCGTTAGAGTTTTGAAAGTGGTCTGTGCTCTCTATGATTAGAGAAATGAAAAAATAAACCATTTAAAGTGTAAAATGGAGGCTTGTTTTGAATTTGTATTTTTCTTGAGTTTTTAGTAGTTTAGATATTCCACAATCATAGAATATTTCAAGGATGTAGACTGAGGACACTTTGAATTATGTGAAAAGCAAAAAAGAAGTAAAACTGGGAGTAAAGACAGAGTTGAGGAACTATGTTTATTATTTATTTATTTATATGAGAGGCAGAGAGAGTGCAAGCAAGCCATTCTCTGTTGGTTCATTCCCCAAGGACCTGCAGCAACCAGACCAAAGCCAAGAGCCCAGGTCTCCAATAAGGGTGGCAAGGACCGAGCGCTTAAGCTATCACTGCTCACTGCTACCTCCCAGGGTCTGCCTTTGGGGGAAGCTGTAGCCAGGATAGAGCTGGCTGATACTCAACCCATATGGGACGTCTTCATGTCTCGGTCAAATGTCTGTCCCAGGGAGCATGTGTGCTGTGGGAATGGGTGAGCACTGGTGCTCCCGTCCCGTCATGCCACTCGTACTGGGCAGCCTTGACGAATTTCCTTCCCCTTCCCTTCTTTCCCTTTTTTAAGGATTTATTGACTTATTTGGAAGGCAGAGTTACAGAGAGACAAGGAAAGACAGAGATCTTCCATCCAGTAGTTTACTCCCCTAATGGCCACAGGCGCTTGGGCTGCTTGAGGCCGAAGCCAGGAGCCAGGAACTTCTTCCAGTCTCCCACAGTGCTGGGGCCCAAGGCTGCGTGCCATCTTCCACTGCTTTCCCAGGCCACTAGCAGAGAACTGGATTAGAGGTGGAGCAGCCAGGACCTGAACCATGGCCCACATGGGATGCCAGCGTTGCAGAAGGTGGCTTAACCGGCTATGCCACAGTGCTGGCCCCTGGACAGATTCTTTAACCTCTCCATCTCCCCATTTCTTGTGCTGCGAATGGGAATGGTGCTATTTTCTAGGGTAGCTGTGAGGATTAGAGAGAGCAAGTACTTGTGAAGTGAGCAAGTCCTTCCTAACCAACAGCTGAGTTATTTGCTGGTACAGAGGAAGCATGAGTGTGCCCTAGGCCTTGTGGGTGGCCCTTTTGGTTACTGCCAACATTGCCTGAACAACTATGATGTTTGGATAAAGAATTTATTCAGAGATCTGTCTAGATAAATGATATTTTTTAAACCTTGACTATATATTAGAATGCACCAGAGGGAGCTCTTAAGAAATTATCAAGGCCCAGAGCCCTACAAGGATTCTAGGTTTTCTTTATTTCAAAGTTCTCCCACCAACGTAGTTCAACCAAAGTTGTCCAACCAGCGCCAGGATGGCGCTATCACTCTTGCTGGTGGCCTTACCTTGGTTTGTGAGGGAGGCACTGCCAAATCCACGTAGGTGCTGGTCTGGTTCACCCTTGATCAAACGTTCTGTTTTCCATTTCCCTATGGCTCCCCCAGTGGGTTCTGTTCTTTACTCTCCTGTATCTCCTCTGCACCTTGCTTTTCCTCAGAGGGCACAGGAGAAAGCAGATGAAATCAAAGGGAGTGAAGGTAAATGGGCTTGCTCACTGGCCTCTTGGGCCTTGGCGGGACCCCAGTGCACGTGTGCACGGAAGTACGTCGAGGACGGGAAGCAGGGGCCAGTGCCCTGCCAGCACAGGTGAGGAGGGACGAGGCTCCCTCCCCCAGCGCACGTCGCTCAGGACGCCAGACACGGACAAGGGGTCCCGATGGCTCTCTGGGGGCAGCAGCAAGGCGTCAGTCAGCTATGACCTTTGCAAGGAAGCTCTCTCCACGATTGGGAGGGTTTTCCGTCAGCTTCGACTGCAGAGAAGGGAGGGAGGGGTGAGCACTTTTCGAACAATATGACCTCGCAGGGGCCTTCTCTGGCGTTGTGCGTTGTCAGTTGCTGTTCCAATGCTAGCGCAAAGGTCCAGACTAGCGCCACCCTGCGGTCACAGAACAGCCTCGGGAACAGCTAGGCGGTGCCCTCTTCCCTGAGGGTAAGGAGTCGCCCAGTACGATTTTCGGAAAGAATCGAGGAAGGAAAATGGCAGCCGTTCATCAGAGCTGGAAACACGGGTTCAAAGAGTGGATCCCATGAGACTGCTATGTGACTTTCATAGTTATCCCGTTCCTGGAATAACTTATACCAGGGACAAGAGCCAGCGGCATCCTTGGTTGATGAGGACTTTTTTGGGGGGCACAGGTATCAGAAACGCATTCCCGGCCGGCGCCGCGGCTCACTTGGCTAATCCTCCGCCTAGCGGCGCCGGCACACCGGGTTCTAGTCCCGGTCGGGGCGCCGGATTCTGTCCCGGTTGCCCCTCTTCCAGGCCAGCCCTCTGCTGTGGCCAGGGAGTGCAGTGGAGGATGGCCCAGGTGCTTGGGCCCTGCACCCCATGGGAGACCAGGAAAAGCACCTGGCTCCTGGCTCCTGCCATCGGATCAGCGCGGTGCGCCGGCCGCAGCGCGCCGGCCGCGGCGGCCATTGGAGGGTGAACCAACGGCAAAGGAAGACCTTTCTCTCTGTCTCTCTCTCTCACTGTCCACTCTGCCTGTCAAAAAATAAAAAAAATAAATAAATAAAATAAAAAAAAAAAAAGAAACGCATTCCCAAATAGAGCAAGGAGTCAATCAGCAAACAAATACAGTACAATATGGCAGAGTACATCTGTACACACGTGTTTACCCACGTGGGCTGTGCAGCGCTCTGTGCTGTCTTCCGTCCTGTGGTCATTTCTGTGCTTTCCTGGGGAAACCCCCACAGCTGCCTTTCCACAGGATCCACAAGGGAAGGGTTTTCAAAACTTCATGGAAAATCTGTATTGTGAAAAAAATGCATGGATATCAAAATGCTTTTGCACCAAAATAAATGTATTCTTGTTTTTAAAGAGAGATGTATATATTATTTGAAAGGCAGGAGAACAGATGAAGGGAGAGAAGAAGTTTTATTTTTTTAAGACTTACTTATTTGAGAGGCAGAGTTAAAGAGAGAGAGAATATCAATCTTCCATGCACTGATTCACTCCCCAAACGGCTGCCTTGGGTGGGGCTGGGCCAGGCTGAAGCCAGGAGCCAGGAGGTTCCTCTGGGCTTTCTAAGTGGGTGCAGGGGCCAAGCATGTGGGCCAGCTGCTGCTGCTTTCCCAGTCTCTTTAGTAGGGAGCTGGATTGGAAGTGGAGCAGTCAGGAGACAGGAACTCCATTCTGGTCTCCCATGTGGATGGCAGGGACCCAGGCACTCATCACTGGCTGCCTCCCAACATGTACAGAAAGCTGGATTAGAAGCAGAGTAGCTGGGGCTCAAACCAGGCACTCTGAAACAGAACGGGGATGTGTCTGGTGGAGGCTTCACTTACTGTGCCATATGCCTGCCTTGAATTTGCTTTTAATTCCCATTTTTTTTTCCATGAGCTTTTTGAAATGCTTTCATGAATCCCCCAAAATACCCTACCTCTCCTGCCTCATCCTGCCATGCCTGACCTGTCCCTGCCTTCTGGGGCACGGGGTGTCTGTTACTAGGAGACTCGGGGAGGTGAGTGGGCAGGAGAAAGTGGGTAAGGGCTGTACACCTGGCCTCCCGCTGCTCAGTGCAGGGGCTTTGTCCACCTCTGGTTTGAGAATGTGCACGTCTTATACCAGGTTTCTCTTGTCTCCAAAGCTGAGCCACGCCGCCTTGCTTGCACTACCACCTTTTTCACCCCCAGTTCTCTGAACGCTTAAGCCCCGTTGATCCCTGGTAGATGTGTTGTTTCAGTAAGATTTTGCTCTGAGGACACTGAGTACTTGGCCTTGTCTCTACTGAGAAATGTAATCCCAATTTCACCAGGGGGGAGCCCAGCGGTAGATATCTAGCTCTCGAAGTTAGGATAAGAGTGCAGGGAAGGCCTGACTGGGAAGAGGAGCCGTATTATCAGCGTGATCACGCTGCTGCGAGAGTAAGAAAATCTCTTGAGCAATGACCGTGGGGATATCAACGCAACGTGGTATTCTGCCTTACATTGCAATCTTTGGGGATTTGTTTAATCTTTCCTGGTCATTTGGAAGTTTGTTGTGAGTTCAGTTTTGTGACTCTGTGACCCAGTATCACATGGGAGGCGGTCATAAAAATGTATAAGCTGAGGGAAGAGTCAGGGGTGTTTGGACTGTTTTAGTGGATGTCTGTTTTTGGAAAAGTTAGACTTATTGGTTGAAATTTGCAGTATTCGCCCCAAGACATCAACATTGATTTGTTACAACATCAGTGGATTATGGGGTCTTCATAGTTATCATTTATGGGCAGGAAGAAATACAGACTGATGGCCAGCCTTCTTTAGCTGAATTGGCCCTTGATAACATTCCAACCAGAGGAGCAAACAGAGCTTTTAGCTTCTTTCTTCTCTTATAAAACATTTTTTTTCACCTCTAAATACCTAGGGCTCTTTGTGGGGAAAGAACTCCACACTCCCTGAGCACTTGCTATGTTCCAACTGTTCTATGGACATATTGTCCACATCTGCCCCAGAGAAACCATCTTCCTCCTCCTTAACCATCAAGGGAAGTCATCATTACCCCTGTCGTGGTACTGGCTGGCGTGACCTTCATCCTGTGCACCTGTTTACCTTCCTGTCTCCTGCTGGGCCAGGCGTTGCTCAATCGCAGGGGCTGGGTCTCATTTAGGTGGGTAACCTCAGCACCCAGCCCATTCTGGGAACCCTCTGAGTCTGTCTTCACAACCTGGGTCTTGTGTGATCTTTATTTGACAAAGCTGACATCTGAAATGGTTAGGGTTAGGTTTGGAGCTTATGTCTACTCCCCCAAAGCCTGCTTGCTTCCTGTCACTCTGCTGTGTGTTTGCTTTGTTTAGCTTGGTTGCTTGGAAATACTAGAAAGCAAAGCGGCTGTGGGGGCTGATGGGATTGCACAGGGGAAGCGGAAGAGAAGGGCGAGGGAGTGTTGTTGGTTGTGGAGGCCGGGAAGGGAGCCTCATTATTCCTCACTCGTTTTGGCAATGCACTGGCCCCCTAATCCCTGTTTTCCATGTACTTCATGTGCACACGTGCACCCAGACACCTGAGGATGGGTCACCCGGGGCATGTTCCCTGAGGGAACAGGGCCCAGAGTTTTCTTGGAAAGCTCCACACTGTAAGAACCATGAAGAGCTGGAGTACTAAGGCATCCACTGGGATGGCAAACTAGTGTCCTGATGCACCCTTCTCTCATGGGACTCTGCGTAAGGAGGCTTTACCTCTGGGCAGCTTCTAGTCTAGAATGAAATTAGTGAACCCAGGGCTGCAGACCTCAGCTTCATGCCCTGGAAATGGTGGGTGCACTGGGAGAGGTGCATGGGAGGCCTCTGAGGCCTGTCCTCCTGAGGTGAGGGCGGGGAGCGAGGGCGGTTGCCATAAACCTCACGTTCTCCGGAGACTGGTTGAACTGTTTCTTCTAAACAACAGCTCGATGGAGGCATGATTCATGTGCCATAAAGCTCACCTCGGGTGGACATCATTGGGCTGTTGTAGATGCACAGTGTTGTGCAACCGGCACCACAGTGACTTTTAGCATGTTTGCATCATCCCCGCTGAACCCTCCCGTACCATCACCAGCCACTTCCTGCTCCCCCTCCCAGCCCGCCGAGACAATCAGTCTACTTCCTGTTGGTAAAATGTGCCTCTCCTGGACGTTCTGTGTGAACAGGCCATACCATGTGTGGTCTTTTGTCACTGGCGTCTTCCACTTACTGTAAGATTTTTAAGGCTCATCCGTGTTGTAGCATGTATCAGTATTGCATTTCTTTTTATTGCTAAGTGATTCTGCATTATATGAATATATCACATCTTACTTAGCCATGTATTTCCCCATCATTTGGATTTTTCTCCTACATTTGTTGTTATGATGTTGATGTGAACCATTTGCGTTTATGTTTTTGTGAGATCATGGATATTCATTTCTTTTGGAAATTTGCTTCACAATTTCTGGTAGCTGTGTGTTCAGCCTTTTGAGGAAATGCCAATTTTCTTTTTTCTTTAAGTTTTTATTTAATGAGTGCATTTTTTCATAGGAATACAGTGGGTTCTTTCCCCATACCCATCCCACCCCCAATTCCCATCCCACCTCCCTCTCCTTCTCCCATCTCCTTTTTTGTTATGGTTCATTTTTAGTTTGATTTTATATACAGAGGACCATATGACATCAGTGATCACCCGAGGCTCTTGCCATGGGCTGCCAATGCTATGGAAGCTTTCTGTGACCATAGACTCCATCGGTATTTAGACACGGCCATAAGCAAAGTGGGTGTTCTCTCCTCCCTTCAGAGAAGAGTACATGCTTCTTTGATGACCCTTTCTTTCCACTGAGGTCTCACAGAGATCCTCCATGCAGGGTATTGGAAATGCCAGTTTTCAAAGTGGCTCTACCATTTTACCAGTCCAGCAGCAGTGTGTGAATACTGATGCTTGTTCTTGTCTTTTTCATGCTTGCGATTCTAGCGGGTGAGAAGAGGCTTTTCATTATGGTTCTAACTCACATTGCCCTGATAGCTAATGAGGTTGACCATGTCCTTATGACGTTTTCATGTGCTGTTTGGCCATTTGTGAAATCTTCTTTGGAAAAATGGTTATTCAGACCTTGTACCAGTTTTTATTTGTTTTTTTTAAAGGTATATGTGTATTTTATTTGAAAGTCACAGTTACAGAGACAGAAGGAGAGACAGAGAAAGAAAGAATTCCCACCAGCTGGTTCACTCTCCAAATGACCACAACACCAGAGACTGGCCAGCCTGAAGCCAGAAGCCTGGAATTCCATCTGGGCCTCCCACGTGGGTGGCAGGGGCCCAGGCACCGGAGCTATCTTCCATGGTGTTCTTATGCCCATTAGCAAGGAGCTATATTGGAAGTAAAACAGGTGGGACCCAAGTGCTCCTATGGAATGCTAACATGGCAGGCAGCTGCTTAACCCTCTGCCACAACACTAGCCCATACCTGTTTTTATATTGGGTTATTAGGTTGTCTTTTTTTTTTTTTTTAAGATTTATTTATTATTTATTTGAAAGAGTTACACAGAGAGAGAAAGGCAGAGAGAGAGAAAGAGAGGTCTTCCATCCACTAGTTCACTCCCCAGTTGGCTGCAACGGCTGGAGCTGGGCCGATCCAAAGCCAGGAGCCAGAAGCTTCTTCCGGGTCTCCCATGCAGGTGCAGGGTCCCAAGGACTTGGGCCATCTTCTACTGCTTTCCCAGGCCATAGCAGAGAGCTGTATCAGAAGTGGAGCAGCCAGGACTTGAACCGGCGCCCATTGGGATGCCAGCACTGCAGGCGGTGGCTTTACCCTCTACGCCATAGGGCCAGCCCTGGGTTATTTGTCTTTATTTTACTGAGTTGTAGCTGTTCTTTGTACATTCTAGATATAAAGCTATTAATCAAATAACTTACATATATTTTCTGCCATTCTGTGGGTTGACTTTTCACTCACCTACCCCCCATTACTTCAAAGGGAGAGAGAGACAAAGAGACATCTTCCATCTACTGGTTCACTCCCTGAATGCCTGGAACAGCTCAGGCCAGGCCAGGCTAAAGCCAGGATCCTGGAGCTTAATTTGAGTTTCCCATGTGAGTGCAGGTACCCAAGTGCTTGAGTCATTACCTACTATCTCCCAGGGCGCACATTAGCAGGAAGCTCCATCGAAGTCGAGGAGCAGGGACTCAAAGCAGACACTCCACTGTGGGGTGGGAGTGTCCCAAATGCCACCCCTGGTTTTTACTTTCTTAACGGTGTGCTTTGGGGTGCAAAAACCTTTAATTTTGCCAGAGTTCAATTTAGTTTTCCTTTCATTGCGTGTTCTTTTGATGGCCTTTAAAAGGCCATGACCCGCCTCATCTAAGGTCATAAAGATTTGCACCTGTTTTCTTAGCATTTAACAGTTTTACCTCTTCGATTTAGGTGATTGATCGATCCCTTATGATGTCACATTTGTATCTGATGGGAGTTAGAGATCCAACTTCATTCTATCCTCTATGGATATCCAGTTATTGGCAGCACTACTGCTTGAAAAATATTCTTTCCCAACTGAGTGGCCCTGACACCTCTGTCAAAAATTGGTTGAACACTGATGTGTGTTTTGGATCACCCATCCCCACCAGACACTCATTTCTATTACATTGATAGTGGAATAGCAGGTACTCAATCCAGGGCTCACAGGATGCCAGCATTACAAGTGGGGGCTTAACCACCTGCCCCACAATGCTGGCGCCTGTTGTACCATTAATTATGGTAATTGTGGATTTTCCATAAATATTCTTTGTCAGATTCAAGAATTTCCCTTCTTCTCAAGGATATTGATTGTTTTAATCATGAAAGGTTGTTGTGTGTGTTAAATGCTGTCTTGGTGTCTATGAAGATGTTTGTGTAGATTTTGTCCTTTCTCACTAGGGTGTATTGCATTGAGTGATTTTTATCTGCTAAGCTTACCTTGCATTTTTGGGACAAATTTCCCTTGATCGTGGTACATAATCTGTTTTATTAGTTTTCTTGATATTTTTAAATCTCTATTCCTTTATTTTCACTTAAATCTTTATTATTTCC
Source organism: Oryctolagus cuniculus (assembly GCF_964237555.1). Lineage (NCBI taxonomy): Eukaryota > Metazoa > Chordata > Mammalia > Lagomorpha > Leporidae > Oryctolagus > Oryctolagus cuniculus. The sequence continues at coordinate 34,262,883 of NC_091433.1, read as the reverse complement.
TTGCTTATACTGTTTCTGAGTAGTTGGTTCTTTTTTCTAATTGCTTAAAGTGGTAATATAGTTTGTTTACTGAGTTTTGAACTGATGTCTCCCAAACTCTTAACTCAGGAGATGGTTAATTTGTGTGAATGGCCAATACTGGAGCTGAGGGAGGGTTTGTAGACCTTTCCCTCTGGGGTCAGGTGTAATGGACAAATGTATAAACGAGGGGGGTATATGGAATAGAACTGATGCACTACTAGTCTCTCAATATGGTGGAATCCATGTGGCTTGCTGGTTCTGGGGTCAAAATGTGGACTCTGGAGTCCAGCTCCCAAAACAACCTTAGAGATGCATGAGGGGAAAAAATACACATGCAAGTGAAAATATTTGGAATTTGAAGGGAAGCAGTGTCAATAGGCAGAACTTATTATTATTAAAATAGTTTTCCTATTTTAACTTTAAATATTAATATATTTACATGGTAATAATATGAAGCTGTTATCTAGTGATAGTTGATAAAATTTTTTATTATTAAAATATTACTAAAAAAAGGTCTTAGGATTATATTATTCATAATTAACTTGAATCTGGGTATGAATTCTGCCTCTGCCACTTACTTAAGCAACCTATTGAAGGTCTTTAAGCCTCATTTTCCACAGATTGCTACTACCTCATAGGCTGTTGGATATATATACTCATGATCTGTACCCTGTGGAGCACTTAGCCCAACGCTGTTGCGGGTCAGCTGCTCTTGCTGTTTTTGCGGTTAGGTCAGCAGGGGCCTGTGCTAAGTCAACTCCATGTGGAGTAGTTATGAGCCTGTAGTTGTGAGGCCCGTTTCTGCCTTGCCAGCCAGCCATGCGCACCTGCCTAGGCCACCAGGATGAACCTCAGCTCTGCGCATAACTTACAACACAAAAGCACTTGTTTTCTTAGCTGGTCACAGGCCCTGCTTGTTTAAGATCATCCATCCACAGCCAAATGATGATAGAACGAAAGCAGGAAATGGATTTTCCTAAACAAATCTGAAACAAGCTCAGGGTGGGAGTACTATAAATTATGAAAATGGTATTCACTAAAAAATTCTAATGTAAGTTTTATAATATTTCAAGTTCAAGAAGCAAGATTTGCTCCTTTCTGAACTCACCAGGGAGCTAAGTTTGTCTGTTTTTATTTTGAAAGGCAGAAGTTTGGTTTTTATTTTGAAAGGCAGAGTTAGAAGAAGAGAGAAAGAGAGAACTTCCATCCACTGGTTTGCTCCCCAAATGGCCACAGTGGCCAGGCTGGGCCAGGCTGAAGCCAGGAGCTTCTTCTGGATCTTTCTTGTGAGTGGCAGCGGCCCAGATACTTGGACCATCTTCACTGGCACCCATATGATGTGGCATCACAGGCAGCAGCTTAGCCTGCTGTGCCACACCACCAGCCGCACAGAGGAGAGACGGTATTGCAAGTGCTGTAAGCTGAGGTTGCCTGGCTGTAGCCTGTCCTCCCATTGTACTTCCAGGGGACTGGGTTGCTCTCTATGTGAGTAACAGGCATCTCCTAGAAACAAAAACATACATACACTGTTACTGTCCTCCTTCAGCCTAGGGATGGCTGAAGAAAAAAAGGATGGATCCTTCTTTATTATGGGTTATAATTTAAAATGAAAATATGGCCAAATTCAAGTTATTTAGGAATGATATTAGCTATGATAACCCTTAAATTTGCCATCAAATATATCAATATTACTCTAATGTTAATAAAATATTCTATAATATTTTCATATTATCTTTAGAATATAATATTGATATTTAATGTTAGAGCAATAGGTAAATAGTATTTTAATAATTACTTCTGGCTAATGATATTATTTCTCTTACAACTCCACACATTTTATCTGTGCTGTATATTTTTTCCTCCCAACATCTCTGAGGTTGCTTCAGGGAATCAATTATTTCTACTTTACCCATAGGAAGAAAAAATACCATATCAAAGTCTTTTCAAGATCTTTTAATTAATGGAATGAGTAGAAGCAGTAGTTACTACTTCTCTTTCTTTCTGTATCTTTCTATGTTTTTTTTTTTTTCCCATTTCTCTCTCTTCACATTAAACCCTTCTTAATCAAAACTACTGTCCAGTAGCCAAAAGGCTGCTCTGCTTTCCACCCAGCTTCTTGCTGATGCTCCTGGGAGAGAGCAGATGACGGCTCAGCGCTCGGTCCCTGCCACCCGCCTGGGGACCTGGCTCCTGGCTTCAGTCTGGGCGGGTCTTTGCTATCGCCTGCATTTGGGGGAGTAAACTGAAAAATGGAAGACTTCTATCTGTGTTAACTCTCTGCATCTCAAATAAAAATAAACAAGAATGTGTAATACAAGACATATGTATGCTCTGTTGAATGATAGTCACTTGGGTGACTTCCTTCTACTTGAACTTCATAGAAATCATAAAGCAATGTTTCTCAACCCATTTTCCCTTTACACAACCCTCACTCTATTTCCTCTGCAGATCTTATCCTGCATAAAAGATTTTACAACTTTCATGTAAATCTGTTTTTCATCCCAAGGCCTAGCATTGTCAAAAAGTATCCTTTATGTAGAGTTCATTTCTAAATTTTTATGAATATTTTAAACTCTAAGAAAAAGATGGAAAAAGTGAATTTTACAAAGTTTTCAAATATTAATATTAGTATTAATACTGAAAGTATAAACATTTCTTTCTTAATAGGGCTGAAGCTAGTTTGTCTTTATACAAATGAGAAAATTAATCCACTTTTATTATTTAGCAAATGTTTGTTGAGCATTGTATATAAGTAAGTTGGTAGAAAAGGCAGCAAAAATAATATGGACAAAAAACATTTTACTGTGTCTGCAGGCACCTTACAACTCTCTCATGTCCCCTGAACCACTTTAGATTCTCCCTGCAGGTATGTGCGTGCCTTTTTCTCCAGCTGTCACCAGCAGCAGTATTATCAAGCTTAAAGCTTTCTCCTGGGCAAGCGTTTGGTGCCGTGGTGAAGACACTTTAGGATGCCCCCTCCCATATCCGGGAGCCCGAGTCCGAGCCCTGACTCCTCTGTTCCAGCCTCCTGCTCCTGTGCACCCTGGCAGGTGACGGCTCAGATACCTGGGTCCCTGCCACACGCATATGGGAGACCCGGATCGAGTTCCTGGCTCTTAGGCTTGGCCTGGCCCAGTCGAGGCTCTTATGGATATTTGGGGCATAAACCAATAGATGTGAGGTCTTAGTCTGTCTCTTTCTGGTGGTGTCTGTGCTTTTCAGATACATAATTTTTTTAAAAAAATTTGCTGATCTGATAGGATTTTATTATTTAGAGTTCCATCTGTTTGAATTAAACAAAGTTGAACATATTTATGTTTATTGACTATAGAATTTTTTTCTGTAAGCTTCCTGTCCAAATGTGCTTATATATATATATTTTTTAATTTATTTATTTGAAAGTCAGAGTTACACAGAGAGAAGGAGAGGCAGACACAGAGAGAGAGAGGTCTTCTATCCGCTGGTTCACTCCCCAGTTGGCCTCAATGGCTGGAGCTACACCAATCCGAAGCCAGGAGCCAGGGGCTTCTTTCAGGTCTCCCACACTGGTGCAGGGGCCCAAGGACTTGTGCCATCTTCCACTGCTTTCTCAGGCCTCAGCAGAGAGCTGGATTGGAAGAGGAGCAGCAGGGACTCAAACCAACGCCCGCAAGGGATGCCAGCACTGCAGGCGGCGGCCTCACCCATTACACCCCCATGTCTGCTTATGTTAATTCAGTTGTATTTCCTTATCTATTTTAATAGCTTTTGCATATTAAGGAAATTGACTCTTTAACAACCCATGCCGTTTTGAGGTTTTTCTTTCATTTTGTTTTTATAAATCATTTGAAGTTCCTGTTCAGCTCTTTGGGGAAAAAAAAAGAGAAGTAACAATTGGAGCCAGTTTTTAGTTCAATCTGAAATTTAGGGAAATTCTTAGTTCAACCTTACTTATTATGTTTAAATCTCTAAGCCACATCCACATATACCAGTGTATCTTCTGGTACATACGTGTGTGCATGCAAGGACTCTGCAATGGACTTTCCTGTGTCATAATTCTCCTTCATTTCTGAGAGAGAAGTGTCACTACAAGTATTCTATTCCATCAATTAATCATGATTACTATTTTTTATAGTTTTGCTACAATAATGCATTCACCTCCAATATAACCACTCAAAAAAGAAATTTGATAGGCAGTTACTGTTCATCACATGTGTGTTTGGGGAATGTGTCTGTTTCTCTTTATGAACGTGTAGCCTCACATAAATGTGTTTTCCTGATTTAAAAAATTGTCCTTTTGAGTAACCAATAGTCATGACTTCAGATGAAAGCAATTCTTTTATAATTGTTGCAATCATGTTACTTAGACCTTGGGGACTGATCATCTCAGTGTTGGCATTTCACGAGACATATTGTGTTATTCCTTTGTAAAACAGAACTGGAGACATGGGTGCTTGTCAACATACTGGGGTGTCAGGGACACACACTGATTTGCAGGTGCAAGCCTGTGACAAATATGGTGGTAGAACAGAAGAGGCTCACAAATGCAGTCTTACTGCTCACAAATAGCAGCTGTCAGCTTGGTTTCCCTTCTTCCTGACCGTGTCTATACATGCTCACCAAACTGGTAAAGACATTGAGCTTTGAGCTCTTGGTTTCACGATGATTCTCACTAAACGAATGAGTGATTCCATGTTACAAGACAAAAATATTTTACCAATAGTTTGGGATTCTTATTAATGACAAGTATTGAAATTCTACATTTATACAATGAGCCATCGGGAAAGACTGAAAGCAAATGTTTTGGCTATATTTGCAAAAGTTAACATCTTGTAGGCAAGTACACAACAACTATGTAACCCGAGAAAAACTCTTGACCGCTGGTATGTGTCACTTTTTACAAGAGGTCCCCTTAAATATTATGTCTCAGTTCTGACTCTCCAATGTGGAATCATGGTTTGTGAACACTAAGAGCATTTCACTATTTAGGCAGAGTTGCCATGAAATAGGAATTCTCATCCATCTTGCAAGTCTGATTGCGAATGACAAACACGAATTTGCTAAACATACCGAAAAGAAGGAATGTTGGAACAGTGTGATGGTGGAGTTTGTTTGGAAAAAGGTAGCTAGCAGATCAGAAGCTTTTCTGAGAAAGCCGATTCTAGAGGAGAGTTGTAAAGAAAAACCAGGAACTGTTTAGATAGAGAAGGAAGAAAAATAGGGTTTGGAGTTTTGTGTGTGGGTGTGTGTCACTGAGGTTGAGGGGAACAAAGGTAAATTGTGCAGTGATCTGTAATCAGAAGTTACCCAAAGATTTGCAGTTCATGATCAAAAGCTCATTGGGGCTGGCGCCGTGGTGCAGTGGGTTAATCCTCCACCTGCGGCGCCGGCATCCCATATGGGCGCCGGTTCTGGTCCCGGCTGCCCCTCTTCCAATCCAGCTCTCTGCTGTGGCTTGGGAAGGCAGTGGAGGATGGCCCAAGTGCTTGGGCCCTGCACCCGCATGGGAGACCAGGAGGAAGCACCTGGCTCCTGGCCTCAGATCGGTGCAGCTCCAGCCGTAGCAGCCATTTGTGGGGTGAACCAACGGAAGGAAGACCTTTCTCTCTGTCTCTCCCTCTCACTGTCTGTGGCTGTACTTCTCAGGTAAATAAATAAAATCTTAAAAAAAAAAAAAAAAAAAAAAAAAAAAAAAGCTCATTACAGGCAGCCTGTTCGTGGGAGTCACATGATCTCAAGCACGCTTTAGGAAGATAGTTCTTCCTATTGCCGCAGGATGGTTAACTAGACGGGTAAGTGGTTATCACGCAGGGAACCACAGGGGTGGGGTGGGAGGCTGTGCATGGTTAGTACTGAGCTAAATCAGTAAGAGAGCAAAAGAAAATGATTGGCAAAACAGTGCTGGGCTGAAAAGGAGAGAGTAGGGCCAAGAGCATAGAGATCTGTTTGTCAAATCACTTAAAATTGCTGATTATCAAAGTTATATATATTACAGGTATATGTTAAACATGCTTATGTTTTATATGCTTAGGATTATTCACATTCATACTGCTCTATTCTATTGTTTTTCCAGCTTTTACTTCTGTAACATTAGTAGAGGCCATGTCATATATAAAGTTTTCTGTACTGTCATTTTTTTTAAATCTCATAATGAACATTTACTTATGACGTTAAAATGCTTCATAAATGTAATTTTTAGAGGCTAATGTATTTTTTTTATCTTTTATTTAATGAATATAAATTTCCAAAGTACGACTCATGGGTTACAATGGCTTTCCCCCCCATACCGTCCCTCCCACCCACAACCCTCCCCTTTCCCACTCCCTCTCCCCTTCCATTCACATCAAGATTCATTTTCGATTATCTTAATATACAGAAGATCAGCTTAGTATACCTTAAGTAAGGATTTCAACAGTTTGTTCCCACACAGAAACATAAAGTGAAAAATAATAGATGATTTTTTTTTAAATCATGATGAAATCAGATCAGACCTATTGTCATGTTTAATCCCAGTGAGAGTCAAGTTGGGAATTGATAATTTCTTTTTTTTTTTTTTTTTTTTACAGAAGATCAGTTTAGTGTACATTAAGTAAAGATTTCAATCGTTTGCACCCCCATAGAAACACAAAGTGAAATATACTGTTTGAGTACTCGTTATAGCATTAAGCCTCAGTGTACAGCACATTAAGGACAGAGATCCTACATGAGGAGTAAGTGCACAGTGACTCCTGTTGTTGACTTTACAAATTGACACTCCTGTTTATGGCATCAATAATCTCCCTATGCACCAGTCATGAGTTTCCAAGGCTATGGAAGCCCCTTGAGTTCTCCAACTCTTATCTTGTTTAGACAAGGTCATAGTCAAAGTGGAGGTTCTCTCCTCCCTTCAGAGAAAGGCACCTCCCTCTTTGAAGACCTGTTCTTTCCACTGGGATCTCACTCACAGAGATCTTTTTGCCAGAGTGCCTTGGCTTTCCATGCCTGAAATACTCTCATGGGCTTTTCAGCCAGATCCGAGTGGGGCTAATGTATTAACACTTACTTGGCCACTCCTTTAAGGGTAGTTTGAGTAGTTCTTATGTTTGGGTAGTTTCTAAATTTATTATAAAGATTGCTGACATAAGCATCTTCATTTGTTAATTTCCCTGTTATTATTCTTTAGGATATATTCTTGTTGGCATAGTTGCTCAGTGAAGACAATGAACATTTTCAACACTTCAGAAGTGTTATAAAACATCTAGATTTTTAGAAAGATATCAGTACTTTCCTATACTGATGTAAAACATTTTAATAATGGTTCATTAATAAGTACAGGTTGAATCTCCCTAGTATGAATATATAACATCAGAAGTGCTCCAAAATTTGAACTTTTTCATTGTCATCTCGAGGCCCCCAAGTGGAAAATTGCACACCTGACCTCACATGAGAAAAAAAAATGCAGGTACGCTAAAATGCCTTCAGGCTCTTAGTAAGGTAAGGTAAGGTATATGTGAAACACAAATGAATTTAAAGTTTAGATATGGGGTCCATCCCCAAGGTATCTCATGATGTGTAATCAGATATTCCAAAGTCTGAACAAAATCTGAGATCGAAATATTTTGGGCAGGAAGCATTCAGATAAAGGATATTCCACTTGTATCTGCCAGTTTTGCCAGTTAAAAGCAATAATGTTGGTAACTTTTGGCTTCATTTGCATCTATCTACTCACCAGGGAGTCTGAATATTTTGTTGTGTTTGGAGTAATTTGTTAATTTTTAGCAGTGAGAAGTTAACATGTATGAGTATATAACTGTGTGTGTGTGTGATACATATACGGGGAAGGTAACTGGGAAGCTGAACAGAACACTTCCGGTGGAGTCTGATAGAGAAGACGGATGAGCGGCACGAGAAGCATGCTTTGCTGTTGGTGTGTTTAGTAGGCCTCCTTCACATTGGTAGTTAACACAACTCATAGGATCGTTTTTAAGTGGAAAAATGGAAAGCAACGTGACTGTGAGCAGGGGAAGAGCGAGGTAGGAGGTCCTAGGCCATGGTCCGTGTTGCAGGGCAGATCGTGGGCAGGGAGGATGTGAGAAGAATGGGCCCCTGAGGACTGAGTAGGGAGAGAATGGCGTGGATGCAGCAGAAAACCAAAGCGGGGGAGGGAGGGCGCCCCACGGGACTCGGGACAGGGACAGTCCTCGGGGCCGTCCTCGGGTGAGGCCTGGAAGCTCCCGCAGAGTTCTCCAGGTCGGCTTTTGTCTGTGCAAGTCTCCATTTTGCTCAGATCTGCTAGGCTGTCCCAGAGCATGGCCCTCCCCCAGTCTCACACCCAATCCACCCGCGCCCCCACGTGTCTCTTGTGTTCGAAGATTATTATTTTCAACTATGTAGGTCACTGTCACTGTATTTTGTGCATTTTGTTTGTTTCTTGACCCTGAAGTCAAGCTGTCACAGTGTGTCCATTCTTTTGAATTAAAGGCCATAAAAGCACCAGAGAAAGCTCGCAGAGTTCTGTATTTAGCAATGAAGGACTTGGGGGCATTGGTTGGCTAAAACCTACCTGCTTAAAAATAGCAGCCCTGCATGCTGCCTGATGGCCGAGGTCCTGGCTCTGTGTGTGTGTGTGTGTGTGTGTGTGTGTGTGTGTTTACTGCGTGTGCTGAATGCCATGCCATAGCACAAAGCACGTTTTGCTGTAGCTGATCTGGTTCCATAGCAGTGCCCTCCTCCCAGTGGCTCAGGCCTCCCATGTGCTGCCACCCTAACAATCGGTCTATTAGCCGATTCTGTCAACTCCACCTTCAAAACACAGTCCAGGCCCGCCTGTCTTCTCCCAGGCCGGCACCAGCACTGTAGCCAGCGTGCACCACCGTCACACAGCAGCCTTGGCTCAGCATCCCCCAGTCAACCAAGCAGAACCTGCCGTCCTGGCCTGCGCCCGGGAGGCCTGGGCTGCTCTCTGCCAGCCCTGCTCGGTCTGCTTCTGGCTCATCACCTGCTCCCTGCTGCTTTTCAGACACTCTGCCTTTTCTTCCCTGGGTCTGCAATGCTTTTTCTCTGGTTCTTCAAACTACTTACTCATGACTTCAGCTCCCTCGAGAGTGCAAGAGAGGACTTCCCTGTCCGCCCTAACCGAGGCAGCCCCCGGTTTCCCCTGCTCACAGTGGAAAGCACTGTGCTCTCTCCCCAACGTGGCCGTAGATTCACTGACTTCTGAGGATGGGAAGGCCTTGTCTGTCCCATGGCTGCCCAGCCTTCAGGATCTAGAACAAAGCCACACCCAGAAGATTGTCAAGAACCATTTGTTGGATGATGGAGAGACGTGCACAGCCCTTTCAAAATCAAGTGTTTTGCAAGGTAGCCGTGTGCTCCTAGAAAATTAGGTCCATCATGTCTAAGCTGTTGGCCTCAGTAGTATGTTATGTTCTTTCCGGTGGACATAGATCTCTTGCTGATTTCATCTTATAGTGATGTCCCCTATGTTTCTATTTTTTGATCATAAATGACAAAACCAGTGTTTACAGATTCATGCCACCTAAAGTGAATGTTATATTTTTTGCATGATTTCTATGACAAAACCAGTGTTAACAGATCCATGCCAGCCAAAGTTGTTTTGTTTTGTTTTGTTTTTAAATATTTATTTATTTATTTGAAAGGCAGAGTTACAGAGAGAGAAGTCTTCCATCCGCTGGATCACTCCCCAAATGGCCACAGCGGCTGGAGCCAGGCTGATCAGGAGCTTCTTCCAGGTCTCCCATGTGGGTACAGGGCCCCAAGGATTTAGGCCATCTTCCACTGCTTTCCCAGGCCATAGCAGAGAGCTGGATCGGAAGGGGACCAGCCATGAAGCGAACTGACGCCCATATGGATGCCGGCATTTTAGGCAGCAGCTTTACCCACTGTGCCAGAGCTCTGGCCCCAACCAGCTAAAGTTTTTATGTTAAATTTTTTTACATGATTTCCATGTTCTTTTTAAATTTATTTCTCTATGTGTGTTATCAATGTGTGTTATCAAAAAAATAAGAGCCCCTTTTAGAAGAAAGAATGTTGATGAGTCAGGTAAGCTTTTAAAAGAACTGAACCCAAAGCTCCTCAGACAGAATGTTTTCCCTGCACTTTGGGAGCTTATCTAGTCGTCTGCCTGCTTATCTGCCCCTAAGATGCAAACCCCTGTTAATGAAGCAACATCCTTGTGAGATGCATTATCTTCACGGTTTACTCCAATGTTAGTAGCATTCCATCCCCCCCCCCCTTTTTTTTTTCTAAAGATTCATGTATTTATTTGAAAGGCAGTGTTAGAGGTCTTCCATCAGCCTGTTCACTCCCTAAATGTCCCCAACGGCTGGAGCTGAGCCAATCTGAAGCCAGGAGCTTCTTCTGGGTCTCCCATTAGGTGCAGGGGCCCAAGCACTTGGCTCATCTTTCCCAGGCCATAGCAGAGAGCTGGGTCAGAAGTGGAGCAGCCGGGTCTTGACCTGGCACCCATATGGGGTTGTCAGCACCGCAGGCAGTGGCTTTACCCGCTATGCCACAGTGCCATCCCCAACATGCAATTCTTGAAATAACAGCATTCTTCAGGAAAGAAGTAGGCTTTTTAAAAATCACAAAGTAAAGAAGTACAGAGAATTTGGTATTTTGCAGTTGTGGGACGCTCCCTTCGATAGCTCAGCTGGTAGAGCGAGGACTGAAGTTGTGGGGTTTGTGGTTGCAGAGTAATCACATTTCTTCCGGGATGTTTTCCCCATGGTCTCTGTTTAACTGGACCATACCCTCAACCTGAATCATGGCGCTCATTGCCTTCCCAGGACAGTGTGCCTCATTTCTCCTGGTGTTATTTGTCTGCTAATTGTCTAGCATGCAGTTGTCTCTCTAAAAACTACTAGTTTCCAGTTAGGAGAGAGCACATCACAGTTCATGTCTTATTCTGCATTTCCCAGTGCATGAATACGTCCCCAAGTGTCACTCAGGGTGCTCAGTCAGTGCCAGTTGACATGGGAAACGTTAGTAGATGGTAAATCCAGAATGGGAGGGGGTTTCTGTGTTGATTTTGAGGAAAGTATTAAACCTCATTTGATCATAAGAGAGTAAACATCCCAGAACACTTGGCAAAGCAACAGACATCCTGAGCTCCTTAAGCTGACTGCTGCTCTGTGGGTGGGGAGAAAATTCACTCTTCACATTATCTCAGTATAGCCCGCCTTTCTCTAGCCCAAGTAGAATGATGGGACCTGGTCCATCAGTTACGACTTTGTAATAATAAGTATCTTCTCTCTTCCTACTTTTAGCATTTGTTCTGAACTTCTTTCAAGAGTCTACTCAGACTTGTTAGTTCCCCAATTTATTCTGTAAAGGATGGAAATGCCTGGCTACCAGAGCATCATAGTGAAGGGGGGTGTGGAGAGAGAAGGGGTGGAAGGGGGGAGAGAGGGAGAGACAGAGAGAGAGAGAGGGAGAGGTGATTATAATGGAGTAAAGGAGGGAGGGAGGACAGACTATTGCTTGTCTGGAGTGGCGGAGTGTGACCCCCAAATGCTCACTCGACTCCTGGGAGGCTGTTTGTCGTGGGCAGGTTACTTCATTCCTTGTGCCTAGCGTTCTCATTTATAAACTGGTGGTGATATTGGTACCTACCTCAGTGTATGTATGAGGACTGTGTGTGCTGATAGAAGCAAAGCGCTTCGAATGATCCCTAATATGGGGTGGGTCTAGATGAGGGGGTTAGCTCCCGTTTTTTAATGCATTGAAGCGGAAGTTAGGAAGCTTTGGTATCGATTCTGCTTGGGGTTCTGTGCGCGTGACTGTACTGGACATAACAGACGGGGATGCCTGGCGTCTGGTCTCTCCGTGCTGACCCAGAACACAGGAGGGGAGGGAACACTTAGAATACTGTGCTTTTGTCACAAATTTAAATATAAAAACAGAAATGTCTCTTGCTTGAGCAAAACTCGGGAAAGACGTCGGTTGGACGCGGCGTGGTGTCACTTGGTCTGGTTCGTTAACTGATTCTTCACTCACACACGGCTGGCTGTGCAGTAGACCGACAACAGAGCTGACAGCGCTGCGGGGTTACCTCCTCCAGTGTTGGTGCTGGATGGAGCTCTGGACCCTGAGGACAGGCAGTCTCTGTCCACGGGCGCTCCTCTCAGCTTGCCGTCTCTGAGTCAGCATTGGTGGTCACGGTGCATGATCCCCAGGACGCAGCCCCTGTCAGCAATCAAGGAGGACATGCGGGTTGTTATTTAAAGGGGTTTGGACGACAGGAAGGAGCCAGAGTGAGGGGGAGTGGAGGTCCCAGAGCTTGCCCGGCTTGGCCTATTTAAATCCTCTGAAGTTCTTGCTGACCTGAGAAAGTAGTGGGAGATTAGTTTTACTTCAAAAAAGTCATCCCAAAGCATTCTACTCTTGCTTGGATTTCTCTCCATACCTCCGCAGGCCTGGCGCTGCTACTGTTTTTGATGTCTGCTGTTCTCTGTGTCCACCTCACGTAGCTGCGCTACCAGCTTTTAAAGAGGAAGAATTTAACGTGTGGTATGCTTTAGATTAACAGCATATGCCATGGGAAATCTGACAGATCTGCATGCTTAATTTTTATAATAATTAATAAGTAATATCTTTTCCCTTACTAGGGATCATCCCAACATACCCTGTCCGTCCCCATCCCTGTTCTCCTGCCCTGCTACTTTTCGGCTTGGCTCTTTCACAGTCTGACGTACCGTATATTTTGCTGATGTATTCTTTCAATTTTGCCTCCCCTGTGAAACTACGGGGCTCACGAGGACAGGAATTTGGGTCTGTTTGTTTAATCTTGTGTTCCCAGTATCTACAACCATGCCTAGCTCTTAGAATAAATGAAATATACAAAAGTTACTATTATAATTTCACTCTTTTGTCTTTTTTAAAAGAGTTATTTATTTGAAAGGCAGAGTTACAGAGAGAGAGGAAGAGGGGGAGGAAAAAAGAGAGAGAGCTTCCATCTGCTGGTTTACTCCCCAGATGGTTACAAAGCCAGGAGCCAGGAGCTTCTGTCAGGTCTCCCACATGGGTGTCAGAGGCCCAAGCACTTGGGCCATTTTCTGTTTTCTCAGGCCATTAGTAGGGAGCTGAATTGGAAGAGGAGCAGCCAGGATGCAAACCAGTGCTTAGGGGCCTGCTCTGTGGCATAGAGGATAAATCTGCTGTCTGGTAGATTCGAGTCCCAGCTGCTCCACTTCCGATCCAGCTCTCTGCTAGGGCCTGGGAAAGCAGTGGAAGATAGCCCAGATGCTTGGGCCCCTGCACCCACATGGGAGTCCCAGAAGAAGCTCCTGGCCCTTGGTTTCAGATCGGCTCAGCTCTGGCCGTTGTAGCCATTTGGGGAGTGAACCAGTGGGTGGAAGACCTCTCTGTCTGTCTCTCCCTCTCACTGTCTATAACTCTCTCTCTCAAATAAATAAATAAATTAAAAAAAAAATCCATCTGAGAGAGTTTCTAAAAACCCATGACAAATATGTATTATTAAAAAAACTGCATAGATTTTTAAAAATTTGTAACAAAAACATTTTAATTTCATTTTTTGCTAAACTTTTTGAAGCACCCACATACAAAGCACATGCACACTTGCCTCGTCTATTGGCTATCTTCTAGCCCTTTAATAAACTAAAAGTCACCTTAGTAGGGTGTCAAGGGTGGCTTTTTTTTTTTTTAAGATTTATTTTATTTATTTGAAAGAGTTCCAAAGATAGGTAGAGACAGAGAGCAAGGTCTTCTATCCACTGGTTCACTCTCCAGATGGCCACAATGGCCAGAGCCATGCCGATCCAAAGCCAGGAGCCAGGAGCTTCTTTGAGGTATCCCTCGTGGGTGCAGGGGCCCAAGGACTTGGGCCATCTTCTACTGCTTTCCCAGGCCATAGCAGAGAGCTGGATTGGAAGAGGAGAAGCTGGGACTAGAACTGGCGCCTATATGGGATGCCGGCGCTTCAGGCCAGGGCTTTAACCCACTGCACCACAGTGCTGATCCCTAGGGTGGCCATTGTAAATATTTCCTATACTGAAAGTCGCCAACATAACTTCATATATCCTGTCTTTGCCCCTGCTTCACTTCCTCCTCTCCCAGGCCTGAGTCTCCTCTCTTGTTCTTGTTCCTCCTTACAGATCTGTAGGGCTGCGACATAGTATTGTCCCCAGCTCCTTTTTCACATTTGTATTTCTGTTCTCTCCCCTGCCATCCCGGCCTCAGATGTGCAGGCTGAGTGACACTTTGTTCTACAACAGAGGTGGTTTGTGGAGGCGGAGGAGCACTCTGGGATGACCTGGGCTTGTTGCTGCCGGAGCTGCCAGAAGTTAGCACAGCTCCTGTGGTCTACCCCGATGCCGCTGCTGTCCGGTTTTAGCTGGAGCGCTGTGTAGTAGGAGCCAGTGCCAGTCAAAGGGGCGCCTTCGACCTTTTCTGTGTCATTTTTTTTGTCTTATTCGCATTCGCTACAACTTATGTGCATATGGTTTCTTTAAAATAAACTTTGATCAAAAGCCGTGGCAGGGAAAGTTTACTTTTTGCTTGGAGCAGGCTGTATTTGTAATTCCTGTGTTCAGATATTGGGGGGGAAGTGTCCTGTCCTAAGCACCGGAAAAGGTTATCATCTTGAGATGTGTTTCAGTTTGCTAAGTTTCTACAGTTTTGGGTAACGTTTGCTATGGGAATACGTGTGTGTGTGTGTGTGTGTGTGTGTGTGTCCCTACCAACTTTCCAAAACAAATATTTTCTAATGCTTACAATATGCCATATTCTCAGAATTTGTTCTCACATAATATACTCAGTTACTCATAGGAAAACAGATTTTATGGGACCCATGCGTAGTCAAGGGGAATTTTAATTTGTCTAAAATCAGTTTTGTTTTTTTTTTAACACTGTCTTATAACTAAGGACTGCTTTGGTTCCTTCAGTCAGAACCTAGCAAATTAGTTTTATATAATATTTAATGTGATTAGAATCTTAGAATTGCTTTGGATTTTGACCTTTTATTAACTTGCTAATATTTTATAGTCACTATTGATAGGTTTAGATTATTTTATCTAGCAGTAATAAAACCCTCTTTAAAAATGTGGGTCGATAAATAGATTGAAAATTGCCTTGTCCCTCTTGCTCCTTCACATTGCTCAGGTTCACAGTCTTGGTCAAGGTTAGCAATGCCACAGTGACCATGACCGTGAAAGGGAAACCTCGGCCTCACGACTCGGAAGCTTTTGCTTTGGGAAAAGTCGCTGGGTTTATCCCCTCTCCGCCTGCGAGGGAGCTCATTTCCCTCCTGGTTCACGCGGTCCCCGTGGTCACCTGACTGTCGGGGGCCCTCCTCTGGGTCTCCACCCTTCCGTGGTCTCCCAGTTGCCTGCACAGACCAACACAAGCTTCAGAGAGGCTTTGGGTGAGGTTCCATCTCTGAACTCCTTGAAGAGCAGTGTGTGTACTCTGCGCGAGTGCCTCCGGTCCTCCTGTGCCGCTGTGCCGCACGGCTGTTTACCGTCACGCAGCACAGTTTACTGCCCCTTTCTTTTCCTGTTCTGTGCCCCTCTGCTTTCCTCCTTTAACCAGCAAGTCCATTTCCAACTCCAGTCCGATAGACAAAATGAGGGCTTAGTTCATGTGTATACAGGATTGGTAATAATTAGGGCAAAAGACAAAAGTGCGTAATCCAAGTTACCTACCCAGGGATATTGAGAAGAAAAGAACAACGTAATGTTTCTAAGAACTCTGAGTAAGGTTGTCTTATTTATTATTATTATTATTATTATTATTATTTTGCGTATTTGCTGTGTGCCAGGAACTTTTCGAAGCACTTTGCATGTGCTCATTTATTTATCCCCACAACCCGGATGAAGTAGGAATTACTGTTTTTCTTATCTGCCCCAGGTAGTATAAGGTAACGGGCACTCATCTGGCTCTAGGCATCACGTGTTTCCTTTTTGTCATCGTGGGGGTTTGAATAAAGTATTTCGGTTCCATTGCCTTCCCCAAAGCATTTGTTACAGAGGGTTTGCCATCAGTTTTCAGACTGCGGCGGGGCGTTTTCTGTGTGGCAGTGCTAACACCTCCCACTCCAGCTCACTCCAGGTGCCCTTAACAAATGCCTCCCAAGGCATTTCAGTGGCCAAAGCTCAGTGACCAATGAGGGAGCGTGTGCCATGTATAACCGAGTTACGCAGTTCCTGGATCAGGAGCGCAGGTTGCCTAAGCAAAGCTTTTGTGACAATGAGCCTGTGGCATCCAGATTTCAAGACTGGAAAGGTAGGGGAACCTTATATTTGTTTTAATTGAGGACGACATGGTTGTGTTTGATTAAAGCCATTTCGATCGGGTTGAATGAACAGATGATCCATTTTGTTTGTTTTATAATTGAAGGCAGAAAAAAATTTCCAGTTTTGTTAAGGATTTTTTAAATGCTGCAGTTCACTTCAACAGCTGTAAACTGAAAATTGTTCAGTTTGTGAACATTTTTTAAAAATTCAGTTTACCTAGCAACTTTTCACTTTAACACACTTGGAAAATCCAGTAAAAGTAAAGGTTTTTATCTTTTTTTTTTTTTTTCAAAATTAGCTATTGTTTAAATGATAGGATTGAAAGCAGGGGGATTTATCAACAAACCCACATTTGTTTTCCTAAGTCGTCTCAGGGTCAGTCTTCAGAGCCCCCTAGAAAAGGTGGGTGTAAGGAGACTCGTACCTGTCATCCTCCTGCAAGCCAAGAATTGTGCTTGTGAAATGGAATTATGGAAGTATAGGATCTATGCTTTCAAGAGTCCACAAAATCGGTTTCACTTTCATTATAAATAATGGTTTAGTTGTATTTTATATGTTATTTGGGATTTGTTCTAGTATTAACTTGATACTAGGGAAATAAGATCTTTATTCACTTTTTGCCTCAAAATGGAGTGATGTGAATAGCATTTGAGGTAGAAGCTAATCCTCAGAAGAAATACTCTGGTCCCTTTCAACAACTCCTCTTCCCTCCTAATGAAAATCCTCCCTGTTGTGTTATGGGGGCGGGGGGGGGGACAAAACATGGACCTGAGAAACATGGATTATTGCACACTTCCTAGCCTACATCTGCTGTTCACTATCAAAAGGTAATTTTGGGTTGAAAGAAAAGTATAACTTGTTTTTTATGATTACTTTTTTTCTCCCAAGGGTAGCTTAATATGTGTTTATATTTTATAAAAGATTCAATAATACATGTATTTAAAAATACAACAAATAAAAAGCACCACTTGACAAAGAAATTTTTTTGACATTTTTTGATTTTACTTCTTTCTGCCTATTTTTGTAAAGAGAGATGTGTAAGCGCCCGTATCACTAAGTATTATGTGCACATAATTTGTTAACTTCCCTCTTCTTTTGACATGTTCCTTTAAAAAAATTGTATCTTAAAAATCTTTTTTTATGAAATTTGTTGAAATGACGTTTGGTGACAGGTCTTCTCTCAAGAGCGCCATCATCTGTGTGCCTTCCTCTGGGTGACTCCTTGTGGGAGGTGGGCGTAGGGGCGACCCACAGCCAGGATGTTAACCGTCTTCTCCACTCAGCTCCAAGCTGAGGTTCAAAGGTTTAGGCTAACCTCAAGGCTCAGAGGTCAGTCGCGAATTGCTGCAATTTGTAGTTCAGTTCTGCCAAGAAGACAGAATTTCACAGCTAGGATGATTGCCTTTTACCACTTCTGCACACAGCCCGGGCTGGGCAGTTAGCACTGTAATTTGTACAAGTCAGCCCTTGGCACCCGAGTTTAATGAGTAACTAGCTGGTGCCTTAGGTTTCACTGGTACAAGGTGCATATTATACAGAGGGTCAAATGTCAATGCACAAAGACCGAGGGGACGGGGCGTATGATCTCGGAACTGCAGTCTGTGGATAATATGTCATGTTGTCAGTAATGCGTGTTTTCAAAAGTGACATTTCTGTTTTCATTTTCTTTGCTCCTGGAGAAGGTAGGCGATTTTGTTGAATGTTAGCAAGACAGAACTATCTGATTAGAGACTATTGACTGTGCAGTAGAAAGTGACATTGCCGGCCCTGTTTACTCATTGTAGGGTCTGTGATTTCTCAAAAATTTTCCAAAATGTGACAGCTTTTTAAGAATTTAGGGAGCAATTAGAATGTCAGGTGTTTCTGGATCGATGGTGTTTATGATTTATCTGACCTTCTCCACCCTTTCTAACCTGGATGAGAATATCTTTTACTGTTTAAAGGTGAATATACTGGCTGGCGCCGCGGCTCACTAGGCTAATCCTCCGCCTAGTGGCGCCGGCACACCGGGTTCTAGTCCCGGTTGGGGCGCCGGATTCTGTCCCGGTTGCCCCTCCCAGGCCAGCTCTCTGCTGTGGCCCGGGAAGGCAGTGGAGGATGGTCCAAGTGCTTGGGCCCTGCACCCCATGGGAGACCAGGATAAGTACCTGGCTCCTGCCATTGGATCAGCGCGGTGCGCCGGCCGCAGCGCGCTGGCTGCGGCAGCCATTGGAGGGTGAACCAACGGCAAAGGAAAACCTTTCTCTCTGTCTCTCTCACTGTCCTCTCTGCCTGTCAAAAAAAAAAAAAAAAAAATACACTGTCTAAAGGTGGATATTGGGATTTTTAAAAAAATTCTTAGATGGTGGGCCTTGACCATCTTTGGATTTGCCATTCCGTTTTGACTTTTTTCATAGTGACTCTCAAGCTGTGTGTGTGTGTGTGTGTGTGTGTGTGTAATCATTTGTAACTTTTGTTACAGCACAAATCTGAATTTTCAAACTGAGGTGTAGAGCACTTAGATTCTTCCACACAGGAGAGTAATGAAGAGCACAGATTCTGTTCTCAGACCTCCTGGGTTTGAATCCCAGCTTCAGTACTAATAGCTAAGGGATTGTATCCAGTAGGCAGCCTCACTGTCCCCTTATTCCTAGAGTGGGAAGAATCCCAGAACTTCCTTCATATGGTGGTGGCCACAGCTAAATGAGAGGATGTCCCTGGAACACTTAGCACAGGGCTTGGTGTGTGATAAACAGTCACAGGACGTTAGCTGTTGTTGCCATTGTTAATATTATTACATTACTTAGCTTGTGAATTAGCCTGGCCCAGCCCTTATAGCACTGCGACTTGGTTTAGATTTGGTCTTTGTTCATTTCGTGAGAGACACAAATATGGCACAATTGGGTCAGGTGTTCTGGCAATGTTTCAGGGTGCATTCCTTTTGAAAGTCATGGGAATGTGTATTTTTAAATTCCCCACCCTCAAGTCTAGCACTCTTGTAGATGCTATCTTTTTTTCAATAGCTGATTTTACTGTCACATGGTGAAAACTGTAAAAGTCATCTGGCTTCTTTTGAGAGTTTTTTATATTCTGCACAGAAATAATTGAGCTTTAAAACAAATCTATAAATGATACCTTACCAGTGGGCTAACTTCTCTCCTTGATTTTATATATATATATTCCCTCCTTGATTATAGATATAAACTAGTATATTAGAATTTATGCCTTACAGAAATATCAGAAATGACAAATATGAATGTATTTCTTTAAGTTTCCATGTCTTCACTTATTCTTACGAAATGCAGAAATAACACTTGGATGAAAACGTGACTGAACTACCAATGACAGGAAAGAAACTATGTAATCAGCGTTAAAAAGGCACTAACAAGAACGAACGTGAATCAGAAATTAAGCAGCTGTCATGGGTTAGAATGGGCTGTGAGGTCTGGGATCACAGTTGTGAGTCTGCCCTAGCAGAGTTTAAAGTGGACTGAAGATGACCGCTATTATAGCAGCTGCTGTCAGGTTAAACCGTGTAAGAGTGCCAGCGTTCTGCCATTGTTTTGTTCCATGGTGAGTGCGTATGGCCCAACCTTGTGCTCTGAGGGATGATGTAGTATTGTGGGGACACATCTTGGGGAGCTCCTGGGGTGGCTATCTAGCAGGAGTGACGTTCACAGGTGACTGCACACAGGCTAGACAGGGAGATGGGTGAGGGTCTGAAGCGCTGTCAGCAGCATTTGCAAGGGGGGAACTGAGAGCAGATGAGACTGGTGGAGAACCAGGACGCTCGCTCTAGGCCTTGTTAAGGTTATTGACTTTATTCTAAGGGCAGTGGGAAGAGAACGTAGGCGTTTAAGCAGGAGGGCGTTAGGATTACATCGTATGTTTTGCAAAGGCCATTTTTGTCTGCAGTGGGAACTAGACTGACTGCAGTGGGGAGGCGTGGCTAGGATAAAATCAGTGAGGTGGTCACTGCAGCTGTCGGGCCGGCAGTGGACAAGATGCTTCCCAGAGTACTCTCTTACTTCATCCTTGTCCTGACGCTCCCATGCGGTATCAGCATCAGCTTGGATGGCCGGCGAGGCAGCCGAGGCCGTGGGGGTTCTGTGGAGTGCCGTGGTGCAGTGTGCAGATGGCAGAGTGAGAGACAGAGCTGGGTTGTCTGGCCCTCACCACAGTGGTCACCTGCTATCCTTAGTCCCATATTTTAGCATCCCTCGGTGAGGGTCATTGATTTATCTTAGTTTTTAAGAAACGGAATTCTCATGCCTTGGTGGAGAGTAGGGATGAGAAAGTCATTTTTAGATTTCCGACTAAGAGTATTTATCCATTCCCTGCCTCATTCCAAAACTGGATTTGAAAACGTTCCAAACTATGTACGGCATGACGAGATAGAGACAGAAGAGAGGGCAAAGGAAATCAGGACAGCAAGTAGCAGTGGTGTCCCAGATGCCCCACAAATGTTTGCCCTGGGATCCTGCCAACTGTTGACAAAGAGCTGGCGAGCAAATTTAAAAGTCACCTGTCCAGAAAAATAAAAACAAACCAGTTCTCTTTGATGTTGCTTTTCCTTCTATTGAACTCTGTGAAAATGTCTCCATTTGGTTTTAAGAATGAGCAATATCCACAACTGTTTCACTGCACAGGGTGTGGGCTGGTAAATCCATGGACCGTTTAGAAACCTCTCTACTGGGGCCAGCGCGGTGGCGTAGTAGGTAAAACTGCCACCTGTGACACCAGCATCCTATAAGGGCACTGGTTCAAGTCTTGGCTGCTCCATTTCCAATCCAACTCCCTGCTAATGGCCTGGGAAAGCAAAGGATGGCCCAAGTGCTTGCCCCCTGCACCGTATGGGAGACCTGGAAGAAGCTCCTGGCTTGGGATCAGCCCAGCCGTGGCTGTTAAGGCTATGTGGGGAGTCAACCAGAAGATGGAAGAGGCCGCTCCCCTAACCCCTCTCTGTCTCTCTCTCTCTCTCTGCCCCCTCCCTCCCGCTCTTTCAATTAAATAAATCAATAATTTTTTAAAAACTTCCATTTAATTCTATTTTCCAAGAGCTTTTTTTTTTTTTTAAAGATTTATTTATTTATTAGAAAGGCAGAGTTAGAGAGAAAGAGAAAGAGATCTTCCATCTACTGGTTCACTCCCCAAATGGCTGCAATGGCCGGAGCTGGGCCAGTCCAAAGCCAGGAGCCAGTAATTTCTTCCAGGTCTCCCACTTGGGTGCAGGGACTTGCACTTGGGCCATCCTCCACTGCTTTCCCTAGCGCATTAACATGGAGCTGGATCTGAAATGGAGCAGTGGGGACTTGAATCAGCACCCATGTGGGATGCCAGCACTACAGGTAGCAGCTTAACTCGCTATGCCACAACACCATCCTAATAAACAAGTCTTAAAACAAAGAAATAAAAAGAAACTACTCTGTCTCTCTAGGCTGTGCCCCTCAACTCTTCACATATTTCCGTCTGGCCTGCGCTTGTCAGTAGGCGGGTTCCTTCACAGTGAAGTCAAGCGTTGGGGCTACAGCTGGGCTCCACAAACTCCGGTACCAGGGTGTGTGGGCTTTGCGTGAAGGTTTCTGTGACTGAACGATGTAGCTATTATGCTTTTATTGTGTTTGGGATCCTTCTAGAATGCCAGATTTCTCTGGAAGGAAACAAATGAACCCAAGTGTTGTATTTTGGGGAAATTTTCTGTTATTTGAATAGCGGTGAGAGGCCCATCAGTGAGGCTTTTTTCCCTATTGCGATGGAGCACTGAACTACAAGGATTCTGTGTTTCCATATTAACAATTTACTTTCAGTTTGGAGTTTACATGTACACTACCACCTTACATTCGCAAGGGGCAGTTTTTCCACTATAAAGAGAAAACTCATAATTTTATACAATAAGTGCCTGGAGTGGAGTTTTATAAATATTTGCTTTGTCTCTACAACTGCCAGGGATTTTCTCCACCTTGTGGATATGGAAACCAAGGCTTCGGAAAAGTTGAATACAGTTGTTAGCTACTAAATGAGGGATGCAGGAATGACTGGAGAGGGGGAGTGAGAGAGAGAGAGAGATCTTCCTTCTACTGGTTCACTCCCCAAATGTCTGTTGTCTCTTCTGCATGCAATGTATTTCAAGATACACCTTCTTGTACTTGGATTATTTATTGTCATCGTTTTTATCAAACACTGATGTTGCTTTTTGCAGAGTTGGGTAAGGGTTACATGCATTGAGAAGTAAACAGTTTAATAACTATTGCTCTGTAATTTATTTATTGAACAGATCATTGATAATCAGAACAAAAACCAGGTCTTGATCAAGTGTTATCGATGGGCACTTATTCCAATTTAAAGCTAGATACGGCAGAATAATTTTCAGCTATAGCTGATCTCATTTAATCTAGGGGCTTCCAAACTGCTCTGTGGAGTCCCAAAGGTCCTATAATGTCTCTTGGGACTGTGGTGGCTGATGGAGCTGTAGGCACAGTGCCTCCCCTTACATCCACTTCATTTTATTAGTTTTATTTGTTTCTGTATCTTGTAAACTTTTGGTGGAAGAAAGGCTGCAAAAACTAAGAAAGGGAGAGGGGTAGATGTTTAAAAAAATTTTAAGTGTGAAAATCACAGGTAATCCAATTATCTTGAACTTTCAATCCTTTGGGTTGGAGTATCTTCTATATCATGACTTTAAGATTATACTAGAGCCCCGAATCTTTT
The DNA here is from genome assembly GCF_964237555.1 of Oryctolagus cuniculus. Lineage (NCBI taxonomy): Eukaryota > Metazoa > Chordata > Mammalia > Lagomorpha > Leporidae > Oryctolagus > Oryctolagus cuniculus. Next base: position 34,239,943 of record NC_091433.1, on the reverse strand, counting down.
TTTTTTTTTTCCCTTAGGCTTCTCCTTTGAAGAACATCTTCCATAGAGTCTCAACTATACATTTTAGGACAGAGTAGAAGCCTTCATATTGACCATGGCTAAGGCTTCTCATTGACCACCCTTGGTGGTGGAGGAGTGGGGTTCTCATTTCAGTGGTCTGGGGACCCCCTCTGGACCACACAGAAGGAGTGTGATGGTCTGGTGGTAACGTATACCATGAGGTGGGGAGTGCCAGGAGCTGCACAGTTACACCGTTGTGTGAGTCTGAATGCATAAACTATGGGCTGCATCTGTATTTCTTTCTAAGCATCGAGTGTATCTCAAAATCATAGGTGCTCTAAACACGAGAGATGGGGAAAATGGAAGAAATTGGTCATTTTCTTATCACTATCCTCTGTTTCTTCAAATATGGGGCAAAGGGTTGCATTTCTTGGTTTGTAGAGAATATGGTAAATTAGAGTAATGGTACCTCATTTTCTGACGAAAATGTTCTCCCAGTTTCTAATGTACTTGTGCAAGTTACATAGACATCGCAGACATTTTAAGCTTTGTTTTGTTTGTGTTTTGGACACTTTAGGATCTGCTGCAAGGGGCACTCCAGAAATTGAGTAGAGAGTCTCAGGCGAGCTCCCTGAGTTTTCCTGTATAATCGTGTTCTGCATTGCATAAAGAATCAGACGCACCCAGTTGGTGGTTTTGGGTGAGTACAGACCTCCAAGAGTCCTTTTGCTTTCCCACTTAAGCAAGAGCAAAAATTTTCGTTCCTATCAGTCGGGATATCTACTGCTTAGACAGCATGTGCCTGGTATGTGTTTGTGTGGAAACATCAGTGCTGCATAAGCCGTTTGGAACCCACACGCTACGAGTTCTTATTTCTTTGTATGCATTACATCTTTGTGGCCTTACGAGGAAAACACCGGCCTCTGTATGCGTGTGTGAGTACCTTAGGGGTTGAGACAAGAAATAACTGGGCATTTGCTTACAAATCGGCCACCTAACCCCCTTTGCCAGGTGCCACCGTGTGGGATGCAGAAGCCACACTGGGACTCACAGTGGTCGTGTCTTGTGTTTTTGAGTAGCCTCGTGCCATCTCTCAGTTTCTCTTTCCTCTCCTCTCGGGTATGCTACGAGTAACTGTCATACCAAACTGTGCAGTTCATGAGAAGCCAATGAATTATGCGTAAAAGCATTGTGACAGCCGCCTTCTTCCCTGCCAGTAGCAGGTAGTGTTGTTGTTCTGTGGGTGATAATCCTACGCCATGACAAGGGAGGAAGGGATGAAGGGAAGAGGCAGTTGTGTCAGTCAAACCTTGGCCCAGCCCTCCCTGGCCACAGCCGCAGCCCGTGCATCCCCTGAAGCTGCAGGCGTAGGTCCCCCGTGCATCACAGAGGGGCTGCTGGTGACACTGATAGGCCCAACAACCTCCCCAGACAAAAAGCATCCCTCTTTCATAGCCTCGTGGCTGAGTTGTGGATTTAGTCCGTTGAATTCAGGGATTCAGAGAGCTGAATTCGTTAAAATTATAAATTATTATCTTCTTATAAAAGCATATTAATTGAAGGGAATCTGGGAATTACAGAGAAATTTAATATCTACCCGTAATCTCACAATCTAAAAATAAACATGAATAGCATTATGGCAAATTTACTCTTATTTTTTTTAGTTTAATTTTGGTATCTTTAAATATTATTTAGCAAGGTCAATCTAATTAAAAACACTAAATAGCTATTCTAAGCCTACGACTGTGCCATAATTTATTAACTAGTTGCACACTGTTGAAAATTTGTGTTTATTACATTCCATGTAAATACAGTCTGTTGTGTTCATGGCATTGTGTTTTAAATACCAGGGTAGTGACTGCCTGTGGGCTTTAATCTCCACATTTTTATAAATGGAATTGTTAGAGTAATGGCAGTGAACTATTTCATGTAAGCTCAAAAGCTCTTGCTCTTGTCATCTTGTCCTCCCAAAAGATGCCAGCTTACACCCAACCTGTCACCCATCTCCACCCTCCTGTGTAGTAACGTTCATTTTACTGTGTTCTCATAACAGCTGAGTAGTATGGACTAAGTTGTGAAAGCATATACACAGTATTCCTATAGCAACTCTGAAAATAAAGGCCTGTCGTGTCTCCTTTACACGCCCTACCCTTAACCAAAATCAAGTCTGTGAAGCAGAGCCCTAGACTGTTGGATCTGCCTCTGGGGCAGGGCAGATGTGAGGCCTCCATTCATTCCTGTGGTGCTCATCGGTACTGCTCTGCCATTTCCATGGTCTGTGCAGCGTCAGAACAAAACCAGCTCTTCTCGCCATCTGAGAACCTCAAAATTCAGTTGGTGAATCCAAGCAACAAACTCAAAAGTCCATAGTCTCAGATGGGCCTTTGGCATTCTCTTGCCCTATTTCTTCTTTAAAGGGGGAGGCTGGATTTGAAACCTCTTCATCTCCGAAGTGGTTTTCAGTTTACCATAAATATACATATAATATACATATTTATATACATGCATATATATTTACACACACACACACGTGGTGCGGGTAACAGTGAGGATTATGCTGCAGATGGCTAAAAGTGTGAACAGTGGGTTGGGCTGTGTAGCTTTTGTGAGTTGGCAGTGAAAGCACTTGGTTGTCTAAGAAAGACAAGTTTCCTGCAGTAAATACCAGGAAGGTCTTTTCCAAGTTTACCCCTTTTTTTGGTTTTATTTTAAACATAAAGGTAAAGTTACGCAAAAATCCTTTGAGAGGACGTGTATGATTTTGAGATGACAGTGCTATCATTCTGTCATTTGTAAGTAGTAGATTAAAAAATACCAAATTCTGGAAACCTCCAAAGCAAGGGAAGGGTCCCTGGGCTTTACAGAGAGCGAGGTAGAATGGTGAACTGACTCTTGAAGATTGTAAATATTGTTTCTGATCATCTCCCTTGGTCTAGTGCCCTTCTCTCTCTCTCTCTCTCTCTCTCTCTCTCTCACACACACACACACACACACACACTCCACACTTGCACTGACTGTGCAATTTCTATCAGGTTTTCCAAGTTTGGAACTCAACAAACAAGTTCAAGGAATAACTATTTGAGCTCATGAATATTTAGGAGTCCTTCAGCCATGACCACTTAGTCCTACCAGAAATGTGAAAATTGTGCAACTGAACCACTGAGCTGGATGGCACAATTTCATGTGTGTGTGAGAGAGAGAAAGAGAGAGAGAGAGAATGTGATTTATTATTTGAAAGGCAGAGAGAGAGAGAGAGAGAGATTGACCTTCTGTCCACTGGTTCACTCCCCAAATGCCCACATTTGGGATGCAAGAGCTGGACCCGACTGAAGCTGGGTGCCAGGAGCTCACACCTGGCAGGAATCCGAGCCCTTGGGCTGTCGTCTGCGGGCTCCCAGGCCCATCAGCAGGAGGCAGGATCTGAAGCAGAGGTGTGGGACCTGATCCCTGGCATCCCAGGTGTACTTTCCAATCCCAGCAAGTCTTGCTAAAGGCATGTATCCTCCAGTTAAGCAAGCAACACCACACTCACGCACAGCACTTGTTCTGAGTTGCTCTTCCTCTTGAGGTGGGCTGCGGGGGTTTCCCGCAGACAGGTGGGAGAAGCTGAAGCATTTGGGGACTGCGAGGACACAACAGTGAGGTGTGGCTGGGCCCAGCAGGCCCTTGCCGTAAACGTGTTTGGTGATGTCCCTATCCAAAGTAGAGGGAGAGGGGTTTTCAGCTAAAACTCTGTGTGCATGCGTGCGTGTGCACATAGATTTGGCAGCAGTGGTAAGGAGAGAGGACACAATGAATGTGGTTGTGAATGGTGAGCTACAGTAGATACAATTATCTTGCATAAAAATATATTATTTGTTGGCTGGCGCCGCGGCTCACTAGGCTAATCCTCTGCCTTGCAGCGCCGGCACACCGGGTTCTAGTCCCAGTCGGGGCGCCGGATTCTGTCCCGGTTGCCCCTCTTCCAGGCCAGCTCTCTGCTGTGGCCAGGGAGTGCAGTGGAGGATGGCCCAAATGCTTGGGCCCTGCACCCCATGGGAGACCAGGAGAAGCACCTGGCTCCTGCCTTTGGATCAGCGCGGTGCGCTGGCCGCAGTGCGCCAGCTGCAGCAGCCATTGGAGGGTGAACCAACGGCAAAGGAAGACCTTTCTCTCTTTCTCTCTCTCACTGTCCACTCTGCCTGTCCAAAAAAAAAAAACAAAAACAAAAAAAATCCAAATAATAAATAAATAAATAAATAAATAAATAAAAATAGATGAGCCACAATTATATGGGCAAACTGTGGTCCCAGTCCTGGTTTGTTTTTGCCAGAATTTAAATGAGCTTACAATGTAAAGTGTGAGGGCCTGTCCTCCCTGGCAGAATTTTGAGATGGAAGAAGGGACTGCAGGCTGGGTCAGCCACCCCACCTCATCCAAAGTTCACTGCGAGCTACTGGCCATCACCGTAGCCCAACGCTAACACAAGACTCTTCCTATGAGCGAGATTCTCAGACAGACTGTCCATAGGAGCGGCAGTTGAGTGCCTAGAGTCCCAATAAATTAGTGTTAAGTCTGTTAAGGCTGTGACCCAAGCCATCCACTTCTTGGTAAACTGGTTTAGGAGGGGTAGACTCTGGGGGAGGCTGTGTAGGTCCTTGTTTTCTCTTGGCCATAAACAGGGAGTTAGAGACGGGGGAAATACCCAAGCCAACTAAATTTTCTGATGTAGAATGAGATAAGGTAGGCCAGGCTTTCTAAAAACAATTTGCGCCACTGGCTCACTATATGTCCCATGAAGCTCCAAAGTCTCTTTACACTTTATTAACTCAAAGAATATACAGTATTTCCCCGTGAGACTGCGCATAAGTAATTAGCTCAAAACCGGGGTATTTTCCCTCAGACATTACTTTTCTCTTTGAAATATTAACTCCAGGAGCACACAGTGAAAGTGCAGAGTGCATAGGACAGGAGCAGCAGTTAAACCCCAATGGCAGGCCCAGGTTTGGACTTTTCTACTTGGAAAATCCTAAGTTTCCTGATACTTGAGCATTTCATTCTTTTTTGTTTTTCAATGACTTATTTATTTGAAAAAGCAGAGTTACAGAGACAGAATCTTCCAACTGCTGTTTCACTCCTGAAATAGCCACTACAGCCAGAACTGGGCCAGGCTGAAGCCAGGAGCTTCTTCCGAGTCTCCCAGCTGGGTGCAAGGGACTTGGGCCATCCTCCAGTGCTTTTCCAGGCAGATGAGCAGGGAGCTGGATAGGAAGTAGAGCAGCTGGGAATTGAACCGGCACCCATATGGGATGCTGGCATCGCAAGTGGCAGCAGCTTAACCACCTATGCCACAGCACCAGCCCCTTGAACGTTTTATTCTAAATATGCTGGCTTTAGTAACACTCTGGATGTGTGTTTTTCTGCTCATTTCCATTCTAAATTTAAGTGCGTATTTCATGAATCTTTAATTAATACAGCAGTGCTTTGTAGAACTGTAACTATAATTAGTTGGGAATCCAACTAACTCTAAGAGCCTGGGTGAAGCTGGTTTCCCTCCTCCTCTCCCTTGCCTTTTTTTCCTTTTTTTCATACACATCTTTTCTTGGAAGCAAATAGAACAACTCTGTTTTTTAAAAAATATGGAATTCCTGTGTACAAAAATTCTTGTTGTATACCTGTTTAGTGTCTGTGGTTTTTTAAGTGACAAACTCTTCCTCTTCCTATTTTTTCCCCAATATAATTGTAAGACAGAGAAAACTGCTATCCCATGGCTCCCTCTTCAGATACCTACAACAGTCAAAGCTGGCAGCCAGCAACTCAATCTGGGTCTCCCATGTGGGTGGCAAGGACCAGGAATTTGAGCCGTCACCGGCTGCCTCCCAGTGCACATTAACAGGAAGCAGGAATGGGGAGCACAGACTGGAACCCAGGTAGTCCAGTAGGGGACATAACTTCCTAGCCACTCGGCTGAACGTCCACCCTTTTCTTTGTTTTAGGCCATATACTATCACATTTGTTCACATGAACAGTATCCATTAAAAAGCATTTTTGAATTTTTGAAAATTCATTTAAACAAGAATTAAAGTACATAGATAACCAGAAAGTGGCATCACTCTGTTCTTGCCTATTACCTTGGAGTGCTTATGAAAAAAAAATTTAGCATTTATTCAAGTTGGAAACCTCCTTCCAAAGTGGCAAGGAGGGGGGTTCCAGGGAGGAAGACCCCTGGAGTACTTATTAGCGAAGGTAGCTCCCTTTGAAAACCAGGGATGTTGAATGAGGATTTAAAACCAGGGAAGTCCAGGCCACCTCTTGGGCATCTCCAGCGTTTGCCCTCTGCCGTACAGGATGTCGTTCCCCTGTGTGACCCTCCCTCGGGATGTGGGATGAGACCCTTATGTGTGCTTCTGTGAACTTGTGCATTATACACCCAGCGTCAGGTTAACCTGTGCCCTACCTGCAGCTCGTCAGCACCCACCAGGAGCAGAGATACACCGGGGAGCAGGGCAATCTACCCCAGTGCCGGTACCTTTGTCAAATGCAGCCCTGTTCCTGTGTCCATTTTCTGTATTTAAAATCAGGGAATCTTCTTCCTCTTTGTAACCTGGCACATGGAGAACCCATCTTTAGTTGGCAGATTAAATTTAGTGGTCAGTTGTCTCACTAGCTGGAATGAGCACTTACTTTTACTAGTCCTGGTTTTTCAGTGTCTAAATGTCTGGGGTAATGCATCCCTGAATGCTGGGTCTGTAACCACCCTATGCCATAGTGTCTTCGTCCGTGTTCTGGTGCTATAACAAAATGCCTCACGGAGTCATTTATAAGGAAATGACATTTATCTTGGCAGCTGGCGCTGACGTGCGCTCGGCTTCTGGTGGGGCCCTTCGTGCTGCTACATGAAAAAGTGGAAGGCAGGAGAAGGCCAAGGAAGGCAAACATTCTTTGGCAGCAACCCATTCTCTCTCGATAGGAAACCCACTCCTGTGAGAATTATCCTACTAAGTAATTAATGCAAGAAAGACATTATTCCCTCTTAATGACTAATCACCTCTTAAACACCCTACCTCCCTTCACTGCCACAGTGATCATCAACAATCATGCTCAAACCATAGCACATGCTTATTTTCATGATTGTCATTTTCCTGTTGAGTGAACTGAATCTCAGAAGTTTCCATCTCCTGCCCGAGGCCGTTTTGCTGGTGAGTGGGCTTGGACTGGAGCAGCTGAGCCCCAGTGTGTGTCAGCTCCAGTGCTGTTGTGCTCAGCCTTTCAAACCTCCCTAAAGTGACACAGCGACAAAAAACTGCCTGTGTGCCCGGTCCCTGTTACGTACCTGCCCCCTTGGGCATCAAATCTCTATAGAACTTCCTGAGACAGTCCAGCAGAAGCTAAGCATTTCAGATAAGGAAAAAAGAAAAGTTGTAGAAGATCTACAGTTCCCTGACCGGTACCTACTTTTTCCAGAAAGTTCTAGAGAGATGGGCATTGGACCTAGTGCCTAAGATGTTGGTTAGGGTGTTGTGTCCCACTTCAGAGTGTCTGGGTTCAACTCTTGACTTCAGCTCTTCACTACAGCTCTCTGCCAATGCAGATCCTGGGAAGTACTGGTGATGGCCCAAGTGGTTGGGTTCCTGTCACCTGCGTGGGAGACTTGGCTCAAGTTCCTGCTCCCAGCTTTGGGCATCTGGGGAATGAACCAGTAAATAGAAGCCTCCTTTCTCTCTCCCTCCCTCCCTCCCTCCCTTCCCCCCCCCCCCCCCATAAGACTTTGGGGAGTTTAACTGTTGCATTTCGTGTAGTCCATCTGTAGTGAATGTGGCTTTTCCCCTTGACACTGCTGATGCCTGGGCCCCTTGTTCGGAGTGCCGGCCACTGCACCAGCACTGGCCTGTCCACTCTTTGGTGGGCTCCTTTTGCCATGCAGACACGCCACCAGACCGTATGACTATTTGCACGCAGTTCTGGGCGCAGAGAAACCACAGAACTTATATTTTAATCGATAATGAGAGAAAGTTTCCAGAGCCACGTGGTGGTAGGTTTATACTGGTATGAGAATGAAGCTGTCTTTGTAGTAGCTTTGTCCTTCCATGCTGCTCATAACAGTGCTCTTTTTTTATTATTATTATTCCATTTATTTATTCTTTTGCTCAACCATTCTTTCCTGCAGTGCTAGCTACTGGGGATACCAAAATAAAATACGCTTCCCTGCTATTGAAAAGCTTCAGTTATTACAAATGAAATGAGGGTGTGAACCACATTGTTGTCATTTTTCTAAGACATTTCAAACAATGTAGAAGAAAGTAGAAATAGCCCAAGATACTTCGTAATGGAAAGTGATTTTTATTTTGTCTATTTAAGTTCCTTTCTCAAATAATCCCATTTTTAATACAGTTGTTTAAAAAAAATAATAAAAACAAATGAAGTTGATAAAACAGACCAGAGTAGTCCCCAGTACCCACCAGGAGGCAACCTAGGCTCTTTGTCAGATCAGTGAATTCGTGGAGGAGAATTCAGCTTTGGGGGATTCCAGTGTAACGTTCACCATACCTTTGCTAGAAGGCTGGGTTCATTAAGCTGTCTTTTTTATTTTTCACTCAAAGAAAAAACAAAAAGGCCAAATATCACTTGAACAAATAAAGCTAGGAAGCTAGATAAAGGAAGAAGAAATGGCATTAAGTAGTAGAAAGAAAGCATTTTTTTTTTTAATTTTTTGACAGGCAGAGTGGACAGTGAGAGAGAGAGACAGAGAGAAAGGTCTTCCTTTGCCGTTGGTTCACCCTCCAATGGCCGCCGCGGCCGGCGCACCGCGCTGATCCGGATTGGGTTGACTTGAATTTTAATGCATGCTGTTTTCAAGCTGCCTGGCTAGAAGGTTGCTTCCTCTTCTATTTCTGTCTGACCCAGCCTCTCGTAGTCACATTGTTGCGAAATGATGATTGCAGTATTTGAAAAAGGTTTCTAAGTTCAGAAACAGCCTTCCTGCCCCTTACATCGGTGTAGGAAAGTAAGCCCTGGCGTGTTCAAAGTTGAGGGCATTGCTCGGGCAAGGCTGTTTCCTTGTAACTGCTGCCTTCGGGTCCTGGTGGGGAAGCCAGGCCTCCGCACTGAACAGGATCTGGCTTTGTGTGGCAGCTGCTGTTGTTTCAGAGTGGCAACTGAAATGACTAATGCTAACCAAACAAAAGCAAAAGGTCACACTTCAAACTGAAGCTAATGTTTAACTACGTCACTCTTTGTCTGAGCCTCTGCTTCTAGGCCGGCAGGCACTCTGACAGTTTTCTTACCAAGAGACCCTTGTATGTTCTGTGGCATGAAAATGCACTTGGGATGCAGGAATGGGAGACCACTTACAGATGACTGAGACCAGGGACTTCTGAAAGTGCAGGCAAATTGTAATTAAGAGATAAGTTTAGGGGCCGGTGCTGTGGCGTGGTAGGCTAAGCCTCTGCCTGTGGTGCAGGCATCCCATGTAGGCACTGGTTCGTGTCCCCACTGCTCTTCTTCCAATCCAGCTCTCTGCTATGGCCTGGGGAAGCAGGAAAAGATGGCCCAAGTGCTTGGGCCCCTGCAGCCACATGGGAGACCTGGAGGAAGCTCCTGGCTTCAGATCTGCCAGGTCTGGCCATTGCAGCCATTAGGAGAGTGAATCAGTGGATGGAAGATCTTTCTTTCTCTGTCTCCTCTCTCTGTCTGTAACTCTACTGCTCAAATAAATAAGAAAAAAATTTTAAGGAAAGATAAATGTAATTACTTTGCAAAAAAATGAAATCCATTGATATGAAGAATCTTCAAAAAGTTTATGAAAAATGTGCTGTTACAAAAGCATTGATGGATTTCAAAAAAATATTCCTTTAAAGGATTTATGTATTTGAAAAGCAGTTACAGAGAGACACAGAGAAAGAGATCTTCAACCGCTGGTTCACTTCCCAGATGGCCACAACAAGCTGGGCCAGGCTGAAGCCAGGAGCCAGAACTCCATTTGGGTCTCCAGCGTGGATGGCAGCGTCCTTTCTCAGTCGCATTTGCAGTGGGCTGGCTCAGCACTGGAGCAGCCGAAAGTCGGACCGGTGCTCATATGGGATGCTGGCCACATCCTACTGTGCCACAACGCTGGCCCCTCAAAAATGTTTAAGTACTCTCATATGGTTTGAAATTGAAAGGGAAAGAATAGCATTTACACACCAGCTTAATGATTATGTAAGCTTATATTTGCAAAAGTTTTTTTTATGAATCTATTTTGACACAAATTCTAAAACCTTAATGTCTAAAAACCACCCTTCACACACCAATTTCTGATTGAGTCTCTAGTATTTGTGGACTGTCTGGGTTTTGATTTGAGCATAGAACCATCCTGCTGCCACACCGAATGGTACGTGGGTGTAGCGTCTAAGTTCAATTACGTCCCACATGTACCACTACCTACTTGTGATTTTGAACTAGGAACAGGAGCGCCCTTGTCAGTTCCTCCATCAGGAGAATGGAAATGGTCTTTGGCGCCGTATTCTAGGGGAAGAGAAGGCATATTGCAGAAGGATGTTTCTCAAGTTTTCAAGAACAAATCATATTCTGAAGGACACAAGGAATTCCTTTCTCAAGGAATCCTGTTGTGAATCCCTTTGCAATGAAAGGTTATTTTCACGAGCAAACATAATCTGCCATCATCCTGTCCGTGTATGTATTCAAACGCTGGCACCAGGTTTTCTGAGCACACTGTGCTCGGCTTGCTTTATTAGACTTGCAGCAGTGTGCGGCAGGCAGCTGGCCTAGCAGGTAAGGTGCTGCTTGCGACACTTGCAGCCCCGATGAGCATGCCTGGGTGTGAGTCCCAGCTCCGCTGCAGCCCAGCTTCCTGCTAACGTGCATGTTGGGAGCCAGCAGATGATCGTTCAGGTAGACCTAGCTTGAGTTTCTGGCTCCAGCTTCAGCCTCATTCCAGCTGCTGCTGTCAGTGTCATTCGGGGAGTGAGCCAGCAGATAGAACTCTACGTGTCTAGGTGTCTTTCAAATCAATAAAATAAACTTAAAAATGTTTGAGTAGCCCTGCATTAGTAATTGTCATGTAGCTAGTAGGCGGTGTTTAAGCTGCTACCTCTAATGAGTAGGCACAAGCTTTCTTAGAGCAGACGCACTATGTGGTTATTAGTGCACAACAGTTACATAATAACAAATATAAAACAGAACACGGTATCTGCTTTCTGCATCATTAGTTTAAAAACCCATTATCCTTGTATATTTCACACTGTCTGTGTCATGTGCACTTTCCCACTGAAATGTAGACACTATTATCTATGTAAATGCTCTAACATTTTGCCCATAAAACCTTTGAAAATGAATTTCCCTGGGTTCTTTAAATTGAAATTTTAAAAATTATACTGTCCAGCTGATAATTTGTGCTTCTAAACTGTAACCACAAGGTTCTCTGCAAAGAGAAGATCTTTGAAAAAGTTCTGTCTTGGACCCACTGGAATAATAACAATAAATGGCTTTGAGAATTTCCTGTAGCCAGGTACTTTTTTTAAGTACATTATATGCATTATCTGATTTAACCCTAGCAAACATGTAATTGATAACATGCTGGCCAATTTTGAGATATTAAGACAAAGGCTTGGGGAGATGAAGTGATTTATTTAAGTGAGAGGATTTGTTTCTCAAGTGATGGAGCCGAGACACTAAGCCAGGAGCCTCCCGTAATCCCAGGTTCTCGCTCAAACATCTGGATTGTGTGAATTCTTGTCCTTAAAGATTTCCATTTGAGAACTGAATTCAGTAGATCTTTAAAAGATACGCCCTGAGCATGCTTCTGACTTAACACGAAGCCAGCAGTAGGCCATGAGACAGTTTGCAGAACTCTTCGAAAGCTTAGAAGAATGCTAGGGAAGCTGGGGAGTGGAAGGAAGGAATGGCTTCCCAGGAAGTTCACTTTGCATCACCCTCCACCAGCAGGCGTTTCTGACTGTTAATGCTGGCTATAGCCAAGCCTGTTGTCAGGAAGTGAGAGTAGGAAAGAGAGTCAGATAGACGGAGCGGGTGCTTGGTCTTCAGCCTGGCTTGTGCTTCAGTTATCTGACCTCAGTCAATCTAACGCTCAGTCTCCCAGCCTTTTAAAAGGGACAACAATCAGGGGTAGGCTTTTGGCACAGCAGTTAAGAAGCCACTTGGGACACCCAGGGCTTACATCCGGGTGCCTCGTTCAAATCTTGGCACCACTTCTGATTCCAGCCTCCTGCTAATGCACACTCCAGGAGGCAGCAGGTGGTGGCTCAAGTGTTGAATTTATGCCGGAGGGGTGGCTGCCATTACCGAAAGCATTTCTAAACCATACGGTTAAGGAAGCTCTCTGACAGATTATTGCTTCGAGTTCATCTCCTTCCCTGCGGGGAGGGCTGTGTTGAAGCCATCTGCTCCCTTTCACTGCTGCCCCACTCTTAGTGCGTGAGGTGACATAGGCTCTGCAGCCACTTTTCCAGGAATACCGCTGGCGGAACAGTATCTTGTTCAGAAATTGTCCCGCTGTGCTGAACAATGGTGATCAACAGAATGTCTTGTTCCTCAAGTGCTCAATGAAATGGACTTTCAGCATTGTAATTCATTCTGTAACAGCAGTTCATATTTGCAATAATGTAATAGATATGTTACAGTAATGTAATGTGATAACAGTGAGTTCCTAGTATAGGCGGATAGGAGAGCTTCTGGCAGAATTTATATCTGTCTCTAATTAAACCAGAGATGTACAGATTTTTCAGTCCTTGTCTACCTGTTATAGCTCAGTTACCCTTTGGATTTTGTTTAACCTGTGGGTCATTCCTGCTTGTACATTTACCTAGGCCTCTGTCTGAGCTTTGGCCTCCAGTAAATGTTTGTTGAGAGAATGTTTGTGACCTCCTAGGGCTGACCACCTGGTGTGGCTTTGTAAACCCCCACTCTACCCTGCTGTCATTGTCCCCAGCAGGGTGTTTTGTCTCTCTGAATAGTTGTTGACATTGATTAGATTATTAAGAAGGAAGTCACAATCTATTTATTTGACTAAGACTTATTGTCTTACATACCAAGCTTCAGGGATCCTATGGTGACCAAGAAGAGCCATTGTTTTCTTGGAGTTTAGGTTCTAGTCACTAAAGATGTAGAAAAATAATGGCAGGAGTGGTGTGTGTTGGTGAGAGGGGGATGTGTACCCCAAAGCATCGATTTGGCCTGGATACAGAACTTCAGGTTCATCTTGTGCCTTTAATTCCTAGACACTCACTTTGGATGAGTGGCTTCACCCCTCCCGTGGTATACAGCAGGCATGCCTGGGAGCCCCCAGCAAAAAATGCCTCCTTTCCAGGATGTGTTGTTAGAACTGCCGGAGAAAATGGAACCTCAGGGCTTTGTGTGTGTTTAGCCAACACAGCCGCTCACTGAATGCTGTGCTTTCTGCAGCCTCAGCACAGGGAAGGGCCCCTGCAAACGAACTCTTCCTCTGGTTAGCGGGGGCTGGGCGGCAGGTGTGGCCCGGAACGCCATACTCCACCGGCTCTTCAGCCTTCCAGAATTTCACCTAAGTAAAAGACAGTCAAGGATGTCCCTCTCAATAGAACAGGGGCCCCCAGGTAACATGGTGGGGGGCAGGCTTTGCTGACCTCAGCTCTGGTTTGGGGCCCCCTGCAGAACTCCAGGTGTTCTGCCTCCATGCTGAGCCGAGCTCCTTTCTACTTTGGAACTCTGGCTAAGAGACAAGAGTCAGGGCCAGAGCAGGAGGGGGCTGGCGACGTTTACTCGGGTGGGTGGGGGTAGCCTGGGCGGGGGGTACAGGGCAGTTAGATAAATGCTCTGGGTGAGGCCAAATCTTGGAAACTTTCTCAGAAGCTGCTCTTCTTTTATCCCCCCTGACCCCCGTCCCCAACCCCTTGATTAGTGATAACATCTTCCTTCATGAAACAATTTTTTTTTTGTAAACCATGAGTTTATTCTCAATTCTTTTTGACAAATGCCACCCTAAAACTTGAGTTACAGCCTTGAAGTGACATTCTTTAAAAAAAAAAAATGCTGGCCTCTTAAAAAAAATGTTATGCATTTTATTTGAAAGGCAGAGAGACAAAGAGAGAGATCTTCCATCTGTTGGTTCACTCCCCAAATGCCCACAGAAGCGAGCACTGGGCCAGGCCAGCCCAGAACGCCATCTGGATCTCCCGTGTGGGTGGCAGGAGCCCAGGCACTTCAGCCGTCACGTGCTACCTCTCTGAGTGTGCATTGGCAGGAAACTGAATAAGAAACAGCACAGCTGGGACTTGAACCAGGTACCCTGATGGGAGGTGCAGGCATCCCAAGCAGGGTCTTAACCTCTATGCCAGATGCACACCCAGGTGACTTTTTTAAGCAAGTTATTTAAGTACTAGGTATTACCAAATGTCATTTAGTCCCAGAACCAGTCCTCCAAAATAGATGCTGTTACGGGAACTGTCTCAGAGATGTGGAAATGGAGCTGAGATCATTTGCCTCATGAGACATGATTTGTAAGTGGTACAATCATGATTTGAATTCTTATTTCTTAACTACAACATCTTTGCTCTTAATAGCTAGGTATGTATTTGTCCTATCTGACACTGTAGGTGTTAAGGCATGCTTAAGAAGTGCCTGTGGGGCCGGCGCTGTGGCATAGCGGGCTAAGCCTTCTCCTGCAGTGCCAGTATCCTATATGGGCCCCAGTTCTAGTCCCAGCTGCTCCTCTTCCGATCCAGCTCTCTGCCTATGGCCTGGGAAAGCGTAGAAGGTGGCCCAAGTGCTTGGGCCCCTGTACCCATGTGGGAGACCTGGAGGAGGTTCCTGGCTCCTGGATTTGGATTGGCCCAGCTCTGGCCATTGTGGCCATCTGGGGAGTGAACCAGCAGATGGAAGACCTTTCTCTCTGTCTCTCCCTTTCTGTAACTCTGCCTCTCAAATAAACAAGCATAATCTTTTTTAAAGAATTTTTTTAAAAAGAAGTGGCTGATAGAAAAGATAAAATTTCATGATACGAATAAGAAACAACAAAATACAAATCCAGCCACAAAGAAACAATGGATAAACACATTCTGCAACCTTCCACTAAGTTAACTTCCAAGCTTGTGGTAGAAGATGCTGTCCCCCCCCTCCCCCAACACACACACACTGTACATATCTCCAAATTGCAGTTTGTCAGTTGGTCAGCAAATAAAGTTCTCCCAGGAGTTCCACATTGCATATGTATACATCTCAAACGCACGTGTGCACCCCATCTCCCCGCCCTGAGAGCCGGGACCAGTGTTAGCTGGCATCCTGAGCACTTCTGGAATAAACTCATGCCTGTTTCTGATCCTAGGGAAAGACTGCTTTGTAAATATCAAAACTATTTCCTAGTTCAGTGATAACCTGTGCCCTCCAAAGCGTCCCCATTCGAAGGTAGAATCTTAATGGAAGGTGCCGTGAACCAGTACTGAGAGGGGATTCAGGGTGGGTGTTGTGGCACGGCAGGGTAAGCTGCCACTCGGGACACCCACATTCTGTGTCTGAGCACCAGTTCAAGTCCCAGCTCTTGCACTCTGATCCAGCTTCCTGCCACTGTGCCTGGGATGCAGCCTGGGATGGCCTGAGCACTTGGGCCCTTCTCCCCTATGTGGGAGGCCCAGGTGGAGGTTCAGGCTCCTGGCTTTGGCCTAGCCCAGCCCCAACTATTGTGTTTATTTGGAGCATGAACGGCAGGTGGAAGATCTGTCTCTGTCTCTCTCCTCTTCTCTGTCACTCTGCCTTTCAAATAAATCAATAAGTCTTTTTTTTTATAAATGGGGGGAATTAAAATCCATGACAATGCTTTAAGTCTGGGTTGACCTCGAGTTTTGTTTTAACCCAACAAGTTCAAACAAATTCGAGGTAATCATTGAGAATTATAGTTTGGTTTGAAAGTATGTTGTTCTGTGCTTGTTTTACCTGCCCAACTGTGCATACCTGACTTGTTTCAAGTCTATTACCTGACTTATTAAATGCTGGCAGCCTTTGGGGGAGACTAATGCATCATTAGTGTGAGGTCAGCTAAGGGCTAGGAGCCCCCCCTTGGGAGACCTGGCAGCCGTGTGGCTGGTTGGACCTTTGGCATCCAGTGTGGCAAGTCTCTCTAGGTTCTGGAAGAGCCTCTGCAGAGTGCCGTAGCCAAGGGCTGGGTGAGAAGCAGGCTTACCCCGGGATGGCTGGAGCTGCCTAACCATGGGAAAACCGCCTGCTGTCATGAATGGTGTCTGTGTGGCTCTGATACACCTGGTCTCCCCAGAACTCACCGGCTAGGACTCTCACTCTGGCTAGTTTAACCTCTTGTCTGTTTTCCTATAAACACAAGAATCCGACTTAGCGCGAGAGTCTTACTTCAA
Organism: Oryctolagus cuniculus; assembly: GCF_964237555.1. Lineage (NCBI taxonomy): Eukaryota > Metazoa > Chordata > Mammalia > Lagomorpha > Leporidae > Oryctolagus > Oryctolagus cuniculus. The sequence continues at coordinate 34,223,609 of NC_091433.1, read as the reverse complement.
GTTCAATGCCTTAGAGTTTTTTTTTTAATTGAAGTTCAAATTCTTGTGGTAACGTTCCTTGATCACAGAGCGCCCGGGTCTGCACTGGGAGCCTTACACGTAACTTGCACTGCCTCCTCACCGTGCCCCTGTGATGAGAGGCGTGTAGGGCCCCGTGTGATGTGGAGGCTCAGCCAGCCAGGCCGCTGCTTGACCACAAGCGTTCACTGAGAACCTACTTCATCGTTCCCCGCCTCACTTTCTTGTCTTTAAGTTGGAGAGCCGCGTGTTGCCCCACATAGACACTGTGGGGACTGGCGTGAGTTCATCCACCTAAAGAACACAGCACTCTCTGGGCACGGAATGCACCTGTCACCATTTTAAAGATGGGACCACAGAGGCTTAAAGAGGTGAAACGGCTTTTCCCCAGGTTCCCCGCTGGTAAGTGGAGGAGCCAAGGTGCGGCCCAGGGCTCAGACCCTGGAGAGCCTGCATTTCTTCAGCGTACAGGGAAGCCTCCAGGAGACTGCCCAGCCCACTGAGAAACCACCACCTTACACGGACCACACGAGGAAGTCTGTGCCACCTGTCCAGATGCTTTGTTTTCTTCGCAGGCCAGGTTCAACCTTGCCTTTTCACAATTTACTTATTTACTTTCCTTGCATTTGAAAGGCAGGGAGACCAAGACCTTCTATTCACTGGTTCACTGCACAGATGCCCACAGTGACCAGTGCTGAGCCAGAAGCCCAGAACGCAATCCAGGTCACCCACGTGGGTGGCAGGAAGCCATACACTTTGAGCCACCGCCTTCCGCCTCCCAGGATGCTCATTAGCAGGAAGCTGGATCAGAAGCAGAGGACATGGGGCTTGAACCAGGCACTCCAGTGTGGGTGCAGCTTCAGCGCTGTGCCAAACGCCCACCCCAAGGTTCAGCTTTTGAAGCCTCCTTATCTCTCATGGTGTCCACACTTCCGCCCAGACCCTGGCATCTCCCATGCTCCTCAGGCACTTTCCCCAGCCGGCCACACGCCTGTGCATATTCAACCTTTCTAAAGGAAGTGTTCTGGGCTGATCTTGCGGAGCAGAGGGCTGGGGGTGGCTGGGCTTTTACCTCCGGGAACCATGGCCTTATTATACACAAGCCGACACTGTCTCTGCTTAGCGAGCGGGAGTACCGAAATGGCCTAAATCCTCAGCTAGGAGTGTCTGAAGCGTGACTCAGCAACCCGAGTTCAGCTGATTCAGAGGTAAGCTCTGTAAGAACAGTGTCTCCGGTGCCTAGCACCATACCTGACACGTGGCAGCACTCCGCAAGTGCCTGCTGGATGAATGGATACATGAAGAACAATCCTCGCTGTCTCTGGAAATCCCAAGAATGACCGTCCACTTGTACGTGCTAGGAGCTGAGCCAGCCACATCCGCTGATCCAGGTCTCCTGCAGCTGGCCAAGGGAGTTAGGCTTAGGAGGCGTGGGAACACAGCTCGAGAACAGTGTCTCAGATGTGTTAGAACTTAGAAACTGATCTTAAAGCAGTCACTGCTGAGCACAGGAACCCGAGGGGAGAGTGACTGACGCTAAGCAAGCTCAGTCTGTTACTGAGCCTCGTGGAGCCCTGCACATCTAGACCAGGGCCAGAGGAGGAATATTTTAGGTTTCCTGGGCCGTACTGTCTCTGTCTCAACTGTCAGTTCTGCCATTGCAGTACAGTGGCAGCCATGGATAATTTTTTTTTTAAATTTTATGATTGTGTTCCAATAAAACTTTATTTATAAAACAAACAGTTGGCAGACCATATATGCTCCATGCTGTAGTCTAAATCCTGCAGAATTGTAGTAAGTTCAGCATTCCATTGCATGTCTAAGAGAAGGGTCCTATTAGCTGTAGAGTTGCTTTTCTCAAGGCATGAAGTAAATCGTTTGTCTTTTGATGCCTTTGGTCTCAAGAATGCACTGAGCAGGGGCTGGTGTTTAGCATAGCACCTGCATCCCTGGTCAGAGTGCCTGGTCCACGTCCCAGCTCTCCTTCCTGTTCCAGCTTCCAGCTAGTGTGCACCCTGGGAGGCAGCAGATGATGGCTCAAGTATATGCCACCCATATGAGACAGCCAGATTGAGTTTTAGCTCCTGGCTTCAGCCTGGCCCAGCCCTCGCTGTTGTGGGCATTTGGGGAATGAACGACCAGATGGAAGTGCTTTCTTGGGTGCAAGTTTCTCTCTCTCTCTTTCTCTCCCTCTCACTTCTCTCACTCTCACTCTCACTCTGTGTGTGTGTGTGTGTGTGTGTGTGTGGTTCTGCCTTTCAAATTTTTAAAAAAGATGTATTCATTTATTTGGAAGGTAGAGTTACAGAGAGGGAGGGAGAGAGAAAAAGCCAGAGGGATATCCACTGGTTCACTCCCCAAATGGCCACAACAGCTGGAGGTGGACCGATCCAAAGCCAGGAGCCAGGAGCTTCTTCCTGGTCTCCCAAGTGGGTACAGCAGCCCAAGCACTTGGGCCATCTTCTACTGTTTTCCCAGGCCACAGCAGAGAGCTGGATCAGAAGAGGAGCAGCCAGGACATGAACTGGCACCCATATGGGATGCCGCTGCCTTTCAAATTTAAAAAATAAATTTTTAAACATTTATTGAGCAGCACACTGTGTGACTGATTCACTTAACTGTGGTGTATTGGACATGGTGATAAGGAGAATAGAGGTTATAGATCATACAATCTCTTCAACGTGTTAAAGTGACTATACCATTTTCTAAAAGCTTCTAATGAAATCCCAATTTCATTGACTCTTGTTTTTGTCCTTTTTGTGTCTCTAAGCCTTCCTTCCCCCCGTTCCCCAGATGTCTTGGGCAGTAAACACACATAACTAAACGTGCCGTGTTAAACTGGTTGGTCAGCGACACGATGGCCAGTCACACTGCTGTGCAGAGGTCACCAGCGGCCCTTTCCAGAACTCTCTATCATCCCTGCCTTAAACCCACTCCTGTTACACAGTAATTCTCCCCTCCCCCGCCCCTCGGCCTCCCGTCCCCACTGTGCTACTTTCTATGACTCTAACGACTCCAGGTACCTCACCTGGGCAGAACCCTAGGGCTTTCGTCCTTTTGTGTCTGGCTTGTTTCACTTAGCATAATGTCTTCAGGATTCTTCCATGTTGTAGCACCTGTCAGAGCCTCCTTGAAGGCTGGGTCATGGTTTGTGGCATGTGTCTCCTGCATCTTGTTTATCCACTCAGTGAGGGACGTGTGTGGTGGTTGCTCCTTTTGGCAATGGTGAGTTATGTTGCTGAAACATTGGTGTATAGATACTTTGCTTTTCATTACTTTGTGTATATACCCAGAAGTGGAATTGCTGAATCACATGGTAACTCTATGCTTAATTTTTTGAGGAACTATCTTACAGTTTTCCACAGTGGTAGCATCATTTTACAGCTCCCTTTCCCCCACATTGCCTGGGGTCTCAATTTCTCCACTTCCTCACCAACAGGTATTCACTATTTGATAGCAGCCATCCTAGTGGGTAAGAACTGGTAGCTCATGATGGTTATCACTGGTTTCTTATGCAATTGTAGCTGGTAGAAAAGAGCAGTCATTTGGTAATGACGTTCATCAGTGATGCAGTTTCCTGTTACAAAGTGCATGGTGCACGTCTGTGTGAGTGAGTGTGTGCTTCTGCTCCTCCCGGCTCCAGATTATGTGAGGTGCCTCCAAAGACAGGTTCAGAATACCATGAATGATATTCCCAGCCCAACCCATGGCATTGGGCATACAGAAAAAGCTTTGAAAGAGTATCGCGAGCTCAGAGTCGATGAACGTGAAGTGTACTGTAATGTCTCACGGTTTCCGAAACTGGGATACAAATCTCAATGCTGATCCTATGGAGGCCACAGAGGAGAAGGACACAGGGTCCAGATGGTGAAAGCACAGGGAGAAAGAGCTGTCCTGGCTCAGAGATGGAGGAAATTAGCTGTGACTACACTGGAATTTCTAGAGACAATTATGTTACACTAGCAGATTGCAGGGTAACTTTTCATTAAATTATTCAGACTGGGGTGTGTGTGTGTGTGTGTGTGTGTGTAAAATAGTAGTTCGTTACTGTTTTTTAGGATTGATTTATTTGAAAGGCAGAAAGAGTGAGGAAAAGAGAGATCTTCCGTCAGCTGGCTCACTCCCGAAATGGCTGCAATGGCCAGGGCTGGGCCAGACCGAAGCCAGGAGTCCGGAACTCTATCCGGGTCTCCCATGTGGTGGCAGAGATCCTAGTACTTGGGCCATCTGCTGCTGCTGTCCTGGGAGCTTTAGCCGGGAGCTGGATCAGAAGTGGAGCAGCTGGGACTTGAACCGGCGCCCATTTGGGATGCCGGCATTGCAGGCTCTGGCTTAACCTGCTGCACCACAATGCCAGCCCCAAATAGTAGTTCCAAAGTACAATTAGGAAAGCAGGCAGTCCCACTTCCCAGAAGAGCAGTAAATTCTATTCCTTTGAACTTCAGTTAATGTTTTATGTAGGACACAGTTAAATCTTGAATTGTCCCATATACTCTTAATATATGCGCTGGCATTTCCTTCCCAGGTCACAGATTATAAATACATGTGTGCTTTTACAAACAGTCCCTTTAAGATCTACAGCCTTATCTTCCGCGTGGACGGAGGGAAGGGTCTTCATTTTCATATGTGATAGTGAGATTCTCTTTCAACATGGAACTACCGTATCCTTTTCATATGCATACTAGAAAAAACCTTTATGACACTGGGATGTTGTCAAACCAGCCTTCAAGCACTCAAAGAACAGACTAAAAGAGTAGAAGCCACATCCAACAAATGTTTGTAAAGAACTGAGAACGCGTCTCAAAAAATTACTCAGAAATTGAGTTGGTTTGAAAGTTTACCTGGGAGTCTGGATGCAAGTTAATCACTGACATTTCTTCAGCATTTACCATGTTCTAGGCACAGTTCAAAGTGCTTTGCAGGTGCTTGTGTCAACTCACTTTTTTTTTAAAAAAAGATTTATTTGAAAAGGTTACGGGGTGGGGGTGGGGGAGTTCTACCATCCAATGGTTCACTCCCCAGATGGCCACAACGGCCGGAGCTGTGCCAGTCCAAAGCCAGGAGCCAGGAGCTTCTTCCTGTATCTCCCACATGGGTGCAGGGGCCTAAGGACTTGGGCCATAGCAGAGAGCTGGACAGGAAGTGGAGCAGCCAGGTCTTGAACCAGCGCCCATATGGGATGCTGGCACTTCATGCCAGGGCGTTAATCCACTGCGCCACAGCGCCGGCCCCACTCACTCACTCTTTTAAACTGAGGTTGAGACTGTCATTAGCATTCCCATTCCACAGGTAGAGAAACTGAGGCGCAGAACAGCTCCGCATCTTCATTCAGCTCACACAAGTAGGAGGTGCTGGAGCCGGGCTGCACACAATACTGTTGCACACAATTCCTGGCGCTACATCTTTAAAACTGAATGATGTTCCTGGTCCTAATTAGTGATGCAACCTTAGGCAGCCTGAATGTGCTGTGGTGAGAAGGAGGTTAAGGACGCAGAGGAAGGCGTGTGGAGGTTGCTTCCTGAGTCCCCCAGCTTGAATTGAATCTGGTGCTTTGTGGGCTGATTCCCCATCCATGAATGGTTCCTACTAACAGTTTTCCTGAATGACATTAGAAAAATCGACTAGCTTTTTTTTTTTTTTTTTTTTTTTTTTAAGATTTATTTATTTGAAAGGCAGAGTTACAGAGAGGTAAAGGTAGAAAGAGAGGTCTTTCATCCACTGGTTCACTCCCCAGACGGCCTCAATGGCCAGAGCTGTGTGATGCGAAGCCGGGAGCCAGGAAATTCTTTCAAGTCTCCCATGTGGGTGCAAGGGCCCAAGGACTTGGGTCATATTCCGGTACTTTTCTAGGCCATAGCAGAGAGCTGGATCAAAAGAAGAGCATCCATACGGGATGCCAGCACTGCAGACGGTGGCTTTACCCGCCACAGCGCCGGCCCCTAATGTGCTAGCTTTGACTATACTTTCTAGACCTGGCAATGTAAATGGACATTCTGTGTCGTCCAGTGCATAGTTCTGAACCTAAAACAGCATTTCCTCCAAGTTTTAACAGTTAAAAGCCTTCCTTGTAAATGCTCTGCTCTGTTTCCATTCCCACAATGAAAAGACCACCTTAAAAAAATGGCTGTGTTCCCCAAAATGATGCAATGAGGCTTGAAAGATGCTCTTACTAAAGGTGACCAATTTGAGTCGGGAGTGCAGGAATGAAGCTACAGACGCAGCCGTTGCTGCAGGGACGTGAGGTTTCCCCAGCAATGACTGCAGGTTCTCGCAATGTCAAAGCCGGTGGGTGCTGCGTAAAGCGGAAGTACCTGCTCAGTCCACTTTTTTTTTTCCCCTCAAGTCACTTCTGGTTTTTCCTGCAAAACAACTTGGCTATTTTAGGCTGTTTTGGGGCTGCTGCACTTGCAGAACGGCCTCCATCTTATTCTCACTTAGCTTTGCCATGGTGCCGTCCTGAACGTGCCAAAAAGTCTTTGTGATCCTGCAAAAAAAAAAAAAAAAAAAAAAAAAAAAAGGCGAAGGCACAGGTTCCGACCCCACTCACTCGTGCCCCCTTCTGCCTCCCCAGGTTCCTACCAGCCGTGGATGCCTTTGCCATTATGACCGCAGAGGATTCCACCGCAGCCATGAGCAGTGACCCCGGTGCTGCCGTGGCCTCGGTCAAGGTGCCCGAGGGCGTGGCAGGCGCGCCCAATGAGGCAGCGCTGCTGGCGCTGCTGGAGCGCACGGGCTACAGCATGGCGCAGGAGAACGGGCAGCGCAAGTACGGCGGCCCCCCGCCCGGCTGGGACGGGCCGCACCCGCAGCGCGGCTGCGAGGTCTTCGTGGGCAAGATCCCGCGCGACGTGTACGAGGACGAGCTGGTGCCCGTGTTCGAGGCGGTGGGCCGCATCTACGAGCTGCGCCTCATGATGGACTTCGACGGCAAGAACCGCGGCTACGCCTTCGTCATGTACTGCCACAAGCACGAGGCCAAGCGCGCCGTGCGTGAACTCAACAACTACGAGATCCGCCCGGGCCGCCTGCTCGGCGTGTGCTGCAGCGTGGACAACTGCCGCCTCTTCATCGGCGGCATCCCCAAGATGAAGAAGCGCGAGGAGATCCTGGAGGAGATCGCCAAGGTCACCGAGGGCGTGCTCGACGTCATCGTCTACGCCAGCGCGGCCGACAAGATGAAGAACCGCGGCTTCGCCTTTGTCGAGTACGAGAGCCACCGCGCGGCCGCCATGGCGCGCCGCAAGCTCATGCCCGGCCGCATCCAGCTGTGGGGCCACCAGATCGCCGTGGACTGGGCCGAGCCCGAGATCGACGTGGACGAGGACGTGATGGAGACCGTGAAGATCCTCTACGTGCGCAACCTCATGATCGAGACCACCGAGGACACCATCAAGAAGAGCTTCGGCCAGTTCAACCCGGGCTGCGTGGAGCGCGTCAAGAAGATCCGCGACTACGCCTTCGTGCACTTCGCCAGCCGCGAGGACGCCGTGCGCGCCATGAACAGCCTCAACGGCACCGAGCTCGAAGGCTCGTGCCTGGAGGTCACGCTGGCCAAGCCCGTGGACAAGGAGCAGTACTCGCGCTACCAGAAGGCGGCCAAGGGCGGCGCAGTGGCCGAGGCGGCTGCGCAGCCGCCCAGCTACGTGTACTCGTGCGACCCCTACACGCTGGCCTACTACGGCTACCCCTACAATGCGCTCATCGGGCCCAACAGGGACTACTTCGTGAAAGGTTAGTCGGGCCTCTTCCCTTCCCCTTGGGGTGGGGCGGGCCCCCGCCGGAACCCCAACCCCTGCGCTTGGCTTTCCAATCCGGGCTCTGCTATTTGCTAATACTCACGCAGTACCCCTCTGTAGCCTGGAAAGAAATGCAGCATTCGGGACCGAGCGGTAAAATCCAGGTGGGAATAGTGGGGGTAGAATGCAAGCCGCTACATTCTGCTTTTCCAGGGATCACCCTAAAGAGGGCAGGGACTCCTGGTATTTAAATGAAAAATCTACTTGTGGAATTTTTTAGGATGTCGGCAGGGACCAATTCCCCCCCCCCCCCCGCCCCCCAGCAATCATTTATTAAGATTTACTGGAACCAGGCATCACCTGGCAAAGGTCTGTGTGGGCCCTGCTGTCAGGTTAGCTGGGTCTGAGACTTGAGTCCTTGACCTCCCCAGGCCTGTTGTTTGAGGCGTACGCTAAGGACAGTGGGCTGGCAGATCCCTTTCCAGACCTGCCTCGTTCTTACTCTGGGAGGGTTTTTCTGAAGGTCCCTAGGAGCTCACCTTGCAGGGTGGTCCCGGACTAAGCAGGCTTAAGTCGGGGTGCAGATTCCTGCCCAAGGAGCCTGCTAGGAGCGTCTTGACCCAGCCCACTAAAGAGCAACTTGCACTCGGGGCTCACGACTGCACGCCTTGAGCCCCGTGTGCACGTCGTCTGCTCCTGTGCTGTCGCCACTGGCTGCTCATCATGTTTTGTGTTGTTACTATAAGCAGGCAGCATAAGAGGCCGAGGGCGAGGCGCAGCCGGCAACAGGACCCCAGGGCCCAGGGGTTCCTACCTCGGGGGATACTCTGCTGGCCGTGGGATATATAGCCGCTACCACGAAGGGAAAGGAAAGCAGCAAGAAAAAGGATATGAACTTGTGCCCAATTTGGAAATCTCTGCCGTCAATCCGGTTGCCATTAAACCGGGTACAGGTCAGTATACCCGGGGAGGACACCTCCTCCTGCCAAACCCCCACCCTGTCTTTGAAGGGAGCGCTCGTCCTGTCAGTACCGCGATGGCTCTTCTCACGGGCGACCAGGGACCAGGCAAGAGGGAGGTTGCTGTCGGTGCCTTCTCATCTGGAACGAAAGGGGGTGGTTTCGCTCTGAGCGTGTAGGAAGGTTTTTCGGAAGGCAGTCACTGGTTGGTAGTTTTGCCCTCGAGCTGTGGCCAAGTGCACAGAGTTCGGGGTGGGAGCAGGGGAGAGAATATGAAGTTCTCTGTATCTTCTGTCAACTAAGACCTGGCTTCTCCTTACTTAAGCCAATTTCTGCCCCAGCTGTCAGAAGCCAAGGGGCCATGGCCAGCTTTGAGAGTTGTTGGGAAGGATAGAAAAATCCCCCTTGAAGAGCAAGTAGCATCCTGGCCCCTTGCCGAGGTCTGAGCCAGCAGGAACACCCGGTGACCAGGCAGGGGGACCCCCTTACAGCTGCTCACTGCCTTCTCTCATGGGCTCGGTAGGTGGGGGTTAGGGACACTCAGTTCATTCAAGCCGAGGACCTTGAAGTTTGCTTTCACCCCCAGGCTCCCAAACCAGTTGCCCATGTTGTGAGTGCCCTTGGGTCTCCCAATGTAATTGTAACAAGAAGCTTTAATTCTGTTGTGTGAGTGCAGCTCAAACTCGTTGCCAGCACAAACAAGCATCCCAACTGGGAGAATTCAGTCTGTGGGCAATTGAAATGGTCCTCTGCCCACCCCCAAACATGATTTACTTGAAAGGCACAGTGACAGGGAGAGCGAGCTTCCTCCTTCCGGTTCACTCCCCAAATGCCTGCGATGCTGGGGCTAGGCCAGCCTGAAGCCAGGAGCCAGGACCCCCAAGGACTTGGACCATCATCCACTGCTTTCCCCCAGCACATCAGCAGGGAGCTGGGATTCAAACCAGCACTCTGGCAGGGGATGCCTGCGTCACAAACACTGGCTTAACCCCCTGTGCCACAGTGCCCACCCCTGGTTAAAATTTTAAATGTTTTATTGAATGGCTGTGCCATTGATTATCTTGTAGTTCTTTGTCTCTTTGGTCATGTCAACCTCTGTTGGAATATAGTCCTGGTAGGAGAAACAACATACGTGAAAAGATTCTTTATGCATTCATCTCATTCTTGCATATCCTTTCAACACACACAACATGTACGTACACAAATCCCCCGACTGAGGGCTGGGGTCTTTTCCTTTTATTCTCTCCTGATTGTATACTGACATTCAGTAAGTGCTGTTTGAATCTCTGGTTGAAATCAGTCCTGAATTTCACTTACAGAAATTCTTTGAATTGGCCGTTTCTACCAAAAAAATGCCCAGTCCATCCATTGTATGATTTACTATTGAGTGTATGTTAGAAAATAGAGAATTTTCCATTCTTCCTAAGTTCATTTTTCCCCTTGCGTCAGTGGTGTTACAATCTGAAGTTCAGGGTGGGGAGGCTGTGCACAGGTCTCAGTTCTGGGACTGAAGCCCTCAGGAGCACCTGTCAGAGTGGATAGGGCAGTGGTGAGCCATGGACGAGCAGAGGCCCTGTCCCATGAGGTGGGCCTCTAGCCGCAGATCTTCCGTCCTATGCTGAGCCGCTTTCCTCAGGGTCAGGAAGCCCTTTCTCGCTTGCCAAGAGTAAGAGGCAAAATGAGACTTTCTGTAGAAGTAGTCAAATCCTGGTACAAAAGGCAAACTGTAACTTTGCGTGCAGGTCCTGTAACTGCGCGCTCCATTCCCAGGTGGTTCCTTTGGAAGCACAAGCAGAGGGAATTCCCCCTTGGCTTGTTCCCGAAGGCCCGCGACTGCCACCCAGGGCTTGTAAAAATCTTGCAGGGCAGGCGACACAGCCTCCTCGCTAACTGACCTGTTTTCCCTCTTGCTCCTTTTGCAGTGGCCATCCCTGCCATTGGGGCCCAGTATTCCATGTTTCAGGCAGCTCCGGCCCCTAAAATGATTGAAGATGGCAAAATCCACACCATGGAGCACATGATCAGCCCCATTGCTGTGCAACCAGACCCGGCCAGTGCTGCCGCCGCTGCCGCCGCCGCCGCTGCCGTCATTCCTGCCGTGTCAACGCCGCCACCTTTCCAGGTAGAGTTCTTGCTGCAGGCAGTCGGCGCCGTGTGTGTGCGCGTGCGTGTGTGTGTGTGTGTGTATGTATGTGTGTGTGTGTGGCCTTTCTGGAGTGCACTCCTCAGTACTCAGCACTCAAAGTTTACCGTGTGCTTAACTCTGTTAGTATTGGATTGGGTGACATGAATGATTTTTTAGTATGAATCCTAAGGGAAAAGAAAAATTATAAGAATTGTACTGCTTCAAGGTCAGTGTTGTGGCCCGCTGGTTAAGCCACCCCTGCTTGCGAGGCCCACATCCCGTACCAGAGTGTTGGTTTGAGTCCCGGCCGCTCCACTTCTGATACTTAACGTGCCCAGGAAGGTAGCACAACATGGCCCAGGTGCTTGGGCCCCTGCCACTCTAGGTGGGAGTGTTCCCAGCTCCTGGCTGAAGCCAGGAGTTGTGACTGTTCAGAGAGTGGCCCAGCAGATAGAAGATTTCTTTCTCTTTTGAGTTTCAAGTCAGTAAGTCCTTTTTTTAAAAAAAAAAAAAAAAAAGGTACTGCCCCAATATTACCGTTTTATGCATACGATTCCCCACCCCCCACCCCCCACAATGTCCGATTACGTAGACTTTTGTTTCAATGGCACTGGAACAGTTACAGCTCGTGTTGGTGAGGAACTGACAGCAAGTCCAGGGAGGGGGTTCACCTTTCCCCTGCCAGACTGCAGCTCGGTGAGGATTACTGCAAGACGTTCACCCCACACATACAGGAGTCTGCGCCCTTTGTGTCTGGGGAGGGAGACGCTCTCCAGAGGTAGAGATGAAGCTTTTTCTTTTTTTTTTGGACAGGCAGAGTGGACAGTGAGAGAGAGAGACAGAGAGAAAGGTCTTCCTTTTCCGTTGGTTCACCCCCCCAATGGCCGCTGCAGCCGGTGCACCATGCTGGTGCCAGGTGCTTCCTCCTGGTCTCCCATGCAGGTGCAGGGCCCAAGCACTTGGGCCATCCTCCACTGCACTCCTGGACCACAGCAGAGAGCTGGACTGGGAGAGGAGTGACCAGGACAGAATCCGGCGCCCCGACCGGGACTAGAACCCGGGGTGCCGGTGCCGCAGGCGGAGGATGAGCCTAGTGAGCCGCGGCGCCGGCCGAGATGAAGTTTTACGGAAGCTGCCCCCGGTGCTCTCCTCCAGCGCTATCCCTCCTATTTCCAAACTCTTCTTCCTACCCCCCTTGCTCAGGAAGTCCTTATGTACGGTTCCTCCTGGAGAATCTTCCCAGCCCGGCCTCCCGCACTCCCGTTCCTGCCTTATCCCTTGGCATGTGGCTGTCACTGTGTTCTATCTCCGCAGCTGAACTGAGACTGGTCCAGCCCCAGAGGTGTGTCTTAGGTGTCTTTCCTCAGTGCATAGCGCATAGGGAGCGTACCACAGCCCCTTACCACCAGTCACAAATACTCGGGCCCAGATGGATTAAGAAGTCACAAGGCACACATTTGGAAAACTAAGATTCTTAGACTTAACGCTCTGAAAATTCCCATTTGGTCAAACTGGCCTGGGCTTCTAGAGGTGGTATTTTTTACCAGTTCCTCAGTGATTGAGAAACAGAGCCAGGCTGATGAACCACACTGAGGTGCTGTTTATGTGGCTACTCTGCACGCCACTCTTGGCTGCATTGTTTCAGAAAAAAAACCAGTTGAATTTGCCATAGACTACCATCTACTGGTTCACCCCTCAAATGCTCCCAACAGCCAGGGCTAGGCAAGGCCAAAGTCATGTGTCTGGAACTTGATCCACATCCTGCATGTCAGTGGCAGGAACCCAAGTTCTCTACCTCCTTGGGTGCACAAGAGCAGGAAGCTGGATCAGAAGTGGAGTAGCTGGGACTCAAACCAGGCACTTGGATATGGGATGCAGGAGACTAAAAGCAGCAGTTTAACCACTGAGCCCAATACCTGCGCCTTGAATATTCTCTAACACAGGATTTCCTAAAGTTAAAGAAATAGGCTCTAAGTGATTCAGACTATACAATGAGAAGTACATGTGGTTAATATTGGGAACTGTCTGTCTCTCTCTATATATGAGACACACACAGACAAACACACACACAAATAACTTAGTAGAATGGGTAATAACTTGGCATACATCTTTATTGACATTTAGTGATTGCACATCTCTATAGGGTGCACTGACAGTACAGTGTGTACTAACTGGACCGAGGTCACTGGCATTCCATCACTTCACACATTCAGAGTATTGCCAATCCTGGCGCCCAGCTCTAGGAAGCTACAGACCATCAGAAGTGATTCCTGTCCACCTGTAGCAGGTTATAATTTCCTGTTCCTCTCTACTGAGAAACTCATGAGCATTTTCTCTTTGATGTGTTGTCTGAGTTCTGCTCAGGTTCAACTTCTGGGCCCTTGATTCCAGCCTTTTCCTGCCCCACATTGGTCTGCACTGGATGTGGTCATTAGAGACCTTATTCGTAGTTGTTGTGGCTTATGAATTAGCTCAAAATGGAGCTGTTCTCAGTTGACTCCCACATAGATTTTTTTTCCTCCTCTGCAGAATGCCTGGAGCTACTTTGCGACCTGGGAATGGCTTCTTAGGGGTGTGGGGCCCTGGCTGCTCTTGGTCTCGCTCACATCTGGCACTCTGGGTGCTCGTCTGAGTTCTTTCACCGGGGTTCTGTCTGCTAAGCCCTCCACCTCCGAATTTCTCTGCCAAATTATAGCAGGGGAGGAAGGAGCATTTTAAGTACCACTGACTGACAAAAGAACCCTTTCCTACGGGGGAGCCACACCGGCAACTGCTGTCCCCCCATGGCTGTAGGCAGTCATCCTCCCCTGCCTGGGAGCTGCCCAGGAGTGTTCCTATGTAGCCATTTTATACCCAGACCGTCACGTCACCTTTCTTGAAGTGTTCTCTGTCTTCGCAGCTCGTGGTAATCGCAGAGCAGGGAGGGCCTTTCTACTCCCCTATCCCTGACACCCCCATGCGGTGCTTGCCGATGACCATGTACCTGACTGCAACTCGGGGTTCCTAGTGAGTGGGTCTTGCCATAGAGCTGAGTCACTGCCTAGGGCCAGGCACAAGGTAGAGGCTCAGAAAGGATGCAGTGTTGCCTGATTGGTTCTTGGTTTTCCCTCAAGGGTTGTTACACATCGCCTGCACACAGCTGTGGGCAGTCATTCACTCACCCCTGCGATCCTGGGCGCTTGTTCCTGGCACTGTTTTGAGGACACAGTGGTAAAGGTGTTTTTCTCTATTCGGTGTTTATGACCGCTAAGGTCATGTGTCCAGGTTAAGTCAACTCTCTGGTACACCTGAAACTCCTGGCACACTGCTGCCTTGTGCTTGAGCCAGTTCACGTTTACATGTGAGTCGGCATCAGAGGGAGCTGGTGAACCCAGTAGAGGAGCCCGTGGGACAGTGTCACTCAAGGTCCTCCCCACGACTTCCTTCTTTGGTGCACTCGATTCCTTGGCTCCTGCGCTGAACCATTCTTCCCAGCTGCTCTCCCTGTTGCAGAGGGTCATGGGATACTCCTGGGATCGGACTGTGGGAAGTGAGATAATGTAGGGCTAAAGGCATGAGCTGCAGAGGCATCTGCTCCATTGCTTAAAAGCCCCGTCACTTAACACACCCGTACCCCTCCACACAGTCAAGCACCGGCTTAGTCGTTGTGATTGATGACTGAGTGATGTGGCTCATTTCCTGTATCCTGAATTGTTTGAAGATGCAGGAAGTTTAGCCCAAGCCTAGCCTTTGCTACAGGGCATCCTGGGGGACGTAATGGGCTCCAGCTAGTTTGTTAATCGAGTGTTAGAGAACTTCTTTGTCCATCTAGCTGCCTGTACTCTGGGAAACACCGAGTGCAGGCTGCCCCCAGCTACTCCTGTTTGTTCTGAAAGCATGGCACAGCACACTGTCAAGTGGACAGCAGCGAGGGGCGGGGACTTTCAGAGCCCGCGGTGGCGCTCTGTCAGCTCTCCTTCGGACCCAGCTCAGCTGCTGTCACTCCTGCCTCAGCTCCCCCAGTCAGTTGGTACCGGAGCGTCGTGGGCAGGGTGGGAGATGGTGGGAACCATGCATCACATTGACGGGGCGGTGGTGGGGATGGATCTGTCCCCCTGGAGATGGGTGTGCTGCCTTCCCTTTGCCCTGGTCCAGAGATGTAGAGTGAGCTCCCATCTACCAGTTCACTTTCCACACAGCCCGGGAGCAGGAAAGGCAACACACGTCTCCCACGTGGGGTGGCAGGGATCCAGGTACTCGAGCCACCTGCCCTGCTTCTTCCCAGGGTGGAGGCACAGGAGCAGGGCGCTAGAGCAGAGCTAGACCTTGATCCTAGGCACTGTGGTGGGATCTGGGACACGGGCTCCCTGCACCTGCTCTTTTCGTTTTTGTACCCTCAACCCTAGAAGAAGCTTCTTGAATGAGTGCTAGGTACAGCCATGTCTCAAGGAGGATTCTTCTTGTCTCCGCTCCCCAGGGTCGCCCAATAACTCCAGTCTACACCGTGGCTCCTAACGTCCAGAGAATTCCCGCGGCTGGGATCTACGGGGCCAGTTATGTTCCATTTGCTGCTCCAGCCACGGCCACCATTGCCACACTACAGAAGAACGCGGCAGCTGCGGCCGCCGTGTACGGGGGCTACGCGGGCTACATACCTCAGGCCTTCCCCGCTGCTGCTATCCAGGTCCCCATTCACGACATCTACCAGACGTACTGAGACTGGGGACGGGCGCGAAGACCGAGCACGAAGCCACCGCCCAAGGAACACTTGACTATTTATGAAGAAAGCCCGTGTTGGATTAGCACACATGTGAAACCTGAAAGTGAAGAATGTTATCAAATCGCATCTGGAAATATTTTATAGACATGAAGTTTTCATGAGTTTTTAAAGACTGTTCAATTCCGCAGGCCTGTGTTCATACATTTCTAAGAGACTCGCAAATGGTTTGTGCCTTAATACCATCTTTGAAAAATTTATATGCTGTACTACATTTGTATAGAGGTTTTTGTTTGTTGTTTTTTAAGGATATATTTTCAGTATGAAGGTTATTTTCTTAACTTCTGCACTCCAGAGATGTCTATTTTGTAGTACCTTCCATTAATATATCAACTATATATTAAAAAAAAGCACACCCAAGCAGCTAGGAAACTATTTTGAAAAATATCTTCAATATTTAAAGATGCAAACAGTAGTGCTTTAAAATCCTACAGAAAACATTATTTTAAAGGTTATACTGGAAAGTGCAATTTTAAAATGAGTCAAACCTCTGTTGTATTTCTGCTGGCATTAAGGGTTGATGGTGTGCCCACGTGTGTTCCACGATGGTTCTACTTTTGAAAAGAAATTAAACACTCAGTCTCTCCTTAAGCCAACTGTTAAAAGACTTGTCACATTTCCGAGTCCCACACTGGAGAGCTCTCGCCTGCCACCGTTACCTTGGGCTCATTTGCCACGTGCCTTGACTTCTACATGTGACCTCCACCTTCCCCCCTCCTCCCTCAACCTCCATGTTTGGCAAGTCTCAGATAACCGAATAACCCGAGAGAAAACAACTGGTGGCCTTTATACTTCTTCCTGGGTTTTTGTTGGGGTTTTTTTGTGTTCTTGTATTTTTTATTTTTTTTTTTTATTTTTGGGTTAGGCCGGTACTATCTTCTATGTGTGCTATTTTCAATAAGAGTACACGTAAGCACAAGGTTTTATAAGGCATCTTTGCATAGCTATTTAATTGTCAAGTATAAAACCTTAATTCCCTTTCTAGTGCTTTTATTTTATTCATTTTTTGAAGTATAAGTTTTTAGAGACAAGGAATGTATGTTATTGTAGACAAGACTTCCCCCCGCCCCCCACCAAGCACCCGTCAGCAGGAAGTTTTCCGTCTTGGTAGTTGCCTTATCATGTTCCATGCAAAATGTGTGTAGTTCTCAAGGGTGTTGGAAATATTATGTTTCTTGAGCAGGGATTTTCCTCCATTGCTGTGCACATCCAGGAGGAGGAAGACCTATAGGAGTTAAAAAGATAGTCTGTCATTATCTTCTAATGCTGGGTTTTAGTCCTTTTATAAGTTGCAGAAGTTCATGGTTTGTAGTTTAATGCAAAATGAAACCATTTACTTCAACGCTATTAAAAGGTCTATTATATTAGGAAGTACATGTATCGCAGTGTCTTGTGCCTCTTTAAAGGCTTCTGTTTAGCAGAGTGAATGTAAAATACAGTAAAATGTTGAGATTGTCATCTGCTTTATGAAATACATCAACTTGGGATTTTTTTCCCAAAGGCCCTATCAAGGAAGTGAGGTGTGCAATAAGGTAGTGAATACACAGTTGTGTTTTTATGTCATGTTAGAGATCATGAAATCTTTCACTGGATTTTTTTGTTTATGGCTGAATTCTTATTTGTGGATTAAAATAGGATCATGCCCTTAGCAAATATTTAGGTGTTTTTTTTTTATTAAGAGATTTCTAAATGCCTTTCCCCCTCTCATCTTGGCATGAGATGAGTTTTTATATATAAGGAATATTTATTTAACTATTCTATAAAACTATTGAGTGCCTACTAAGGCCTTTAAACATTCCTAACATTCTTAAATGACATAAAGTGATTGTGCAATGTTGTTGTTGACGTACCCAGCAAGCTGCATCCAAACTTGAATCTCCTGACAGGAGGAATCCAATACAAGGCAGTTTGGAACAGAGCCTCGCCCTTGACTGTGTGAAAGACATGGTCCCCTTCCAGGGAAGGACTGTCCCGGAGGGTCCTGGGAGGGAACCCGGCCCCAGTGTTCTTACTGTATTTTACATGTGCCTGTAAATTATTTGCAAAAAAAAGAAAAAGGCAAAAAAGTGGTATCTTAACATGGCCATTGCCAAACTACCTTCAACCCAACGGTGACGTGGCCAGTTGAGTATCAGTGAGCCTGTGTGTGTCTCGTCTGTTCCTGTTGTTTCACAACCATTTCATGCACACTACTGAGGTAAGTTTATAACTTGAAATGTGAACTTTTTTGGTTTTTTTTTTTTTAGGGTTAAGAACAAACTATATAAATGTTAAAAAAAATTTTAGAGTTCTGTTTTCAAACATTCTAGTAGTTTAGCTGTTGTCTTTAGCTGCTTTGTATCTGATGAGCTTTTTAGATCTTGTTCCATTTACAGTACATTCTTGGGATGTATGTAGTAAATAAAGCTTTCTCTAAAGCAATTTCAAGAGTTATGTTAAACTGTGTTTTCTTTATACTGTTTGCTTTCTTTCTCTTTTACAAAGTCTGGAAGACCTTGACAGAATAGGCGAGATTTATGCATACAGTATTTCCAGGTGGAGAGACTGGCAGGTTGTTGCTGTCTGGTTTGGGATAATCACTGAAGATGGGCTGAACTGTGAATTATTACCCTCAGACTTCAGCTCAGCAGTGAACAAGCAAGTCCTACTCCGCACGTGGGTTGGAAGAGGACAGGCAAAGCCTGTCACTGTGAACCAAAGAGCTTTAGACTCAGAACTCTAAGTGGAGGCAGGTGACCTTGAACTGCTCGGTCTGTGATGTGCTGCAGTGACCTTGAGACTGGTCACTGCTGCTGAAACCAGGGCTGCCTCACTCCTCCTCTTCACAGTGCACAGCCTGGAGATCTTCACTCACCCAGTGTCTATCAGCAAAGCCAGTCAAATGATCGGAGGGAGAGTGATGGGATGTCAGGAGAGGTACGTTTAAGAATCACTCCCGGGGCCGGCATTGTGGCGGAGCAGGTAAAGCTGCCGCCTGCAGTGCCAGCATCCCATATAGGTCCTGGCTGCTCCACTTCCAATCCAGCTCTCTGCTATGGCCTGGGAAAGCAGCCGAAGATGGTCCAAGTCCTCAGGCCCCTGCACCTACATGGGAG
Organism: Oryctolagus cuniculus; assembly: GCF_964237555.1. NCBI lineage: Eukaryota > Metazoa > Chordata > Mammalia > Lagomorpha > Leporidae > Oryctolagus > Oryctolagus cuniculus. The sequence goes on along the minus strand of NC_091433.1, from coordinate 34,204,920 downwards.
ACCCAGGAAGAAGCTCCTGGCTCCTGACTTTGGATCGGCCCAGCTCCGGCCGTTGTGGCCATTTGGGGAGTGAACCAGCAGATGGAAGACCTCTCTCCCTCCCTCTCTCTGCCTCTCAAATTAATAAGTAAATATTTAAAACAAAATCATACCCCTTGGCTTTGCTGATGATTAAGAGCTTTACCTTCTTAACCTTGAACCTGGGTTGTGACCTCTCAATCCACATTTCTTGTAATTCTAACTTCCTATTTCCCCTTAAATAGATTTTAAAACAGGCCTTTTCAGAGGCAGCACAAGCTGAGGAACTAACCAAGAAGACACAGCGACAGGCAGGGTTTAAAAGGGCAGCAAGATCTACTGATTCCCTCTCGTTCTAGAAGGAAAGCACAGATGCCCTTAGTCATACAAAACATGTGACTGTGCCTCTCCTCGGTGCAGAGCCTATGTCCAAGTGGGAGAACATGGACAGAATGAGATGTCAATGGCATGACCTCATCAGCCTTCCATTCACTAGGCTCCTTGGCCCCTGTCATCTCAGGCACACCTCCCAACAAGCCAGCCAAGTGGCAGGCCTGACCGGAGACTCCCCAAGGTCACACGATGGTAACAGGCAGGACTCCCAACTGCACTCAGATTCCACGTCCCGGCTTCCGTTGGCACACTGACCCTGGAGAAGTCTGCAGAAAAGAAAAGCCTTTCTACAAGTCTAATTGCTTTTCTGTTGGCTTTCAGTGGTTTGGTTTGGTTGGTTGGCTGGGTTTTGTTTTTTGGGAGTTTTTTTGTATGCAACTTGGAGGATGGAAATGAGGTAGAGTGGCCGAAAATACCTGCTCAAGACCTAAGAGCAGGAATAAGGCTGGTGTAAGTGTGTGCACTGGTGGATTTAAGGAATTCCATCTACAAGGCTGCCTGCCCCAGAGAGCTCCACCAAGCAGGCTGAAGCACCCACCCAGGACCTCAGCAACATCCCGCTGCTTCACTAGAACCCGGGCCCCACTTTTTAATTCAGAAACGCCTGCCCTGACAACGTACATAAGTGCTTACTTAGATTGTTAAGAAAACAATCAGAAGACATCTCATTCATTAGCTCACCTGATTTTCATGGTCATGTTGAGAATTCAGGATTGCTGACTCGTTTTTGCTAATTTAACAACGGGTGCTTGAAGCAGCAAGGTGTCCTTTCTAAGGTCACGTGACTGGTGGCAAAGCTCGGGTCTCCCCCCTTGTATTCCAACTTCATACGCGGCTGCCTCAGTGGAGCACAATGCTTGTCCCTGGAGCCACAGATTTGGGGAACCACATCTCTTCCAGGTATATTAGCGTGAGGGGCTGGAGAACAGAGGGCTACGGGGTCCCTAGAAAGAGAAGGCTGTATCTGGTCCATCAGATTAGAACTTGGGTCGAAGCAAACACACCTTGTGGGTGTTTCTCCACTCTTTCTGTATTTAAACCTAATCTGACCTTGGAGAGTTAGAAACAGACTGTCAAGGAAGAGACAGAACAGGCTAAGGCGAGTGCATCTGTCATCTCAGTAACTGTTCTGAGAGAGAGCTGACGGTGTATCTGGGGCAGAGGATCACGGTGTCAAAGTCACTTCTTCAACACAGCCATGCCAAAATGTCATTTTTCATGATTCACAACAGCAAAAACTGATAGAAATGAATGTGGAGGTATGTGTTCACACTGCAGTTCCGAAGTGCCCTGAGGACTTTGTGACAAAGATAACGTCGTGGTTATAGAAAAAAGACCACAAGCCTGGTGCGGCCCTCTTCCAGGTTACTTCCCTTCCCCTCCCCTTCTGAACTGTGGTGTAAATGCATTCCTCTCTACTAATTCAATCCTTTCCACCCTGAGCCCTTTATTCATTTATGCAGCAAACATTTGTTGAGTACCAACCCTGTGCCAGCACAGTAGGAGGCACTGGACAGGCAGCAGCCAACAAAATCGACCCAGTCTGCCTTCCAGAAACTCCCAGGCTTAAGACAGTGTTTTATGGAAGGGGGCACCTACCTCCGTCCCAGCAGAGAGAGTCAAGAAAGATGTTGGGGAGTGGCATCTGTGCGAAGATCTAAGAGATCTAGGAGATGAGGACGACTCTGGGCAGACGAGCAGTGAGAAAAGGGGCAGGACGTGCCCAGGGCTGCAGGAAAGAGAACACAGTAAAGTCACATCTCCTAAAGTAACTCCATGCGGCTAAGAAGCAGAAGAGGCCTGAAACAGCCTCTGTTCTGTTCAGCGTTAAACATGGCTGTGGCCCTGTGTTAACTGTGAAAGGGAGAGATTCAGTCCCTATCACAAGGAAGTTGGGAGCCCATAATCAAGCGGGAAAGCCCCTAAATCCCTCATTCCACCTCAGGACTGAGTTTCCTCCAGGAAGTGGTGGAGTCCTGTGCTTCCCTACACTGCTGAGGTGGAGGGGTTTTTCACAGGCGGCTGTGACCAAAAGCTCCCCGAGCTGACCAGTCACTCCCCGCTGCCATCCCAGTCCAGGGCAGCTCTGCCACCTGCGATCTTGCCCAGGAGAGTCTACTGAAGGAGTCGGGGCACCTACTGGTGCCCACCCCCCCCCCCTTACACAGGTGCAGTTTCAGCCTCTGGAACCTTCCATCCGCTCCTGGGTCATTCAGCAGCCACCTGTGCATGCTAGGTGTCCCCATTGTCCCTAGTAAGCCCCCTGGGTTGAGGCAGGAATGCAGGCTGCTCAGCCAAGGGGATGGAGCCTGCAGCCCTCCAGATGGCTGTGAGGCTAAAGGGCGGGCCCAAGTCTTCTCTGTAGGATTATATTTCCATGCAACTCCTTTTCCACCATCAAGAGAAACATCAACTCCTGTATTTGCAAGAGATAGGACCCCTTCCTGGGCTAATTTTTAGCCACCCTTATTTCTTGGCTTGCTCTACTTTGTTTGTCAAAAAGCTTTCATTAATGATTAACCAGCCACGAGGTTTAAATAGGCCTTAGTCATTCTGGGGCAGGTAAGACGCGTCACTGACATCCAGCCGTTGCGGACATGACCTTGCTGGGTCAAGACATTCTGAGCTTATGCTATTGTGATCACACGGGGACAGGCCAGCTGGAGTTTGCGGGGACCTCCCTGCTCGTTTTTCAGGACTTTCGTTCCAAACACTGGTGGCACCGTGGAATGGTGGCGCTGCCAGTAATCTTATCCTTGCCTTCACCCCCAGTGAAAGACAGGAATCTGACACTTTATCAATCTGTTTAAAAGGATTATGCTTTTAAACTCGCCTTCCAGACAAGCCCCTAATCTCTCCTTGCCAAATAAGATGCTCCCCTAAGCAGAGAAATTCTATACGACAACTGAGTCCAAATGCACTCTAACAGTTACAGAAAGCAGCTTTCCGAGCACAAGAGACAACAGCAGAAATCATCCATTCAGCACAGCTTCCCAGTCCTTAAGGACAACTGCCCAAACTGCTGGGTGCTCGGTCAAGGCTGCGGTCAGTGAGCACTTCTACTTCTTCCACTTTTCTTTCCTTACATTTGGAAATCATGTTAAAGTTTTAGAGGGTGATCACTCAGCAGGAGATAAGGGAAGTGGCTGACAATAACTTACTATTGGAACAATATTTCCTATACATCAAGTATTTCATATGGCTGTTTAAAACTTTTTAAAAAATAATATGTAAAGAATAGTGCACACATTACATACAGCTCAATGAATTGTCACAAATTCAGCACAGCCATGTACCAGCTCCCAGAGAAGGTGACCCGCCTTCCAGAAGCTTCCCTGTGGCCCCTCCCCGTGACCAGCACCCTCACCAAGGATAACCACATTCCTGACTTCCAACAGCATAGATTAGTTCTGCATGGAACATTTTTCAGACTTGAGATAGCTGCTCCTATTGCTATAGTGTACAGATAAAAAGCAAGGGGACAGAAGGAAGTTGAAAAGTTAGCCCCAGATCACAGAGCTGGTTAAGTAAGTGAACAAGCCTGGAGTTGACCCTGGATTATCCAACTCCAGAGCTGCAGATGGGGGTGAGAGAGGGTGAGTACAACTCACCCATTTTGTAAGTACTTAGAGTCATCTGTTCTAGCAGTCACACCAAACCAACAGTCACCTCATCATTAAGGTCACCGAGCAAGTGGAACACAGAACATAGGACACAAAATCCTTTAGGGTCTCAGGTCCTGTGGGATTACCTTACTCACTCTGGGTGGCTTCCACGTCTCTTGCACTCTGAAATGCTTTTTAAAAACTTTGCTCCCAGGAAGGGGAAGCAGCAGCAAACTCATACAGAGGGGAGTTACGAGGTTTTCACTAAGGACAAATCCTTTGTCTCATAGCAAAGTACTAATTTGGAATATAAGGCCACAGCCCATCAATGAGAACGACTTTGGGGGTGAGGAGGCACTCCACATGCCCCACGGCACCATAGCACACAGGCAGCCCAATGTGGGAGCCCAGGCTAAGAACCGTGAGTCACTGGGGGCGGGAGTAAGTAACAAGACCCTCTGGAGAATTCGCTGAACAATGTTAATGACCAGCCTCCCAAATAGGAGATTTACTGTACAGAATTCTGGAAATATATGCTCATCTAGGTCCTGCTCTATTCTGAGACACAAATCATTAGATCAGCTCAGCTTTGGGTGACAGTTCATCGTCCACAGGACGTTCCTCAGCTGTCTCGTTGGGCTTGGGGACAGTCCTGTAGGATAGTCCCAGGAGACCTCCTTCTCATGCTCTTCCCCTTCATGCGACCAGTGTTTGGTAAAGCAGCTGTTACCTGCCAGGCTCTGCAGTGGGGCCTAAAGATGTGACAGCAAGCATGACCTCCAGTGAGGCCTGGAGAGGACAAAGGCCCTGCCAAGGATCACGATGGAATTCTATGCACCTGTTTGCCATGTGCCGAGATCTGCAGTATCCCATCCGATCCTTGCAACACCTCGATGAGGCGGCTACTGTGATTTTGCTCCCCATTTTCCAGAAGAAGCTGAAGTGGCTGGCTGAAGTCTCGCCACTATGTGGGTGGAAGAGCCTGTGAAACGCGACTCAAAGGCAATTCAATCTGAATTATCGCTCGTGTCGGAAATCTTCAAGGGCCTCCAACTGCCGACCGTACAAGTCAGACACTTCAGCTGAACACACAGGAGGCCCTTTATAAGCGGGCATCATCCTGCCAGCTGCACAGGCAGAGCTGAGAGCGAGTCGGTGTGCACAATCATGGTCATTGACCGCTGGTGCCTCTTGACGGACCCGAGTCTGCTGTGTACTGTTCTTTCAAATTACACCGAGCTATTGGCAGCTCCTTTAACACCCCCCTTCCCTCCAGAAGTATCTATGCAACACATGCCCACTTATTCACCATGCATTCATTGAGCAGCTACTGTATACTAAGCATGGCGCTCCTCATTCACAATAGCAAGCTTTGAGCCAGTGTTATGCTTAGTGGGTTAAGCCGCCACCTGTGATACTGGCATCTCATGTGGCACCAGTTCAAGTCCTGGCTGCTCCACTTCAGATCTAGCTCCCTAATACTGTATCTGGGAAAGCAGCAGAGGATGGCCCAAGTACTTGGGCCCTGCCACCCACGTGGGAGACCAGGAAAAGCACCTGGCTCCTGCCTTCGGATCAGTGCGATGCGCCGGCCACGGTGGCCATTGGAGGGTGAACCAACGGCAAAGGAAGACCTTTCTGTCTCTCTCTCTCTCACTGTCCACTCTGCCTGTCAAAAAAAAAAAAAAAAAAAAAAAAAAAAAAAAAAAAGAACAAAATAGCAAGCTCAAATCCTGCTCTCTAAAAGATGCCAGTCTGAAAAAAGCACTATTTAAGAGATGGTTAGAAAAACTTAGAAACATTAGGAAAGGGGTAAATCCGGGTGCTGGGGGAGCACAGAAAAGGGGCAGTTAAGCTGTTCCCAGAGAAGGGAGACCGGGCTCTGACGTCTGAGAAGAGGCAGGAGGAAGCCTGGTGAGAGCACAAAACGCGGGCGCCCGGAACGGGAGATGAGGGGTGAAGCTATGATGTGATTCTGAGGAGATGCTGGGGCACGGTGGGGGCTGTGGGGTCTGTGTGTTTGTGGGTACATTCGTGCTGAATTGGCCATCTGGGGTGAAAATCCACTCTGACCACCATGGGGAGTCAAATATTGATTTTAAACAGCAGAATGTCTTGGTTCCTCTCTGTTTTGAATGTATCCCCCAAGTTCATGCCCCTAGTGCAACGGCGGGACTATTAAGAAAGAAGCTTGATAAGGGAACCAATCTTCCATAAGGAGCACAAAACGAGGGTGTTTGTGTTCTGGAACAATGTGCTAAGCTACCACCTGTGATGCCGGCATCCCGTCTGGGCATCTGAGTCCCAGCTGCTGTCCTTCCTGATCCAGCTCTCTGCTATGGCCTGGGAAAGCAGTGGAGGATGGCTCAGGTCCTTGGGCCCCCACGTCCACGTGGGAGACCTGGAGGAAGCTCCTGGTTTCTGGCTTCAGATCAGCCCAACTCTGGCCATTGTGGTAATTTGGGGAGTGAACCAGCAGATGGAAGACCTCCCTTCCTCTCCCTCTCTCTCTCTCCCTCTCTCTTTATTTCAAAGAAATAAATCTATAAATCTTCTAAAATAAAAAAAGCAGCTGAGTATTACAATGCAACTGCAGGTCACCTTGGGCAGAGCACAGCCCTGTTAACAAAATTAAGTCTTCTAATCCATGAACACGCAATAGTCTTCCTATTTAGGTCTTTGTGAATTTATTTCAACAGTTTTTCAAGCGTATAAATCTTACATGTCTTAGCTAAGTTCATTCCTATTTTATCCTCTTTGATGCCATCATAATTATAAAAATAATTATTAAAATAAATGCAATATTTTATAATATATTTATAATATATATTAAATATAATATTAAAATCATTTAGATTTTTGTTGCCTCTATCTAGAAATACACCTGACTTTTGTGTGATTTTAGTATCTACTCTGGCTCAGTGTTTTATTTTGCAGTTTACTCAGAACATGGAAGGAGAAAGAGGCACTACTTTTTTTTTAAAGATTTTATTTATTTTATTTTTTATTATTTTTTTAACTTTTATTTAATGAATATAGATTTCCAAAGTACAGCTTATGGATTACATTGGCTTCCCCCCACCCATTGACTTCCCTCCCACCCGCAACCCTCCCCCCTCCCGCTCTCTCTCCCCTTCCATTCATATCAAGATTCATTTTCAATTTTCTGTATATACAGAAGATCAGTTTAGCATACATTAAGTAAAGATTTCAACAGTTTGAACCCACATAGATACACAAAGTGACAAATACTGTTTGAGTACTCATTATAGCACTAAATCTCAATGTACAGCACATTAAGAACAGAGATCCTACATGAGGAGTAAGTGCACAGTGACTCCTGTTGTTGACTTTACAAATGGACACTCCTGTTTATGGCATCAGTAATCTCCCTATGCTCCAGTCATGAGTTTCCAAGGCTATGGAAGCCTTTTGAGTTCACCAACTCTTATCTTATTTAGACAAGGTCATAGTCAAAGTGGAAGTTCTCTCCTTCCTTCAGAGAAAGGTACCTCCTTCTTTTTTTTTTAACTTTTATTTAATGAATATAAATTTCCAAAGTACAGCTTATAGATTACAATGGCTTCCCCCCCATAATGTCCCTCCCACCCGCAACCCTCCCCTTTCCCACTCCCTCTCCCCTTCCATTCACATCAAGATTCATTTTCGATTCTCTTTATATACAGAAGATCAGTTTAGCATACATTAAGTAAAGATTTCAACAGTTTGCTCCCACACAGAAACATAAAGTGAAAAATACTGTTTGAGTACTCGTTATAGCACTAAATCTCAATGTACACACACTAAGGCCATGAGGAGTAAGTGCACAGTGACTCCTGTTGTTGACTTAACAAATTGACACTCTTGTTTATGGCATCAGTAATCACCCTAGGCTCTTGTCATGAGCTGCCAAGGCTATGGAAGCCCCCTGAGTTCACCGACTCTGATCATATTTAGACAAGGCCATGGTCAAAGTGGAAGTTCTCTCCTCCCTTCAGAGAAAGGTACCTCCTTCTTTGATGACCCGTTCTTTTCACTGGGATCTCACTCACAGAGATCTTTCATTTAGGTTTTTTTTTTTTTTTTTCCCCAGAGTGTCTTGGCTTTCCATGCCTGAAATACTCTCATGGGCTTTTCAGCCGGATCCACATGCCTTAAGGGCTGATTCTGAGGCCAGAGTGCTGTTTAGGACATCTGCCATTCTATGGGTCTGCTATGTATCACACTTCCCATGTTGGAACATTCTCTCCCTTTTTTATTCTATCAGCTAGTATTTGCAGACACTATTCTTGTTTATGTAATCCCTTTGGTTCTTAGTCCTATCATTATGATCAATTGTGAACAGAAATTGATCACTTGGACTAGTGCGATGGCATTGGTACATGCCACCTTGATGGGATTGAATTGGAATCCCCTGGTATGTTTCTAACTCTACCGTTTGAGGTAAGTCAGCTTGAGCATGTCCCGAATTGCACATCTCTTCCCTCTCTTATTTCCACTCATATTTTTTTTTTTTTTGACAGGCAGAGTGGACAGTGAGAGAGAGAGACAGAGAGAAAGGTCTTCCTTTGCCGTTGGTTCACCCTCCAATGGCCGCCGTGGCCGGCGTGCTGCAGCCGGCGCACCGCGCTGATCCGATGGCAGGAGCCAGGAGCCAGGTGCTTTTCCTGGTCTCCCATGGGGTGCAGGGCCCAAACACCTGGGCCATCCTCCACTGCACTTCCCTGGCCACAGCAGAGAGCTGGCCTGGAAGAGGGGCAACCGGGACAGAATCCGGCGCCCCGACCGGAACTAGAACCCGGTGTGCCGGCGCCGCTAGGCGGAGGATTAGCCTAGTGAGCCGCAGCGCCGGCCCCCACTCATATTTAACAGTGATCACTTTTCAGTTAAGTTTCAGCACTTCAGAATAATTGTGTATTGATTACAGTATTCAACCAAAAGTATTAAATAGAACAAAAAAAATACTAAGAGGGATAACATTTTTTTTTTTTGACAGGCAGAGTGGACAGTGAGAGAGAGAGAGACAGAGAGAAAGGTCTTCCTGTGCCGTTGGTTTAACCCTCCAATGGCCGCCACGGCCGGCATGCTGCGGCTGGCGCACTGCGCTGATCCGATGGCAGGAGCCAGGTACTTCTCCTGGTCTCCCATGGGGTGCAGGGCCCAAGTACTTGGGCCATCCTCCACTGCACTCCCTGGCCACAGCAGAGAGCTGGCCTGGAAGAGGGGCAACCGGGACAGAATCCGGCGCCCCGAGCAGGACTAGAACCCGGTGTGCCGGCGCCGCAAGGTGGAGGATTAGCCTAGTAAGCCGCGGCGCCGGCCTAAGAGGGATAACATATTAAGTTGCTCATCAACAGGGTGAGGGCTGATCAAGTCACCGTTTCTCATAGTGTTCATTTCACTTTAACAGGTTTCCTTTTTGGTGCTCAGTTAGTTGTCACCTATCAGGGAGAACAAGTGGTATTTGTCCCTTTGGGATTAGCTTATTTCACTCAGCATAATGTTTTCCAAATTCCTAACAGGGATCACTTTTCAGTTAAAATTTAAACACCTAAGAATAATTGTGTGTTAATTACAGAGTTCAACCAATGGGACTAGAACAAAAAAAATACTAAAATGGATAAAGTATTACATTGTACATCAACAGTCAGGACAAGAGCTGATCAAGTCGCTGTTTCTCATAGTGTCCATTTCACTTCAACAAGTTTCCCCTTTGGTGAGGCACTACTTTTTAAGACTCTTCCTGAAGCCAACACCGCACACACACACACTTGGCAGCCACGGTCCAGGGAGGGAGATCAGTCAGGGCAAGGGTATGCGGCGACCAAGCAGGTGAGTCACAGATGGAACTCTGGGACCACCAGTGATGAGGGGCTGGGTAGCAGGAAGAGGTGCCGGGCAGGTGTCAGAGAAGCCACGGTCAAAGAACTGGGGGTGTCAGCGAGTCATCGCTCTGTGATGGGGGCTTGGAGACCCCCAGAGACAGCGAGGCCAGCTTTCCTTTCTCCCATTTCCTGGACTGCCTGTCATTTGACAAAATAATTTTCTCCATGATAAACTAAGTCTGGAGACAAACGATGTCAGGCCTCTTCTGTGTGGTCTTTTGGCCCCCAGACTGGCACGTTCAGGCCCATCATGAGCAGGTGAATGACCAGAGGGCCAGCACTCTCAGGGAGGGGCAGGGGGAGTCCCTGATCGCTAGCACCTGCCGTCCTCACTGCCGATATCAAGCTAGCAGGATGCCATCGCTGACTGCAGAGTTGGAACGCAATGTCCAGATCCTTCCACACCTCCGCCGCACAGGTACAACCTACAGAAATAACCTAAAGACTGTAGGAAGTAGTGGTGACTTTTGAACACTCGCCACCTTTGTTTTCAGGTGGTTTATTTCATGTTAAGTTTATCTAACCTAATTTTTAATTATAGCTATGTTTCACCATGGATTCGCTAACTCCTGAAAATTCAACAGTTGGCTCTCAGGGCCAGCACAAGCCAGCTGCAGCCTGGGTGACAGACTTGCTGTCCTGGAGGAAAAGTGGAGTGAGGATGAGGGGCAGATGCACGCCTCTCTGATGCACTTGTGAGAACTGGGTGGGAGCTGAATCTCAGCTTCTCTATCGATAAAGTGGGATGCTCTCAGTAACCTCTCCAGGCTAGAGAGAAATACCTAGGACCCGATATAAAGCAGGTGTCAAAATGCTGGCTTGGTATTACTATTTTGACATAGCTTCAGTTGTTTTTTTTGTTTTTTTTTTTTTTTTTTTTTTTGACAGGCAGAGTGGACAGTGAGAGAGAGAGAGAGGCAGAGAGAAAGGTCTTCCTTTTTGCCATTGGTTCACCCTCCGATGGCCGCCGTGGCCGGCGCGCTGCAGCACCGTACTGATCTGATGGCAGGAGCCAGGTACTTATCCTGGTCTCCCATGGGGTGCAGGGCCCAAGCACTTGGGCCATCCTCCACTGCACTCCCTGGCCACAGCAGAGAGCTGGCCTGGAAGAGGGGCAACTGGGACAGAATCCGGTGCCCTGACCGGGACTAGAACCCGGTGTGCTGGCGCCACAAGGCGGAGGATTAGCCTAGTGAGCCGCAGTGCCGGCCTCAATGTTTCTTTGTACATGGAAAGACAACCCGGAGTCACCAGGTTCTCCGTCAGGTGTGGCACTTGGGTGAGGGAAGTACCACAAGTTTCACTCAGCACACACCCCACATGGGCACAGGCTTGGAAACCTGGCCCAGGGGTGCTGGGCAGGAGGGGGAGCCAAGTACCAGATACTAGAAGCTCAGGATTGTGTGTGCCCTCCAAGGCTCTCCCTGCCTCCCCAGATGTATCCCCAGCACACTGCTTCAAAACTTGACAAGTTGACCCTTAGCTTTTCTAACGAGCTATCTGAAGGGAGCCAGGGTTTCCTGTGCGCCCATCACACGGATCAGCTTACCAGCCCATCCCAGAGGAAGGACAGACTGCAGGGGCCCAGAGAGGCGCCTGTTAGGGGACAGGGTGGGAAGACTGGGGAAGACTGCAGTGTGGAGTCACACTTCTCAGGGGAAGTGAAAGACCGCCACAGCAGGGTGCCCTGCCCCATCCCCCAGGGCTGCCTGCAGCCTCTGGTTCACACCCTCGGTGAGAAAGCTAACGTCTGTGTCCCCAGCTACCAGCACCAGGGACACAGATAATCAGGAAGTGAATGCACAGTGGCTGGCAACCTCAACTCGTTTGCGACACCTCTTTGGAGAGGCCTGTGGAAAGAGGAGCTGCGAGGTCTAATCCTTCCGCCTGGGGAGCCCAGGTGCTTTGTTTTACCCCTTAGTGTACTGGGCACTTGCAAAACAGAGCAGCAACCTGCCAATTTTGCTTTAGATATGGGAAACCCAGCATCTGAGAAATGCAGCATAAGACAGGCTTGCTTTAGAGAGCTTTGGCCAAGGGCGCATTGACGTTGGAAACCTGCCTTAGGCTCAGCTTGGGGGAGGGGGTTGCAGGGGGTCCCTGGCGAATCCACTTCCCTTCTGTGACTCAGATTAGAGCACCTACTCTACAGGGTGGCTGTGCGGACACAGAACACAGGGAACAGCTTTGCCCCACTGGAGGCAGCGAAGTAGGTGCTTAGCAAGCTGGAGCCACTGGTGCTGCCAATGCTGCCTGAGTTATTTCATCTTTCTGGGTCTGTTTCCTCCTTTGCATACTGTGGACCACACGCCATCAGAGGCGTCTTCTGGTCCTAGCATTCTATGATTCTATGACAAACAAGATTTCTTTGCCTATCTAAGTAAGAGATTAGACCATTTGCCTTTGCTGTTGCAATGCTCAGATAGCAAAGACCTTTGACAGCCGAGAAGGTTTGCTCACTCCCTCCCCTGGAACTGAGCGCTAAGGCTATGGGACAAGGAGCAGACCCGGGTTTCTCTAAACACAGGATTAGAAGGGGAGGACAGGGTGTTGGGCAGCAGGACCTGGGTGTGTCGAAATCTGCCTAGAGGCAGGGATAGACATGACTTGGCTGAGGTCACGACAGGTGTGCGAACACTGGCTTGGGGCCCAGCACCATCTCCTAGGATTCTACCCCCAAACACATGGTGAGAGGGACACGAGACAGGTTACATTCCCCTCTGGGCTCTGGTTGAAGGAGCATTTTCTTCCAATGAAGCCCAATGAAAGATGATCACCAAGTAACCAGAGAGATGGGTGGATGAAGTCGATGCTATGTCTCCCTGTTGAAGAGGTTAAGGGGTAATTCGAAGACAAATGGCTCTGCCTGATATTTTGGGTGATCCTAATGTCCTTAACTCAGGCACACAGTGGAATCAAGATTGAGTATGTTGATCAGAAAGTAAAGGGGGCCAGCGCCGCCGGCTCACTAGGCTAATCCTCTGCCTTGCGGCGCCGGCACACCGGGTTCTAGTCCCACTTGGGGTGCCGGATTCTGTCCCGGTTGCCCCTCTTCCAGGCCAGCTCTCTGCTATGGCCAGGGAGTGCAGTGGAGGATGGCCCAAGTACTTGGGCCCTGCACCCCATGGGAAACCAGGAGAAGCACCTGGCTCCTGCCATCGGATCAGCGCGGTGCGCCGGCAGTGGTGCACCAGCCGCGGCAGCCATTGGAGGGTGAACCAACAGCAAAGGAAGACCTTTCTCTCTGTCTCTCTCTCTCACTGTCCACTCTGCCTGTCAAAAAAAAAAAAAAAAAAAAAGAAAAGAAAGTAAAGGGAAACAAAGGGAAGATCTTTCCCATGGGCCTGGGTCCCTGGGGCGAGATGTGGCGCTGGGTGATCCAGGCTTACTCGTTCCTAGAACCCTGGGTCAATCCCGCCTGCATCAAAGAAAAACACAGGCAAATGGAAGCTCCTAGGATTGTGCGCGGGGTGCATTTGCTGTAATGCACGCTGTTCCTGAGCCTCATCTGACGGAGGCCTCCTCTCATTTCCAGGTGTCTGTGAAGGAGCTGTTGCCAGCTGGTGGAAAACATTGTTCACTGAGAACACGCACAACAGTCATGAGACCCCAGAGCTCGGGAGGACGGGTCACAGGGATTGTGTCATCCTCCCAGCTGTAGGATCTCTGCTTAAGGACAACCTTCCTGACGGTCATCCCCACATAGCTTGTACCCTGATCAACTCTCCAGATCTCATTTGGGGTTTTATACTGCCTCTTATCTGGGGCCACTAATACCACGCCTCCCCGTCAGTGCACAAGAGGCAGCCCTCATGCAAAGTGGCTGGAATGGACAAGAACACGCCCCACCCAGCCACACCTTCGTGAACCACTGTTGCCTGCCTCTTGTCTGGACGGGGGTGAATGCCGCAAGGACCTCAGGGTGGGGTTGCTGCATTTAGCACCAGCCCGCTCACCCACCTCCTGGGCCCTGCTCATGCTCGTATGCAGAACGACAAGACAAACTTGGCAACATCTTCAGCACAGGATCACGGCCTTGCAGAACGCCCTGCTACTGTGAGAACACTGCCCGGCCTGGGCAGCAGCGGGGCAGTGCAGACACTGCTTAAGAAGCCCACATCCCCCCTCACCCCCTGGACACCTGGGTTCAAGACAGCTCCACTCCTCGCCCCGGCAGCCTGCAAGGCAGACCACGGGAAGCAGGAGTAGCTGAGTAGTCACGCACGTGGGAGACCTGGATTGAGTTCCCAGCTCCCGGTTTCAAGGCAGTGTGAACCCAGCCACGTGGGCATCTGGGGAGTGACGGAGGCGATGGGAATTCTTGCTCTGTGTCTGTTATTAATATTTAATAAACAAATATTAAAAATAAAGTGTGCACATGAAGAGCGCTAAGTGCCGCTCCCGTTAACCTCGCGAACACCCATGTACCCAATTCTGTGATCTGGACAAAGAAAGGCCGAGGTACTGGTTTGCTTGAGCTGCCAAGGCAGAAGCTGATTTCTCACAATTCTGGGGGCTGGGAGTACAAGAACAAGGTGCTGCCAGGTTTGGTTTCTGCTTAGGATCCTGTCCCTGGCGTGTGGGCGGCTGCCCTCCTGGCAGGCGCACATCGCTGGTATCCCTGTCTCTTCTGCGGAGGACACCAGTCGGATTGCACCAGGGCCCACTGGGGCACCTCATCCTAGCTCATCTTAGGGAGAGGGGGGAGAGGAGGAGAGGGAAGGAGGGGGGAGAGGAGAGGGGAGAGGAGAGGGACTTCCACTCGCTGGTTCACTCCCCAAATGCCTGCAACAGCTGAGGCTGGTCCAGATCAAAATTAGAAACCTGGAACTCCATCCAGGTCTCCGATGTGGGTGGCCGGGATCCAAGTACTGGAGCCGTCATCTGCTGTCTCCTGAGCTTATTAGCAAGAATCTGGATCAGAAGTGGAGCAGCAGGGACTTAAATAGGCTAGTGCATAAGGGATGCAGGCATCCTAAGCGGCGGCTTAACCTAATTCACCACAGTGCCTACACCCTTTCCCCGGTTTTGATAAGGGAGAACAAAACTTGGTATAAATCAATGTGGAAAGCTTTTTGAGCCGCACGAAAGGCTGACTATGCAACCACACCTGGGAGCTACATTGAGGAAGGATGCTTGTGCCAAAGCAAGGCCACAAAGTCAGAGACCTCTGCAAACCTGTTCTAGAACACACTCCTGCGCTCTTCGACCCCAGGAGACCCAGAGATGGTGTTGGAGCCATCCTGGCTGGAGTCCAGTGCCTGCATGCGGTGAAAGACGTTCACGGACCTGTGTTCCCTTGGGGCTGTGCCTGGCATCGTGGTCTCTGTGACAGCCAGAACATCAGGGGCTCCAAGAAGTCCTTGGTTCCAAGAAGTGTCTGTGAAACCCTTCTCAGCAAACGTCAGGAAATGTGCAGGCTTCCGGGAAAAGGGAAACCCAGGGGCAGGGGTTTGGGACACCTGCATCCCAGATCAAGTGCCTGGGTTTGCTCCTGACTCCAGCTTCCTGCCAACCCAGCCCCTAGGAGGCGGTGGTGATGGCTCTAACAGTTGGGTCTCTGTCACTCACATGGGAAACTTGGATTGCATTCCTGACTTCTGGCTTCTAGCCTGGCCCACCCTTAGTTAATGTGGGTATTTGAGGAGTAAAGCAGTGGATGGAAGTTCTCTTTGTCTCTCTGCTTCTCAAATAAAATAAATGGAAATTTAGACAAACAAAAGAAAGAAAATCCAAAAGGCAGTAGCCATTCCTCTACCCCTGGGGACGGAAAAGCTGTGGAAGCTGAGGGGACTTTGAGGAGAGGGCACCAGGCCCAGCAGGGGGCTGCTTGTGACTCACGGGGCTCCCGAGGCAAAGGCCACCTGCCTTGTCCCCACTTCGCCTGCCTTGTCCCCACTTCGCCTGCCTTGTCCGAGTGAGGAGGAGGAGTCCTCCCTCCTGTGTGTGCTGAGGGTTACATGAGACGACACGGATCCAGCACCTACCACAGGGCAGGACCTCGCACGTAGTGAGAACAGAGTGGCTGTTTCGGGATTGCCGTTACTTTGAATGGAAGCTCAAAACAGGAATCCAGGGAAGGAAAGGAGGCAAGCCTGCAAGAGCATCCTCTGGAGTATAAAAACCAGAAAAAGTCCACTTCGTGGGCCTGAGTTCCTCCTTCTGGGTAAAACAAAAGAACAAAGATGGAGCCAGCAGGATCAGCCTGGGTTTTACGGGGGAAAATGACAAGGACGCCTGCCTGCCAAGCTGCAGGTTGAGGGTTAAATGTTGAGTGTCCAGTCCTCCTCCTGTGCTCTGATCTCAGAAGAGCCTCCCCCCCTCAGGCTGAGTGATTTATAGGTCCACATCAGCACCATACTGAGTAGGAAGGCTCGTGGTTGAGCAAAAAATGGAGCATTTCCACATGATTGCGGCTCTCTATTATGTTAGAACAAGTAAAAGGGATACAAAGAAAGTAGGTCACGATCAGGAGACAGAGCGCCAAGAAGTGGGGCTGAGAAGGAAGACACTCAGGTTGGAATCATGACCACGGTGGCGCAGCCACTCAGGAAATACTGACGGTCACCACCCCCTGGATCTCAGATAAGGAAACCAAGACTCATAAAGTCAGATTCCTGGCTCAAGTTCACGGTTAATAGTTCTGGGTCCCCTGGCTTCAATTTGGCACTCTGTTCCTAACCAGGCATTAGAGAGAAGACCATCAGGGTGGAAGAGCTGAGGAGGAGGGGAAAAGAGGGGAAAGAAGTTCGTTTCTATCTCACACCAAGAACTCTGATTGGCTTAGCTGGCAACTTGCAGCTTCATGAAAGGAAACCTGATTCTGAGAACTGCAGCCAGGAGAAGCCCCGGGGGTGGAGGCCAAATGTTAAACCAACAAGAGGTTGGAGTGGAGCAATGGGTGGCAGGACGCCAGAAGGGAGCAAATGCACCTGCTTAGGTACTGAAGCACGGCAGGACTTGGGCAGGTCCGACCTGAACAGGAGAGAGGCAGGAGGGCAGAGCAAAAGGCTTGGCAGCCGAAACCCACTCAGAGGATACATGGTGTCCAGGTTTCCAGTGTGGCAGTGGACACGATTCCCCTCACCCCCAGCCCCTTGCTCCCAGGATCTAAATCCTTGAGAACAACCTCCCCCTACCCCCCGCCGCCGCCCCCGTCAGAGCTTTCTTTTGGCATTGGAATCTCAAAGTTAACCAAAGGTGAGAAAGCCCAGGGTGTCTGTTACGGGCATAAGTGTCTTCATTTGTACTCCAGGTTCTTGCCCCACAGAGCTAAGAACTGAAAGAAAGGGATAACTACAGCACGCAAGGTGAGCGGGGCTTGTTTAGAAGGAAGTGAATAGACGTACATGTGTGGGCACGGGCAACCCCACATGGAGAGATGTCCCTCATGAGGGGGAGGCCAGACAAAGACCCATTCGCACGGCCCAGAAGCCCCAGAAAGCAAGAGCACTTCCTCATGTATCGGTCTTCCTCTAGGAGGTAAGGGTGGTGCCCTAATCAAACACATGAAGTGTGGCTGAGGCCTTCTGGGAGTTTCAGGGCACCTCCACGAGGAGTTTAACTTCCATGTGGCCATCGTGAGGTCTCTTTCCTGGTCCTGGATGAGACACCTGTGCATCATGGGAAAGTGGGCATACTGGATTGACAGGTAAGGGGGTGGAGCTATAACACAGTGCTACACGGAAATTGTGAAAAACAATTCTTCCAGCTGTATTTATTCCTACCTAATCCCTGCCTAGTCCTCGACCCCTCCTCCCCATATCGTAGCCATTCTTATCTTATGCATGGGCGTAGTGCAAAAGCTAAAAGGTAGAGATCTTTACCCTTTCTGTCCCTGGCTTCCAAAGAGACCACCCAGGTTCTAGGATGTCACCACCCTGAACTCCGGACTGTGCAAGTCACAGAGACAGTGACACTGTTCCGTGGTGGTAGCTGAAGTGGCCCAGTACTGAGACCCATAGTCACGGATGGTGACTACGGTTCACAGAGGTGGTAGCATCCAGGTTGCACAGGGTCTGATGCCTGCCCTCCCTGGTTTAATTCGGCTTCGAAACGGAAAAGGTGTTTTGGTTCCTTTTCAAAAGGGACAGTTGATGATAAAGGTCTTGGTCTGAATTATAAAACCTGTACCAAGGACTTCCTCAATCCCATAGACAATGAAGCATTGATTGAAGACCACGGGGAGTTCGGGAACTGTTTCCTGATTGGAACAAGGCAATCAACCTGGGATTTGACGCTTTGCTGAGAAAGGGACCCAGCCATACTCTCTCCCTGTTTTGTCTTTACTGCAGGTCAGAATGAGGAAGAAGGCGGAGACACACGGTGGATTTGGAGAAATACCTCCATCTCCCGCTGGGCTCTCACTTCCTGGAGCCGGCCCTGGGGCTCCCCTTTCCTTCTTCCCAGACAAGCCCCAGGAACTCATCTTGTTTGTATTTCCTCTCTGCAGCTGCCACCCCTCCCTGCTCCTCTACCTAAGACTAAGACCTCACTCCAACTGTCCCCAGAGTCAAACTCACACCTATATTCTTTTAAGGATTCTTAAAAATCCCAGAAAAACAAACAGGAGACCCAGAAAAACACCAAGGAGAGAGTTGCAAAGCTTATGCTTCTTACAGGGTTCATGTAAGCAATGGTTCTTGCCTGCTGAGCAGAGACAGCCCTAGCTGTGGCCATCGTTAACCAACTGTTCATCAGTTACAGGGAAAGGGTGATGTGGTCCAGCAAGGGGTATCTCACTTCATATTTCCAACAAGCCTAAGACTTCTAATGTTTACACAAAGGCGTGTAGAGAAGGATGCACTTGGAACTGAGACAACAAACTGACAACTGGCCCTGGCCCTGGCCTTGGCCTTGGCCTTGGCCGTGAATGACTAACACAGCCTTATTGGATCCTTTGAGTACCACCTCTCAGTTGTATAAAGACGTATTTCTCTGGACTCTGGCTCAGCTTTCTGCTGTATCCTTACAGTTTTGTCAATGGGACAGCTGGTGATATGGATACGCTTGTACTCAAAATCAAACAGACTCACTAGAGACATAGCTGGTGACTGGGGTGGGAGGAGAGAAGGGGTCTGCAAGCTAACTTTTATTACAGCTTCAGAGCTATGTATAAATTTCCACTTGTAGGCCAGACATTATACTGGGTAACTTCAATACATCACTCAGTTAATGTCTATAGCAATCTTAGGAGGAGGATGGCCTCATTCTTGTTCTTCACGTGAGAACACTTTAATAAAGTCACACAACTTAGTAAGTGGTCGAAAACAGATCTGAGCTCAGTGCAACTTGATCACCAAAGCTTGCTTGTTTTACCTGTTTCTTAAATGGGATGTTCAAACTCCCGTCATCCTGTAAGTTGTTGCTTTGTGCATTTCAAGGCTATTTTATTAGTGTATATTCATTCTTTTAAGATTTATTCATTTACTTACTTATTTTTAAGTGACAGAGGGAGGGAAAGAAACAGATCTTCCATCTGCTCTTTCATTGTACAAATGCCTGGAATAGCCAGGCTGAAGCCAGGAGCCTGGAAT
Organism: Oryctolagus cuniculus; assembly: GCF_964237555.1. Lineage (NCBI taxonomy): Eukaryota > Metazoa > Chordata > Mammalia > Lagomorpha > Leporidae > Oryctolagus > Oryctolagus cuniculus. The sequence continues at coordinate 34,185,483 of NC_091433.1, read as the reverse complement.
TCTATCTTGGTCACCCACATGGGTGGCAGGCACCCAAGTACTCGAGCCAGCCTTCACTGCCTTACCAGATGCATTAGCAAGTAGCTAGAATCAGAAGTGGTGCTGGGACTCAAACCCAGGCACTCTGATATGGGATGTGGGCAACCCACGTTAGCATCTTAACTGCTGAGCCAAATACTTGCTCCTGTCTTCCAACTGTCTGTTCTAAATCTGTGCACTTTAGAACCAAAGTAGGTACCACATTTCCACTCAGGACAGCAGTTGGGGAGATAACAAGCAGGGAAGAGGCCCCAGCCACGACAGCAGTGGTCAGTGTCTGGGTGCCACCGCCTTCAAGGGCTGTGAGGACAGAACTGAGGTAGGACCTCGACTCTCAGAGAATAGGATTCTAGAGAAATAGGGCCCAGGAGTGCAAGATGGGAGCCAAATCAAGGGGGCAAAAGTGAGGACAGAGTTATTAGAGCCAGGAACAAAGTCAAATAAAGAATATGAAGCAAACACAGTATTTGCAGATTTACAATTCTGGTGCTTCTGTGTCCCACTGTCACCTGGGCTTCGAAGCAGGTGTGCTCAATGTCTTTTCTCAGCAATGCACTCCAAATTCTTCCTTCTGCCAATGTTTGCATTTTCCCACCCTGTTTTCCCAATGGTGGTCTTTAGGGTAAATCAAGTTTCTTTAAAGCAACTGAACAAAACAGCTTCCAACACAATGGAATTCTGGTTTTCACTCTTTTACTGGAAGATTGAATTACTTAACCACCTCCCTCCTCCCAGTTCTCGGACCTCCTCCTCCCTGACATCAAAGCCGCTCCTCACACCTGCAGAGGGAATAATGTCATTAAACGCTATGCTTCTGGAAGTAGCCGTCACATAAAAAGAAACAGAGAGACTGGCAACAGGACAGTGTCACGGAGTCATCCATCCGGCTGCTCTGTCGTTTCCTTTGGCAACCCCTCAGCTTTGTCAGTGTCCCAGAGACTCCAGTGTGGAGTTCTATTGACTCTCACTTTGGTTTGCTAACCATGAAAAGGATACTTTGCCTCCTTTGCCAGCGGATACAATCCCCTGCCTAGGGAGAGCCTTTTCAGGGCTACAAAAAAATTTCACATTATGGCATTTAAGGTCTTCCTGTACCCTGTATACTGGCATTTTACACTTGCAAAAATTGAGGTTCAGATTCGTAGAGTGTCTTTATTAAGATTACGTAACGGGCTGGTGCTGTGGTGTAGCAGGTAAAGCCACCGCCTACAGTGCCGGCATCTCATATGGATGCCAGTTCGAGTCCCAGCTGCTCCACTTCTGATCCAGCTCTCTGCTATGGCCTGGGAAAGCAGTAGAAGATGGCTCAAGTCTGTGAGCCCCTGCATCTGTGTGGGAAACTTGGAAGAAGCTCCTGGCTCCTGGCGTTGGATTGGTGCAGGCCTGGCCTTTGCGGCCAATTGGGGAGTGAACCAGTGGATGGAAGGATCCTCCCCCACCCCCAGGCGCCTCTGCCTCTGCCTCTCCTCCTCTCTCTGTGTAACTCTGGCTTTCAAATAAATAAATAAATATTTTTTTAAAAAAAAAGATTACATAGCTGAGGATCCCAAGACAGCTGAACAGGAAAAAGACTTGCCGATCCTGACCAGGGGAAGATAGGAAAGTGGAGGAATTGTACTCCCAGGAGAGAGTTGGAGAGAAGTTTGCAGTGGAAATTCTACCCAAAAAGAGGGACACCAGGGAGCAGCATGGAAAGTACAGACATGCAGCAGCAAGCAGAGGCTGCAGGAGATGCCAGGTTCTGAGGGCAGGGTGAGGGCAGACTGGAGTTGCTGTGTGAGGGAGAACCTCACAGACCACACTGTCTTTGAGTCCAGCCTAGAGACCTAATGGAGGGCAGGGCTATTTGCTGCCTACAAGAAACACACTTTACCATCAAAGATAAATGCAAACTCAAAGTGAAAAGATGAAAAACATTCCATGCTAATGCAAAGCAAAAATGAGTAGATGTAGCCATTCTAAAATCAGAAAAAATAGACTTAACACAAAAGCTGTTAAGAGACAAAGAAGGGTACTATGTAATGACTAAGGAATCAATTCAACAGGAATATGTAACTATAATAAATGATATACACCTAATGCCAGGGGTGCCAGGCTATTTAAAACAAATGTTAATAGATCTAAAGGGAGACACAGACTCCAGTATAATGGTAATGGGGGACTTCAACACCCCACTTTCAGCAATGGACAGATCAACTGGACAGAAAATCAACAAGGAAACAACAGAGCTAATCTACACTATGGACCAAATGTACCTAGCTGATATTTACAGAATATTTCATCCCACAGTTGAAGAATGCACATTCTTTTCATCAGTGCATGGAACATTCTCTAGGATAGACCGTATACTAGGCCACAGAGAGTCTCTGAAATCCTACCATGTATCTTTTCTGACCACAATGGAATGGAAGCGGGAAATTAACAACTCAACAATCTCTGGGAAATATGCACATAGAGACTGAACAACACTCCTGAATGAACAGTAGGTCATGGAAGAAAAAGGAGATTAAAAAATTCCTGGAAATAAATGAAGACAACAACACAACATATCAAAACTTGTGGATACAGCAAAAGCAGTGTTAAGAGGTAAATTTATAGCAATTAGTGCCTCATCAAGAAATTGCAAAGGTATCAAATAAATGAATTATCATTGCATCTCAAAGACTTAGAAAAACAACAAACCAAACCCAAAATTAGTAGGAGGAAAGAAATACTAAAAATTACAAAGAAATAAACAAAATTGAAACAAAAAATACAAAAGACTAGTAAAATGAAGAGCTGATTTTTTGAAAAAATGAACAAAAGTGATTTACCATTGGTCCAACTAAACAAGAAAAAAAGGGAGAGAAGATACAAATCAATAAGAGATGAAAACAGAGATGTAACAACAGATACCACAAATAAAAAGAATCATCAGGAATTACTACAAATAGCTGTATTCCAACAAGTTGGAAAATCTAGAAAAAATGAATAGATTCCTGGACAACACAATCAAAATTGAGGCATGGAGACACTGAAAACCTAAACAGACCAATAACTAAGATGGAGATTAAATCAGTAATAAAGACCCTCCCAACAAAGAAAGCCCAGGATCGATGTCTTCACAGCTGAATTCTACCAGAATTTTAAAGAACTAATTATAATTCTTCTCAAACTACTCAAAACAATTGAAAGGGAGGGAATCCTCCCAAACTCCTTCTATGAGGCATCACCTTAAAAAAAAAAAAAAAAAAAAAAAACAGAAAAAGATACAACAAAGAATTCTAGATCAATATCCCTGATGAATATAGATGCAAAAACCTCAACAAAATACTAGCTAAATGAATCCAACACATCAGAAAGATTATTCACTCAGACCAAGTGGGATTTAGCCCCAGTATGCAGGGATACTTCAACATATGAAAATCAATAAATGTGAAACATCAACAATTGAATTAAAAAAATATGATTCTCTCAATAGATACAGAGAAAGCATTTGATAAAACACAACATATTTTCATGATGAAAACCTTAAGCAAATTGGGTATAGAAGAATATTCCTCAAAAACAATCAAGGCAATATATGACAAACCTACAACCAGCATCTTACAGAATGGAGAAAAGTTGGAAGCATTTCCACTAAGATCCAAAACCAGACAAGGGTGCCCACTTTGACCATTACTATTCAATATAGTCCTGGAAGTTTTAGCCAGAGCCATTAGGCAAGAAAAAGACATCACAGGGATACAAATTGGAAAGGAGGAAGTCAAATATCCTTGTCTGCAGATGACATGATTCTGTATACAGGGGAATCAAAAGACTTCACTTTGAGACTATATTGGAACTCAAAGCATTTGGTAAAGTTGCAGGATATATAATCAACACAAAAATAAACAGCCTTTGTATACACAGACAATGCTGTGGCTGAGAAGGAACTTGTAAGATCAGTCCCATGCACAACAGCTAAAAAAAATTTAAATACCTTTGAATACATTTAGCCAAGGACATGAAAAATCTTTATGATGAAAATTACAAAACACTATAGAAAATACAGAAGACACACACAAAAAAGAAAAATCTTCCCTGTTCATGAGTTGGAAGAATTAATATCATCAAAATGTTCACACTAAAGCAAATTACAGATTCAACAAGATCCCAATTAAAATACCAGGCACATTCTTCTCAGATCTAGAAAAAAACTATGCTAAAATTCATATGAAAACAGAAGAGACCCAGAATAGCTAAAGCAATCTTAAAGAACAAAAAACAAAGCTAGAGGCATCACAATAGAAGATTTCAAGACATACTACAGAGCCATTAATAATCAAAACAGCCTAATACTGGCACAGAAATAGACATGTAGACCAACAGAATAGAACAGAATCCCCAGAAACTAACCCATGCATCTATAACCATTTAATCTTTGACAAAGGAGATAAATTCAATCCCTGGAGCAAGGACAGTCTCTTCAACAAATGGTGCTGGCAAAATTGGATCTCCACATGCAGAAGTATGAAACAAGACATATGCCTTACACCTTATACAAAAACCAACTCAAAATGGATCAAAATCTAAATCTATGACCTCATGCCATCAAATTAACAGAGGAGAACATTGGGGAAACTCTGCAAGACATTGGCATAGGCAAAGACTTCTTGGGAAAGATCCCAAAAGTACAGGCAATCAAAACAACAACAACAACAACAACAAAAAAAAAACAAAAACAAGATGACATCAAGCTAAGAAGCTTCTGCACTGCAAAGGAAACAGTTAAAGTCAATAGGCAACTGACAGAATGGGAGACATGATTTGCAAACTATGCAATTGATAAAGGATTAATAACCAGAATCTACAAAGAGATCAAGAAACTCCACAACAAAAAAACATCCAATCCAGTTAGGAGATGGGCAAAGGACTTAAATAGACATTTCTCAAAAGAGTAAATCCAATGGCCAACAGACGCATGAAAATATATTCAGGATCACTAGCTGTCAGGGAAATGCATATGAAAACCACAATGAGGTTTCAGTTCACCCCAGTCAGAATGGCTCTCATATGGAAATCAATAAACAATAACTGCTGGTGAGGATGTGGGGGAACAGGTACTGTAATCCACTGTTTTTGGGAATGCAAACTAGTACTGTCACTGAGGAGCACAGTGTGGAGATTCCTCAGAAAGCTGAAAACGATCTACCACAGGTCTTACCATCTCATTCTTGGGAACTTACTCAAAGGAAATGAAATTAGCATATGAAAGAGTTATCTGTACCCCCAAGTTTATTGCAGCTCAATTCGCCATAGCTAAGATATGGAATCAACCCAGATGCCTATCAACCAATGACTGAATTAAGAAAATGTGGTGAGTGGGAGAGATTCCAAGATGGCAGAGTAGGGAGGGAGCTTACTGCTTTGGTCTAGGAGAGGATAGCTTTAAAAAAAGTGGATAGATTGCAGTCTCAGGGAAGAGTTTGGGAGCAAACAGCAGAGGAAATTCTACGCAAATTAGAGGAACCAGTGGTCCTATGTGGAGGGTGTGGATGTCCACGGCTCAGGACTCCAGGAGCCAAGAGCTTCCACACCAGCATGAGAGTGAGGTGAGACCAGACTGCAGCAGCTCAAGCCACTAGTGATAATGTTGCTGAAAGAGCCTAGAGGGAACCCAGCTTGGAGCCCTGTGGGGGACAGTGTACTGACCAAAGTAGAGGGGAAAAAAAAAGGAGGGACACATTTCTCTCTCCCTGAACACCTCATAACAGTGTCCTGTAACAAGCTGATAGAGCAGGTACCATTTTAGACATACGTAACAGCTGTGCCAGCTTGTGTCCACACCCAGCAATCAGCCAAGTGGGAACTCCTGACTCTGGTGGGGAGAACTAATGGAGCTGAGTGCTTGTGACTATGGGAGGCTTGTGTGACAGAACTGTAAAAGCAAAACCAAACCAAGGGCTGGTGCCACAGCTCACTAAGCTAATCCTCTGCCTTGCGGTGCCGGCACACAGGGTTCTAGTCCCACTTGGGGCGCTGGATTCTGTCCTGGTTGCCCCTCTTCCAGGCCAGCTCTCTGCTGTGGCCCAGGAGTGCAGTGGAGGATGGCCCAAGTACTTGGGCCCTGCACCCCATGGGAGACCAGGATAAGTACCTGGCTCCTGCCATCGGGTCAGTGCGGTGTGCTGGCCGCGGTGGCCATTGGAGGGTGAACCAATGGCAAAAGGAAGACCTTTCTCTCTGTCTCTCTCACTGTCCACTCTGCCTGTAAAAAAAAAAAAAAAAAAAAAAAAAAAAAAAAAAAAAAAAAAAAAAAAACCAAAACAGTTAAATGTTAAATTACCAACAAGAGTCACTGTGCACTAACTTCCCATGCAGGACCTCTGTCCTCAATGAGTTGTATTATGAGAGTTAACTATGATACTTGTTCTCAAAATTTGTGTGTGTGTGTGTGTGTGTGTGTGCAAATTGTTGAAATCTTTACTTAGTATAGAGTTGGTCTTCAGTATATAAAGTTAATTAAAAATCAATCTTAACAGAGAATGGTACTGGGAAGGGGAGAGGGAGGAGGAGAAGGGTTTGGAGTATGGGTGGGAAGAACACCTATATTCCTAAAGTTTTACATATGAAATTTGTATTCCTTAAAAAATAATTTTAAAAATGTGGTACATATACACTATGAACTACTACTCATTTGTAAAAAAGATTAAAATCCTTTCTTTTGCAACAAAATGGATGCAACTGGAAACCACTACACTTAGTGAAATAAGCCAGTCTCAAAAAGACAAATGTTTTCCCTGATCTGTGGTAACTAATAAGAGTACAAAAAATTATATAATTATATGCATGGCAAACTACAAAAAATTATTCCTGTGCATAAACTTTTGAGATGAAATGGCTTAAAGTCTAAATGAACTTAATTATTATCTTGTAACCACACAGGAAATAATTGTCACAATTGTCATTGTTTCTATTTCACTGAAAGAAATTATGAATGACCAACTGACAATAATAAAAAAAACTGTATGGGTGAAATGGTCATTTATATGTTCAGTTGCTTATAACCATTGTTTATATTCTCACTAGAGTCTTTTTGCTTTTTACTTGTTAAACTTCATATTCAGTGAAGTGTTAAGCCTTTTTACTATGATGTGAACAAAATATCTCAAAAACTAAAAAAAAAAATACAGAAAGAAAGGTAGAGGGAAGAGGGTCAGAGAGAGGGAAGAAGGGAATATCATGTTCATAGACTTGTATCTATAAATCATATTGAATCTGTTAAAATTAAAATGAAAAAGACCCAAAAAAAGATTACACAGCTAATGGTTGACTACACTAGGACTCAAACCCAGACCTCCTACTCCAAGTTCAGTACTCTTATCACTGTTTGCTCCTCTCCTTCAATGATTGTGTCCTCTCTCCTACCTCAGTCATGGCCATGATCAGACCTTAGACCCTGCCATTACTAACATATTTACAATCTTAATTTTCTAAAGAATTATTTATTTGAAAGGCAGAGTTACAGAGAGGGAGAGAGAGGGAGGGAGAGGGAGGTTTTCCATCCCTTGGTTCACTCCCCAGTCACAATGGCCAGGTCTGGGTTGGATTGAAGCCAGGAGCTTCATCAGGATCTCCCACATGGGTGCAGAGGCCCAAGCACTTGGGACATCTTCCACTACTTTCCCAGAAACACTAGTAGAGAGCTGCGTCAGAAGTGGAGCAGCCAAGACTTGAACCAGCGCCTGTGTGGGATGCCAGCATTGCAGGCAGCAGTTTAACCTACATGCCACAGCACCAGCCCCCACAATCTTAGTTTTAAACATGTCAACTATCGTCTCCTTTCATCTTTCCAGTTCGCTCTCCCTCTTGACCCTGACCTCCAGAACTCTTTTTCCCCAGCTTTATGAGAGTATAATTGATCAATAGAAATTGATTGCATATAAGGTGCACAACTTGGTGTATTGACCAAGAAGTCTTTACTCCACCAGAACTTACAATCCATCAGCCTTAGCATCCTCATTTCACTGCATTGTCTCACCTTCCCTCCTAGCTCAGTCCAGGGTATATCATTATCATCATTTTCTTTAGTTCTTCTGCCCCCATCTGTTTCCTGGTGAAGTATGATTCTCCATGAATGTAGAAATTGCCCTTATAGTAAATGTCATCACACACACACACACACACACACACACACAGACTCATGATGGGTCTCTGCAGGTTTTTTTCCCCCAATTAATACCATTCCTCTTCTCCACCCAGTTTCTCAAGTTGAGAAATAGCACAGAGAACCTGCTACAGTAGGACTATGTCCTTCAAAGTTCACATGTGAGAAACTTAATCCCCCAATATAAGTTTTGTGAGGTGGAGCCTAATAAGAGGTGATTAGGTAGTGAGGGCATCACCCGCATGAATGATTTCATGTCATCATGGAGGAAAAGGCTGGTTCCTGAGAGTGGGCGTGTTCCAAGAGTGAGTTCAGCTCCCTCCTACTGACTTGCTTTTCATGCTCCCTTTGCCCTTCTACCTTCCGCCATGGGATGATGCAGCAAGAAGGCCCTCACCATGTGCTAGCACCTTGACATTGGACTTCTCAGCATTCAGAACTGAAAAACAGAATCATTGCTCATTGCAGATTACTCAGCCTTAGGCTCTTTTTGTTGTAGCAACAAAAACCAGGCTAATATAGAGGCCCCAAATCGCTTTTGTTAGTGGTCGAGTCAGATTACAAGTTAGGCTTCAGGTTTATTGGTCAGGAACCACCCTGCCTCAGTGGCTGCAGTGGCCCTGGAAGATGGCTCTGGCTTAAGTCATTTCCATAATTCAATCATCCATCATCATCTTAGTCACTGTCACTGAGATCCAAGCCACCATCCTCTCTCTCCTGGGACATGCAGAACCTTCCTAATTGTTTCCATACATCCACTCTGGCCCTCACAACAGTCAGAGTAAGCTGTTAAATCAGTAGTCCTCAACCTTGGCTTCACATTTAAATCAAGTTTAAAAATCTGGGTGCCCAGAATGTACCAATTAATTCAGAATCTCCGGGGGTGGGACTTGGACATCATGACTTTTTTTAAAAAAAGATTTATTTATTTGAAAGGCAGATTTAGAGAGAGAGAGACAGTGAGTGAGGTCTTCCATCTGCTGGTTCATGCCACAATGGCCAGGGCTGGGGTAGGCTGAAACCAGGAGCTTCCTCCAGGTCTCCCATGTGGGTGCAGGGGCCCAAATACTTGGGCCATCCTCTGCTGCTTTCCCAGGTGCATTAGCAGGGAGCTGGATTGGAAGTGGAGCAGCCAGATCTCTAACCAGCACCTATGTGGGATGCTGGCATCACAGATGACAGCTTTGCCTGCTTTTCCACAATGCCAGCCCCTGGACATCGTGATTTTTAAAGCTCAGGGGATCCATGGTGAAGTCAAGGTTGGGGAACCACCACAGTCACGCGTCACCCCTCTGCTCAGAACACTCAGAACCTACCCTTCTCACTCTGAGCAAGAGTTCCCTTCAAGGCCTGCAGAGCCACACACAGTCCAACCAGCCCTTAACTCTACAACCTGATCCCCAGCCCCACTGGCCTCCTCTCTACTCCTCAGTCACACTCAGCAAGGTCAGCCTCGAGGTCTTAGGCTTGCTTCTCTTGGAGACAGCCATGTGGCTCACTCCTCCGTGCCCCTCAGGTCTGTTCACAGAGCTCTTCCCAAGCACATGACCTAAGGAGCATGTTCACTTTTCACCACCTCCATCACCCCATGCTGTTTTTATTACATTACTTACTGTACATCTCACCCCCAGAGGCACATGGTCTCCAGCAAGACTGAGTTTTCCCGATTTGTTCAGAGGTATATTCTCAAGGGCCTAAAACTGCACTTGACACAGAGGGGCTGGAGATGAATGAACAAATGAATAAATGAATGATTGAATGAATGAACCTCTCCTGTGAAAATGTCAGCTCGACCATATTGTCACCTCCTCGGCCTACCCCTCACCAGCTGAGGAGATTCCCACTGAGATACCAGATAGGACTTGAAACTTGCTATACAAAAGCATTACTGGATAGGAAACATAGCCTCACTTTTCCCTCTTCCTCTCACTTCCCCAGGCCTATGCCAATGTCTCTGAAACAAGATGGCCTCCAAGCAAAGTAGACTAAATGAAGCTCAGAGGGTCCCCGCTGGTGGGGTGGCCTGCTCAGGGTAGTGTCGAGCAGAACGGGGCTGGGTGCTCGCTGGCTGGGTGCGTTGAGAGGCATACACTGCAAAGCGCCACCGATGCTGGAGGAAGCCCTGGGAGCCCAGCCCAAAGCCCACGACAAAACCAACAAAGGAACAGAGAATCATTAAGGACAGGGCCCACTGGGGGCCCTCCTGGCCCACTATTACCAGAATAACTAGGTTATTCCTTGGTTTGCAGAGGGAGAGAGGCAGAGGAGGAACAGGAAGAAGGAAATGGATTATAGTTTAACGAATTTTTTTTTTCAAAAAAAAAAAAAAAAAGACTATTTCTTTAGAGTACTTTTAGGTCCCCAGCAAAATTGAGAGGGATGTGCAGAGATTTTCCATCCACCCTGTGCCCTGACACAGGCACAGCCACCCACTATCACCACCCCCCACCAGGGTGGCGCATTTGTCCCAAGTGCAGAACCTACGCTGACACATCATTGTCATCCAAAGCCTGTAGTTCATGCTAGTTTTCACTCTGGTGCTGTGCAGTCTATTAGCCATATGTAATTCATAACCACCCTGAGAACATCAGAGTGCCTTACTGCTCAAGAAGGTTTTTAAACACATTTTTTTCCTGTAAGCAATAGACTGTGAAAATCTTAGAAAGTAAAAGGAAGTAAATAACAATTTTTCATAATCCCCCTAGTCAAACATAACAACTGCTCAAAATTTTGCATTTCTTTATATTCTTCTCATGTGCTTTTTGAGTAACATCCATTTTATGGGCCAAATTTTTGATCATTTTCCTAAGACACTGCTCCAAAGTTTGCACCCAAGTGAGTGACCACTTTTAAGACTTCTGAGACACCTCACCGAGTTACCTTCCAAAGAGGCTGCTTTATTTACATTCCTTCCTGCAGGGCATGCGTGTACACAGCCACTTGGCCTCACCTCGCTTCACCTGGCTTCCCTTGGCCTTACCTGACATCACCAGTGTAGACCAAAATCACCCGGAAAACATGCTAATGAAAAGACGATACAGCAAGATGCAATCAACTGGTATGACCCTTTGACCTTAAACTTTCCAGGAAGGCAAAGAAACAAACAAGGAATAAAATTTGACAAATTGAGACTCCCTCTTTTTCTTAAACAAATTCTTGGGGTGGACGTGTAGGACAGTGGTTAAGAGGCTGCTTGGAGGGGCTGGCGCTCTGGCATAGTAGGCTAAGCCCCACCCACAGTGCCAGCATTCTATATAGGTGCTGGCGCAAGTGCTGGCTGCTCCACTTCCAATCCAGCTCCCTGCTAATGGCTTAGGAAAGCAGTGGAAGATGGCCCAAGTATTTGGACCCCAGCACCCACATAGGAGACCTGGAAGAAGCTCCTGACTTCGGCCTGGCCCAGCACTAGATGTTGCAGCCATTTGTGGAGTGAACCAGTGGATGGAACACACTCTCTCTCTACCTTTCAAGCAAATAAATCTTTTAAAAAAATAAAGAGGCAGAGCCCGTGCTATGGCGTAGGGGGTAAAAGCCTCCCCCTGAAGTGCCAGCATCCCATGTTGGTGCCAACTCAAGTCCTGGCTGCTCCACTTCGGATCCAGCTCTCTCCTGTGGCCTGGGAAAACAATAGAAGATGGCCCAAGTGCTTGGGCCTCTGCTCTCATGTAGGAGACTGGGAGGAAGCTCCTGGCTTTGGATTGGCACAGCTCTGGCCATCTGGGGAGTGAACCAGTGGATGGAAGATCCTCCCTCCCTCCCTGCCTCTGCTTCTCTGTAACTCTGCCTTTCAAATAAATAAATAAATCTTTTTTTAAAAAATAAACATGCTGCTTGGGATGCCTGAATCCCGTATCAGAATGCCTGGTTTGAGCCCCTGCTCCATCCCCAATTCTAGCTTCCTGTTAATGCATACCCTAAGAGGCAGCAGGGGATAGCTCAAGTACTTGGCTCTCTGACACCTACATTGGAGACCAGGGTTGACTCCTGGCCCAGTCATGGCTACTCTGGGCATTTAGGGGAATGAACCAGCAGATGGGAAATTTTTTTTAAAGGTTTATTTATTTGAAAGTCAGAGTTACACACACAGAGAAGGAGAGGCCGAGAGAGAGAGGTGTTCCATCCACTGATTCACTCCCCAAATGGCTGCAACGGCCGGAGCTGTACTGATCTGATGCCAGGAGCTTCTTCAGGTTTCCCAAGTGGGTGCAGGGGCCCAAGGACTTGGGCCATCTTCTGCTTCTGTCTCAGGCCATCGCAGAAAGCTGGATCATAAGTGGAGCAGCTGGGACTCAAACCTGCGCCCATATGGGATGCTGGCACTGCAGGCGGCAGCTTTACCTGTTTCACTGCAGAGCCAGCCCCTCTTGGAATTTCATATAAAGGATTTAGACTAGAAACCATTTTATTATTCAGATGGTAAATGAAATTTTACATTGATCAGGTTAGCCATCTCTCTCCAGTATACCAAACCAATATTAACTTGGAACTTTTTTTTTAACTTTTATTTAATGAATATAAATTTCCAAAGTACAGCTTATAGATTACAATGGCTTCCCCCCATTATGTCCCTCCCACCCGCAACCCTCCCCTTTCCCACTCCCTCTCCCCTTCCATTCACATCAAGATTCATTTTTGATTCTCTTTATATACAGAAGATCAGTTTAGCATACATTAAGTAAAGATTTCAGCAGTTTGCTCCCACACAGAAACATAAAGTGAAAAATAATAGATGATTTTTTAAATGATGATGAAATCAGATCAGACCTATTGTCATGTTTAATCCCAGTGAGAGTCAAGTTGGGAATTGATTTTTTTTTTTTTACAGAAGATCAGTTTAGTATACATTAAGTAAAGATTTCAACAGTTTGCACCCCCATAGAAACACAAAGTGAAATATACTGTTTGAGTACTCATTATAGCATTAAATCTCAATGTACAGCACATTAAGGACAGAGATCTTACATGAGGAGTAAGTGCACAGTGACTCCTGTTGTTGATTTTACAAATTGACACTCCTGTTTATGGCATCAGTAATCTCCCTATGCTCCAGTCATGAGTTTCCAAGGCTATGGAAGCCTTTTGAGTTCTCCGACTCTTATCTTGTTTAGACAAGGTCATAGTCAAAGTGGAGGTTCTCTCCTCCCTTCAGAGAAAGGTACCTCCTTCTTTGAAGACCTGTTCTTTCCACTGGGATCTCACTCACAGAGATCTTTCATTTAGTTTTGTTTTTTTTTTTTTTTTTTTTTTTTTTTGCCAGAGTGTCTTGGCTTTCCATGCTTGAAATACTCTCATGGGCTTTTCAGCCAGATCGATCGGAATGCCTTTAGGGCTGATTCTGAGGCCAGAGTGCTGTTTAGGACATCTGCCATTCTATGAGTCTGCTGAGTATCTCGCTTCCCATGTTGGATCACTCTCCCCTTTATTTATTCTATCGGTTAGTATTAGCAGGTACTAGACTTGTTTATGTGCTCCCTTTGACTCTTAGTCCTTTCATTATGATCAATTGTGAACTGAAATTGATCACTTGGACTAGTGAGATGGCATTGGTACATGCCACCTTGATGGGATTGAATTGGAGTCCCCTGGTATGTTTCTAACTCTACCATTTGGGGCAAGTCTGCTTGAGCATGTCCCAAGTTGTACATCTCTTCCCTCTCTTATTCCCACTCTTATGTTTAACAGGGATCACATTTCAGTTAAATTTCAACACTTAAGAATAACTGTGTATTAATTACAGAATTAAACCAGTCATATTAAGTAGAACAGACAAAAAAAACTACTAAGAGGGATAATGTATTAAGTTGTTCATTAACAGGGCTATGCTGATCAAGTCACCGTTTCTCATAGTGTCCATTTCACTTCAACAGGTTTCCTTTTTGGTGTTCAGTCAGTTGTCACCAATCAGGGAGAACATATGGTATTTGTCCCCTTGGGACTGGCTTATTTCACTCAGCATGATGTGTTCCAGATTCCTCCATTTTGTTGCAAATGACTGGATTTCGTTGTTTCTTACTGTGGTATAGTATTCTAAAGAGTACATATCCCATAATTTCTTTATCCAGCCTACCGTTGATGGGCATTTAGGTTGGTTCCAGGTCTTGGCTATTGTGAATTGTGCTGCAATAAACATTAGGGTGCAGACCGCTTTTTTGTTTGCCAATTTAAATTCCTTTGGATAAATTCCAAGGAGGGGGATGGCTGGGTCGAACAGTAGGGTTATATTCAGGTTTCTGAGGAATCTCCAGACTGACTTCCATAGTGGCTTGACCAGTTTGCATTCCCACCAACAGTGGGTTAGTGTCCCTTTTTCCCCACATCCTCACCAGCATCTGTTGTTGGTAGATTTCTGTATGTGAGCTATTCTAACTGGGGTGAGGTGAAACCTCATTGTGGTTTTGATTTGCATTTCCCTGATTGCTAGTGATCTTGAACATTTTTTCGTGTGCCTGTTGGCCATTTGGATTTCCTCTTTTGAAAAATGTCTATTGAGGTCCTTGGCCCATCTCTAAAGTAGGTTGTTTGTTTTGTTTTTGTGGAGTTTCTTGATCTCTTTGTAGATTCTGGTTATTAACCCTTTATCTGTTGCATAGTTTGCAAATATTTTTTCCCATTCTGTCGGTTGTCTCTTCACTCTCCTGACTGTTTCTTTTGCAGTACAGAAACTTCTCAATTTGATGCAATCCCAATAGTTGATTTTGGCTTTGACTGCCTGTGCCTCCCGGGTCTTTTCCAGAAACTCTTTGCCTGTGCCAATATCTTGAAGGGTTTCTCCAATGTTCTCTAATAACTTGATGGTGTCAGGTCGTAGATTTAGGTCTTTAATCCATGTTGAGTGGATTTTTGTGTAAGGTGTAAGGTAGGGGTCTTGCTTCATGCTTCTGCACATGGAAATCCAGTTTTCCCAGCACCATTTATTGAATAGACTGTCCTTGCTCCAGGAATTGGTTTTAGATCCTTGATCAAATATAAGTTGGCTGTAGATGTTTGGGTTGATTTCTGGTGTTTCAATTCTGTTCCATTGGTCTATCCTTCTGTTTCTGTACCAGTACCATGCTGTTTTGATTACAACTGCCCTGTAGTATGTCCTGAAATCTGGTATTGTGATGCCTCCAGCTTTGTTTTTGTCGTACAAGATTGCTTTAGCTATTCGAGATCTCTTTTGCCTCCATATGAATTTCAGCATCATTTTTTCTAGATCTGAGAAGAATGTCTTTGGTATCCTGATTGGAATGCATTGAATCTATAAATTGCTTTTGGGAGAATGGACATTTTGATGATGTTGATTCTTCCAATCCATGAGCATGGAAGATTTTTCCATTTTTTGGTATCCTCTTCTATTTCTTTCTTTAAGATTTTGTAATTCTCATCGTAGAGATCTTTAACGTCCTTGGTTAAGTTTATTCCAAGGTATTTGATTGTTTTTGTAGCTATTGTGAATGGGATAGATCTTAGCAGTTCTTTCTCAGCCGTGGCATTGCTTGTGTATACAAAGGCTGTTGATTTTTGTGCATTGATTTTATATCCTGCCACTTTGCCAAACTCCTCTATGAGTTTCAATAGTCTCTTAGTAGAGTTCTTTGGATCCTCTAAGTACAGAATCATATCGTCTGCAAAGAGGGATAGTTTGACTTCTTCCTTCTCAATTTGTATTCCTTTAATTTCTTTTTCTTGTCTCATGGCTCTGGCTAAAACTTCCAGAACTATGTTAAATAGCAGTGGTGAGAGTGGGCATCCCTGTCTGGTGCCAGATCTCAGTGGAAATGCTTCCAACTTTTCTCCATTCAATAGGATGTTGGCTGTGGGCTTTTCATAAATTGCTTTGATTATATTGAGGAATGTTCCTTCTATACCCAATTTGCTTAGAGTTTTCATCATGAAAGGGTGTTGAATTTTATCAAATGCTTTCTCTGCATCTATTGAGATAATCATATGGTTTTTCTTCTGCAGTCTGTTAATGTGGTGAATCACATTGATTGATTTGCGAATGTTGAACCATCCCTGCATACCAGGGATAAATCCCACCTGGTCTGGATGGATGATTTTTCTGATGTGTTGTTGTATTCTATTGGCAAGAATTTTATTGAGGATTTTTGCGTCTATGTTCATCAGGGATATTGGTCTATAATTTTCTTTCAGTGCTGCATCTTTCTCTGGCTTAGGGATTAAGGTGATGCTGGCTTCATAGAAAGAATTTGGGAGGATTCCCTCTTCTTCGATTGTTCTGAATAGTTTGAGAAGAAATGGGATTAGCTCTTCTTTAAATGTCTGGTAGAATTCAGCAGTGAATCCATCTGGTCCTGGGCTTTTCTTTGTTGGGAGGGCCTTTATTACTATTTCAATTTCTGTTTCAGTTATGGGTCTATTTAGGTTTTCTATGTCTTCATGGTTCAATTTTGGTAGATTGCATGTGTCCAGGAATCTATCCACTTCTGATAGATTTTCCTGTTTGCTGGCATACAAGTCCTTGTAGTAATTTCTGATGATTCTTTTTATTTCTGTGGTGTCTGTTGTTACGTTTCCTTTTTCATCTCTGATTTTATTGATTTGGGTCTTTTCTCTTCTTTTTTTAGTTAGTTGGGCCAATGGGGTGTCAATTTTGTTTATTTTTTCAAAAAACCAGCTCCTCGCTTGGCTGATTTTTTGTAATATTTTTTGGATTCAATCCTGTTAATTTCTTCTCTGATTTTAATTATTTCTCTTGTCCTACTAGATTTGGGTTTGGTTTGCTGCAGTTTTTCTAGGTCCTTGAGATGCGCTGAAAGCTCATTTATTTGGTACCTTTCCAATTTCTTGATATAGGCACCTATTGCTATAAACTTGCCTCTCAATACTGCTTTTGCCGTATCCCATAATGATATGTTGTGTTGTTATCCTCATTTACTTCCAGAAAGTTTTTGATTTCTCTTTTGATTTCTTGAATGACCCAGTGTTCATTCAGGAGCATGTTGTTCAGTCTCCATGTGTTTGCATACTTTCTGGGGTTTCCTGAGTTGCTAATTTCCAGCTTCATTCTGCTGTGGTCTGAGAAGCTGCATGGTATGATTCTAATTCTTTTAAATTTGCTGAGATGTGCTTTATGGCCTAGTATGTGATCAATCCTAGAGAAGGTTCCATGCACTGCTGAGAAGAATGTGAAGTCTGTAGATGTAGGATTGAAAGTTCTGTAGATATCTGTTAGATCCATTTGGGCAATAGTGTCAATTAAATCTGCTGTTTCCTTGTTGATCTTCTGTCCGGATGATCTGTCTATTTCTGAGAGTGGAGTATTGAAGTCCCCCAGTACTATTGTATTGGAATCTAAGTCTCCCTTTAAGTCCCTTAACATATCTTTTAAATAGACCGGTGCCCTGTAATTAGGTGCATATACATTTATAATAGTTACATCTTCCTGTTGAATTGAACCCTTAATCATGATATAGTGTCCCTCTTTGTCTCTCTTAACAGTTTTTGTATTAAAGTTTATTTTGTCTGATATTAATATGGCTACACCTGCTTTTTTTTGGTTTCTGTTGGCATGGAATATCTTTTTCCAACCTTTCACTTTCAGTCTGCATGCATCTTTGTTAGAGAGATGTGTTTCTTGTAGGCAACAAATAGTTGGGTTTTGTTCCTTGAGCCAATCAGCCAATCGATGTCTTTTAACTGAAGAGTTAAGTCCATTAATGTTTAATGTGACTATTGATATGTAGTGACTTTGCCCTGACATTTTCCTGGAGATATTTTCTAGTATATGCTTTGAGCTTCCCATGCTCTTTTACTGGTAGGTTTTCTTCCTTTACCTTCTTTCATATTGATGGCCATGTTTCTGTGTTTCTGAGTGTAGCACATCTTTAAGTATCTTTTGCAGGGCCGGATGAGTGGCCACAAAGTCTTTCAATTTCTGTTTGCTATGAAAGGTCTTTATTTCACCTTCATTCACAAATGAGAGCTTTGCAGGATATAATATTCTGGGCTGGCAATTTTTCTCTCTTAGCACCTGTGCTATGTCTCGCCATTCCCTCCTAGCCTGTAGTGTTTCTGATGAGAAGTCTGCTGTGAGTCTAATTGGAGATCCTCTGAGAGTAATCTGACGTTTCTCTCTTGCACATTTTAGGATCTTTTCTTTATGTTTCACTGTGGTAAGTTTAATTACAATGTGTCGTGGTGAGGATCTCTTTTGGTCATGTTTATTGGGGGTTCTATGAGCTTCCTGTACTAGGATGTCTCTGTCCTTCTCCAAACCTGGAAAGTTCTCTGCTAGTATCTCACTAAAAAGGCCTTCTAATCCTTTCTCTCTCTCCATGCCTTCAGGAACTCCTAGAACTCGAATGTTGGTTTTTTTAATAGTATCCTGTAGATTCCCAACAATATTTTTTAGATTTCTAATTTCCTCTTCTTTTCTTTGGTTTGACTGTATGTTTTCCTGTGCTCTGTCTTCTAAGTCTGATATTCTCTCTTCTGCTTCACCCATTCTGTTTTTAAGGCTCTCTAATGTGTTTGTAATTTGATCTATTGAGCTCTTCATTTCATTTTGATTTCTCTTCACTATCACACTTTCCTGTTCTACTAGTTTCTGCATTTCATTTTGATTCTTCCTTAAAATTTCATTTTCACGAGAGAGATTTTCAATCCTGTCCAATAAGGATTTCTGTAGTTCAAGGATTTGCTTTTGAAAACTTCTAAATGTTCTTATCATAAATTTTTTGAAATCTGTATCTTGCATTTCTTCTATCTCATCATCTTCATAATCTTGGCTTGGGGTGTTTTGTTTATTTGGGGGCATCATAGTGTCATTGTTGATCTTGTTCCCTTGATTTTTGTGTTTGCTGCTTGGCATAGTTAATTCTTCTTCCCTCACTGTGTTTTTTTGTTTGTTTGTTTGTTTATTTTATACTATGTCTGTGTTAAGTGGACTGCCTGCTGTTGGAAGAGCCTTGGAGGCTTGAGATGGGTGTGGCCTGAGAGCTCTGCTTGGTTCTTCCGGGTTACGGGTGTGCAAAGGTGACACCCTCAGGTTATGCGTGATAAATCTCTCTTTTTTATTTATTTATTTATTTATTTATTTTATTTATTTATTCAGGAGGTAAGTAATACTGCACGGCTGTGCAGAATTGATGGTATTTAGCTTCCGATCTCTGGCTTCTACCCAAAGAGTCTGTGCAGGCTCTGTTTCTCCTCTGGACTCCCACTGGGTTGCCTAGGCTACTGAATTGTAGCGACTCAGTTCCTTAGCTCTCCCCTGTTGTTATGTATATCCAGAGTGAGGCCTGCTCTTTGTCTCTTGCTTGCCTTTGCAAGGTTGGCAGAGAGAAAAACTAGAGAGAAACTCGTCTGTACCAGTACCCCCCCACCTTTTTTTTTCCTTCTCTCCTGTAGTCAGTCTGGTGAACTTTCCCGCTCCCCTCTAGATTCTGACCGCCGTTTCCCCGCCAATGTCTCGGGTTACTGAGCTCACCTCCCCTTCCAGCGCCGATGTGTGGAGCCCTGGGCGTCCCTGCTCTCCCCGCTGGTGTCTGTGTGATATCCACTCCCCTTCCTCGCACTTCAGCTTTAACACACACATTGAAGTGGGGCAGCTGGGACTTGAACCAGCACCCATATGGTATGCCGGCACTGCAGGCGGCAGCTTTACCCGCTACACCACAGCGCTGGCCCTGGGACTGCAGCTTTAACAAACACATTGAAGTGGAGAGCCACAGAAGATTTGGGGAGAGCCTGGTGTGGTCTGCTGCAGTAGCCAGCTAGAGCGACCTTAGAACCAAATGCCACAGGCTGGATGTGGACATACGATCAGGGGCAAGGGACACGATTCAGTCTGTCACATTCAACTGACATCCGATAGCACCACTCTCACTGCTGGGTTGAGAACAGATTCTAAATTCACAAAGCTAGGATGTGGAAGGAGCCCTCCAGTCAATCTGTCCCATAGCACGTTCTAATTGAGTCTTTGATGAGACCACAGCCCACTGTACCAACCTCATGCGAGATCCCAAGTCAGAGGCATCTATACCCAGAGTCCAAACCCACAGGCATCATAAGATAATAAGTAAACGGCTGTTGGTTTAAGCTGCTGAACTGTGAGGTAATCTGATACTTGGCAATAGGTACCCAACACGCCTACTGCCCCTGAAATAGTGCTGTCAATCCTGGCTGAATGAACGAGTGAGTAACAAGTGTAAGGACACATGCAGAGGGAGAGGAGAAAGACAATACCAAGTTGTTGAAAGCGACACTCCCCAGGAGAGCATACTGCCTTCTGACAGATTTTTAAGTGTTCATCATTCCCACACACTGTTCCAGCTTTCTACTGTGACATGTACCAGAACCATCAAATTGCACAAATGAATAGCTTGAGAAAACATTACAAAATCCACACCTATGGAACCATCAACCAGGCCAAGGAGTAGAATGTGGCCTGCACCCAGACTCTTGGCATTCCTTTTTTAAAATATCTCTTCGGCATACCCCCAGTAATCCCTGCGTTTTATTTTTATGATTTCTTTTCCTCATTTTTATTGTGATAAAATATAGGGTGAGATTTACCATTGTAACCATTTTTCAGGGTACAGTTCAGTCGCATTAAGGTATTCACAGTGTTATACAACCATCATCACCATTCATCTCCAGAATGTCAACTTCCCAAACAAATTCTGCTCCCCATCAGCACTCTCTCCATCTCCCCCTTCTCTCCAGCCCTTGGCAACAATCATTCTCTCTACCTTGATGAAATCTGACGATGCTGGATACCTAATGTAAGTGGAATCACACCGTATCTGTCTTTTTAATGAATTGCTTCTTAAATTTTAAAAAAGTGGCATTAAAAAAATAACACTGAACTCCTAAGAACCGGTTCCCCCTGGCTTAAATCCCATGAGGCCCAGCCACAGGCAGTTGAAGCATGGTTTAAGCAGTTCACTGAACGTTTCAACATGACACGACAGTAACTTCTTGGCAAAGACCTGTATTTCCTATGTTCTAATCATTCCCAAGTGTCTTCAAACCAGTTTGCGGGGGTGAGGTGGGGGTGGGGTGGGGGAGTGGAGAAGATACAGAACAGGTGCCAAAACAGTATCACAGAGTGCCTGTCCCTTCACCCCACTAGCCCTTGCCCTGGAAATGTTCACAGCAGAACAAGAACTACAACAGCACTGTTAACAAGTACCCCAGCTGTCATCTACTCCACACGTACTGCAGGCTCAGTCCCACTTTAAGTGCTTTACAGGCATCAGCTCATTCAGTCCTCAGCCCTGTGGGACAGACGGAGCTATTACTGTCATGTGCAGTTGAAGGCAGTGAGGTGCAGGAAACTGAGCAACCTGCTCCAAAAAGCCACAGGGAGAGCAGGCAGTTGAGCTGGCTTTGCACCAGGGTAGTGTGGCTTACTGCTCGCCCTCTCCACCAGTGCTTCCTGAACCTGAAGACACAGCAGAGTCCCAGGAGGGCCTGATCAGACCCTGAGTGCTAGGTATTTACCCCAGAGATCCTGATGCAGCTGATCAGGGTTGGGGCCCCAGAATGTGTCTAACAAGTTCCCAGATGTGCAGCTGCTGCTGTGAGGCCCTCACACAGAAAAACGCAGGTGGGTACCATCTCTCAGAAACAGTGTGCGACGTTGTTCCCGTGTTACAACTGAGAATCGACCAACCGAAGGACCTGCTCCAGTTCAGAGGCAGAGACTGTGGTCCTGACCAGCCTTCTGAACGTCAAAGACCCCGCATCTTTGCACCCATTGCCCTTCCTCACTGACGACCAGATGTTCTAGGTAGGGTCGTCAGTGGGCAACTCCTGAAAGCAATGCTCAGGAAATGCTTAGTGGAGGCGGGAGAAATGGTTTTTAATAAGATTATATGCACCATACACACATACATCTTTATCCTCAATAGTTCATCTATGGCACTAAATAGAGCCTGGCATTTTCACTTCTGAAGCAGTGTCTCTTATCACATGATATTTCTCACAACTGTAGGGTATTTGATCATTGGCAGCCATTGAAGAATGACTTAATGGATACAATTTCAAAGTCTTTTTCAACGTTTGTCAAGTTCACTTTGTTCTTTTCTGATGTTCATGGCAGCCTAATATTTCCTTAATTTCTAAAGGTCTTTCCTCCCATCTGTGCCATTTTGAAATATATCAAACCAGACAAACTGAGAAAACCAGCAAAGGATTTAAGTTTCAGACTTTCAGCTGGCTCTAAAATCCGACCTTAGGTGCTTGCCGATTGATCTGAGTTGACTATGATTGGCTCACCTGTGACACACATGGCATCCAGAGAAGAGTTTTTGCTCCCTGTTCAAGGTTGGCATCTATTTTGGCAAGATAGACATATTCACATTTGTCCTGTTACCTAATGGGTGGCATCCACCTGAATTGGTTTGCTAGGTGTTGCCAGGTCATTGTGATCCACTATTGGCTTCCTATAGGGCCCTGCTGTGGTTCAGGTATTGTGAGGTAGCAGTGAGGTAAGGGACCCCTTCCTCAGCTCTGAGCAATCAACTTGATGGTTCCAAAGTCAGTCAGGGCAGGCCACACCTTTGTCACTGACTGGCCTAAGCGTGCACATGTGTCCAAATTCTAGCCAATCTGCTAATAATAATCTAAGGAATACTGTTGTAGCCTCTGGGAAAGAGGTTACTCCCTGATCAAAGTTCCTCCACTCCCGAATTCCTTCTCACTGCGAATCTTTCTTCGTGGTCCTTGTACCACTTGTAGAACACGTCTCAGAGAGGTGTCAGTTGCTCCCTAATATCAGAAAGATTGAACCAAGGGTTAGAGCTGGTGCCTGTGGGCTTTCACCCCATAGCAGTTGTCCAACATGGGGCAGGAGTGCACTGTTGGGGACAAAGAACACCTGGATATCGGCCATCTCTTTGCCTAGGAGCTGGTCTCTTGGACCTTGGCCCAGTTATCTGATGTGAGAATCTCAATTGCTGTATGTTGTACAGCCGTATTACCTATGAAGGCTCAGATAGGCTTACAGCTTAAATTACTTCCCATAAAACCAGCCATTAAGAACTTAACATAGCTGGCAAAGGACAGACAAATCCTCTTCTGTGGGGAGGTTTTCTGGATTACAGGGACACCTGTGAGCTGTAGCCGAGCCCTTGCAATTCTTCAGCTACTACCACAGTTATGTACTACCTTATTAATTAAGAAAACAGGGATGATAGCATCAACTTCGACCTGGAATTCATTTCAACCTGGCCCAAGAGTCTCAGGAGTGGGAGTAGAGAGCCCTGTTTCCAATCTCCAAGATCTTGCAATGAGGCAATTCACTTGCTTAGAGTTTATGTATCAACCTTCTAACCCTGGCAGCTGCAGGTGAAGTTACCATTCTGTAAATGATTGAAGCCAGAGGCTCTCACCACGCTCTTCAGACCAGAGTAAAGAAAACCCTTTCTTGGTGTACAGCCAAAAGGGGACCTCCCAGCCAGAATTCATCAAAACGCTATTCCCCCAAACACAAAGAATCGGACTCTCATGGTCTCTTTGAGAACACCGAATTGTTTTACAGTGTTTCTGAATCATCCCATTGTCTCTTCTTGCCTAGTGTTTCTCAACTTCTTTAAACTTTGGCCTCCTTCAAAGCTTTCTCACACCGAATTCTGTGTATTCCTCCAAGCTAAGATTTAGCTTGCTTTATTTCCCGTAATTTTGTTAACGAAAACAGTAGCTACTTGGAATGGTTCTTTTTTCAACTAACGAGACTGCTCTATTCTGCCAGGTCCCTAGAGGCAGCTCCCTGTCTCTAAGAATGTGCATACTAGTGCTGGGGCATAATCCTAATCCTTGCGGCTGGCACTCAGCACAACCGCTAAGCCCCCAGCTGAGACACGCACCCTGTATCAGAATACTCGGACCGAGTTACAGCCCTGTTTCAGATTCCAGCTTCCTGCTAATAAACACCCTGGGAGGCAGCAAGGACTTGGCTCCCTGCCTCCCATGTGGGAGACCCAGATTGAGTTTCTGGCCCCTGACTTCAGCCTGGCCCAGCCCTGGCTGTTGTGGCCATTTGAGGAATGAACAGATGGGCTGGCTTGCTCTCTTGCTCTCTCTCCCCCAAGTAAATAAAAATAAAAGGCATTTCTTTAAAGAAACTTAATCCTTGTACTTCAATTTGTGATAAATCACTTATTTTTAAATACAATTAAGGCACAAACTGTAAAATAAAAAGTTTATATATTTGGGTTTCTGTGACCTAAACAGATTCTTCTATTACATCTTTCACAATCCCCAGCCCCATCCATGCCTATTTTATTGTTTTTACTTCATTGGCACAATCACGATGAATTATTGGTTACAAATCAGCATACTGGTTTCTTTTACCACACTTTCCCTTAATCACTAAAACTGGATTGCTTGCTAACAGCTTCATGAATGTTTTCTTTTAATACAGAGATTCTATGACTTCAATTAAATTAAAAAAATTATCAAGTATCTGCTGCCTGCCTGTACTGGATTTGATATGGGTAAGGAATATATTAATTTCCAATCCAATTCCTTGTCTCCTAGAGATGGAAACACTAAACAGACTAGTAACATATGCAGATAGGAACAGAATTTAACATGGAGGGAATAAACAGACATTCACGCGTGAGTGCGAGCCGCCCCACACAGAACAATACCCACCAAGAGTGGGCTGAGAGGGAGGAAAACAAGAGACCGGCACCTCGAAGCGCGAGCAGCAGACGCCATCGGCAAGCGAGCAGGCCGCGCTGGAAAACACGGCTTTCTACCTCCTTTTATAAGGAAGGGGTGGTGCTCACATCGGACACACAAAGGGGTCTTCGCCTGCATCCTGGGAAGGTGGGCAGATCAAGCTGACGGTTAAAGAGACAGCGTCACTTTGCAGGGATTCGAGAATTGCGGCTTGCCTAAACTTTTACTCACTGTGAAGACACACCCTATCGGATTGAATTACGTCCCTAAAATATAAGCTTGAGTCCTAATGGGTGATACTTGTGAATGCGGTCTTATTGAGAAATAGGGTCTTTGTATTCAAGATCAGGTGAGGTGGTGCTGGATAAAGGGAGGCCCTAATCCAAGAACTGGTGTTCTTAGGGCGAGAGGAATTCCGGCACAGGGACAGAGACACAGAGGGAAAACATCAGCTAAAGGCAGAGGAAGAAATTAGAATGTGAGCTACAAAGCAAGGAAGGCTGAAGATTGTGGGAAATCCCCAGAAGCTGGCAAAGCAGGAGGGCTTATCTCCCAGAACCCTCAGAGAGCATTCCCTGGCAACAGCTCATTCTGGATTTCTTGCCTCTAGAGTGTGAGACGATTTCAGCTGCTTCACATCACCTTAGTACAGCATCCCTTAGACAACGTCCCGGGTGACGATGGGATGTAGAGAAGACACACGACGCCTATCGTCAAGGAGTCACCAGCTAGGCAAGACCCCTTATGGTCTCCTTCTGCATACGTTTCTTAGGTGTGGGTGGCTGGTATCCATTTTTCCACATGCACTTCAAGGTATCAGGTAAAGGCTGAGTCCCACGCACAGGGTGGGAAGCCAGCTCTGCGTCTCCTATTTTATCCAAAACCATCAGAGTTCCTCTTCCCCACGACTGCTCCATGGGGTCTTGGATTCTCACGACAGAGGAGATCTGATTACTTTAAAGACGGAGGAGGGTGGTTGCTTTCCATGCCAAGATCACTTACACTACTGGGGTGAGCAAGGGACACCTCTTCCTACAGCATCAGAAAAGAAAACATACGCACAGTTTTAATCTCAGCTATATCACATTAAGGAAATTGGATTTAGTCCTGTAAGTATTTAGCTTGCTATTTGAAAGTTTTAGGGGAAGAGTCACAAGATAAGTTTGGCAGTGGTGAGAATGATGAAGTAGAGAGGAAGAAACTGAGCCTGTAGTCCTGGCTAGGGTGATACTGCATCAGTCCAGGCAAAGATGACACAGTTCTGAATTAAGGCAGTTGTCACGAGCATAGAGTGCGGACATCATTTAGCAGATAGAATTAACAGGATCAGCAATCAGTTTGATGTTGGGTTAGATAAGAATCCAGAATGATTGCCTGATGGCTAGCCAGAGTGACGAAGTTAAATGACAGTAAAACTAAATTACATAGGAAACACTGGAAGAGGAGTAGTAGACTTGGGTGACAACACAGACAATGAACTTAGTTTGGGACATGTTGAATTTGAAGGCCTGTGAGATAGTCAAGTAGAAATACCCAACTGATGTGAAGATTGTATTGGATTTGGAGCTAGGAGATCAAGACTGGGAAAATGGATTTAAGAATCATCAGGGGCCAGTGCTATGGTGTAGTGGGTAAAGCCGCCACCTGCAGTGCCGGCATCCCGTATGGGCACTGGTTCAAATCCTGGCTGCTCCACTTCTGATTCAGCTCTCTGCTGTGGCCTGGGAAAGCAGTAGAAGATGGTCCAAGTCCTCGGGCCCCTGTACCCATGTGGGAGACTTGGAGGAAGCTCCTGTGTCTTGGCTTCTGATTGGCTCAGCTCCAGCTGTGGTGGCCATCTGGGGAGTGAATCAGTGAGTTGAAGACCTCTCTCTCTCTCTCTCTGGAACTCTGCATTTCAAATAAAATAAATAAATCTTAAAAAAAAGAGAATCATCAGAGGGGTTGGCATTGTGGCATAACAGGTTAAGTCCCCACCTGTGATACTGGCATCCGACATGGGTGCCAGTTCGAGACACAGCTGTTCCACTTCCATCCAGTTCCCTGCTGGCAGCATGGGAAGGACAGTGGAGGATGGCCCAAGTGCTTGGGCCCCTGCCACCCATGTGGGAGACCTGGAAGAAGCTCCTGGCTTTGGCCTGACCCAGCCCAGCTGTCGGGGCCATCTTGGGAGTGAGCCAGCAGAGGGAAGACCTCTCTCTCTCTCTCTTTCTCTCTCTCTCTCTCCCCCAACTCTGACTTTCAAATAAATAACTTTTTAAAAAATAATTTTATTTTATTTATTTTTTTTAAACTTTTTTTTTTTTTTTGACAGGCAGAGTGGACAGTGAGAGAGACAGAGAGAGAAAGGTCTTCCTTTTGCCGTTGGTTCACCCTCCAATGGCCGCCGCTGCAGCCAGCGCACCGCACTGATCCGATGGCAGGAGCCAGGAGCCAGGTGCTTTTCCTGGTCTCCCATGGGGTGCAGGGCCCAAGCACCTGGGCCATCCTCCACTGCACTCCCTGGCCATAGCAGAGAGCTGGCCTGGAAGAGGGGCAACCGGGATAGAATCCGGCGCCCCGACCGGGACTAGAACCCGGTGTGCCGGCGCCGCAAGGTTATTTTTTTTAAACTTTTATTTAATGAATATAAATTTCCAAAGTACGATTTATGGATTACAATGGCTTCCCCCCCATACCGTCCCTCCCACCCACAACCCTCCCCTTTCCCACTCCCTCTCCCCTTCCATTCACATCGATTCATTTTCGATTATCTTAATATACAGAAGATCAGCTTAGTATACATTAAGTAAGGATTTCAACAGTTTGCTCCCACACAGAAACATAAAGTGAAAAATAATAGATGATTTTTTTAAATGATGATGAAATCAGATCAGACCTATTGTCATGTTTAATCCCAGTGAGAGTCAAGTTGGGAGTTGATAATTTCTTTTTTTTTTTTTTTTTTTTTTACAGAGGATCAGTTTAGTATGCATTAAGTAAAGATTTCAACAGTTTGCACCCCCATAGAAACACAAAGTGAAATATATTGTTTGAGTACTCGTTATAGCATTAAATCTCAATGCACAGCACATTAAGGACAGAGATCCTACATGAGGAGTAAGTGCACAGTGACTCCTGTTGTTGACTTTACCAATTGACACTCCTGTCTATGGCATCAGTAATCTCCCTATGCTCCAGTCATGAGTTTTCAAGGCTATGGAAGCCCTCTGAGTTCTCCGACTCTTATCTTGTTTAGACAAGGTCATAGTCAAAGTGGAGGTTCTCTCCTCTCTTCAGAGAAAGGTACCTCCTTCTTTGAAGACCTGTTCTTTCCACTGGGATCTCACTCACAGAGATCTTTTGCCAGAGTGTCTTGGCTTTCCACGCCTGAAATACTCTCATGGGCTTTTCAGCCATAAAAAAGAATCCTCAGGATATATTTGACAGTAAAAACCATGGCGGAGGAAAGCTGGGGATGAAACGTTGAGGGACATGAATCTTTGCTAGGAGAGGAGGAACAGGAGCCAGCTGGGGCTGCCGTTTACGGAGCAGCAAGTGCTGACGCAGGAGCGCCAAGTGCCCGGAAGGACATGCGGGCAGCAGCCAAGGAGCGTCCGAGGCAATTATAAATCCACGGTGAACCTGGCACGAACACTTCCAACTGAGTGGGGAAGACGCCAAGTTTTAAATGTAGAGTGAATGCAAAGAGGAGAGAGAATGTGCCCACTGTCTCCTCTTTGTCCATCCAGAGTCACACGCTACCCTTTGTCACTCTGCTCTCTGTCCTGGGTACACAGGCAGATGCCCGAGGCTGTTGAGTTTGGCCAACAGTGAGCCCTGGGAGGAGACTGCAGGGCAGGAGGGTGCAGTGGGGATATGCATTCCCCCATAGGCTCTGCTGCGTCTGCTCTGTCCCCTGGACTCAGGCAGCCAAGCACTGGCAGGCTGCACACGGCTTGTAACAGCACACGGCCCCTTGCGTTTCTCTACAACCTGCCCACGCCTTTGTATTTAATCCTTCTGTAAATCGTTCTTGAATTATTCTCATTGGAGCACACCATCTGTGTCCTGCCTGAGCCCCGTAAGATCCAGGGAGGAAACCTGGCTGAGAACAGTACAGGGGTAGACATACACAAAGCCAAGGGAGGTCTCGTCATGGGGTTTTACTTTTTAAAGGTTGGAGAGGCTTCGATGTATTGACAGGCTCGTGAAGTTTTAACAGCAGGTCCTATTTCAAAGGTGTAATCGGAGAGGAGGAAGAAACAGGCAGAGTGCGCGCTCTGCTAACCCCTGAGCGGGTGACACTCCAAGTGGCCTTCCCGCTGTTGCTTCACATGCCCTAGAACTTGTGCTTCCAGTTTGCCCACGGCTGCGGTGGCATGTGCTGGTCTGAGCCCCGAGCTGACGGAGGAGCAGACACAGAGGCTACAGAAGGAGAAAGAGCAAAGGTCAAGACCTCAGCAAACCCAGTCACACCTCAGTGCACCCTGGCGGTAAACAGGGCAGTTGGTGTTTTTTTAAACTTTGCAAGGCTCTGCTTGAATGAACGGCCCTGCTCACCTTGTGTCTTGACTCCGCCTCTCCTGTGTAGGTCATGGATTGGATGGAGCTGCTCAGGCTTTCTCTATCTCAAGTGTAATCAGCCCTGTTCTGTCCTTGGGCCCAGTTCTGCCTACAGCCTAGCACTTTCCCCAAGGCTAACCCCGGATAACTCCTCCTGGTTCTCAGATTTCTCTTCCCCACCAAGCGCTCCCCCGCCCCAGCGCCTTGTTGCTTACCTGCTTCAGAGAGCTCCACCCCTGTGGGGAGCAACCCGGACTGGACTGAGTTACTGGAATTAAGGCTTATTCTATGCATCTGCTCTCCCACAATGTGGCGCTGAGAAGGGAGTAACAGCTTCTACGCAGCTGCCTCCAGTTCAACCAAGAAACTGTAGGACCTGCTCCTAATTGGAGGAGAGCAGCGTACTCGGCGTGTGGGTAGCAGAGTTGGGATTGGTGGAAGAGGACTATAAAGGAGGAGAGAGACAACATGCACCAGGAACATCTAAGGGGAACATCTATCTGAAGGAACACCTGTGCAGCCCCCGAGAGAGCCAGCCGGCGGTGTGCCGCTCCCCCGCGGAAGTGGGGAAAGTGGCAGGGGGAACCGCCCTTCCACGGAGGTGGAAGGGACAGTAGCCAACCCGGGAAGAACCAGCAGCAAACCCGGGGAGGGCCGAGCAGACGAAAGAACAGCGCAGGGTCCTGTGTCGTTCCTCCACGAAGAGGGGGAGCGACATAATGGTGCCATGACTCGGATATGAAGCCTAGGCAGGGTTTAGTGTCGTTCCTCCATGAAGAGGGGGAGCGACACACCCCCATTCCGAAGCAGCCACCACGCGCTACAACTCCCTGAGCTGAAGTCCACTCAGAAAGTCTCCTACATTTCCTTGCAAGCTTTTTGCTTTTGCTTGTTTTTACATCTGTGTCTTCCACCCGAGTTTTACTGACAAAGCCACTGCCAAATGAGAATGTTGCAAGTGAGAAATGAACTTCTGAAGGTCCCCCATGTTTGGGATCTAGAATAGACAGGACCAAGTGACTGGATGGAGACGGGGTGAGGGAGAGCGTGGTGTTGAGAATGATAAGGAAGGCCGGCACAATAGGCTAATCCTCTGTCTGCAGCGCCAGCACCCCGGGGTTCTAGTCCCGGTTGGGGCGCCGGATTCTGTCCTGGTTGCTCCTCTTCCAGTCCAGCTCTCTGCTGTGGCCCGGGAGGGCAGTGGAGGATGGCCCAAGTCTTTGGGGCCCTACACCGGCATGGGAGACCAGGAGGAAGCACCTGGCTCCTGGCTTCAGATCGGCACAGCGTGCTGACTGCAACACACCAGCCATATTGGCCACTTGGGGGGTGAACCAACGGCAAAAGGAAGACCTTTCTGTCTCTCTCTCTCTCTAACTCTGCCTGTCAAAAAAAAAAAAAAAAGAATGATAAAGAGAATGGGTGAAGACTAAGGGAGGCTTGGGTTTGGGAGGAAAGGATTCTGTGTGCGGCATCTTGAGTTGGAAACACTGCTAGGGACCCCCTGATTGAGATATCTGGTAAGTAGCTGGACATGCCTTTGGAAGTTTGGTGATAATGGAAAGCTAAAAAAATTTTTTTCAAATAGATTTTACACTGAGATTAATTGCTGAAGTCTTTATCAAATAATTTCAGTGGGGTAAGACATGATGCTACAAGCTGAGAAACTCAATTGACTAAAAAACACACTCCTGGGTGGCTGTTTAGCTTACTGGTTAAGGCGCCACTTGGGACACCACAACCCCTATTGAAGTGTTTGAGTTTGAGATCCTGCTCCACTTCCACTTCCAGCTTCCTGCTAATGCACACCCTAGGAGGCAGCTGATGGTTCAAGTGGTTGGGTCCTTGCTACCCATGTGGGGACCTAGATTAGATTTCTGGCTCCTGGCTTTGTCTTGGACCAGCCCCAGCCATTACAGGTATTTGAGGAGTGAACTAGGCAATGGGAGGTCTCCTAGTGTCAGTCTCTCAGTCTCTCTCTCTCTCTCTCTCTCTCCTCCTTCTCTTCCACCTCCTCCTCCTCCTCTTTCTCCTCCTCTCTCTCTCTCTTCTCCTCCCTCCCACTCTCCTGGAAAAATTACTGAACAGAATATAAAAGAAAGCACACATTCCTTGGCAGAAGTCTAGCAGTTTGCAACCATCGTTGAAGCTCTGACTTTGTTGTACTGTTATTTCCTCACTCACGCGCCTGCTTCCCCAAGTGTACTGAGAATCTCCGTCAGATCATTCTCTTTTACCCCTGGGTAATGTGGCTGTTCTCTTTTTAATCCCTGTGTGTAGGTGGTCACTAGCCAACCAAGAGCTGCTGAATGGATGCTCCAGTGAAAGAAAGAGCTCTAACAGAATCCAGCAAATCACTATACACATGCAGTTGTGAAAGCGCTCCTGTCTTACACAATATGTGAGTATTACTCCCTTGGTGAAAATCCTACTGAGGTTCCCCAATGTTTCTCACATAAAGCTCAAAATTTTTATTATGGCTCAGTTGGACCTTGTGTGCTTAATCGAACCTAAACACCATAGGGGCTGGCGCTGTGGCACAGTGGGCTAAGCCTCCACCTGCAGTGCCGGCATCCTATATGGGCACCAGTTTGAGTCCCAGCTGCTCCACCTCTGATCCAGCTCTCTGCTGTGGCCTGGGAAGGCAGTGGAGGATGGCCCAGGTCCTTGGGCCCCTGCACCTGTATGGCAGACCAGGAGGAGGCTCCTGGCTCCTGGCTCCTGGCTTCGGATTGCTGCACCTCTGACCATTGCAGCCATTTGGGGAGTGAACCAGAGAACGGAAAACCTCTCTCTCCTCTCTCTCTGCCTCTGCCTCTCTGTAACTGCACCTTTCAAATAAATAAATCTTTAAAAAACAAAACCATAGACAACCTAACCCCTGAGTTATATATGAGCAAAAATCTGGCTTAGCATAACGTTGGAGTAAGCCACAGAAGTTTATTATTATGTCCATAGATGTCAAATGCCCACTAATCTGCTCTTGCTATGATTAAAATAGTCATCACAAACACCATAATGAAAAAAATCCACATGAAAAAACGGTCTATGACTTTCGCAACCTTCTTCCACTCGCTGCCCTTGGAGTTGGTGGCCTTGTGGTCTTTGAGACACTTGGCGATGTACTCGATGTTCCTCGTTAGCGCTCTGTACCGTGCACAGTAACCATCGGCGTCCGGTGGGCTCTCAGCCTGGCCCCCAAGGTCATTCTTTAAGAGTTTGTTCATTTCCTTCTTTCTGGAAAGGGTTTTGTTCCTGGGTGTCTGAAGGTTAGACTCGGGGAGTTTGCCATAGACCTTGGGGAGGTGGCCCCGCTCCTTGTCCTGGTGCGGGCTGAGGCAGCTCTCGCCCACATCGTAGACGAACAAGATCCTGGACATGTATTTCAGGATGACCACCCTGGCCCAGGGAGGCACCGGCCGGGCCTCTGCCCCGCAGAAGTGGATATTCATCACCATGATGGTCAAGGCGGTGGAGGCCGTGATCAAGGCCATCGTGGCGATGTAGTACTTGCCTGGAGTTAAAATAAAAACATTACCAATTGGCTGGTGTTTTCCAAGAAAGTAGTGCACCCTGGCCATCACTTGTGTAGACTTTTAAATCAGACTTTCTGAGTTACACCCCCGAGTCTCGTGACCTGGAGCAAGATACATGATCCTGCCAAGCCTCGGCTTCCTGCTCTGCAGAATGGGTGTGACAGTTGTATCTGACTCACAGGAATATGGTGAGATGATTCATTTAAAGTGATCTGCACTGTCCCTGGCTCCAGGTCAAAAGGTTTGTAAATGTTTGCTGAGATCATGATGCGAAACGGCTTTCCATTCTCAACAAACAGATAATGAACTTGACCAGTTGTCAGAATTGTCTTCAGACCTCATTACTATGAAAGCCAATTACAGTTGGATAACAAGGGAGACACTGTGTCTCTATTAGTCCTTAAAAGGTGGATGTATAAATCAAATGCTCATGAAAGGAGATATTAAGAGAGGAAACCACAAAGATAAGGATACAAATTTTTGAAGTGCAGAACAAAATCAAAAGCCAGCTTTTCAAAAGAGTAATAAAACTGCTAAAGCTTTGATAAAGCCACTCAGAGTAGGAAGTGAGGGCAGAGGGACAGACAGAGAAAATAGGGGGAAGCGAAAGAATAGAGATTTAGGGAGCAAAAGATAATATTATATTGCTGTGGGATACTCTATTTGATAATTTAGATGAAGTTCCCAGGGCAGTATGTGAAAAGGAGCACAAGAAGAAAGAACACTTGAATAGAAATAGGAATCAATAAAATACCTCTCCTTTTGTCCCCAAAAAGGTTCCATGCCCAAAAGAATTTACAGATGGGTTTTACAGATAATTCATATCCAACACAAGTTGTTCCAGAAACAGAAAAAAAGGGAAAACTGTCTTGTTCATTTTATGAAGTCAATTTAACCTTGACTCCCAAAGTGACAAGAAATGAACTATTAAGACCATTTCATAAATAGACATATTTGAGAAAGTCCTTTAAGAACACTAGTTTACAAAACCCAGTGGTGTCTTAGAATGATGCTCTCTCATGGTAAAGAAGAATTTGTCCGGGAATACAAATAGGCCCAACATCAGACAACCTATTGATGTAATTCACCACCAGTAGTGGATGAAAAAGAAAATCCACAGGATTGTCTTAACAGATGAAGATAATGGGCGCGCCCTGTGCAGATCTGTGTGTACCCTGCCTACGAAGATACATTTCCTATTTTCACAGAACAAGCAGTGCCTGCAGAACTCCCTGGAGGCATCTCTCTGCAGAAACGGTGCCGGCTTGCTCTCCAACGTCCCTGCTAAGGAGCAGTGAGGGGGTGAGTGTGCCTCATACACGGTTATGATTCGATGCCATCCCTGTCAATCATTTTTTTTTTTTTTGCCTTGGGAGAGGTAATAAAAATGCTGATATATTTCCTTCTTGTGTTTGTGTGTGTGTGTGTGTGTGTGTTTTGTTAGGAGAGACACAAAAAAGGAAGAAATCTCCACAGAAACCATCACAGTAATGGCTGAATCTTGGGTAACTGGATTTACATAG
Source organism: Oryctolagus cuniculus (assembly GCF_964237555.1). NCBI lineage: Eukaryota > Metazoa > Chordata > Mammalia > Lagomorpha > Leporidae > Oryctolagus > Oryctolagus cuniculus. The sequence goes on along the minus strand of NC_091433.1, from coordinate 34,151,074 downwards.
AGAGTAAAAGGACAGTATGACATCCCATTGCTGTTGGGGTCTAAGTCTCTTGGTCTTCTGGAAGTTCTCATTACTTTAAAGAACTGGAAAAACATTAGGTCTAGCGTCTGACCCTGGTTAGTGTCTATCACAATAACAAGTCATTGAGACAGAGGGGTTGGATCTGAGGGCTACCCTGGGCAGCAGGAAGGATCCTTGGCCTATCCGAGGGGTATCCTTGGCGACAGGGAGGTGATAGAGAGGAGCAGCCTCAGGCTACACTCCACCCTTTGGATTATTGCAGATTTTTGAAATTGTGGTTACTTTAGAATCACCTCAGATCCCCAGATCTTGGCCAAAAGCACTAAACCAAACTCTTTGGATGTAGGAATCGACACCTTAATAAGCTCTCCCTCTGCTATTACACCCTGGAGGCTGAGGGTTATTCTGCTAAAGGGTAGACGCCAAGGCTCTAAAAGCCAGCTCATGCTTCTAGCAATGGTGCCCCTCTTCCCAAGAAGAAAGCCTTTGTAATGTGGCCAGATAGAAGCGATCATGTGGACCCCGTATTTACGGCCGGCCAGGATCTGCACCAGGCAATGACGGAGAGGCAGCAAGTACACGGACTTCTCAGCAGACGAAACCCAGACTGAGCGACTGGTAGGGCCGAGGAAGCTGGGAGGAAGCCAGTGTTCCGATCAGGCCCCTTTGACTCCAAAGCCAGAGCCTTAACTCGCAAGTCAGTGGTTTTCAGTTTTGGCACAAAAAGTACATCAGAGGCACCCAGGAGGCTTGTTAAAACCAGCAGACACTGGGGCTGGGTGTAGTGGGTAAAGCTGCTGCCTGCAGCACTGGCATTCCATATAGGCAGCAGTTCAAGACCCAGCTGCTCCACTTCTGATCCAGCTCTCTGCTATGGCCTGGGAAACAGTGGAAGATGGCCCAGGGCTTGGCCCACTGCTCCCATGTGGAAGACCCAGAAGAAGCTTCTGGCTCCTAGCTTTGGATCAGCCCGGCCCCAGCTGTTGTAGCCATTTGGGGAGTGAACCAGCGGATGGAAGACCTCTCTCTCTCTCTGCCTCTGCCTCTCTGCTTTTCAAATAAATAAATAAATCTTAAAAAGTAAAAATTTAAAAAATGATGGACAGGCCTCACCTCCAGAGCTTCTAACTCAGTGGGGCTACAGTGGGCTCTGGGAATCAGCACTTACAAGAGTTCCCAAGTAAGGCTGAAGGTGTGAGACCAGGGACCACCACTTTAGGAGGAAGAAGGGTTGGAGCCTGGGCAGGAGGGAGGCTGGGTGGGAAGTATCACTATGTTACTAAATCTGTTCATATGAAATACATGAAACTTGTATAAATTAAATAATTTTTTTAAAAAGACCACTGCTCTAAACTACTGCATCTCCTTGCTCTTTTGTATAAACCCAGTGACTGTAAGACTAGTTTTGATTCCCACAGCCATATCTATATTCTGAGATGGCAGCTGCACACACAAGTGAATTATGTGACAACCTATTCTGAGTTGGAAGTTGGTCCAACTTTACAAGTTTAAAAATACCTCTCTCTCTCTCTCTCTCTCTGTGTGTGTGTGTGTGTGTGTGTGTTTAATTTTTAAGGGAGATGGGCATTTAGCCTAGCAGTTAAGACACCCATGCACCATATTGGAGCACCTGGGTTTGACTGCCAACTCCACTCCTCACTCCAGCTTCCTGCTAATGAAGACCCGCCCCGGAAGGCAGTAGTGATGGATCAAGTAATTGGGTCCCGGCCACCCACGTGGGAAACCTGGATTGAGTTCCCAGTTCCTGGCTTTGTCCCAGGCCACACCTGGCTGTTACAGGCACTTGGAGGAGTAAGCCAATAAATGGGAGTGCTCCAGCTCTGTGTGTGTGTGTGTGTGTGTGCATCTGTCTGTCTCCTCCCCTCAAATAAATACTTAAGTAAATAAATAAATAAATAAATGCCCACTCGACTCCAGTCACTACCATGCTAGGTTTCACGTGTAAGACATTTAAACTCACCGATGAGGGGGACATTTTCTGAGGCCGGCATGATCTCGGCCACCATTAACTGGAATACAGTCATGGCCAGCAGGATGGTCACTCCCAGGGAGACCTTCTCCCCGGAGGCTGCTGGGAGATAAAAACTCAAGGGCGCCAGGAAAGAAATGAGGACGCAGGGGATGAGGAGGTTGACGATGTAGAAGGAGGACCTCCTCTTCAGCAGGAGGGTGAATGTCACATCCGGGTAAGGCTCGGAGCAGCAGCCGTAGGAGATGACGTTCTTCACGGCGGGCATGCCGTGAACCTCCCATTCCACATCCTCGATGAAGTCCGAGAGGTCCCCGCTGTCCAGGGCATTGAAGAGGTCCACCTGGTTGCCGTTGTAGGTCCAGGAACCGAAGGTCAGGTTGCACTGCTGGTTGTCGAAGGGGAAGTAGGTGACGTCCACCACGCAGGAGCTCTTGGTGATGGCGGGCGAATCCCAGGTGATGAGCCCGTCGTAGCGGAGGACCACGTTGGTGTTCACTGGCTCCGAAGACTCGTCGTCGGCCCTGCAGGTCAGAGGAGGAAGGTGGGGAGGGCTCGCCCGCTTCCCCACCCGCCTAGGGCTTCCCCCTGCGGGCGCCCAGCACTTCAGCAGTTGCCAGCTGGGTGATCACCACTTTCCCCACCGCTCGAGATCAGCTCCTCCTTTTTTTTTTTTTTTTTTTTTTAGATTTATTTATTTACTTGAAAGTCAGAGTTATGCAGAGAGAGAGGTCTTGAGGTCTTTCATCTGCTGGTTCACTCCCCAATTAGCCACAACAGCTAGAGCTGTGCCAACCCAAAGCCAGGACCCAAGAGCTTCTTCCAGGTCTCCCACGTGGGTGCAGGGACCCAAGGATTTGGGCCATCTTCTGCTGCTTTCCCAGGCCACGGCAGAGAGCTGGATCAGAAGTGGAGCAGCTGGGACTCGAACCAGCGCCCATATGGGATGCTGGCACTGCAGATGGCAGCTTTACCACAGTGCCAGCCCCCTCCTCCATCTTGGGGCTGCTGCTGTGGCACCACTTGTGATGCTAGAGTCCCATATCGAGCCACTCTGCTTCCCACCAGCTCCCTGCCAACGCGCCTGGGATGGCAGTGGAAAATGGCCCCAGTCCCTGGGCCCCTGCACCCATGGGCGAGACCTGGATGGAGTTGCAGGATCTTGGCTTCAGCCCTGCCTAGACCTGGCTGTCATGGCGATCTGTGGAAGACCCCTCCCCCCCGTAGTTTCTTCCTGGAGGAGCTCTACAAGGGCCGGAGAAGGTTTCGGGGGTCTCCAGCCCTGACCTCCTTTCCAGACTGACGCTTTGCCTTTGTGCTCTCACCATTGGCCGGCTCCCTGGTAGTTCCTTTGGTCCCCCAAACGGAACAGCGAACGTTATCTCATTCTCCGCATCTGGTCCTCCCCCCACCCCACCCCCACCTCCAGCCTCTTCTGAGGGTCCTGCCATCTTGTCCCTCACCTCCTGTAGCTAAGGTTAGCTACGAAAGACCACCTGCAAGCTGAATTCTAAACAAAGCCTTAATACGGTAGGGCGCCCAATTCCTCACTAGGTCTAAAGATCAGAGATTAAAACTGTCCATTAAAATCCGTAACTCTCTGCTACTAACTTGAAATGTCTGTGGTTTACTCTCCCACCAATCTGACGACGTCAGGCATCCTCAGAGCCTCTGTTTCTAAGCACTGGGCTCACCACACACTCACTCACACCAAACACGCACACCAGCACTGGGAGCCCTGTTCCTATTCCTTCCCGAAGGCACCAAGAGTCCGTGTCTACTTCATGTATCACGCTGCCGAGAGCTCATTGTCTCGTGGGGAAAGTCGGGACTGAAGTTATATGAGGGAATTTGTCCCTGGCTGAGTAGAACTTATCTTCTGTCTAGCTTCTTCCCATTGTCTCTGGCTGTGTCCCCTGGAGCGATTTTCTCTGCCGTTGTCTACGGTAGCCATGAGGTCTTCCTAAGGCCTTCTCGCTTCCAAACCAAGCATCAGGGATTCAGCTGTTCCCCCGATGAAGCGGCTTCCAGGCCCACCGCCTCCCTGGTGCCTCTCTGACGAGTCCAGCACTGTGGACTCAGGCACCCGCGGTGGATCTACAGGCGAAGCATCCTGCTCACAACAGGCTGACTCACCTACCCCATGCCAACCCCCCCCCCCCCCCACCACCACCACCACCACCATCACCACCCCACACACACCACCCCCCGACACCACCACCCCACACACACCACCACTACCACCACCACCACCACCCCCACACCACCACCACCACCACCACCACCCCACACACACACGTCACCACCACCCCACACATACCACCACCACCACCCCACACACATCACCACCACCACCCCACACACACACACATCACCACCACCCACACACACACCACCACCACCACCACCACCACCACCCCACACACACACGTCACCACCACCCACACACACATACCACCACCACCACCCCACACATACCACCACCACCACACACACCACCACCACCACCACCACATCACCATCCCATATACACCACCACCACCCCACACACACCACCACCCCATATACCACCACCCCACACACACCACCCCATACACACCACCACCCCATACACACCACTACCCCACACACACCACCCCCACACCACCACCACCCCACACCACCACCCCCACACACCACCACCACCCCACACCACCACCACCACCACAACACAACAACAGTCTGTGGCCCACAGTGTTCTGAGGCAGCGTCTGAGAAGCAGTGATGCTGTATCTGGCATCAGGAGCTTCTGAAGGGCCAAGGATTCAGCTGGAAGGACCAGGGTCAGGCAGCAGCTGTGACTCCTGACCCCGTCCAATAAAGCCCTTCTCTTCTCACTTGGTTAAAGGGACGCGATTGCCATGCGACCACAGCCCCATGTAGAGCCTCTCTAAATAGCAGAACAGTGAGACGTTTCACTGAGAAGGAGAGGGCAAGGGGAGCAGAAAATCAGAAATAGAAACGTCCAGGACTGAGGGCAGGGAGGCCTGGAGGCCACCAGAGCAGCAGAATGAGGCTGGTTAATCCGCGCGGCGAGAAGGCTCTGTGTGAGGAAGAGGCGTGGAGCAGAGCTCACGCGGCAGCTGGAGGCCAGTGAGCCAGGAGCCGGGGCCAGGGGAGGGAGGGCAACTGACCAGAGCCGGAGGGGGGTCGTGAGAGTGCCTGAGCACGAGACTGGCATCTTTAACAAGGGGGCCCTGAGCTCGGCTCGGCTTAGGCTACCACCCGCGTCTGCGAATAAGCACTGCAGTAAGAACTGGCCACTGCCCCAGACAGCGAAAGCAGGAAGGGGAACTGGGTCCTGCCCAGAAAGAACTGTGAGAACTTCTGGAGGGTTGTCGGAGATTGCTCATTCTTCTGTACTCTGCGGGAGGGTGCTAAGAACGGTGTGGCTTATTTTCTTGCTGTGTGTGTATGTGTGTGTGTGTGTGTGAGAGAGAGAGAGAGAGAGAGAGAGAGAGAGAGAGAGAGGAGAAATGAAGCCCCCATACTTGTATGTCATCTCAGGTTGGAAAGACTACGGAAGCTTCTCGGCCTCTCAAAACGGGGTGCGGACAGGAGGCTCAGGGTCGAGGTTCCAGGGGGCCCAGGGCTGTGGATGAGCTCTCTGCATGAGGAGTGAGCCTGACATCCAGGCTGCCACTCCCCAGTGTCACTTCCAGAAAGGAAATGCGTGCCCGCTAGGAGGCTGTACAGGGAGCCCCCTGAGCTGCCCTCCATTCATATGGTTCCGACCACAGAAGGATTTTCCCAACTCATGGAGACTTCTGTGGAGACGCTCCCTAGATGACAGGCAGAGAAACTGAGCTGGAACCGCGACAGAGAGAGCTGGCTCCTCCTCCAAGTGTAGCCCGGGGACCAGAGGCACCGTCACGTGGAGCTTACGGAAGAAGACCAGAACAGCAGGCAGAATCTGCGTTGGAGCAAGATCCCTGCTGATTCATTTGATGGTACAGTTTGGGAAACACAGTCCTTGCTCTGACAGGAGAGGGCCGGTTGGTGTACCCTGATGGAAGCGTGCTCCGTTCCACACAAAGTCCAGGGCTCATTGTTACCAAATGTGATCTTGGACAGTGAGTACCCCCGTTTCGGGGTCGAATTGCATCCCTGGAAAATTAATATGCTGAACTCCACCCCCCCGACCCCACCACCTCAGAGGGTGACCTTATTTGAGACTAGGATCATTGCAGATACAGTTAATTAAGATACAATGAATTTGGCCAGCGCCGCGGCTCACTAGGCTAATCCTCCGCCTTACGGCGCCAGCACACCAGGTTCTAGTCCCGGTCGGGGCGCCGAATTCTGTCCCGGTTGCCCCTCTTCCAGGCCAGCTCTCTGCTATGGCCCAGGAGTGCAGTGGAGGATGGCCCAAGTGCTTGGGCCCTGCACCCCATGGGAGACCAGGAGAAACACCTGGCTCCTGCCTTGGGATCAGCGCAGTGCGCCAGCCGCACCGCACTGGCCGCGGCGGCCATTGGAGGGTGAACCAATGGCAAAAAGGAAGACCTTTCTCTCTGTCTCTCTCTCTCACTGTCCACTCTGCCTGTCAAAAAAAAAAAAAAAAAAAAGATACAATGAATTTTTGCTGGAGTAGAGTGAACCTAATCCAATATCATTGATGTCCTTATAAAAGGGGAAGTCTGAACACAGAAAGACACAGAGAGAATCCCACAAGGATATGAAAAGCACAGATCACAATTGTGCTTCCACAGCTCCAGGAGGGCCAGAAATGTCAGCAAACTGCCAGGAGCTGGGGCAGGCACAGAACGCGGCTCCCTCACATTGCCCAACACTGGCAATGCTTCCTCACGTTACTCCTGCCTCCAGAGCAGAGATGCAACAAACCACTGTTGCTCAGGGGCGGGTATCCGGTGTAGTGAAGACGGTTGTTAGAAACCCCACAGCCCATATCAGAGGGCCTGGGTTTGAGCACCTGCTCTACTTCCGATCCCAGCTTCCTGCAAGTGCGCACCCTGGGAGGCAGCAGTGGTGGCTCAGTGGTTGGGTCCCTGTCACTCAAGGGGGACACCTGGATTGAGGTGCCAGCTCTTGGCTTCAGCCTGGACCAGTGCCGGCTCTTGAGAGCATTTGGAGACAATGGATGGAAGATTTCCTCTCTGTCTCTCTGCCTTTCAAATATAATGAAAATAAGTAATAACCAAGAAGTACAATTTCTGTTGATCACCCCATCTGTAGTACTTTGTTATGGCAGGCTAACAAACTAACTCACCTGAAAGGGGAGGGAGTAGACTGAATGTGGAGGTCTCCTAGCTGTAGGCTTTTATGTTATCCCAGATTTTATAAACCTTCTTTCAAGGCCTATGAACATGGATTAATACTTAACTTCTGGGGCCAGCGCTGTGGCACAGTAGGTTAATCCTCCACCTGTGGTGCCAGCATCCTATATGGGCGCTGGTTCTAATTTCAGCTGCTCTTCTTCTTATCCATCTTTCTGCTTTGGCCTGGGATAGCAGTAGAAGATGGCCCAAGTCCCTGGGCCCCTGCACCTGCGTGGGAGACCTGGAAGAAGCTCCTGGGTCCTGGCTTCGGACTGGCACAGCTCCAGCCATCTGGGGAGTGAACCAGTGGACGGAAGACCTTTCTCTCCCTCTCACTGTCTGTAACTCTACCTCTCAAATAAATAAATAAAATCTTTAAAAATATATACTTAACTTCACGTATGTTTTAAATATTCCTTCTTCACTGTGTTTAAATTTGCCAAATCAGCAAGTTCACGCCTGAGAAGCCACCGTTCCTACGTGCACTTACTTGTTGTACAGGACGATGTCGGGCCTCCACACCAGGTCGCTGGGGATCCTGATGGAGTCCAGCCCATCATACTGGTCACGGTCCCACGTGAGATACGCGTCGTGCCAGATTTGACGAATCCACAAATAGGCCGTCAGGATTTGGTTCCTTTCATCCTGCACAATGAACGCAGATGTCGCTTTATCCAGGAGTCATCTCCACCAAGGGCCCCCATCTAGGACACTTGCTCTTCATAATAGAAATATCAAGAACACTTATCTATTTCCAGGGAATAAGAGAGAGCTTTTTTATTTGATGCCCTTAATTGACTGCCAAGACCGTATTGTTGCCTTCTTGATTTCCTGTTCAGCATGTAGACAAGTGTTTAAGTCTTCAGAACTTTTCATGGGTCAACTCTACAAATTTCTCTGAAAACCGGTCAACTAATGATACACTTGAAAGAGAAAGTCAGGAAATAGCTAGCATGTACGGAAGAAAAATCTTTCATGTTTCTTAACTTTGTATAATTAAACACATATAATCACTAAATAAGCTATGGCATCGTAAAATGCCCTCTTTCAGTTTTTAAAAAATTGAGATTAAATTCATAAGACATGCAGTCCTTTATTTTACCTATTTTAGAGGTGCAGAATTCAGCAGCTTCTAGTACATTTATAATTTAGTGTAACTATCACTATCCCCCAACTCAAGGACATTTTAAGCACCCTGACAAGGTAACCCATACCTGTTAAGAGGTCACTGACCATTCCCCTCCCCACCCCTGTCTCCTCTGCCCTCTGTAACCATTCTACTTTCTGCCTCTACACATTTTCCTGCTGGGAACATCTCATATCAATGGACTCACACAACACGCAGCACCACCTTTCTTTGGATTGAATAAGACTGACCACGATCAGGTAACACTCAATGACCTGAATTAACTTTGCAGAAGGCTTCTGCCCACGGTGTTCCCCTCCCACCAGCTTGCACACAGAGCTGTCTGCTCTCCTTCCCTCTCTAGTCCCAGTCTAGAGATTCCCTTCGGAGAGCTCCAAGAAGTGCTCCCCAGAGCCCCCGCCACAGGCGACTCACCATGTCCTTAATCTGAGACAGTGTAATCTGCAGTGTGACATTCAGAACTTTATCCGTATCCTCCACCGGACGAAGAGCGTTGGAATAATCTTCAAAAAGGTCATTAAACAACTTCTGAGCGTATTTTCCATCTGCTGTTTCCACAGCTGCTCAGAAAGAGGGAGTGTGGTCAACAACCAGAGCGTCTTTATTTCCAGGCAAAGAACCTCAGAAGATGGCCCAGCACCAGCCACCGCGGGTCAGTGGAGGAGCTGTCTTCCCGGCATGCTCCGCCCAGACCAGCACACAAGAAGCAGGGAACCCTTCTGTGCACCGCCATCATCTGCTCTGTCTCCTGCCCCACCCCACCTCTCACCAAAGAAATGGCCAAGAGGGTTCCATGCCACCCCGTCTCACCTCTCAGTCTGGAAGCCACAAAGTAAACCCAGCACAAGGAGATGCAGGAGTGGAGCCGGTTCATCTTTGTCTTGAGCCTCTGTGAAGTCCCAGGCAGGCAGGCGGGCGGGCAGCGTGGTCATCTAGGTCCCTCTGTGAGTGGGAAGGGGCTGCCGGGGTCTCTGTGCCGCAGATGGAGAGCTCAGGCTTGCACTGCATGCTGGACAGAGGTCCTGAGACCCAGACGCCTGCCCTCCCCCCCTCCCCTCTGGGTAACCCGAGACCCGCAGCTCCAGTAGCTGAGCCACCTGGAGCCCAGGGTGAGGGGGTACCAGCAGGGCAGCTGTGGGGGAGCCAGTCCAGTTGAGGGACCCTAGGTCATCCTCAGCAGGAACACCCAGACCAAAGAAAAGAAGGCAGGGGCAGGAGTTGGGAGTGCTGCGGGTGGGGCGGGGGGGAGGGTATACCTGGAACCTGGAGACTCCAGCTACACAGAGTGGGAGAAAGTGGACTGCAGCTGAGGCCAGGGAAGCGCAACAGATCCAGAAAGACCTCGGGCACTTCCAGCAGCATCGGAAGGGAGGAAGAGAAACAGCTCCGGGAGCTCCAGAACAGAGGGGCATTGGGTTTCTTCTCCTCCTCTGCCTCGGGTCACTTCCCTGGTTGTCCCACTGGGCATCAATCTTGCACAGCAAACACGTGGGAGTGGGTCTGTGGGGGGTGCTGTGTTGAGTGGGAGAGAACTTAACCCCTTGAAAAGCAGCGACCAGGTGAACTGGATTTGGAGTTTGAGCACCCAGGTCTGACTGCCAGCCCAAACCCTTGCTAGCCCGTTAATCTGGACCTGCTTCTGTGACCCTTCCTGAACGATGGACCAAAACATTCCCTCCAGCCCACAGCTACTGCTGTCCTGTAGGTGCATCAGAACGCACCACAGAGATCTTAGCGACTGTCCTCTCTCATCAGCTTTGTCGGTCCAGAAATTCTGCTTTTACCAAACCACTCAGGATTTACCAGCTCCGAAAAAAACCCAGCAAAATGGTCCACAGGCTAACCAAATCAGCATGAGGATGACTCATAGCCAGGATCAGTGACACTGCTGGAGAGGACGGGGCCCGCATTCGAAAGCACTTTATGTAATTCAGTCATTTCTCATCTGTGATCTAATTTTGCTCCCACAAAAGAACGTTGATTTCCAATTGCTAATGTAGTCTGGGAACTCGGGTCTGGCCCTCCCTGTGCCTTGGAAAACCAAATTAAGATAATTTGGTTGCCTGGAATCGGAGCCAGGAAATTGGAGAGCTCTCGCTCATCAGGTTACAGCCCTCTGATGAGTCACCCGGCCCTCTTCAGGAATAGACCGGCAGCCTGGAACAAGACACTCGAGCCATCAGCTACGTGTGGTTCTTAATCGCCTCTTCCCTGGTGTTGATTGTGAAGATGTTATTTTCCCCAGGCCGGGTCTGACTCACTCATCAAATGACACAGCTCCTGGTGCCCACGCTCAGACCTCCTTCAACAACTGCGCCACTCTGCAGTCCCAGAGGCTGAAGGGATCTTTGAATCTGAGTCGAATGCCTGCTCCTGCAGCACAGGAGCCCACTGAGGTCCGGGGCTGCAGCGTGGCCTGCCTCATGCTACAGCCGAACCAGAAGACCGCCCCTGTTGGTCACTTATAAACATCTATATTATAAATATATTTTTAAAATGGTGCAACTCTCAATGCTAATGCAGACCAAATTAAACCAAAGCTTTGGGGAGATATTTTGCCTTTTAGAGCAAAGATGTTGATGACCACAAAGCAAACTCCTCTCTGGGTCACTCTATAAATAACCACCAGGTGGGGCCTGCTCACCTTCGGCCAATCACTGCCTCCCAGTCTGCGCCAAACCTTTCACCAAAAGAGAGCCGGGGGTTCCACAGCTCCCAGGACATTACGTGGGAGAAGTCAGTTGAACTCACTGTTTAGGGTTCGATAGCCTTGGAGTGACTTCCTAAAATGTGCCCTTGCTCAGACAATGGAGAGACAATTTTAATAAGCCTCAGCAGTCCAGAGATGTTGTGTCTCCCAAGTTCATCACATTTCCTGATAGCGCCCAATAATCAGGACTGGTCATAGCTGTTGCCATATAAACTCAGCTTGAAGGAGCCACCAGCCACTGAAGTCTGCTGGGCACTTGAATAGAGACTCTGGGTAGCATTTCGCTGTAGCTGTGTGACATCATCACCCAAGGGACCCAGCGTTCGGGTGGTTTCTGGAGAGCCCACTGGTCCTTTTGCCATCTGCCCTTCTGAGAAGCATCAGTCCCTTGTCACGAACTCACAGACAGGTGGCACTGAGGCCATGGCTGGGTGGCTGGCAGCCAAACCCTGTAGCCCAATCTTGAGACACCTGTCTGCTCTCAGAATGTGACACGAGGACATTAGGCACATTCTGTAAGATCACACTATTTCTTAAGTACAATTTTTATCCCATAAGCCATACAGGCCTATTCTAGAAAAATGAGAAAATACAGAAAGGCACAGTGAAGAAGAAAAAAAGGATCCATCCAGGCAGAGAGAGAGAGAGAGAGAGAGAGAGAGAGAGAGGCTGGGTTCACACAGTGGTCATGTGTTACACACGCTCCCATAACTGCAGGGTCACCTGGTGTGAGCGCTGGGAGGACACAGGCTATCTGCAGGCCGCAGGCACACGGGCGTACGGAGGACGTGTCTGCCAGTTCCCTCCTTCATCTTGCAGGTTTGGGTTGTATGATCTGCCCTTCCTTCCTACCCCTCTCCCACCCTCCAGGTCCCTCCTTCCCTCTTTGTGGTTGAAGCCGTTGTGGAGGACCTGTGCCCACTGGGGTCCAGCCTCTTGGGGAAATTCTTGGCTCCATTCCAGGAGGATGATGGCAGCACAGACATTGCTTGGAAAAGAGCTCCTGTTTGACAAAGAAACCCAGTGAATTATTTTGCTAAAAGACGCTCTTCCCAGCAGCCAAGGGGGTTGGAAGAATAAATACCTTCATTCTGTTACACGTCCACGTACAAAAATTGCAAAAAATCAAATGCCAGGTTTGGAAAGGGTTTTTCCCTTTTGCAAATTCATACAGCATGGATCTTTGGCGCGTTTCATGGAGTATAGAAGCAGAACCCATGAAGAGCCCTTAAAGGCCATCTAGCCGAGCTCACTCCGTTTACATATGCAAACGCTGAGCCCCAGAGAGAAAAGGAACTTCCCCATAGAGGTGTGGTTATCCAGAGAGGCAGCCCTTTTGCCCTGGCTCTCCGCAAGCTGCCCCCTCCACAGCACCAGGACAGCGAGTGAGGAGACTCAGGAAAGCACGCAGAGCGTACCTTGAGGAACTTGGAAATGCTGCTCCACTCCGCCCAGGGCAGGTGGGACCTCAGTCTGACCCACATGGGAAACCAGGAGCCAACCAGAGACCCTCAGCCTCCCCAGGAGCGTCAACTCCTGGCAGGAGAGGAGGGCTGTCCTGCTCATCAGAGCCACGCCGGCTGCTAGCCATGGTTTGTAACTGCATGAAATTGCAGGAGATGTCCCAGGAGCCTCCGGGCCTGTGGATCTACTGTCCACACATCCTGGATGCATTGTGGGCATGAGTCTTGAAATATAAACACTCAGAGCTCCTTTAAAGGGGATCTCTCCCAATTCCTTCGCCCTTTGGGATCAGGGTTGCAAGACCAAGCCAGAGGGGCTGGCACTGAGACAGCACTCCCCAGATTTTTTGGGTTTTACTTCTTTCTCATCTTAATCAAGAAAAGCAAGTTGCTTCATCTTTTTTTTTTTTTTTTTTTTTTTTTTTTGACAGGCAGAGTGGACAGTGAGAGGGAGAGACAGAGATAAAGGTCTTCCTTTTGCCGTTGGTTCACCCTCCAATGGCCGCCGCGGCCAGCGCGTTGCGGCCAGCGCACCGCGCTGATCCGATGCTTCATCTTTTTTAAGGAAGTTTAACTGATACATAAAAAAATATACATTATTGGATACTATGTGATGTTTTGATACATGTATATGTCGTGTACTGTCCAAATCACAGTAAACATATCTCCTAAAACATTATCTCTTTATGGCAAAAAAACATTCAAAAATCCTATTTTTTATTGTTATTAAAAATATCTATATGGAGTGGTGTCGCTCCCCCATTCGTGGAGGAACGACACAGGACCCTGCGCTGTTCTTTTGTCTGCTTGGCCCTTCCTGGGTTTACTGCTGGTCCTTCCCGGGTTGGCTGCCGACCCTTCCACCTCCGTGGAAGGGCGGCTCCCCCTGCCACTTTCCCCACTTCCGCGGGGGAGCGGCACACCGCCGGCCAGCTCTCTCGGGGGCTGGTCAGATGTTATCCGGATGTTCCTGGTGCATGTTGTCTCTCTCCTCCTTTATAGTCCTCTTCCACCAATCCCAACTCTGCTACCCACATGCCGAGTATGCTGCTCTCCTCCAATCAGGAGCAGCTCCTGCAGCTTGTCAAGTTGGTGAGAGGCAGCTGTGTAGAAGCTGTTTACTCCTCTCCCAGCGCCATATTGTGGGAGAGCAGATGCATAGAATAAGTCTTAATTCCAGTAACTTAGTCTAGTCTCAGTTGCTCCCCACAGAGTGGGTACTGTGGTACAGTGGGTCATGTCACTGCTTGGGATGCCCACATTCCATATCAGAATGCCAGTTCTGCTTTCAATCCAGCTTCCTAATGCAACCTGGGAGGCAGCAGGCAATGGCTCAAGGGCTTGAGACCCTGCTCCCCACAAGGGAGACCCTGCTCCCCACGAGGGAGACAGGATGGAGTTCCAGGTTGCTGGTTTTGGTCTGGCCCATCCCTGGTTTTTTGGGGCCTTTGGGGAGTGAACCATTGGATGGGAGAACATTCATTCTCTCTCTGTTTCTCTCTCTCCACATTTGAAATAGCTAAAAATAAACGAACATTTGCATATACACGCAGTACACTATGGCTCTCTCTAGTCACTGTTGTGCAAGGGAACTTCTTACTCCTATGTAACTGTAACTTAGCACCCGTTAACCCACCTTTCCTCATCCCTCCCTACTTCCTACTCTCCCCAGCCTCTGACAACCAACACTGGCCTCAGCTTCTGCGAGATCAGCTTTTTTATACTCCACATGTGAGTGAGCTCACGTGATACTTTTATTTCTGTGTTTGGTTTATTTTGCTTAACATTATGACCTCCAGTTCCATCCATGTTGCTGCAATGGAAAAAAATTCCATCCTTTTTTAAGGCCTAGCGTGTGTATTTAGGGCACTTGCTTTATCCATGCGTTGGTGGATGGACCCTTTGTTGCTTCCATTTCCTGGCCATTGTGAACCGTGGGTGCTGCCATGCACATGGGAGTGCCGATGTCTTTGTGACAGGCCGATGCCACGCCCCTTGCATGTATACCCAGTGGTGGGATGGCTGGACCCTGATATGATGCCACTTCCAGTTGTTTGAGGACCCACCATACAGTGTTCCACGGTGGCTGTACTGATGGACAGCTCCACCAACAGTGTGCCGGGGTTTCCTTTTCTCAGCGTCCTCACCAGCATCTGTTATTGTCTGTCCAGTGGCAGTGGAAGGACACCTCACTGGGCTCTGGACTTGTATTCCCCTGGTGATTATGGTCATGAACACTTTCCCACACAACTCTTGGCCATTTCTGTGTCTTCCTTTGAAAAATGGCCGGCGCCGCGGCTCACTAGGCTAATCCTCCGCCTTGCGGAGCCGGCACACCAGGTTCTAGTCCAGGTCGGGGTGCTGGATTCTGTCCCGGTTGCCCCTCTTCCAGGCCAGCTCTCTGCTGGGGCCAGGGAGTGCAGTGGAGGATGGCCCAAGTGCTTGGGCCCTGCACCCCATGGGAGACCAGGAGAAGCACCTGGCTCCTGCCATCGGATCAGCGCGATGCGCCGGCTGCGGTGGCCATTGGAGGGTGAACCAACGGCAAAGGAAGACCTTTCTCTCTGTCTCTCTCTCTCACTGTCCACTCTGCCTGTCAAAAAAAAAAAAAAAGGCTTGGATTCAAGTCCAGCCTCACTACTTGGTAGCTGTGTAACTTTGAGCAGGTTACTTAACATCTCTGTGCCTCAGTTTCTTTATCTATAAAATGGAGACAGTGTTATAACAGTGCCTACCCTGGGAGGACTAACTGAGTTAACACATGAAACCCTAAAAACAGAGCCTGGCCAAACAAGTGGTAAATAAGTGATCATTAAAGTGAAGCAATGTCTCGCAGGAACTAAAAATCTCCTATCCATGTGCATGGAACCTATAGCCGCAATTTCACAACTATTTACCTCGGCTCCCACTCCCCACATCTCTGTCTCACCCATGCTCTTGATGGACCTGGTTGGAGGAGACTTGTTTTGTCTGACCAGCATCAGGTGCTGCAAGTGGGAGACTAGCCCGTCCGCCATTTCCTTTTTTACCACAGCATCAATATTGTCCAACCACAGCCGGTTGATTGATTTACTTAGTTACTTTCGCGGTAGTGTTTTTAATCCTCTTATCCACTTTGCGAGTCACCCCATCTAAATCCATCACAGAGCTTGGCAAACCCTTTCTGTAAAGAACTGGATAGTAAATGTTTTCAGCTTTGCAGGCCATCTGGTCCCTGTCGCAGCCACTCTTCCCCAGAGTGCTGTGAAAGCAGCTACAGGCAAACTGAATGAGCATGGCCAAGTTCCAGTCCGGTTTTATTTACAGAAGTAGGTAGAGGAGGCAGGCATTTGGCCTGGTGGTTAAGACACCAGTTAAGATGTTCGCATCACACATTGCAGTACCTGGGTTCCACATCTGGCTTTGGCTCCTGACTCAGACTTTCTGCTTTCACAGGTCCTGGGAGTAATGAGCAGCAATGGCTCCAGTGACTGCGGTCCTGCCACTCAGGTGGGAGACGAGGATTTAGGTCCCAGTTCCTGGCTTTGGCCCCAAGCTGGAGTCATTGCGGGCACTTGGGGTGTTAACCAGTGGATAAGGTGAGATCAATCAATCTCTCTCTCTCTCTCTCACAAACACACCCTCAAGTAAATAAATTTAAAAAGAAAGAAATCGATGGCAGGCCATCCTTTGTTGGGGCAGAGAGTCCCAGGGCATCATTTTGTTTCTAACCACATCCATTTGGCTAGGGAGATGTAGTTTAGACCAGAACAGAACGGATTCAGGAAGAGAAAGAGGAGGGGGCTCCTGGGGAAACAGGTGCAGTGGGCTCTGTATCTCAGGTGCTCAGGCCCCAGAAAGTGTCCCTGCTCCTTGGCCACGTGACATGGAGGCCAAGGTCCACCTTCCCTGCTTTGTAAGGTTTATTTATTTGAAAGGCAGAGTGACAGAGAGAAAGAGAGAACAAAGAAAGATCTCTCTGCTGGTTCACTTCCCAAATGGCTGCAAGAGCCAGGAGCTCCATCCAGGTCTCCCACATGGGAGGCAGGGGCCCAAGCTCTTGGGCCATCATCTCCTACTTTCCTAGGTGCATTAACAGGGAGCCGGATCAGAAGGGGAGCAGGGGAGACTTGAACCGGCGCTCTGATATGGGATGCTGGTGTGCAAGCAGCCAGCTTCACCTGCTGTAGCGCAACACGGGCCCGAGTCCTCCTCTTGTTACTGCAAATGTCGAATCTCACTCTCTGGCCATGTGTTCTGGCGATGTGAGCCACATGCCATGGGCTCAGAACTCTTCCTAGTGAAACGAGTGGGGCCATCTCTCTCAGCACCTCTGAGAGTCCTGCAGGAGATGCCCAATTCGTGAGTTGTTCCAACCTTGACTTGAAACAGATCAAATTCCTGGATGCCGTCCTGGATGCCCCTCTCCCTCACACACAGCCCAGGGAGGAGTGCCAGCTGCCACAACAAGACACCATGGACCGGGTGACTTAAATGCATTCCCTCCTGGTGCTGGAGGCTGAAGTGCAAGTTTAAGGTGCAGCGTGGCCGGTTTCTCCTGTGGTTGCAGATGACCGTCTTCCTGCTGTGTTCCTGTGTCCTGAGTTTTCCTCTTCTTCTGCAAACACCCATCAGACTAGGTTAGGTCCCGCCCTAGTGACCTCGTTGAGCCATCACTAAAGGGCCTGTCTCCATACACAGCCACAGCCTTCAGGTGGAGGCAGGGCTCCAACCCCTCACACTTGCTCTGTGTGCAAGTTTTTGCTGTTGCCCCTTCACTGCGTACGTGGACTGCAGCCACCTCTCACTGCCCTCACCACTGTCTCGCTGGTCCAAACCTTCGCCGACCTCCATCTGCTCCCCTGGGTTTGCCCACTCACAGCCAGCGTGGTCCAAACGTAGGGGTCAGGTGGTCACTGGGACACACAGCTGCTGGCGTCACCACCTGCTCAGCCTGTTCCAGTGGATTCTTGTTCTACTCAGAGTAAGAGCTCAGGTTGGTGCCAGCGACACCGAGAGACACCACGTCCCCTCTGGGGTCCCATCTCAAAACCCCCCATCCTGCTTACTCTGTTCCAGTCATGCTGGCTTCCTTGCTGTTCCACAAGCATGAGGCACCACTCCTGCTCACGGCCTTGGCGCTCTCCGTCGCCTCTGCCTGGGGCGCCCTTGGCTCTCTCTTTCTCTTCCTTCTTGAGTCAGCTCCAACACCACTCAGCAGAAACCCTTCCCTGCCCACCCTACATGGAGTAGCCCTCCCTGACTCTCTCTCCGCTTGCTTCGCTTTACTGTCTCCTCCCACTTGTGACCGGCGGACGTGTCTATCCATCTGTCTTGTTTATTGTCACCCTCCCTACTGGAAATGAAGTTCCAAGAGAGGGGGTCTTGGTCTCGCTCTGTGCTTGACTCCTGGATACAAAGAGGGTACTCACTGGTTGTATACATGACCACTAGCTAGAATGAGAAAAGAATTAAAAAGTGGAGCAAGACCCACTCTCAGACAAAGAAGGATGGAACTATGTCCTGTGATTCGCAAGTTTACCAAATCTTGTTCCAGCACTCATGGCCAGAGTACGATATCCAGGCTTACATTGTGAGTCTACAGCTGTCTTCTAGTTTAACCCATGCCAAAGCAAACTTCCTTATCAACATTGACATTCAGTGCGTTCATTTTCTGTGCGTAGCCTGTGCCTCAAACGAGGGGAGCGACCACCAAGATCAATCAGTAGCATCTGTAGGGATCTCCTCCTGTCTCCGCAGACTTAATACGACAGAAAGGACGTGAGGACACAGGACTCGTCCTGGGGTCCAGGTTCAAGTCCTGGGACCCCCACTTAACTAGCTATGTGAGTACTAACAGTTTCTCAGAATCTCATGTTCTCATTTGTAAATGTGCCGATTGTAACACTTACCCAAAATAGTCATTGTGCGGATTTAAGAGAAACCGAGAAAACCCAGCACAGACTTGGCACAGAGCAGGCTCTCAGTGAACATGAATGTGATGCCCCCTGCTAAACCATCGAGGCTCCAAGAGTCGGCCAAGCCACCACTGGTAAAAAGAGGTCCATTAAGTCACCAGCATGAGCGCCAATTTCCTGAAGAGACGTGAGCAGGCGGTAGGGGCCGCAGCATTTTCTGGGTCAGGCTGACACATCATCCCGGGCATCTGACCCATCCAGGTGAATGATCTGGGGACTGTAGCCGGCTCTGATGTCTTGCTTTGTCCGAGGGCACAGGCTATGCTCGTTGCAATCTCCCAAGGGGATGCATTTGAAAGTCACAAAACTCTACGCAGCTGTGGCGGGGGAGTGGATTCCGCTCTCTCTGGGGTCTTTCTTCACTGGGTGCTGAGTGATTCTGGTCTTGTGAGGCCACCAAGGCTCTTGAGCTTCTGGTCCTTTCTCAGCCCACCGGCGCTGCTTCCTCTCTTCCTAGCAGACCGACCATTGCGATTGCACAGCCTTTCCCTGCGGTCAGTGGTCACCACCTCTCTGATGACAAGGTAAGAGCCTGGAGTGACAAGCTGGGAGGGGCAGGAGGGGCAGGAGGGGCAGCTCTTCTCTTCTTAGTCCTCGGGAAGGGGCGGGAGAGGGGGAACAGAGAGACAGCCCCCCTGCAAAGCAAACTGAGACCCTTCCCAGGCTATTTGGGAGCTACGGTCTCCAACTTCCCCAACAGCCAGGGGTTCCCTGAAAAGCAGCACGTCCCCACGGTCCCACCCCCACTTCCTGGGCTGGGCCTGGTAGGTGGGAACTAAAGTGTTAAACCAGAAAAGAAGGGAGAAGGGGCTTTCTCCCCCAGCACAACATTCTCCTCCATCACCTCCCCTGCCCCCTGCCACCTCTCACCACCTTCCCCACGGTCATCCTGGGCAGTGCGTTCCAGAGCGGCTGTGCTGGGATGGGCGATGTCTTCGTCTGATTCCTGCCACTGTTAACAGAGAACCCCAGGCTAATAATGCACAGAGAACAAGACTCCTTTCTCCTAGCGGTGGAAGGCTGGGCAGTCCCGGGGCACAGCGTCGGCATGCGTTGAGGGGCTCTCCTTGCCACACGTCACGTGGCTGAGTGTCAGCTCGGCTCTCTGATGCCATCAGGGCACCCATACTCAGAATTGCCACCTCCAGACACCATCAACAGGTGCATTTGGGGGCATTCAGTTTCCAACAGGTGAACTTCCAGGGGATGCATTCAAACCCTAGCAAGGGACTTAGGCACCTGTTTCTGGGGAGCCTGTTTGGGAAGAGGTGGGGTCATGAGCAACGAATTGGGAGATTCCCAAATTATTTCCTCATAGCCACATTGTAACATCCTATTCGCACACAGCATTGCCATTGTCCAAAGCTCCAAACACTTGAACTGAATGAAAGGAGACCAGAGCAGCCACAAAGGACTACACGGACGGGAGTGGCGAGGGGGACAGCGGCCACTGACCACACACAGGCCAGGCCTGGCTGAGGGCCTGCATCCAAAGCTCTTTTCAGTGCCTTTTGGAGTCAAACTGAAGGCTAAAAGAACAGAGAAAACCAGTAACACTGCTCCTGTATATAAATTTTTGATATTTGCATACATTAATTCTGACTTCTAAACATATCGCAGGAGAATGTGGCCTGTGTCTATCACTGAGAATTTTGGCATCCATTCACCTGTTGATTTTTTTTTTTTTTTAGGAAAGACAGACTGGAAGCGCTAAAAATAATCTAAAAAAAAAAAAGTCTATTTTTTAAAAGATGTAACTGCAATCTTACTAACAGAATTAGAGGAAAGAATGGATTCTTCAGGCACAAAAGAAATTTTGGACACAGTTCAAGTCTTTTATCCTGTAACAAAGCCAGGGTACTTCACCTTCTCAGCCACCAGGTGTCTCTATAAACTCCCTCCTCGTCTCGGCACAGGGCACGGAGAATAACGTCATAAGGGAAATGTGCTGCTTCTAACCAGCTCTAAAGAGATGGCACACACACAGACCAGCGCAAAATTTAACAGCCTCAAACCACCAAATATACAGCAATGTATCCACTTACCCAGGATTTCTGGCTAATAGGAAAACGCTTATGAAAATAAAATCTATTAACAGACTGAAGCTAAGAAATACACTATTGAGGTCAGTTTGTCCTAGTCAGTATAGGTACTTTCTAGAACATTCCTGCTTTGTGCTTTCCTCATTCCCTAGCTAGATCAATCGCTAACAGGCACAATTCTGCAAAAACCAAAACAGCCTTCCAGGAGGGTCTTGGATTAAGTTACACTTCCAGCAGTAGAGGGCCAGATCTCACCCACTCTTTCAGCCAAGGACTTTTGAAAACAGTGTTCAGGCCGGCGCCGTGGCTCACTTGGCTAATCCTCCACCTACAGCACCGGCACTCTGGGTTCTAGTCCCAGTTGGGGTGCCGGATTCTGTCCCGGTTGCTCCTCTTCCAGTCCAGCTCTCTGCTGTGGCCCGGGAAGGCAGTGGAGAATGGCCCAAGTGCTTGGGCCCTGCACCCACATGGGAGACCAGGAGGAAGCGCCTGGCTCCTGGCTTCGGATCGCCGCAATGCGCCAGCCACAGCGCGCCAGCCACAGTGTCCATTTGGGGGGTAAACCAATGGAAGGAAGACCTTTCTCTCTCTCTTTCTAACTCTGCCTGTCAAAAACAAAACAAAACAAAACAAAACAATATTCAAACCACTAGGTTATGTTAGCAGGAAAGTGCATGAAGTACCATGTTGTAGAAAAGCTATACTCTTATTTTAAATTAAGGTTTATTTGAAAGGGAAAAGAGAGAGAGAGAGAGAGGGAGAGAGAGAGAGAGCGAGCTTCCATCTGCTGGTTCGCTCCAGCAGTGAACTGCTACAGTCAAGGCTGGTCCAGATCAAAACCAGGAGCCAGGAGCTCCGTTTGGGTCTCTTACATGGGTGGCAGCAGCCCAAGTCCTTGTGCCATCCTCCACTGTCTTCCCAGGCGCATCTGCAGGGAGCTGGATCTGAAGTAGAGCAGCTGAGCTCTGCTTTACAAGTAAGTGTACTCAGGCTGTCATCATCCCTTCCCTCCACACCCCCAACCTCCCCTCCAAAGGAAGTGCAACACTAACAGACTGTTGCCTCCTACCCTACCTTTCTGTGAGTGAATTCTGCAAATAAGCCTGCCTTGGCCCAGCACCCTAGTGGGACCATCAGTCCTTGCAAGGGTCCAGGAGAAACCTCTGTGACCATATCCCTTGGAACTTCTCCAGCTTGTCCTAGACAGCATCCATTCTTCATTGCTAAGTTGCTGCCCAGAACAGCCACAGCAAGGACACTGGCTAAGTCACTATGGGCTCAACAGCATCCAACGAGAAGCTGACAAGAAGTGCCCTGGACAGCAGGTGTTTGGTGTGACAGTTAAACTACTACTTGGGACACCAACACCCCACACTGGAGTGCCTGGGTTCAAGTCCCAGCTCCTTTCCCCATTCTAGCTTCCTGCTAATACACATCCTGGGAGGCTGCAGGTGATGGCCAAAGGTAGAGCCAGATTGAGTTTCAGGCTCCTGGCTTCAGCCCCGGCTATTGTCAGCATTTGGGGAATAAACCAATGCATAGGAGAGATCTCCCCCTCCATCCCACTGCCTCCTTTCAAATAAATTAGTAAATAGAAATTCAAATGGGTCCTGGTAGGGCTGTTTCTTTGGACTTCCATGACGATAAAATTCTGGCTTTCTCCTAATTTTCCTTCTCATCTACTGGCTCCATGAGTGTTGGATTTCTCAGGATTCTTTTCCTGGCCCCATCCTCTCTGTCAATGCAGCAGAAAAATCTTAGCAGTTTTGATGAACCTCGAACTATAAGGAAAGAGGGAGCAAGACGATAAACTAAATGCATATTTCAGAGAGGAATGCCCAACCCCTCATCTGCAGATGGACACACAGAGGTCTTGTTCAAAAGTGGTTTCGGGTCAGTCAGTCTGAAGTGAGGCTGGGGTTCTGCATCCCACATACTATTGATGCTGCTAGTCCCTGGACCACACTTTGAGCAGCACGGGTTCAATGGTCCTGTAGTTACCATGAGGGACCAGTAAAATATACCTCAATTGTCAATCACACCAATAGAACACAGTATACAATAATGGCAGGACTCTGGGGGTGGGGAATGCAAATTTTGAAAAATTCATGTGGTCTTTGGTGTTAAATCTCAAAATTGAACCGAATTTAGAAGGGATTTCAAAGTTCCGTAACATCAGAGGAGAGACTTTATTTTGACAAGAGTTCGGCCTAAGAGCTAACTGTGAGGGTTTGAGTTATGAGGTCCAGTAGCCCAGCCAAGCATGAGTTATTTTGTAGCCCAGAGTCTGCGATTTGGGGCAGCCATTTGGCAGAGGTTAAGACACTGACTGAGATGCCTGCATCCCATGTGAGCGTGCCTGGGGCTCAGTCCCAGCTCTTCCACCTCCATTCCAGCTTCCTGCTAATGCAAACCCTGAGAGGCAGCAGGTGATGGTTCAAGGACACGCATTCCTGCCAGGTGGGAAATTTATTGAGTTCTAGGCTCCTGGCTTCAGCCTGGGCCAGCCCTGGCTGTGGTGGACATTTAGGGGAATGAAACAGTGGATGGAAGTTTTGTTTCTGTATGTCTGTCTGTCTCTGTCTCTCTTTCTCTCTCCTCTGTTTCTCTGCCTTTCAAATAATGTTTAGATAAAATACTGCAATAAAAAATTTGAAAAAGATTTTGCTACTTCAACCAGTCTAAGTTTAATCAGCAGGTGACAAGAAAGGGGGATCTATGTGACTATTAATTGCAGTTCTAAACAGAAATAGAAACTCCAGGAAAGAATAAAAATAAAAATTAAAACACATATGTGAGTAATACTAGACAGATGAACTATTAAATCCATGATACCAGCAATTTAAAATGTTATAATTTCTGTAATCATTGTGATAATTTGCATGTTCTATAAGCTTTTTAAGGTATTCAGTGCATTTTAGAAAATTTAAGGGTTTGTGATTTTAATTAATTGAATGAAGGAACTTGGGCTTGTCATCAGCATTTAAATGGGGAAAATCATTTTCTTAAAAGCCTAAGTTTTAGACAAGCATTTGGTACAGAAGGTAAGATACTATTTGGAGTACTCGTATCCCATATCGAGTGCTGCGTTGAGTCCTGGCTCTGCTTCCAATTCCAGCTTCCTGCTAATGTACACTGGGAGCAGCAGGCGATGGCTCAGGTACTTGGGCCCCTGGCACCCATGTGGGACACCCAGATTGATTTTCAGGCTCCTGGCTTTAGTCTGACCCAGCCCCAGTTGTTGCAGGCATTTAGAAACTGACCTAGCAGATGGAAGATCTCTGTCTTCAGTTATCAAATAAATTAGTAAATAAAATTTTTGAAGAAGTTTAAGTGTTGTTTATTGGCTATAAATGTACTGTACAAATAGAGAACCACTGACTCTGGCCTATTTAAAAATGCTACTTGCTTATGTAATTGCTTTACTAAATTTATAGGAAGGTCTTCTTAGCCTTCTTGCAATGCATCACACATGTCAGGTTTCCTAACCACACGACTTCTGCAGCTCCTTTTTCCTGGAATAAACCCTAGGCTCTTTTTTTTTTTTTTTTTTTTTTTTAAGATTCATTTATTTATTTGAGAGTTAGAGCTACAGAGAGGCAAAGGCAAAGGCAGAGGCAGAGAGAGAGAGAGAGGTCTTCCACCCTCTGGTTCACTTCCCAAATGGTTACAACGGCCAGAACTGGGCCAGACAGAAGCCAGGAGCTTCCTCCAGGTCTCCCACGTGGGTAGCAGGGGCCCAGGCACTTGAGTCACCTTCCACTGTCTTTCCATGCGCATTAGCAGGGAGCTAGATGGGAAGTGGAGCAGCTGGGACTTGAACTGGCACCCATATAGGATGCTGGGGCTGTAGGTGGCGGCTTTACCCACTACGCCATGGTGCCAGCCCCTCCCCTCAGCTTTGCACACTTATCCATGTGTTCGTGTGCTTTCACGACTCTCCGAGGACTGTGAATGCTCTGAGACAGTTCACCACAGCGCTCTGTGTGCCTCTACAAAGCGCCTCGTTCGCATTTCCGGGAAGCAGCTCGGAGAGTCTTACGTAGCCTGTCCAGGCGTGGCAGCGGCTCAGACCATGGTGTCTCTCTCTTGTGAGCCCCTGCTCAGCCTTCCTATGCTGAATTCAACCAACATTGATTTCTGATGCTGAAATCACACACTGGCGCTGGCGCTGGCGTCTGCTCTGCCCTGCGAACACAATTCACAGAACTCCCAGAACTGCCAGAGTTTGCCCCGGAAAGCGGCTTTGGGACAAGTCTTTAAACAGCATGTCCTTGAGGGACCGATCATGACAGAACGCAACAGAAACATGAGGGTACTTCAAAAAGTTCGTGGAAAATTGAATTAAAAGATAGGTTTATGCTGATGCAGAAAACTTTAAAATCCATATGTAGTTTTTTTCATAATACACATTTTCCATGAATATTTTGAAGACCCCTGAGTACCTATAATTTAGGCCTTAGTATAAATCATGCCACTTAGCCTTATCCTGGATGGATAAGAAAACACAAGCCCTGCAAAGCGCTGTTTCCACACGTTTTTAGCTGAAGGAGCAAACCAGCACAGTAACTAGGACCCCGGGTTCAAATCTTGGAGCTGCCACTTTTCAGCAGAGTGGCCTGGGGTAAGACGTGAACCCTGTGTGTCCAGGTCACGATCTGTAATGGCGACGGCATGAAGGACAGCCCGCAGGACCGCCCCGAGCACCAGGTGAAGTCATACTGGACAGAGCTTGAGACAGCAGCTGCACTGTGGCAGCTGGTTGCACGTGGTCACGCCCGGGCTGCTCGTCAACCACACTCGCGCCCGCCTCACCTCTCTTCCCGCTGCCTCCGCCCCCTGCCCCATCCCGCCTGGCTGGAACTTGCCACCGCGTCTGCCCTGCACGCGTGACCTGCCCTCTCTATAGCCCTCCTCCCGTTTCCATGGCTGCCTTCCTTTGCCCAGTGTAAGTGAAGCCTCCGGCTGCAGAGGCAGGTTTATTTATAGCTGAAAAAAAATTAGTGTGATTTTGCTGGAGCTTTCTGCAACCATCAGTCCGGTACTGTAAGAGCACCCACATTTATACTGCGGCCTCGCTCTGTTTTCCCAGCGCCCCGCACTCATTAATTAGCTCCTCAAAACAGTGTTTACTGAGCATCTGTAGGGGAGACGAAGCTGGATCCAACCTCTTTCCACCAGAACCTAGGGTCTCCCCTAAACCCAGCCTCCCACGTGCCAGCCACTCATGACACAGCTCCACCGGGATGCTCATGGCTCTTCAGACATGGGCACAGTTCAGCGCACCACCCCCGACCGCTCCTGGCCACATGCACCTGATTTTGGGGTGGGAGCCACCAGTCCCTGGTCCCCCATGCCAAGAGCTGGGAGTGGTCCTGGACGCCCTCTCGTGTCACTGCATCCCACCTGTCCTCAGGCCAATCTGTCACATCTGCTCAGCCCAAAATGCTCCTCTTCTCATCTCCTCTGGTGTACAGTGCAAATCCCCTCAGGACTGGCCCCTTACCTTCAGTGTCTACCTCCCCTAGGAACCCCTCCACACTGTCATTACGTAGGCCTTTGGAAATCCAACCACATTACACTCCCCTCTCATCTGAAATTCCGGCAGGATCCCCTATCATCCAGGGGAGGAAGCCCCCACTCTAAAACACCAGGTCCCCTCATATGCTCACCCTCCTCACCAGACTCCTCTCCTGCCAACTCCACACAGCTTTAATAACAAGGTGAGTTGGCTGCAAACTTCCACACTGTCGTACGTGCTGTTCCTCAGCTAGGAATACCCCTCCCCTTCTTGTCTAACTAGAGAACACCTTCCCCTATTTTTTTCTTTAAAGATTTATTTATTTGAAAGGCAGATTTACAGAGAAGCAGAGAGAGAGAGAGGTATTCCATCTGTTGGTTCACTCCCCCAAATGGCCGCATGGCTGGAGCTGCACTGATCTGAAGCCAGGAACCAGGAGCTTCTTCTGGGTCTCCCACATGGGTGCAGGGGCCCAAGGACTTAGGCCATCTTCTACTGCTTTCCCAGGCCATAGCAGAGAGCTGGATTGGAAGTAGAGCAGCCAGGACTTGAACCGGCGTCCATATAGGATGCTGGCACTGCAGGCGGCGGCTTTACCCTCTATGCCACAGTGCCAGCCCCAACATTCTCCTCTTTTAAGATTCATTTTGGGGGGCCAGTGCTGTGGAGCAGTAGGCTAAGCCTCCACCTGTGGCGCCAGCATCCCAGACAGACTCCAGTTCAGGTTCCAGCTGCTCTACTCCCGATCCAGCTCTCTGCTAAAGCCTGAGAAAGCAGTGGAAGATGACCCAAGTCCTTGGGCCCCTGCACCCATGGGGGAGACCTGGAGGAGGCTCCTGGCTCCTGGCTTAAAATTGGCCCAGCCTTGGACACTGCAGCCATTTGGAGAGTGAACCAGCAAATGAAAGACCTTTCTCTCTCCCTTACTCTCACTCTCACTCTCATTATCTTGCTGTCTATAACTCTACCTCTCAAATAAATAAAATCTTAAAAAAAGAAAAGACTCGTTTTGAGAACAGCCTACACCAGGAGGCCTCCGTATTCCCAGGCAGAATTCTCTATTCGCTCCTCTGTGCCTGTGGTGTTTCTGATACGCACTCTCCTGTAATGCACATCTCCCTCTGCGGGTTGCATCCCACATGACCTATTTGTCTTGTAGGCACTGCATAAGAGGCACCCAAGAAGTGCCCATGAAATACATGATTATGGTGGCGAGAGCCAGACCTGGCAGGCTGCCTCCCGGGTGCCAGTCACCTCCTCCCAGGCAGTCTCGGCTGGTCTCCCCTAAGCCACGGCAGCGCCTGGTGTCCACTGGGGTGGGATGGGGGCAGCGGGGTGCTCTGGGCCTTCACCCCTCTGTGCCGAGCGTGGCTCTGCCCCAGGAAGCCTTCCAAAGAAGATGAAGCAAACCTGGACATAGGTGCACCTGCTGTCGCCCTCACTACGGGTTCCCAGGCCTGTCAGGGTCCAGGCTCGTCAGGGCGGATTCCTGGCTGGGACGGGGTGTCTGGCTAGGAGCTGACAGAACAAAAGGAGCTAAGTGAGTTCAGATCCCCCCTTGGGCCCAAGTCCAGCAGAGCAGCAGCCAAACCGAGTACACGCCTAGAGTCTAAGCCCTCTCAGAAGAGAGATCCATCCTTAGCTTATCTGAGAGCACACGAGGGGGAGAGGGGTCAATGTCTCTGATGAGAATAAATGTTTCTAGAGAAAAATTAATACTGTTTCCTAGTTTCCCAAACAGACGCTGGAAGATTAGTTCCGATCAGAACTCTGCTGCCAAAACCGCTCCCGATGCAAACATTTTCTGGGCAGAGAGTTAGTGGGAGAATTGCGCAACTGTTCCTCTCTTCAAGATGCTCCTAGCTGTTTGGAAGGAAAAGACACATTAAAGAAAAAAAAAATGAGTAACAATAAAAGTTACACAAGCAGTGCAAGAAAAATGTGCCTCAGAGGGCAGACTCGCCACCCAGCGAGAAGCTGGGGGAGCAGAATGTAGGCAACAAATACCAGCCCCTGTCTTCATCCCTTTAGGGTCACTGTAACAAAATTCCCAGGCTGCATGAGTTTCAGAGAAAAGAGGTTTGTCTGGCTCACAGTCCGGGGAACCCAAGCTCAGGAGGCCACATCTGCTGGGATTCTATGCTGCACGGTAAATGGCAGATGGCATCACGTGCAAGGAGGCTCACGAGAGAGAACGGGAGAGGTGTCCCCCGGCGAGAGTGACGCAAGAGAGCAGCTGAGGAGAAGCAGACCTGGCTTTGCAACCATCCACCCTCGTTGTCATCAACTCAGTCCCACAAGACCTGACCCACTGCCTTCCAACAGCAGTGCCCTGAATGGCCTAAACACTTCCCTCTTGGCCCCACCTCCGAAGGTTCTGCACCTGTCAGTATTTCTACACTGGGGACCACCCTTTGGGCACATGGATCTTTGGGGGCGACCACCTGCAGACTACGGCAGCTCCCTCCTCCTCCCTCTCCCGGGGATCTCTCATTGTACACGGAGGCTGTTCAGGTCTGGGGGCTTCATCAGGGACAGCTGCATGGTGGCTCAGAGGTTTGGAGACAGGAGAACCTTGTCCCCAGCCACGTTGGAAGCTGCCTGCCTTCCTGGTCCACCCTCTGGGAGGAGATGGCTCTCTCACCCTGGAGGCCAGAACTCCTGGTCTTCAAGCCTCTTCCCTGAGTTTTGTTGGAGTCCGAGGGCAATCAAGGTCAAAGGCAGCAAACTCATTACCCAAAGCACCTGCTGTTTACTGCATTTAATTTTTTTATTGCAAAACAACCACTAGGGGGCCTAGGAGCAAGAAACTGACTAATGCCTCCATTTATCTATCAAGTAGAGTAACTTTTCCTAATTGCAGAAAAAGGCAGCCAGGGTCAACAAAACACACACTGCAGGCTGAGAACAATGGCTTCCACTCCTTCAGCAAACCTCTGGTGAGGGACACATCTCCCTTGGGGCTAAAACACTGTCTTACCCCAGCCCATCCCCCCTGCAGCCTGACAGCCTGGGCCATGGGTTTCTCAGCCCCTGACTCCATTTCTCAGTGTTTCCTCCTGATTTGGAAGCCCCATGGCTCAGCAGGGCCGTCTGTGATGACAGCAAACGGCTCCCATGATACCGAGGCCACCTGTTCACATCTGGAGCTGCCCTGGGTGCTCCGCGTAGCAGGGGGAAAGGGCTCGGCTCTCCCCTCTCGAGTTCCCCACACCTTATGCAGAGACGCTGATCTCCATCATTCTGTACCTACCTATGGCAGCTCTCATTAAAACCAATCACTCATTGGCTATGATGACGATAATAATAAATTCCCAGGCCCCCCTGTGCCTCTAAGGGTCACAGTAATTCAAGTCCCTTTGGCCACAACTGGGTGGCACAGCTGGTTTCCCCTTAGCGGGCATCGGCTTGTGCAAGACTTCATCCGCGACATTTTCTCAGAGACACTCAGCCACACTCCAGCAACCAAGGAAATGAACATGATTTCCCAAGCCGGTTGCCTAGAAACCACTCCTGTGTTACTGAAACGAATTTAAACATGAACATTCAGCTCCTGACTCATGCCAGGGACGCACGTCATGGTTTTCTCAGTATTTTACTTTCTTTTTCTTCTGCATCACACAATAATGCCTGCTCACTGCAGATGAATTGAAAAGAATATGAACATATAAAGGTCTGGCAAACAAAAAAGCAATCCCACAATCTCACTGTCAGAGACAACTACTATTGTCATTTGGGGACATTTTCTTCCAGGCTTTTTTTTTTTTTTTTCTTCTATGCATTTTCTAACATCCTCAGTAATACTGATTTTACATCAAGATTAATACTGAATTTACTTAATATATTGTCAGCATTTTCCCAACTGGCAAAAATCTTCAGAAACTTGCTTTTTAAAAGTCTGCATTATACTACAACCCATCTTACATTAACCATTCTCTGAATCCTACACATTAGGGATATTTCCAACCCTGCCATTGGGAATGTTGTTACAACCATCTTTGTAAAAAAAAAAAAAAAAAAAAAGTGTGTGTGTGTGTGTGTATAGATAATAGATATCTATATTTATTCAGGATAAAATCATAAAAGTAGCTTTTAACAGCCTGAACATTTTTAAATCTTTTAAAAATTATTTTTTGTCCTTCATTTTATTTTGAAAGGCAGAGAACAGAGAGAGCTCTTCCATCCATCGAGTCACTCCCCCAAATACCCACAATAGGTCAGGCTGACGCTGGAACTCAATCCGGGTCTCCTACATGGGTGGCAGGGACCCAAATTCTTGAGCCATCATTCGCTGCCTCCCAGGGCTTGCATTAGCAGGAAACTGTATTGACAGCAAAGCCAGGACTTGAATCCAGGCACTCCTATATGGTGCATGGGTATCCCATGTAGCATCTTACTTGCTGCACCAAATATCTGACCCAATATTTTAACCATTAAAATACATCTGTAGGGGCTGGCACAATGGTGCAGCAAGTTAAAGCCCTGACCTGCAGTGCTGACATCCCATATGGGCACCAGTTCGAGTCCCGGCTGCTCCACTTCTGATCCAGCTCCCTGCTAATGTGACTGGGAAAGCAGCAGAGGATGGTCCAAGTGATTGGGCCCCTGCACCCATGTGGGAGACCAGGAAGAAGCTCCTGGCTTCTTTAAAAATAAAACATATATTAGTCTTGATATTAAAAAATACATCTATATTGAACTAATACACTAATGATTTTTAATGATTTATTTATTAATTTTGAAAGTCAGAGTTGAAGAGAGAGAGGGAGAGACAGCGAAAGAGTTCTTCCATCCACCGGCTCACTCCCCAGATGGCTGCAATGACCAGAGCTGGGCCAGGCTGAATCAAGGAGCCAGGAGCTTTATCTGGGTCTTCCATGTGGGAGCAGGGGCCCAAACACTTGGGCCATCCTCCAGTGCTTTTCCCAGGCCATTAGCACAGAGCTGGATGGGAAGTAGAGAGGCTGGACATGAACTGACGCCCACATGGGGTACCAGTATCACAGGCAGCGGCTTTACCCACTACGCCACTGAGCCAGCACCACTACATGGGAGGTCCAGATGGAGCTCCTGGCTTCTGGCTTCCGCCTGGCTCAGCCTCAGCTGCTGTGGCCATCTAGGGAGTGAAGGAAGGAAGATCTCTCTCTCTCTTACTTTTAAATAAATAAATCTTTACAAAAACCTATATAGAGAAAATTTCTTTCTTTCCCTAGCACCACTCCCTAGAGGTGCCTCTGCTACTGGAGGATTCTCACGGATATGGAGTATGCACAGAGGGTGGGCTTGACTCTCTACACTCATAATGATGCTTCTGTCAACCACAGGCCACACAAACCAGGGAGGTCCCGAAAGATCCTGCTGTGCAGTGGCACCGTGGTGATGGGTGCCGTCTGTGAGAACACTCTGTGAGGTTCACACAATGAAGACGCCATCTAAGGGTTCGCCTCTGAGAACCATCCCCGCCGTCAGGCAATCGGTCACCACTGCACACTGCGCTGCCACTTGCTTCTCCCGCTTATCACGTCTCAGCTTCCCACGTCAATCCAGATGGACGCGTTCCTTTTAGAAGCTGCACCATGTTCTATTAGATGATGTACTGGCATTCCTTTTTTTTTTTTTTTTTTTTTTGCCCTGGGCAGAACCTCTTAGTGAACTGGATACATGTTCTGTGAGCTGGGTGTCCAGCCTGCGTCTGCATCTCTGCCGTCTCATTCCTACCATACCATTCCTGGGAGGGAGAGCAGAAGGCAGTGAGGCAAGGGACAGCCACAAGCTGGGCCGAGGACCTGGGAGGCTGGAGCCATGCAGGGCTGCATGCAGAATCCTTGCCTAACCTAGGGGTCGCCAAACATTTCTGCTCTCCACACGTACTGAGTAAAATTTTGAAATATACCCATATTCATGCTTATTAGTATGTTTGCTTATATATTCTATACATGTTACTTTATGAATATGTTGTTCACCTGATAAACACAAAAATGGACATCTTAGTGGGTTGAATTAGAGGTGAAATAGGGGCTGTGCTGTGGCATAGTAGGTAAAAGCCACTGCCTAAGGTGCTGGCATCCCATGTGGGCACTGGTTCGAGTCCCAGCTGCTCCACTTATCCAGTTCTCTGCTATGGCCTGGGAAAGCAGTAGAAGATGGCTCAAGTTCTTGGGCCCCTATACCTGTGTGGGAGACCTGGAGGAAGCTCCTGGCTCCTGGCTTCAGATCAGCATAGCTCTGGCCATTGTGGCCATCTGGGGAGTGAACCAGTGGATGGAAGACCCCTCTCTCTGCCTCTGCCTCTCTGTAGTTCTGTCTTTCGAATAAATTTTAAAAAACAATGAATAAGTAACATTGAAATCACTTCTATGATAATAAATTATTTAAGATATAACCATAGTAGTATTTTGATTTATTTGAAAAGAGCAATGTGGTTGAATGTGCTTCATTATATTTAAAAATATTGGTTTCACATCTTGTATTACAGTTATTCTGGGGCCTGATTCTAAATTCAGCGTATTTCAATCGTCGAGTTTAAGGGCTGTCACAGCTAAAGAGATCCCTCATATATTCAAGAGGACTCCACAAGTTTTGTGGAAAAATAAGATAAAAATATAGGGATAACCTTTTTTTAAAGATTTATTTTATTTCTCTGAAAGGCAGAGTTAGAGACAGAGAGAGAGAGAGACCTTCCATCTGCTGGTTTACACCCCAAACGGCCGCAACATCCCAGGTTGGGTTGTGCCAGGCCAAAGCCAGGAGCTTCTTCTGGGTCTCTCTCAGGTCTTCTTCTGGGTGCGGGGCAGAAGGACTTATGGCCGGCGCTGCGGCTCACTAGGCTAATCCTCCGCCTTGCAGCGCCGGCACACCGGGTTCTAGTCCCGGTCAGGGTACTGGATTCTGTCCCGGTTGCCCCTCTTCCAGTCCAGCTCTCTGCTGTGGCCAGGGAGTGCAGTGGAGGATGGCCCAAGTGCTTGGGCCCTGCACCCCATGGGAGACCAGGAGAAGTACCTGGCTCCTGCCATCAGATCAGCACGGTGCGCCAGCTGCAGTGCGCCAGCCGCGGTGGCCATTGGAGGGTGAACCAACGACAAAGGAAGACCTTCCTCTCTCTCTCTCTCACTGTCCACTCTGCCTGTAAAAAAAAAAAAAAAAAAAAAAAAAAAGAAGGACTTATGCCCCTTCCTGTTTTCCCAGATGCATTAGCAGGAAGCTCGATAGGAAGCGGTGCAGCCAGGACTTGAACCTGCACCCATATGAGGTGCTGGCATCGCAGGTGGCGGCCTAACCCACTATGCCACAGTGCCGGTCCCTAGGGGCAACCTTTTAGCTCAGTGATTAAGGTACTGCTTGAGATGGTCACATGCCATTCAGAGTCCCGGCTCCACTTGGCATCCAGCTTCCTGCCAATGCACACCCGGGGAAGCAGCAGGGGATGGCTCAAGTTCTCTCACACTCAGACAGGAGACCCAGATGGAGCCCCAGGCCCCTGGCTTCAGTCTGGCCCAGACCCAGCCATAGTAGGCATCTGGGGAGAGAATCAGTAGATGGAAAAAATCTGTCTCACTACCTTTCAAGAAAAGCAAAAATAAATAAATAAAAATTTAAAACAATTTTCAAATGTAAACTGCATTTCTCATCAAAAGCTCCATAAAGTTCAAAACACTTCTGGAAGGGGTAATACCAGCCATTTAGTTCATCCTTTAAGAGCTGCGAGTCCTGGGAATCTAGCCATGTCACTGCAATATTTTATGTTATTAACTGAAGAAAAATTGATGATCTTCAAAAAAACTTTTTTTTAAGATTAAGAAACAAAAAGCAAGTCAGAAGGGCTCAAATCAAGGCTGACATGTGGATGCCTGGTAACTGCCCAACAAAACTCTTACCAGCCCGCATTGTGGTGTAGGAGGTTAAGCCTCTGCCTGTGGCACCAGCACCCATATGGTCCTGGCTGCTCCACTTCTGATCCAATGCCCTGCTGATGGCCTGGGAAAGCAGCGGAAGATGACCCAAGTGCTTGGGCCCCTGCACCCATGTGGGAGACCCAGAGGAAGCTCCTGGCTCCTGGCTTCGGATCAGCACAGCTCCAGCCATTGCGGCCATCTGGGGAGTGAACCATCAGATGGAAGACCTCTCTCTCTCTCTGCCTCTCCTCTCTCTGTGTAACTCTGACTTTCAAATGAATAAATCTTAAAAAAAAAAAGTTAAATTGAGCTCACTGTGGTGCCAAAACATTTTAAATCCACACATAATTTTTTTATAATGCTTATATGTATTTTCTGTCAAAAACCCCTCTTATGTGAATCAAAATGGAAGGGGGCTGCGGGCCACTCAGAGTCTTGCCAAACCAAAAATACAGTAATTTGGAAATTCACCTGTGCTTGCATTATAGGCATCCTTGATTTACGGTTGCTAAGCATTTAGCTCAGCAGTTATGACGCCACTTGGGACAGCTGCATCCCATTATCATAGTGCCTGGGTTTGAGTCCTGCTCCACTGGCGATTCCGGCTTCCTGCTAACGTGCACCCTGGGAGGCAGCAGGCGATGGCTGAGTCCCTGCCATTCACGTGAGAGACCTAGCTGCAGTTACAGCGTCCTAGCTCAGTCAGGGATGTTGCAGGCACTTGGGGAGCAAACCAGAAGATAGGGGATCTGTTTCTTTCTCTCTCTCTCTGCCTTTCAAATAAGTTACATAAGTAAATAAAATTATTAAAATAATGTTTTGCAGAATTCAAAACATTTGTTCTACATTACAAAAGGAATTTAAATTCAATGCTAATTGCCCGGTTAGATGATATAGTCCACGAATCCACATCAGCAGGCCCACGTGCAAAGCCAGACTCCCAGTGCTCCACCTCAATCGTGCTCCCCCCACCTCCTCTCCAGCCTCCCAGGGTCTCAGGCAGGAACCCTGCGGCTCTCCTTTGCCTCCTGTCCTCTCCACTCTGCAGGGGACCCATCAGCAAGTCCTCCTCCTATGGCTGTCCCTGTCCTGAGCTCGGCTGTCATCCTCCCTCAGCTACGGGGACGACAGTGACACGCAGGCCACGTGCCCTTTCCCTCCCCAGGCGCTGCATCATGCAGTGAGGGTGAGCCCACTGAAGGCTGGGTTCTGTTTTAAAAAAAATTATTTGGAAAAATTTCAAACAGAGAAAAGCGGCAAGAGTAAGAATAGTAGATTGAACACGCTGTTTCTTGTCTCATACCATCTATAGTTAGGACTCCTTCCATTTGCATCTATCACCCTATCTATCATCTATCTATCTATTTATCTGTCTACCTACCTACCTACCTGGTGCATACTATGGCCTTTACTCCTTGTCTCAGTCCATTTTGTGTTGCTATAACAAATCATTTGAGACAAGGTCACTTATAAAGCATACAAGTTTATTTGCCTCACAGTTTGGAGGTTGGGAGTCCAAGAGTGTGGCATCAGTATCCGATGAGGTTCTTCTTGCTGCTTTATAAGGTGACAGAGGACCCCACGCAGTGAGAGCCACTGGGCTGCTGGTGCCAGCCTCTCTTCCTCTTCTGACAAAGCCAGTAATGTTGTCATGGGAACCTCACTCTCATAAACTCATCTAATCCTGATCACCTCCCAAAGGCCTTCCTCTAAATCACACTGACAAATGAATTTGAGGAGGAGGTTGCCACCACATGAGCTTCTGTGGGATGCACTCAGGCCACAGCACCCCAAACACTTCAGTGTGGATTTCCTAAGAGTAGAAATAGCCTCTCGCGCAGCCACCGTGCAGCTGCCAACCTGTCATCGTAGCTTCTTGATCTTGTTTGACCCACCATCCGTTTGCTGGGTTTCCAGGTGACCAGTGATGCCCTGTGAGCTGCTTTATTTCATTTAGCACAGAATCCATCGAAGCTCAGGTTCAGGCTCTACACTCACCTGTCAGGACTCCTGTCTCCTTTAAATTGGGACATTTTTACACAGCCTTTCTTTGTCATGATACCGACAGTTCTGAAGACTATTAGTCCTCTCTCCCGTTTTTGTTTTGTTTGAGAGGAAGAGAGGGAGGGAGCGGGGAGGGGAGACACAGGGCTAGAGACAGAAAGCTCCCTTCCACTGGTTCACTCTGCAGATGCCCAGGGTCAAGCTGGAGCTGGGAACTCAATCCAGGCCTCCCACGTGGGTGGCGAGAACACCTGCTACCTCCAAGGGTCTGCATTAGCAGGAAGCTGGAGCCAGGAGCCAGAGCCAGGAATCAAACCCAGCCATCCCAACACAGGATGCAGGCATGCCAACCAGTGGCTTAGCCACTAACCAAACACCTGCCTCCCCTCTCCCTTGGTTTTAAATAGAATTGTTTCATTGGGGTTTTTGATGTTTCCTCATCATTGAGTTCAAGTTCTATATTCGTGGCCAGAACACTACACACATAAGCAACTTCAGGTCCTTTTTAGGATATCACATCTGGCAGTACACTAGGTTTATAAATTTTGATCACGCAATCAAGGTGTTGTTTGTTTTCTCCACTGTATACTTATTATTTTTTCTTCTTTGTAACCAATCAGCAATCTGTGAGTACGCACTTCAAGACCATGCAAATATTCTACTCTTCATCCAGATGTAGCAACCACTGATGATTCTTGCCTGAGCCAATTTTAACTTGGGTGATTGCAAATGGTGCATTTCCAACGCCAACGCACCTGCACATGTACGGGTTAGCCCCCGGCATTCAGCTGTAAGTGAGATCCCCACCCCCACCCCCTTTACCTATTCATCAGAGCGTACATGTGGATTCTGTGTCCTGGCTTTAACATCAGATAACTCCTCTGCCCTGAGGCTCCCAGCCTGGCCATCTTTCCACAGGAAAGGCTCACTGCTAGCACTGGTCTCAGAGAACTCTCTCAAAGAAGTAGTGATCACAGCCAAGGGTTAGTCTAGCAGCTAAGACACCTGCATCCCACACCAGAGTACCTGGGCATGTGGGGAGTGACCTGGGGGATGGGAGCACCCTGTCCCTGTCCCTGTCCCTCTCTCTCTCTCTGCCCCCCTTGCTCTTCTGTAGGTGCCTGCCTGCCTTCTACCAGCATGAGGCCCTCAGCAGGAGTCAAGCACACACTGGTGCCATTGCCCGTGGACCTCCAGAACTGTCAGTTAAATCAACTTCTTTCCTTTATATATTTCCCAGTTACCAAGAGTTTGTTATATCAGCAGGAAAGGGGCCATGACAGTTACTGAACCCTCTTGAGGGCCAGGCCCTGGGCGTTGGGCACAAGAGCCAAGAGAGATGGGAGCTGCAAGCACACGCGCTGGCTTGGGAGCTGACACCTGCACGGTACAGCAAAGATGGGCCTCATGGTGAACAGTGCAGACTCCGGGGCCGGAACGGCTGGGCTGGAACCCAGCGCTTCCTCTTCATAGCTGTGACTTAGGCAAGCTGCCTAATGAGGCTATGCCTCAGCCGTCCCTAGGTGTAGACTGGGGATAATTCCGACACATCTCTCTCACAGTCCTGCTGTAATGATTGCGAGAGTTAGTACTGGGAAAATATAGGGGCAGGCATTTGGCCCTGCACTGGGACACCCAGTTCCTACATCAAAGTGCCTGGGTTCGATACCCACCTCCCCCTCCTGACTCTAGGAGGCAGCGGTGATGGCTCAAGTAATTGAGTCCCTGCCACCTGCAAGGAGACCTGGACTGACTTCCCGGCTAATGGCTCCTGGCTTCAGCCTGGCCCAGGCCTCGCTATTCAAAAATTTGGGAAGTGACCCATGGATGGAAGATCTCTCTCTCTCTCTCCCTCTCTCTCTGTCTCCTATACTCCCACCTCCCTCCCTCCCTATCTGTCTCACTCTGTCTTGCAAATGAATAAAAAATAGAAGAATAAATTAAGACATATGATAGAAGTTAATAATCTAGGACAAAATTTTAAAAAAGTGTCTAACACGCCGTAAGATCTCAGTAGGCATTGGCTGTTGCTAAAAATAAAATACAGTAAGTAGGTGTGCAGTGGAGAGGAAGCCGTAGCCCTCCAGGGAGTTTTGAAGGAAGCAGCCAGCGAGTTACTGGCAGGAGGAGGAAGGAGGAAGAGAAGGGCCCAGCCCGATGTGTGTGTGTGGGGGGGGGGGGTTTGTCATCACGGAAGCAGCAGCTCGTTCATTCAACGGCTATTTCTCGTTGAGCACTTTCTGTTTTGCCTTTGTGTTTCTCTCCCCTCCAACTCCTTCTAGTCCTTCTGATGTGAAGGAATGAATGAAATCAGCGGGCCACGCCCCATCCCGTGACACAGCAGCAGCCTTTCCCAGGGCTACGCGGCTTTGAGCACGTAGCCCCAGCTCAGAACTGGCTCTCTGCTCCCCCACCCCCACCAGCTCTCAGTCTCAGGCCTGCCCTAATGTGCCCCCAGGCAAAGGCCTTTGGCAACTGGGGAGCCAGTCCAAGGCCTGGCTTGAGCTGATGTGGGGATGGGGCAAGAGCCATGAATTCCAATGCAGACAGAAAGTCAAAATGAGGGAAAAGGCACCTAACAGGACAAGAGCAAGTCGTGGGGACCATGGGAACTGGCTCAGTCAAGATCAAGTGCAAGGATTCACATTCATTCTTGGACCGTGCTGCCAGGGCACTATTAATAATCGCTATGGCACGGGTATGGGCCCTTCAGAACAGAGAATGACAAAAACAGCCAGCAGTAGTGCAGACCAGCAAAATGCCAGCCCCTCACTCTGGCCAAGACAGACACCTTCAGGGCTGAGACCCTGATGCTCCCCAGCAGGTCTTCAGGCTCCACCTGCACCCTCAGCCAAGTCAGAGCAGGACGAGCAGGCATCCAAGCCAGGACCATAAACAGCACCAAGCGCAGCCCCCGCACAGAGCAGGCAGTCAGCAACTCTTCCTTGGATGGAGGGACAGTGAGGTTAGAAGTGTTGGCCTAGAGGCGCGGCTGTGCTATGACCTGGCAAGTCAGGTGTGGACCTGAGCAAGGTTTTGAAACTCCCTGGGCTCCCGCCCTATCTGTAGAACCAGAGATCATAGTAGCCATGGGATTCAATTAGAAATACATATTAGAAGACACCAGCGCTGTGGCATGGCAGCTTAAGCCGCTGCCTGCAACACCAGTATCCCCTATAGGCACCGGTTCCAGTCCTGGCTACTCCACTTTCATTCCAGCTCCCTGCCAAGGAGTCTGGGACAGCAGCTGAGGATGGCTCAAGTCCGTGGGCCCCTGCAACCACCCGGGAGATCTGGATGCAGCTCCTGGCTCCTGGCTTTGGCCCAGCCCAATCTCAGCCTTTGGGGCTCTTTGGAGAGTGAACCAATGGATAGAAGATCTCTCTCTGTCTTGCTGTCTCTCTAACTCTCCCTTTCAAACAAATAAATGAATCTTACACACACACACACACACACACACACATTAGAACAGCACCTGGTGGGGGCTGGCATTGTGGTGCAGTGGGTTAAGCTGCTGCCTATGACGTGGAATCCTGTGTGGGCACCAGTGTGAGTCCTAGATTCCAGGCTCCTGGCTTCAGCCAGGCCCAGTTATGGCCATCTGGGGAGTGAACCAGCAGATGCGGGCTCTCTCTCTCTCTCTTTCTCTATGTCTTTCTAGCTCCTTTCAAATAAATATATAAATCAAAGCCAAAAAAAAAAAAAAAAAAGAACAGCCCCAGGCACATTACGAGCACACACAGGGGTGTGAGTCTCATGCAAGGTGGGCAGGCATCCGGCCGGCTTGCAGGACCCAGGCCCCTTAGCCAGGCACAAGAAGGCCAACAGGCAGGGCAGCCCCAGGAAGCGATGGCTCTCACACATCTGAAGCCAGACAGCTACTCATCAGCATTCCAGATCTGCCTTGCCCTACTCTGGAACTTTCTGGATCCCTTCCTCTTTGCTTTATGCTTGTCCTCTTCGCCCCGAGAAGCATCTGAGAAGGAAGGAAGATGTCCCCCCAGGCGGTGCACTTGGGAGCGCCATCCCCCTCGGGAGAAGGCCAGTCTCTGGGAGACCAGGGGCAAGGCTGAGCCTGGGACCAGGAGCCCCCCAGGTGTGCCGTCTGCTGCCTGTCTCCTAGTCGGATGTCCTGTTTGTCACCAGCCAACTCATCTCATGTCACATCGCACTAGACAACTCGTATTTCATAGTCAAGGTGACAACCGTAAGCAACGTCCCTCTCTGGCCTCTCCGCACTGGCGAGCTGGTGGCTGTGTTTGTAGATTCGCTGCCTGCAAACGGCCAGGGGCTGGCACTGCAGGCCCAGCAGCCAGGAAGTCCAGCACAGGCACCTTGGGCAGGGGTACCAGGCGTTTTTCAAACCCAGCCATCCAGCCATGGAAAGCTCTCTACAGGGGCTCCTTTGCTCCGTGGCTGATCCGGGTGCCTTGGGAGCCCTTTGCCCCGAGACGAGCGCGCTCATTATCAAGGGGCTGCACGTGCTTCCTGTGTCTGCAGGAGCCAGGCAGCTGCTGCCAGATACAGACAGAAGCTGGCCAACTGCGAGCCTCTTGGCCGTGTGCTCCCAGCCCTCTGCGGCAAAAGTGGACTTAGTGGGCAAACTGTTTCTAGCCATTTCCTGCAAGAAGGAGCTCTGCTGGGGAGCCGCAGAGTTAAAAGGTTACCAGGAGGCCAGCAGCCGCTCACCTTGTCTTCATTATCCACAGCTTAAAGTTTGCAACACCAAGAAGGAACTATGCAGGAGTCTACCCAGGCACCAGCGGATGCGTTACAAGATCCCAGTGGCTGCCTGAAACTGCGGATAGCTCCGAACCCTATGGATCCCATGCTCTTCCTGTAATACATACCCAGTGATTGTCTATCTTATAAATTAGATGCAAATGAGCAACAAGAAATAACAAAACACAACAGCTATAAAGATAACTGTAACAGGGGCCGGTGCTGTGGTGTAGAAGTAAAGCTTCCACCTGCACTGCTGCCATCCCATATGGGCACCGAATCAAGTCCCCGCTGCTCCTCTTCTGATCCAGCTCCCTGCTAATGCGCCTGGGAAAGCAGCGGAAGATGGCTCAAGTCCTTGGGCCCCTGTACCCACGTGGGAGACCTGATGCAACTCCTGGCTCCTGGCTTCAGCCTGGCCCAACCCTGGCTTTTGTGGCCATTTGAGGAGTGAACAGCCGATGGAAGACCTCTCCCTCTCCCTCTCTCTCTCTTTCAAATTAAAAAAAAAAAAAATCTTTAAAAAAAAGTCATCATTTTAGAGCAGGAAGGAACCCTGGAGGTCAAATGAATTCACCTCATTTTTAGAAAAACTGCAGCCTTGGGATGGCAAGTGCCTCTCAAGGCCACAACTGTGGCCAGCGGCAGAGCCCGCACTGGGACCCCAGCATCCTGGCTGTGGGCCGAAAGCGTCACCCCCAACCCCAGAGGCACTTCCGCGATGATGAGAGAGAGATGCTGGAGCCGCCTCTTAGTCCTGCGATCAGATCCCAGTCCCGGCAAAAGGCTTGCCCAGGAGGTACAGGTTGCCTCCAAACCCCGTCTCCCATCCCTGTGTCATGAGATGTCAGATATCGCCAGGGCCTGCGGCTGCTCAGGACAAGTTGTCATACTCCCCAGTATGCCCCACCATCTGCCCATGCCCAGGTCCTGACTCGTGGGAAGTAAGGGAGAACGGCGAGCACTTGAAAGCACTGGAGTGTACACTTCTCTGGCCCTTTCTTCCTAACCAGTGACTGGAAGACTGATCCAAGGTCTGGAGCTGGGGCAGTCATTTGAGGCCATGAGGCCGAAGCCATGTGTTGAAAGGGGTAGAACAAGATACAAGGCACCTAAGGTCAAGGGTGCCACCACATCAGCCTGGGGTTGCCTCTGTCTACATGGGAGATAAACGCATTTGTGTCTGTTTTACAAGCATTGTTATATGGAGTTTTCGATCACATACAAAATGACAGCATTCTAACACCAGAGTGAGACTATTTTGAAAGTTTCTTACAGTGGCCGACATGGTGGCGTAGCAGGTAAAGCTGCCACTTGCATGCTGGCGTCCCATATGGGTGCCGGTTTGAGTCCCAGCTGCTCCAGGGTGGCTAATTCCAGGTGTCCCAAGCATTCCAGCCTCATCTGGATGTCTGGTTTTCTTTGTCCAAAGTCGTTCCCTTCAACCAGGGTGGACAGCGCCTCACCGAGCAGAGGAGGCTGGACTGGCTGCTCCCGTATCCATCAGCCCAGGGTGTCCTGATGACAGCCACTCCTGCCCGCAGCCATGTTGGCCATCTCTGTCTCACATTTAGCATCTCACTAAGGGGCTAGCGCTGTGATGTAGTAGGTTAAGGCTTCGCCTGCGGTACTGGCATCCTGTATTGGCGCTGGTTTGAGTCCCGGCTGTTTCATTTCCAGTCCAGCTCCCTGCTAATGTGCTTGGGAAAGCAGTGGAAGGTGGCCCAAGTGCTTAGGCCCCTGCACTCATGTGGGAGATCCGGAAGAAGCTCCAGGCTCCTGGCTTTGGATCCACACGGCTCCGGCCGTTGTGGCCAATTGGGGAGTGAACCAGAGACCTCTCTCTGCCTCTCTGTCTATAACTCTTTCAAATAAATAGTCTTAAAACACACAATACACACACACACACACACACACACTTCACTAAAACCCCACAGGAAGAAGGGATAGCTCTTTACTTCCTCCCACTCACCCTGAGGTCAGAGTTGCTCTGCCTTTCAAGTAAATAAATAAATCTTTAAAAAATAATAAAAATTTTAAAAATGACCAGTGAATGAGTCACCTTGGGCAGCTAACCGCCATCCGACACCACCACGTTGTGCAAAGTGCTCGGGATCTTTCAGCTACATTTCCCATGAACTTGTGAAGTCCCCACCTGTTGAGAACAGCAGAGAAAAAGGGGGAAGGAAAAGTCCCCAAGCTGAAGGAAGCCACACACGGCTCTGGGCAGCTCGCCTTGATCAGCTCCCCAAGAAGCGCTCTGAAACCTGGTGTCGCCGCCCTTCCTGGAACCACTGCTGTCCCCCATGATTCTCTGTGCCTCAGCCCCAGCCTCACCTGCTCCCGTTTAGCGCAGACGCAGGCCTGGCAGAAGGACAGACAGCCCTGGGAGCGTCATCAGTGTGGCGATTCTAGCTCCGTCCCTGCCCTGCTCCAGAGACCAGCAGTCAATGGCCGGAGACTCTACTGCAGAAAGAGCTCGAATGAGCATGGGAGGGCTATTATTCTAGGAAAGCCTGAATCCAGATGCCCAGGACCCTGTCCTGCCACCCACACACCACCGTCACCCACCCCCACCCTGCAGCATGAAACGGCCACTTCTGAGAAATTTCTGAGGATTTTTTCTAACTAATCGGTGTAGTATTGGAGTTTGGAGCTGTCAAAGACTCACCAACGACTGAGAGAAAAATATACATATGAAGAGATCTGTGAGCCACATAGAACTTGCATTCGTCTTGTGCCTAAAAAGTTGGCCATGGACTTTGAATGGGATCGCATTGAGGCTCTTGGGAACTATTTTACCCCTAAGCAAAAATAAAACTGAGCTGCCTCTCTGAAGAGGTAGAAGGTAAGAAGTCATTTAAAAAAGGAAACGCAAGGAAAGCTGACACCATTTCGCTTGGTGCTTGCAGGCATTCAATGTCTGGAACTTTGCTTTGGGAATTATTTTCTCCTTTGATCTTGCAGAACGGTATGAATGGGCATCAAGGCCACTTATACAACAGGATCAGTGAGTGCATAGGTAAAACCTGAACGTGCTGGGGGTGAGGAAAGTGCACCTATTCAGACGGGCACAACCATTTCTCCCTCCGTCTGGCTAACTACTAAGTTGTAATTCCCTCTCTACTCCCTATCAGATCTGCCAATTACTCAGAAAGAGGCTTCCACGTAGAGAACTGTAGAATTTACTTTCCCCATTTATCTCATCTTGCTCTCCAGTCAGCCCTCCCCAGGCATATCTGCCACACGCCTCTGGCCCAGTCCCTCCTCCCCCAGAGGCCCCTGGAACGGCACTTGTCTCTCTCCATGACCCACGGGGCCCTTGGATGATCTGATTCTGGCGTGTAGCCCTTGCCACATGGCTCTCGCCCACTTCTTCTCTTGCCCTCCTGTATCCATTACACACCCCACCCCACCCCACCCCGTCATGGGTAACTTCTATCCCTCGTGGTTTTGACCATGATCTCACAGGCTGTCTCCTGATTAGACCAGCCTTAGAACACCCATGAAGCTGCATGATATGGAATTAACACAAGCTGCTAGATTGACATAAAAAATCCTGGCTTTTTACTGCTCAGCTGTGCAAACTTTGTCAAGTTATTTAACTTCTCCTAGCATTTCTGCTGTAAGAAGTCTTTAGAATACTACCTCATAGGATTTTTAAAATTTTCAAATTATTTATTTATTATTTGTTTATTTGTTTTTACTGAATTGAAAGGCAGAGAGAAAGACAAAGAGAGAGAGATTTTTCCATTTACTAGTTCACTCCCCAAATGCCTGCAATAGTCAGAGCTGGGCCAGACCAAAGCCTGGAGCCCAGAATTCAATTCAAGTCTTCCTCATAGGTGGCAGGCATTCAACTACTTGAGCCATCACTTGCTGCCTCCCACGGTGCACATTAGCAGGAAACTGTTGGAGGCAAAAGAGCCAGGACTCCAACCGGGCATTCTAATATGGGATGCAGACATCCTAAGCAGCTTCTTAGGT
Source organism: Oryctolagus cuniculus (assembly GCF_964237555.1). Classification (NCBI taxonomy): domain Eukaryota; kingdom Metazoa; phylum Chordata; class Mammalia; order Lagomorpha; family Leporidae; genus Oryctolagus; species Oryctolagus cuniculus. The sequence continues at coordinate 34,106,300 of NC_091433.1, read as the reverse complement.
GCTGTACCAAACACCTGTCCCAAGGATTTTTATTTATTTATTATATTTTTTTGAGAGGCAGAGGGACAAGGACAGCAAAGGCAGAGAGAGCTCCCTTCCACTGGTCCACTCCTCCAATTGCCTGCGACAGTAGGGCTGTGTCAGGACCCAGAAATTCAATCCAGATCTCCCATATGGGTAGCAGCAACCCAAGCACTTGAGCCACAACTGCTGTCTCCCAGGGTCTGCTTTAGCAGGAAGCTGGAGCCAGGAGTCAGAGCCAGGAATCGAACCCAAGCACCCCAATGTGGGAGGGACATGGGCATCCTAACCATTAGGCAAATGTCTTCCCCGCACAGGATTTTGGAGATGACTAAAAGAAAAGATTTACGACACATGCTGTGCTCATTCCATAAAAGTTCTTTTTCTTTGCCCCATCGATCCCCCAAATAGCCCTGGCTTGGAAGACTTTTTGCCACAGGCTACACTAACTAGTTTGGTATTATTAATCACCCAGATTTCATTCAACACTTTCATTCATCATTCTAAAGAACACAATAACATGTCATTTTTGGCACCTGTCTCTGGGGAGAGAGCCGCTTTTTGTCACAGATTATTTTCATAACCGGCCCTCTACCCTCACATAACACAGTCCTGTCTGCTCAGATCGAAACTGGCAGGAGCCTCGCTGGTTTCACACTTAGCACCAGGAAGCCTCTGTCGGCCGCTTGGGAGCCAGAACAGTGCCAACAAGAAGTTTCTACTTTGCTCCCACTCAAAGGACACTGCCAAGAAAAGGTGGGAGGGCTGCCTGCTCAGGTGGGGCCTTCAGAGACAAAGTGGAGGTGAAAAGAGGCGAGGATGTGGCACGGTAGCCTGTGAGCCTGGGGCACGGGGCAAGGGCGAAGGGGAGCCCCCTAAAGAGCCATTGGACAAACCAGCTCGCAGCCACCTGCGACGTGCTACCTGCACACGGAGCCTCGGAGCTCCACAGCGTTTTCACTGTGGCTTTGACCAGAAAGAGGATTGCGCCCCACCACAGCTCGCGCTGCAGTCTGAGTTGGTGCTGCATGTCTAAGTTCAATTTGCAAGGAAAACAACTTGCAAAATCATGAACTGTCTGTTCGTTTAGACCTCAAGCTCCCAAATTTCCAGCCAGGGACTAGGGACCTCACTGCAAACAGTATGATTAGTTAAGACACAGTTGAGGCTGCGAAGAAAAAAAAAAATATAGGAATGGAAGTTTACTTTGCTGGTCTAACAGTCTGAGCACAAGCTTCCCAGGACTGGCATGGAGCCCCACAGCACTGGGGAATCAGTCGCCTCCGATCTTGTGGTTTTGCAATTCTCAATACATGGCTTCTGTCTTAGGAGGCTGCTTTAGCTCTCACTATCAGGTCCACTTTCCAATCAGCAGCAAAAAGAAAAAGAGCAAGAGAGGACACGCTCCTTTCTTTGAGAAGCACAATCTAGAAGCTCCACACATCAATTCCAATTTCAGCTCCTTGGCCAGAACTTAATCACATAGTCACGTGGTCATCTAGCTGCAAGGGAGGCTGGGAAGCGTAGTCCTAGGTGGGCAGGCATGAGTCCAGGCTTGCACATCACCACAGAGGGAGAGATGATTCCACCAGGGGACAGCTAGCCCTCTCTGCACGGAGGACTTGCAGGAGAATGAGTCAGTGAATCCTGCCAAGTCTACGGTCCAAGTCTACGGTGAAGGCAATGCGATGGTGGAGCATAAGCCCACCAGTCCATTGCAAGGGACAGCCAGCCTCACCCCAGGTGACAATACCGTCATGGAAAAACTCAGGCCTGGCGTCCAGATCTGCCCATTGGCAAAAGAAGTCAGAAATTAACATTTTTGAGAATACGAAATCTTTCAGTCTAAAAATACTTGTCTTGACACCATGTGGTTCAAATGTATCTACAGGCTGGATATGGCCTGATAATTGCCATGCAGGGCCCACATCAGACTTGATTTGCATGAGGGTGCCAATCGTGCTCACCTCTCTGCCCGAGATGCAAAACTACTGAAATCCAAAATTGGAGCTGAGAGGCAAATAGGATTCGTACAGCGCGGGGGCCCAGACAAACCCATGCCCGTGAACAATGTGTGTGCTTGGCCGATGGCCCCTGAAGCCAAAGGAAACTGTGAGGCACGAAGCACTTCTTTTGCCCTCAGACACTTACAGGTGTGGAATCAGGTTTGTCTCTGAGCTGCCGCCAGGGACTCAGTTGCTGGAGGGAACCCCCCTGTCCCACGCGTTAGACAGAGAAGATGTGGGGGCAGCCATGGAAACCCCTGCCACGGGGAGTGCTATGAACTATCCCCTTCAGGGTCTACCTCTGTGTTTCCACAACACTGCCCACACTTCCTGGGGGCTGCTCCCAGCCATCGATGGAGCACAGCACAGGGGCTACCCCATGGGTCAGCTCAGCCCCAGGCCCCCTCACAGGCCCAGCCAAACCTTTCCTGCGAGCACGCTACAGTCTGAGAGTCTCCCACCCAGCCCTCCATCCTCCATCGTTCCTCGGTTTTGCCCTCTTACATCTCGTGCCTATCTGATGCCGCCCTGGCATCCGCTTCTGAGTGGACCCCAGCTCACACACGATGCTAGTGACAACAGCAGCAAGTCTGGGGGCCGATGGCCTGCCAGGTGCCGGGTGTGCACAAGCACAGTGCCGAGAAGCAGGTGAACCAGCCTGGGTGACAGACAGACGGCACTCTCCTTACCCAAAATGGGGGGCACCAGAAGTGCTGCGGACTTGGGATTTTTTTTTTTTTTTTTTGCAGATTTTGGACTCTCTGTATACGCATAATTAAATATCTTAGGGAAGGGACCCAAGTGTAGACGTGAAATTCACTTATCTTTCATGCACATCTCATACGCATAGGCTGAAGGTCATTTTGTGCCATATTTTCAATAATTTTGTGCATGAAACAAAGCGTGGAGACACGGAAGCATCAGAAAGCATCACCGTGGCTTTGCTCAGAAGGTTTCTGATTTTAGACGTTCAGGCCCCGAAGGCTCAGTTCAAGGAGCACATGCTGTATTCTGGGGCCACTACCACCTGTGGCCTCTTCAGAAGGATCCTAAGGCAGGTCGCGAACGGCTGTTCTGCTGGTTTCACAGTCGGGAACCGAGGTCAGATCACGCTCCTGGAAAGTGACAGACATTCGCGCTCCAGTGTATCTGGCTCCAAAGTCTGGCTGCTCGCACAGCAAATATTGGTGAACTCTCCTTCCCGTGTCTGCTATATTCAAATATCTCCATCTACCATCACGCGAGTTTCTAATCTGAGTAGCGCCTGCACAATTATTTACTTCATAGTTTTCTTTAAATGAGCCAACTTTAAAACATTTGAATCTTTTTTTTTTTTCTGAGAGGAAACATATCCCTAAAATAGATGGCAAACTGCTATCTCTCACCGTAAACTAAAGGTGATCCAAAAAATAATTTGTGCAGAACCAAAACAATACCATCCGATTTTCCTCAGACACTATCATAGCCCTGAGCTAACTAATCAGAGGTCTGGGATCATTTCATTGTGGACCTTCTGTCTAAGCAGAAGTGTTTGGTGTTAAAGATGTCCCGGCTTCCAACCAGGATTTTGTTGTTGTTGACAAAGCCTGAAAAGGGACTAACTTGGTGCGTGACACCTCCCTAGAATCCTCATGGGAGTCAGTTTTGGGAAACCATGACTGATGTAAAAGTGGAGATCGCCCATTGCCATGGGGGGGGGGGGGATCATGTACAATTGTTCCTCACCCCCGAAAGAAAATAAAGAAAGTCAGTTTCACTGCTTTTCCACCTCAGCAGCTTCTCGCGCACAGCATTGTGCCCTGCGCTTTATCTGCAGGGTACGATCTTTTCAAAAGTAGAACCAACGGGAGCCTGCAGCAGGAGTGAACCCTGCCTCTTGGGCAGGTGTATCCGGTAGAGAAACAAAACACGGCTCTGTGGTCAGGCTGCCGGTGCGCTGGAGTTCAGCACGTTCACAAATCAGCCTGCCTGGGAGGGGGCTCAACCACACCCACCAGCGTGGGGCCTCTGCAGGCACCCCCCCGGCCTCTTTGAGGTTAGAAGACAGGGCCAAGCTGGAGTTGGGCAACATCCACAGACAAGGACACGCACCTCCCCCCAACCATGGGCGCTGCACTGACCCCAAAACTGCCTGCAACAGATCACAAAACTTGGCTTCAGGACATTTCAGGAAGTCCTACCCTCACTGTCCAGGGTTTAACCCAGAAAGAAAAAAACCAACCTCCAGCCACTCTGTCCACTCCACAGTGCTTTGAGCCCAGCGAGAAGATGGGCACACCTTTATGTGTCGCTTGCATTTGGCTTGGCAAGTGGCTGGCAAATATATCAGATCTGGAAAGAGAGAAGGGACTGCGAGGCTGTGGCGGGGAGGTGTGCTGGGTGCTGCATTTGTCCTCACACAGTACCGGTCGGTGCCCACTTTGCAGATGCAAACTCAGAGTCGGTAGGAGCTGCCAGTGTCTGACGGCGAGCCCCTGGCAGAATCCTCAGCCTGTGCTTCCCCTGAATAATTCACCATCTCCAGCAGAAGGAGGAACAATTAACATCTGAGTGCTAAACACCTTCACTGACTTACGCCATTCAATACTGAAACCACTATGAGGTTTATACACGTGTATCTATCATCCCCCCTTCCACCAATGAGGAAATCGAACTACAAAGAGGTTAAATGTCAAAGTTTACCCAAAGCAAGCATCCATGCCCAAGTGGTCTGACCCCCACATTCAAACTCACAACCACGACGCCGCCTTCTGAGTCACACAGACTTGAGTTCAGGCCCAGGTTCTCTCTGCCGGTAGATGTGAGCCCTTGGGCAAGGCACGTGACCACCCTGGCCCCTGCTTTCACACCTGTAAAGGGAGCATAAAAATAGCACTGACCACTCAGTGCTGATAAGAATAGAAGCCAAGAGAGCAACGCACATCAAGTACTGTACATGGTGCCTGGCATACAGCAGGAGCTCTATAAATGCTATGTCTTCAGCAGCGTAATCACAGCCTGAAGATTGAATTGCTCCCTCTCTATGAGCCGTTCTGGAAAGCTGTGCTCTGCTCTGCTGTCACGGTTGACCTCCACAAAGTCTCCCATTTAACCTTGTCCACCGCTCTGGGGAAGGGAAGTGCACAGATGAGAACAATTCGTCTTCCTGCCCCAAGTGGGATACACGTGGGAGACCTGGTGGGAGCTCCTGGCGTCAGCCTGGCCCAGCCCCAGTTGTGGCAGCCATCTGGGGAATGAATGAGAAGATGGAAGCGCTCTCTCTCGCTCTCTCTCGCTCTCTCTCTCTCTCAGAGGACTTTTGAGGACAGTGACCACACCTCGGAGGTAGAGGGCAACCCAGAGCTGGTGTCCTACAGGGTGCTCCAGCTACACGGTGTCACTCCCCCACTCGCGGAGGAACGACACCGGACCCTGTGCTGTTCTCTTTCCCCGGCCCCTCCTGGGTTTGCTGCCGCTCCCTCACTCGCGGAGGAACGACGCCGTCCCGGGTTTGCTGCCAATCCTCCCCACTCCGCAGAGGAGCGGCACCCCCGCTGCTTTCCCCACTTCCGCGGAGGAGCAGCACACCGCCGCCGGCTCTCTCAGGGGTTGCTCAGATGTTCCTGGTGCATGCTGTCTCTCTCCTCCTTTATAGTCCTCTTCCACCAATCCCAACTCTGCTACCCACACGCCGAGCCCGCTGCTCTCCTCCAATCAGGAGCAGGATCAGCTCCTGCAGCTTGTTAGTTGAATTGGTGAGGCAGCTGTGTGGAAATTGTTTATTCTCTCTCAGCGCCACATGATGGGAGATCAGATGCACAGAATTAGTCCTAGCAGTTCCAGTAATTTAGTCTAGTCTCGGTTGCTCCCCATACACGGGACCTCTGAGAACCAGTGGCGAGCTGAAGATTTATGCATGCCTCGGGGCCTTTTAGACAACAAATCCTCTGGCACTAGTGAGCTGAGAAAGAGTGGCCATTCTTTGATAAGCACCATAAAGTCTGCAGAAATTCTGCGTATGATGGTTTTAGACCACGTCCACGAGTTCTTCATCGCTGCCCCCATTTAGAGGTGCCTTCCGATTCCCTTACCCAGCAATATGGACTGGACTCCGCGACACCGAGAGACTCAGTGCTGGGACATGGAACCGGCTTTTGCCTGGTTGCTTCTCCTGGGGTGCTTGCTCTTCAGTGCTGGCTGCCATGGCTGGAGGAAGCCCAAGTGGCCATGGAGAGGCCAAGTACAGATGTCCCAGGCCCTCCGTGAGAGCAGCCTCATCAGGGAGACCCCAAATGAGAGCCTCCTCCAAAGCCCGGTCACCAAGGAGTGGCTGTTGTGTTGCGCCTCTGCGTTTGCCTGTGTGTGATACAGTCAGAAAGGGGGACAATGTACAGCATGCACGGCCTACGTCCCCACACCTGTGGGCTGCTTCACGTCCCAACATAGGATGACGCTTAGGAACTATTGGCTTAGCACTTAGTTTTGTGATACATAACACATGTTTGTTAAGTGCTTACCAAATGTTATTATTCACGGTAATCAGTGCATTTCTTTAAAGTGACTCTGTAATAAGAGGCAGAATATAAGCTACTTCACGTGTTCTCCAGAGGACAGGCAGCTACGCAGAACCCTTTAGCTCTCTAAGTCATCAAAAATGGGGATGCCTGGAGTGGAGGTTTGGTGCAGTGGTTAAGCCAGCACTGGAGATGCCTGCATCCCATATCAGAGTGCCCAGTTCGAGTGCTGGCTGTCCTGCTTCTGATCCAGCTTCCCGCTAATGAGCATCTGGGGAGGAAGCAGGTGATGGCTCAAGTACTTGGGCTCCTACTACCCATCTGTGAGATCCATATTGACTTCATGACTTTAGCCTTCAGGTTGGCTCAGCTCAGCTGTGGGCATTTGCAGAATGAACCAGCAGGTAGAAGATCTGTCTCCATCTGTTTCTGTTTCTGCCTTTCAAATAAAATAATTTTAATGGGGAATCTTTAGAATGAATTGTCCCTGAAGTCCTCTTGGAAGAGAAGCAGAGCCTTGATCCCCAGGCAGCTCCAGCCCCCCAGCCCCTGAAATAGTAACATCAGCTCTGTCCCCACACACTTAGGCAGTGCCACGTACTTTCCAGGAGCTAATCTCGTCCTTAACACCTGTGGAAGTAAAAAGTAGAGCCTCCAGCAGCTACAAAACCTGGTAGCTGTATAAACGTTAATACATGCAATATTCATGCAAACACATACACACAGGGTGCCAGTACTGGCTGTGGGTATTTAAAAAAAAATTATTTCTTTGAAAGGCAGAGTGACAGGGAGAGGAGGGGAGGAGAGGGAAAAGGTGAGGAAGAGGAGAGGAGTGGAGAGTAGATCTTTCATTTGCTGGTTCATTCCCCAAATGGCCATAATGGCTAGGGCTGGGCCAGACAAAAGCCAGATTCATCTGGGTCTCCCACATGGGTGCTGGGCCATCTTTCTCTGCTTTCCTAGGCTCAGTAGCAGGGAGGTGGCTTGGAAGTGGAGCAGCCAGGACTCAAACAGGTGCCATATGGGATGCCAACATTTCAAGTGGCAACCTAACCCCAGTATGCAACAATACCAGTCCCTGACTGTGTGTCTTGAACAAATCATTTAAACTCTTTGTGTCTGTTTTTTCTTCTCTGAAGTAAAGACAATAACACTACTTTCATCATAGCATTGCTGAACTATAAATGAGCTTAAAATACTTAAAGCAAGAGAATATAGCACACTCAGTGAATATTGGTTCTTACAGTAACCATTGTGTGTGCGTGCAGAACCCAGAAGAGATGGGAAAGAGTGACGGAAAGATTTCCTGTGCTATCTCTGGGCTGTGCGATCATGAATGCTTTCTATTTTCTTCCTTATATTCTTTTATTCTTTCAAGATATCTTATAATGAACCTGTATTTATTTTACTAACTTTTTAAAACACCATGCCATTGAAAACTATCAGGGAAATCTAAATAGAAAAGAACAAGTGGTTACTGCAAACATGGTAGGATTGCAAATAACTTCCAATTTTAAATTTAGTTTGTAGTGTTCAATATTTTAACAATGGATGTAATCAGTGAGAACTTCCCGGTCTTGGAAAAATGAAGATGGAGGATGAACTACTGAACAGCAAGATGTTCCGGATGCAAGACATTGCAGAGTTCATTAGCTGGAGATCTGAGAGGGCTGATGCAGTCATGGTAGGCTGCTTGGAGGTGGTGGTGCTGGAAGCAGACATGGGAGGATGGGTGCCTTTCCGGAGGAATGGTTCCACATGTTTCACATACACACACACTCACGCTGCTCTGAGCTTCAGCTACACTGGTGCTGAGGGAATGGAGACCATCCCTGTCACCAGGAGTTTACGTCCTAATGTGCAAAGTACACACGTAAACACATTGTCTTTCCATTTAACATAGCAACTGTCCACAGGGCACCACACACAGGATTCAGCATGAGCCGGGCACAGCCGTCAGTCCATCGGCATCTCGGAAGTGGAGTGTCTTGGGAAATGTCATAGCTCTGGCTTCTGTAAAAGACACCACTGACTGACGGCTTAAAGCGCAGGTGTTTATTTCTCACAGGTACAGAAGCTGGGAGTCTATACCCCAAGGTTCACTTTCCGGCTTGCAAAGAGCCACCTTCTTGCTGTGTTCTCATGCAGGAGGCGAAACCAGTGTGGGGAGAGCTCTGTGACTCCTCATCTTAGCAGGGCACAGATCCCCTCATGGGGGCTGCATCCTTGTGCCCCAATGACCACCCAGAGGCCTGACACCCGGATAGCCTCACATTAGGGGTTAGGATTTCACCATTTGAGTCTGGGGGCATGCATTCGTGGCGAGGGAGGGGCAGCCCCAGGAGCAGGAGGCCTGGCATCTTCAGAGGCAGAGAGAGCATGAACAGGACCAGGGGTGTGAGACGATGTGGTGTGTGCAGAATCCATGGACAGTTCGGTGCTTCCAAGAGAATACTCTTCAAGGCATGGGTGTTCGGTGCAGTAGTTTAGATGCTGGATCCCATAGTGGAGTGCCTGGGTTCGAGTCCCAATTCCACACTCAGTTCCAGCTTCCTGGTGACGTGTGCCCTGGGAAGTAGCAGGAGATGGTTCAAGCACCTAGGTCCCTGCTGCCCATGGGAGTCCTAGATTGAGTTCTGGGCTCCTGGCTTCAGTCTGGTCCAGGTCCAGTTGTTGTGGGCATTTGGAGAGTGAATCTGCCTGTGGGTGATCTCTTTTTCTGGCTCTCTGCCTTTTAAATAAGCTAAATAAGTACTCAAATTTTTAAAAAGGAATATGCTTCAAACGTCTTTTCTCCCCTAAAGAATCCTTTACTCAAACAAAAACGATGGTAGGTGGGAAGGCAGTAGACTCAATGCGGCTGGTTGTATAGGGATGCTGTGCCCAGAGTGGCCCATGGGGCAGGCCGTGGCACCTCAGGCTCCTACAGGTCGGGTTCAGGTCTTGGATTGATGTGATTGGCCTTCACCAGGTGTGCACTGAGGTCTGTGCTCACCTGTGTGCTTTGTGGGTAGGAGTGGCAGCACGCAATGGAGGTGTCCTTATCCAGGGAAGGGACCCTAATCCTCATCCTGTGGACCAGGGCAGAGGCCTCAGCCAGGGAGGAGGGAGGCCGTGGAGACACTAAAACCACTGCTGATTTCCTAACACTCTCAGGAGACGGTTCTCCTCCAGGAGAGGGCCTGGCTGCCCAAGGCGGAGGTCAGCCCTGGTCAGGGATCTACTGCCCACCTGTCCCTCACACTCACCTCTTTCCCAGCCATCTCATCGGCCCAGCAGGATCAAGGCCTATTTGCAAGATGAAGACAAAGAGATAGGTGGCTGTAATAGCTAATCTTAGGGGTCAACTTGGCTAGCTCATGGTACCCAGATATTTGGTCAAACACCAGTCTAAAGGTGCTGTGCATATTTTTTTGGGGTGAGATTAACATTTAAATGAGTAAAGCCAAGGACACTCGACGGTGTTAAGTCTCATCTGACCAGCTGATGGGCCTCAGAGAGAGAAGACGACTCCTCCGGGGAGCAGGGCTCTCTGCCTGCAGGTGCCTTCGGTCTGTAGCTGCCACACCAGCTCCTCCATGGGTCTCCAGTCTGCTGACCTTCCCTGAGTCCACGATCCATTGGGCCAATTCCTTACACAGATGTGTCTTAATGGACGGACAGAGAGACAGATAGGAACAGATGACCACACATACAGATACACAAAGGGTCATCCAAGAGTTGGTAGAAATGCACATTATGAAAACACTGTGCATAGATTCAAAATTGTAACTGAACCAAGTGAAGCATCTCCTAATTCCATTTCCCCACGAACCACTTAAAGGACACTTGCCCAGATAGGACTAGATGGATCCCATTGGTTCTTCTTCTCAGGAGAGCCTTAATGCCACGGCTCGTCCCATTGGCAGGTGGCTGGGGAGGGAGCCGTGGGTGGAACGCAGTGCTGAGCTGTGCAGATATGCTGACCCCATTCCACCACACTTCTCCCCCAGTGTGGGGTTTGCACAGAGGATGAGGCCACGCTCTTACCTGGCATGGCTCTCAAGACATCTCCTCTCTGCTCCAAGTCTTCCAGTGATTTTCTTTAGCTGTCCAATAAACTTCCAATGACATGGCCTAACACTCAGAGACCCTTGGACCCTGGATTCCACTTCCATTTCTGGACATCCGTCTCTGGATCGGTGAATCCATTACTGTGCCCCGAGAGTCGCTCTGTGCCCCAGTGAGAAGTACATCTGTGTCGTTTGCCTTGTGACTTGCAGGCCTGCTGCCAGGAAGGGTGAGTTCCTGCTCTTTGGGCTTTGGGCTTGTCCACAGAACTGGCATCGCCCAATAAAATGGCATCAGGCACGACTTCAACCCAATATTAAATGCACACGTGGTTTGGCTGAACAGAGGGCAGGTGGTCCCTCATGAGGCAGGAAAAAGAGGGTAGAACTCTCACGAAAGTCTCTCCCCTTTCCAAGTAATTAGAGTAACAGCTGCCCTTCTAAACTCTTCCCTGGAAGCCCAGCTTCCACGCTCTGCGGCAGTGTGAAATGATTTCATCTTAGGCAGTGAAGAGCCTGGGGGTTTGAGGGTTTGTTAAATCCTTTGTGATTCGGGATGTTTACATTACCGACCAAGGGATTTCTTCAAACTGAGACTGTCTTTTTGGGGGAAAAATGATATCTTGCTTTATTTTTACTGTGTGACACAGTAACAGGAAAAAAAAAAATCTTAACAGCTGGTGCTAGACTTCCAATGTGAATGTGAAACGTCTTCTTTTTGGGCATAGTTTTAATTTTTTTTTTTTTTTTTTTTGACAGGCAGAGTGGACAGTGAGAGAGAGAGAGACAGAGAGAAAGGTCTTCCTTTGCCGTTGGTTCACCCTCCAATGGCCGCCGCAGCCGGCGCGCTGCGGCCGGCGCACCACGCTGATCCGATGGCAGGAGCCAGGAGCCAGGTGCTTTTCCTGGTCTCCCATGGGGTGCAGGGCCCAAGCACCTGGGCCATCCTCCACTGCACTCCCGGGCCACAGCAGAGGGCTGGCCTGGAAGAGGGGCAACCGGGACAGAATCCGGCGCCCCGACCGGGACTAGAACCCGGTGTGCCGGCGCCGCTAGGCGGAGGATTAGCCTAGTGAGCCGCGGCGCCGGCCCTGGGCATAGTTTTAAATAGGGCACTTGGGATGGCAAGCGAGACCCTGAGACAAGTGATGGCTGCACTGTTCTGCTTCAGGAACAAGTAAGAGTGTTGGGGGGAACAGAGGGAGCGAGCGGAGACCCAAGGAGAGTGAGAGGAGGGGAAGGAGGCTGGGACCCAGGCTGACCGAAGCGTGCAGGCCTCCAGCGGACTCTCGCCAAGCCCCGTCGCCCCTGCTTGCATGCTTAGCACGTGTTCCAGCTCTGCACCTCCCAGCCTTGTTACAGACCCTATTTCCCAGGCTCTGCTGCACCCCAAGGGACCATGTGACTGCGCTCCTGCCAGTATGAGCTGGAACGGGCAGCACAGCTGCTTCCTTAGACAGACGTGTTCTGGCCTCTGCCCCCCTTCCGATGGGTGGTCTGGCCCAGCTTCGCCCATGCAGACAAAGACACAGCCAATGCCAGGGCAACAGTAAGGACACCAGACAGAGGAGCCGTGGTTTGGGGACAGGCCACTCAGCCCGGGGTTCCTTCTCTCTGAACGCAGGGCGCGAAGACAAAGGTACCAGTTTGTTGGGGATGGGAGAGCGGATATTGTTTCTAGCAGCTTAGCCTAAAATGCCACTCATGGCAGGAACTACCATGAGGCTTTTGAAAACCAGAGGTAAATCTTTTAATAAAATTTGCATTTTCTACATGATAAACCTTTTGACTTTTGATAAAACCTGTTGGAAGCATAAAGGCCTTGTGGGAGTGAAAGCCTTGGTGAGGATTTGAACACATGAATTTGAAGGGGTGAGGGTGGACATAGTATTCAAGGCCGTGTTTGAGATGCAAGTTGCAGCAGAACTACAAATTAAACTGGGGTCACGATCAACGGAGTTCAAGGTATTTTTGCAAAGCCAGGCCAGGAACAACACTTTCCTGGAGTTTCAGGCTGCCTGGACCTGCCTTGTGTCGCCTCCCGCAGTGAACAACTCACCATCCCATCCACCCAGGGTGGGCAAGAAAGCTGCAGTCCGTCCATCCTTCCGTCCGTCCGTCCTTCCGGCACTCCCTCGACTGAGCAGCCGGTCCCCCAGGCATGTCAACTTCCCGGAAGGTGCTCTCAGAGTCCTCACTTCTCCTCCCGGCTGCCAGAAGCTCACTTCAAGCCACTGCACCGGCCTCTGCCTTGGCATCCACACCTGTCTCTCATTTGTCTTATCAGCAGCCAAAAAGTTTTCTCCAAACCCAGATGCAATCATTGCTGTCCCTGCTTCTTCCGCAGCTTCCCGCTGCCCCAAAGTCAAGTCGACGCACCTGCCCCATGCGCTTCCACTTAACACACTCTGCCGGCTCTCTGAACACCAGCTACATGCGCTCCCATTTCTAAAACAGAGCTCCCTGCCTGTGAATGCTGTTCCTCCCCCCACGGCGGCCTCTGTCTGCTGCCTGCCTTCAGCCAGCCACCTCATTCATCCAAAAGCATCACCATCAAGCTCCTGGGACGTGCCCAGTGCCATGGAGGGACCCCAGTGGGGGTCATGAACCCTATCAGCCACCTGCTGACGTCCTGGACCCTTCTCAGCCAAAGCTTTTTAGAAACAATAAAATAAATTCAGAAGATTATAAAAGAAACCAAATGAATTGAAACTTATAAAATGTTTTTAAATTGTGATACAGTAACATACAGGTTTCTTGACTATGATATTACATATCAAGATCTAGCGGTGGGTCATAAAAATACTGTAACTTCCTGTTAGTGATCAGTGTAATCGTGTTTCCAGGCAGACACAAAACTGCAGTGTGTGAGGAAGTCCCAAGTGCACACCCTACTCCCATGGTTTTTTGTCAACACTCATGATGGAAAGAAACGCTAAATCTAGGCAGTGAATGAAAATAAAGTCATCCTTTTTGTTCCTAACCAAACTCACAGATTCTATCCACAGACCCAGAACCTTCCCAGGATTAATGGGATCTGGGCAATGGAGCAGGAAAAGGAGCTCACCTTCTAGTTGGAGCAGGTTGATGATACCTATGACCATGCCAGATTGCGATGAGTTATTTAAAGACAATAAACAAAATAACCTCAGCTGATAATGAGCAGTGTAAGAAATCAGAGATTAGTAACCCGGGTGATTGATTAGAATGGGCCTGCAGAAGGGGGCCCGGGGTGACACCCCAAGAAAGACTCTGGAAAAAGCCAGGGAAGAGGGGGCCCCAGGGGCGGGGACAGTAAGCAGCAGTTCCTGGCATGGAAGGGGCCAGGCACAGAGGCTGGTGTGAGGTGGAAAGACCCCCTGACAGGAGAATGGAAGGGACCACATCCTCTGCTAACCGAGGATATGCTTGTGTCTTTCCAGAGAATGCAGGACAGCCTATTTGGGTACCAGCTAGAAACATCAAGCCTGCAACTGACAGCCAACCAGAACCAGCTAAACAAGACTGAGAGTCCGCCTTGTTAGCGGATGCACCTGCCCTATCATCCTACCCTGAGGAACTGCCCATAGCCACATCCATTACTGTTTTATACCCTCATTAGCTCTGGTCAGCCACTCAAATGGCCCACAGCCATTCCTGATTAACATTGTTCCTCATTCCTACCCCTATCTGAGCAAGCACTCCTGTGGTCACCCGTTTTGAGCGCTGGTTAGTCAACGGGTAAGATCCCCTGGGGGACAACCTAAGACTGGCACAGCCGCGTACGGAGACCACATGGAAACAGGGTCAACAATGGTATGGCCAAGAATCATGCCTCCCGTTGCTCAAAAATAAACGAAAAGGGGGAAATGTGGTGGAATGAGAAGGCCATGCCAAGATGGCCACTGGCAACAGAAACTGCCTGGCAACAGGCTGTGATTGGATGGTTTCGGAAACCACATGACAGCAGAGTCTGCCTGGCAACAGGGTGTGATTGCTTAGGGCATAGACCACCCCTTGACTGGATTGGCTGCCTTGGCTATACAAGCAGCTGTAGCAACTGAAACAAACAAGTCTGCAGGCTGCTTGCTTTGGGCCTGCTTTCACCTGACTCCTGGGGTCTGTGTGGTGACTCCATGCTTCTTGCCCCCACCACGCTCCTCCTCCCAGAGACAAGTCCACAGCAGCAGGTGTGGACGCGTGCAGTGCCAGGGGACGAAGTCCTAGAGGCAGGTGCATGCGGTCCTAACCTCTGGCAAGGGAGGCTTCAGGTCTCTCCCCTGGAGTAGCCAGGCGGCACTGACCAACACCCAGGGTTATCCTGTGTGGATGACAGCACCAGAGGGACAACACTCCCTGGGAGCTCTCCATGGCTCGCGAGTCACTGCTCTGAGCCTCTCACCACGAAGGGCAGGCTGTGAGGGTCCTGGGGCCCCTAGGGGGTTAAGCCTGCTGCTGGAGGTCGCCTGGGTGCTACGGACCAGCTTGGTCTCTAGACTGAGCGGTCACCCTCCAAAGCCCTATTATTTCCACCCACCCATCCCCACCCCTTTCCCGCCTTTGGTCTGTGGCTAAAGCCCAAACCACTTCAAATCAAATCCACCCACCTCCCCACTGCTCAGTGTCCCCGAATCTTCCCCCAACGCGGTGCAGCATTTCGAAGGAGGAGATCCTGTGAAAGTCAGCCGCGAACGCTGCATGGCCTGGGAGAAGCCACGTAGCACTCACTGGCAAAACCGGCATAACCATAGCAACCCACTCCCACGGCTCTGTGAAAGGGGCCAAGGGTGAAAATCCCGGGCTCCAGGAGGTGAGAACGCTCTTTCTAATTTCTCCCTCTCCCTCTTCATTTCGCTCCTTCTCCCCCTTTCTCCAACCACCCACCCTCCAGTTCCTTTGCCCTACGCTCCCTCTCATGGGCTCTTTCTCTGGGTGCTTCGAGCTCAAGGGCTAGGAAAACACGTCCTTCCCACGCTACCCTGCATGGCCGGGCAAGGTGAGCTCTGCCTCCACCTGCTGCCTCCTGGGGGAGAAGACACACCCACCGAGCTCCGCCCTGGCTCCCTAAGGCGCTCACCCTCCTCCCCGAGACCTAATTGGTAGGGAAGTCTTTCAATTTCAATACAGTGAGAACAAACTGCAAATGGAGGGGCGCCTCTGCCACCCCTTTTATTACACAGCTGGTCTGCAAATGGGGCCACCTCCGACACACCAGGGGTGACCATTTCAGAGCACCCAGGTGGCCCTTTCACGTGTTCAGTGCCTGACACACACTGCCTCCTTGACCTGTGACCAGTACGAGGTGGGAACCATGATGACCCCATCCGATCAAACATTATTTGACAGGACAAGAACCTGGTACTCTGAAAGCTTGGTCCCTGACCCCGGATCTCTTTAAAGTCAGATCCCCTGACTGCATGGCCATGACCTGCAGGTGCCATCAAAGAATGGGTGGAGACATTTGGGGGAGCCATTAGATCAGAACCGTCTTTGGGCCCAGAGCCGACTGGGCAGCGGGGTGTGCTGTGGGTCATGTCGTCACGGGGACACTTGAATGTCCCCGGCACGGATACCTGCGTCAACCTGCTGGCAATGCCAGCCCAGCCGCACCCCCAGCTGCTGCAGGCGCACGTGGTCACGTGGCCCTCCCCGACTGGGCTCGCAGGCACACACGCCCCAGGGGCTGCAGCGCCGTATTCTACTGTGGTCTTACTAAACTGGGCAGAAGAGAGGCCCTTCATTCCAGCTCCTCTTGGCCACAGAACCCAGGGAGGAAGGAGCACGCGGGGAGCTCCCTGCTACGGGCAGGGAGGCAGAGGGACCTGAAGCCCCTGACTCTGCAGGCAGAGCTGGGTGGGGCCCGGCATCCGCAGTGCCCCAGACGCTGAGCGCTACCAGGAAAAAAAAAAGAAAAGAAAAGAAAAACTACGGGAAGTGAGGAATGAGAGGGTCTCCCCTTGAGTACCTGGTGTTCCTTGGTCCTGAGTCTTCACACAATGAGTGCACTGGCTGTCTCCTCTCAGCTTCCCATTGCCTGGGGAGCCCTGCGCAGCCTGGGGGCGTGGGCAGCTGCTCCAAGGTCCCTGGTTTCCCAGGACCCAGCCCCTCCTGCATGCTCAGCACCCTTTGATGAATGAACTTGCAGAATTCCCAGACCTGGAAGGGAGTCTAGAGTAAAACTCACTTGTTCCTGGAAACACACACCCTTCGCTTGAGAAAATACAGGTGTGGGGGCCAGCACTATGGCACAGCAGCAGAAGCCCTACTTGCCACGCCAGCATCCCGTATCAGAGCCCCTGCTGGGGTCCCAGCTGCTCGGCTTCCGACTCGACTCCCTGCTAAAGAGCCTGGGAGGTACTGAATGAGGACATGGGTGCTTGAGCTCCTGCCACCTACATGGTAGGCCTGGTTGGAGTGCCCAGCCCAGGCTGTTGTGAGCCCCTGGGGAGTGAACCAACAGATGAAAGATCTCTTTCCTGTATCACTCTGCCTTTCAAATAATTAAATCTTTTTTAAAATTAATTTATTTATTTGAAAGGCATAGATGGAGAGAAAGGACAGCAAGAGAGAGAAATCTTCCATCTGTTAGTTCACTGTCCAAATGGCCACAAATGGGCCCGGCCGAAGCCAGGAGTCAGGAGCTTCTTCCAGGTCTCCCACATGGGGGCAGGGACCCAAGCACTTGGACCATCTTTTGCTGCTTTTCCCAGGTGCATTGGCAGGGAACTGGATTGGAAGTGGAGCAGCTGGGACTCAACTCAAACCAGTGCCTGGATGCTGGCGCTGCAGGCTGAGGCTTAACCTTCCGTGCCACAGCCTGAAATGAAGTCTTTACAAAGAAAGGAAGTTGAAGGCCGGAAACACAAAAACAGAAGTTACAGTGGGAGCTGGGCGGGCGATGCCTGGAGAGACTCCCTCCCTCCTGAGGGGGAAAGGAGGCATGGAAATGTACCGGGTGATTTTGGTATGTGATAAGGGCTGCGGCAATTTCCCTGCTGGTTCTTATCTGAGTTAACGTTTCTGTTTCCTTTGCTTGAACAGGAGACTTACGGCTGTGCAGGTTGAGTTCCTGTAGGCAGCAGGTGGAGGGGTCAGCGCAGCCAGGGCCCTCATGGGTCAGATGGGTGTGGGTGGCTGTACAAAGAGTCCTTAGAAAGAGCCCTTATGAGAAATGTGCAGATCTGGATTTCAACATTCCTTGGCCCCAAAATAAACTCATCTTTTAAAATTTTTCTTTTATTGTATTTGGGAGGCAGGGAGACAGGCAGAAACCAAGAGAGATCTCCTGTCCACTGATTCACTCCCCCAAATGCTTGCAACAGCCTGGGCTGATGCCTGGTGCTGGTAACTCCATCTGTCTCCTACGTGGATGGCCGGGACCCAAGTACTTGAGCCATCATCTGCTGCCTCCCAGGGTAAACATTAGCAAGACATTGGAATGCAGAGTGGAGCTGGGACTCTTTTACTTGCTTGCAATAGATTCACAAGGGGCTAATGTGTAACCGACACAATTTGCCAGAGGCTGGTGCTGCAGCAAGTGGGAGGCACCGTGGGAGAAGAGGTTCCAGACTGGCTCAATAAGGAAAGCTGGGCAGGGGTTCTTAATGGGGTGGGGATGCATGGGGGCTCCTGCTTGGCACAGGGCACTTCAATTTGTACCTAGCTCAGTGTTCTACACAGGTGCTGGTCCTTTTTTCACACACTCCAAATGGTGGGGGTGCTCACTAGCACCACCCCAGGGAGGTCCTATATTGGCCGTATTGGGCTGTGCTGGGCAAGTCCTTAAAGGGGCAGTAGAGGGGGTCTTTTGCATTTAGGGCATGAATGTTGCTTGCACCTCCTGGGTTTGGAGCTGGGTGGAGCTACCTGCGGTCTGAGATGTTCTCGTGGGAGATGGACACTGCCAGGTCTGGAATCCTGCTTCTCTCCTGTCTCAAAATGGGATGCAGGGATCCCAAGCAGTGGCTTCATTCACCACAGGGCCAAGTGCCCGCCTCTAAACTTATCTTTTAATTTCACTAATCCGGAAACGTTTTTGGTGCCCTCCTGCCTGGGTGTGACTATATACACACTAACCATAGCACCTCTGAAGTGGTCTCTCCCAGTGGGAGACCAATAAATAGCATTTTTCTTCCCTTCCCATGTTGGAATGTGCCAACAACCTGTTGAGAAAATAGAAGAAAGGCCAGCGCCCTGGCTCACCTAGCTAATCCTCTGCCTGCGGTGCTGGCACCCCGGGTTCTAGTCCCAGTCGGGGCACCAGATTCTGTCCCGGTGGCTCCTCTCCCAGTCCAGCTCTCTGCTGTGGCCCAGGAGTGCAGTGGAGGATGGCCCAAGTGCTTGGGCCCTGCACCTGCGTGGGAGACCAGGAGGAAGCACCTGGCTCTTGGCTTTGGATCAGCACAGCGCGCCAGCCATGGCAGCCATTTCGGGGGTGAACCAATGGAAAAGGAAGACCTTTCTCTCTGTCTCTCTCTCTCTCACTGTCTAACTCTGCCTGTCAAAAAAAAAAAAAAAAGAAAAAAAAAAGAAAAAGAAGGAGAAGAGAGAGAGAGAAAGAAAGAAAATAGAAGATAGAAGAGAAAGCTAAAGGCCAAGATGTCAGGGGAGAAGATAAGGCTTGGTGTGAGACCTCCATGAGACTGCTCCCTGAACCCGCACCAGAGGTTTCCCGTCCTTCTCAGCTGAGCTCAGCGGGGCACCAGAGGGAAGAGGCCCAGGCTTTGTGAAGACTTAAAGCACAGAGGAGCAAGGGCGAACCCCACTGTCCTGTGCCAGGCCTGGCCCCAAGAGAATCCAGAGAAGAACTGAGCTCAGCACACACAGCGGTTTCACCAAATTCACCATCAGGTAAGTCGCCCCACCGCCAAAGCATGTCTGTATATTCAGGTGGAGAGAGAGAGACCCCAGAGTTAGGTTCATGAAGCTCCCTTCGGGGGGGGGGGGAGCCTCAGGAATGGGGAGGGATGTGCCCCCACCAGCAGGTGTCTCACACAAAGAGAAGATGGGATTGTGCACAGATGTTTGCTAAAAGGATGCAAACAGGACTCGGGACAGGCCAGGTTCAATCCTCCTCAGTCGACTGCTGTGCAAGCCCGAGCGGGTTATTTACCCAGCGCTTACAAACCGAGGGCCCACAAACCACATCCAGCTCACACAGGATCTGTGAGGCCCGCCAGACCCTTAAAACCTTGCACATTAGCTGACAACATTTCCAACCTAGGAGGGTTCACAGGCCAGAATTTCTGTCTTCGGAAAACGTGGAAGACTTGAGGCAAAAGATGGCCTCCATTGCTTTTGCCTAACACTCAGCAGTGTCATTGTGCTGGTCCTCCCATCAAGAGTGGAGTCTGTAACTCCGCCCTTTGTCTCTGCATTGGCCTTGTGTCTTGCACTGGCCAACAGTATGTGACAGAAGGGACCGTGTGGCACTTCTGAGCCTGGACCTAGGAGGCCTCATGCACTTCCTGTCTCTCTTTCTGTGAATCTGTCAAGACGCCAGATGAACACACATGAGCTGGCCTGCTGGGGGCTGAGAGGTCACATCCAACAAACAAGAGGTGTCCCAATTGTCCCAACCAAGACCCAAGACACACGAAAGAGCCCATCCAAGGTTAGCAAAGCCAATCCCCAGCCAATCCACATGACAGGATGCAGCCAAAACAAGAAGAACCACCCACCTGATCCATAGGCTATGGGCAATAATAAGTGCTTATTACTTTAATTATCACTTATGTATTTATTACTTACTCTTGCACAGCAATAGCTCCTGGCCCTGTTAGGTCTGCTGTGCCTCACAGCAACACTAGCTGGGACTGAGTGGCCCCTGGAGATGAGTCATGAATTTTGCAACTCTCCACCGTTCCTGCCACTCTCTATTGTCTCTCTGACACAGGAGTTGAGTGATAGTTGCCACTGAGCTGTGGGTTTTTTCCATTGTTGGATTACGCATGTAATCGTGCACAACAAAATGATGTTTCAATGATGGATCGTAAATCCTACAGTGGTGCCATGCGTTTACATGGCTTAGTGGCGTTGTGACTGTCTTAGTTTGTGTAAGTACACACTGTGATGTTCACACAATGATGAAATTGCTTAACAATGCATTTCTCAGAATGGATGGCTGTTGGTAAGCAACAAATGACGGTAGACTAAAATTGTTCTAATGACCACTGAGAGGTGTATACCAAAGAGATCAAGAGCCATGTAATACAAGATTTATTTTACTTATTTGAAAAGAAAGGTGAGAGAGAGAGAGAGAGAGAGAGAGAGAGAGAAGCAGAGAGACATCTTCCATCTGCTGGTTTACTCCCCAAATGGCTGCAACAACCAGAACTGGACTAAAGCCAGAACCCCAGAAACTCTATCTGGGTCTCTCAAGTAGGTGACAGGGGCCCAAGGTCCTGGGCCATCTTCTGCAGTTTTCCCAGGGACATTCACAGAGAGTTGGATTGGAAGTGGAACAGCCAGGACTTGAATTGCTTTCCAGTGTGAGATACTGGAGGTGGCTTAACCTGTGGGAGCACAATGCCAGATCCCTGTCCTTGTGGTTAAAAACCAAAGAGGAGGGCTGGCACTGTGGTGCAGTAGGTTAATCCTCAGCCTGCGGCACCTACATCCCATATGGGCATGGGTTCGAGTCCCCAGCTGCTCCTCTTCCGAGCCAGCTCTCACTATGGCCTGGGAAAGCAGTAGAAGATGACCCAAGTGCTTGGGCCCCTGCACCCATGTGGGAGATCAAGAAGAAGCTCCTGGTTCCTGGCTTCAGATCAGGGCAGCTCCGGCCGTTGTGGCCAATTGGGGAGTGAACCAACAGATGGAAGACCTTCCTCTCTGTCTCCCCCTCTCACTGTCTGTAACTCTACCTCTCAAATAAATAAATAAAAGCTTAAAAAAAAAAAGGATAGAACACAAGGTCAACTCCTTCCAGTATTTTAGAAGAAATGAGCAAAGGCTGCGTCCTGGCCAGTTCTCTTCAGTGAGGGTCAGAGGCTGTGCTCAGCCAGCTGTGAGAGACAGCACCTTCCCGTGCCCCGGGCGTGGAGCCCTGGTGCTGAGGCACCTGCGGGAACATCACACTGCGGTGCATTGGGGCACACCCAGGTTCCGGCGCGCCCCTGTGGCTGCACATGGAAGGATCACCCCCCTCCTCCTGCGTGTTTCCACCGAGTAGAGGCCCCCATCGGCTCCAACCATCTCCCAGAGGCACGAGAACACGCATGGATGTGACTGCGGTTCCTTTTGCAGACAGCGTAGCTGATGACGCTGGTGGGACTAGTCCTCTTCCTGATTCTTGCCAGTTGAACGTGGACTCCCGTTTCCCTGTCTGATTCTTTTTGTAGGTGGTGGTGCTGCTGACGGCAGCTGAGTGTGCACTGTGGGCCGGACTGCATGCCAAGCTCTTAATGTTCACTTCTCTCACTGAGTCCCCGCAAAGAAACCCCGAGAAGCCTTTGTGTTATCCTCATCATAGACTTGATGAAACAGCAGTTCAGAGCAGCTGTATAATTTGCCTCAGTCACACAGCCCAACACATGGCCATGAAAGAACTTAAACTCAGATCCATCTGCTGATGCCCAGACCTGGCTTTAAACCTCCTTGATGTAAACTTATACAACACTATAGTGACACACATGGAGTATCCAAAAAAAAAAAAAAAAAAAGAAATTGTAGAGACGTTAGAATAGTCAGGAAAACACAAGACCACATCTTTGAATACAGTGTAGGTTTCCAAAACAAACTTCATGTCTGAAGCGGGGCCAGCCCAGAGCCCCAGAAGGGGCTCCCTCAGTCCTGGAGACCAGTTGCCTCCTTTGTGATTGAAGACAGTGCAACCAGGTCAGCAGGTCAGGGGAAGGCCGCACGGAGGCCGCGTCCAAGCCTGGTTCTGCAAGGCCTCCTAGAAGTTCTCTGCTGGGTTTTAATCTCCGCTCAGATGCTTCTTGGAAGCACTACAAAATTCACCTGCCCTCTCTCCTTCCTTCCCCTCCACCTCACCCTCCCACCAACCACATCCTTGGCCCCGGGTCATGGTCATCACCAAGCACTGTGTGCAAGCTGGGCTGAGTGCTTTCACAGAGCTGCGCACGGCGGGACCGGAAGGCTTGCCGGCGTGAGCTTTAATTAAAGGCTGTGACGGCCCCCAGGCCTGAGCTGCTCTCAGCCCACCACACCACAGGCCAATTTCTCTGCCCGCAGAGAGAGGAGTCCCCTGGCCCGGAGGCACCTGCAGCCTGCGGATGCCTGCGGAGCTGGCAGAGAATCTCATCTCCACGTTTTGCACAGATTCCTGCAGTTGCAAAGAAACAAAATAGCACTAAGCCAAATACAGACATCTACAGAGATCTAGCCAATGAAGGCCTTGGTCTTTTAAATTTTGTTTTTTAATTTTTAAAAATGAATTTGAGGCCGGCGCCACAGCTCACTTGGCTAGTCCTCCGTCTGCGGCACCAGTACCCCAGGATCTAGTCCCGGTTGGGGGGTCAGATTCTGTCCCAGTTGATCCTCTTCCAGTCCAGCTCTCTGCTGTGGCCCAGGAGTGCAGTGGAGGATGGCCCAAGTGCTTGGGCCCTGCACCCACATGGGAGACCAGGAGGAAGCACCTGGCTCCTGGCTTTGGATTGGTGCAGCGCTGGCCGTAGCGGCCATTTGGGGGGTGAACCAACGGAAAAGGAAGACCTTCTCTCTGTCTCTCTCTCACTGTCTAACTCTGCCTGTCAAAAAAAAAAAAATGTATTTGAAAGAAAGGCAGTGAGAGAGAGAGGCAGATACAGAGACAGAGAGACACAGAAAGAGATTTTCCACCTGCTGGTTCACTCACCAGAAATGTGCAACAGCTGAAGCCAGGCTAGGCTGAAGTCAGGAGTCCAGAACCCAACCTGAGTCTCCCCTATGGGAGGCAGGGACCCCAGCACTTGAGCCATGACCTGTTATATCCCAGGCTGCACATCAGCAGGAAGCTGGAATCAGAAGCAGAGCCAGGCTCAAATCCAGGCCTGCTGATAGGGGACACGGGCATCCCAAGGGGGGACTGACGGCTCTCCACAGTCTAAAATTTCAATTAAACACAAACGGAAAATTGTGCAGGGAGCACCTTCCAGTCAAGCTCCTGCCCACCCCTTTGGCTGAAACTGCTCTAGATAAGTCAACTACCCCCTCGATAACGCCAACGGACGAGTCTCTCTTCTCTCCTATGTGAATTATCAGTAGAACCGGACAGGATTAAATTTCAGCTTCTAGAAAGCAGTGTCACTTGACTGAGGGGCTTATCAGTGCCCCAGAAACAAAGGTCTAGTGGTTAACACCAACACGGACCAGGGTTCTTTGTAGGTGTTGAATGAATATTTGCGCTTCAGTTGACTGTATACAGTGGGGGACACTTTCTAGGACCCCAAATGAATGCCCAAAACAGCAAACAATACCAGGTAATCTATATATGCTGGGTTTTTCCCTATACATACATACCTATGATACAGTTTAGTGTAAAAGTTAGGCACAATAAAATACTAGCAGCAATAAATGGTTACAAAATAGAACAGTTTAGTGCGATGCATTGTGATAACAGTTATGTGGGTGTGGTCCCTCACTCTCGGAATAACTTACTGCATAGATGTTTTCAGACTACAGCTGACCTCAGGTCACTGAAATCCTAGGACGTTAGGCTGTTGTACAGGTCCGTGTGTGAAACAGCTTCCATTCTTCTCAACCAAGCTTTCTCCTCGTCTCTAGAAAGCTCCAATCTAGCAAGGCTGCCTGGAGAACCCCTTCAGAGATGGGCATGCTGAACGTAACAGCTCCCCTCCACAGCCCTGCATGGGGTTGAGTCTCCACTGCACCCCAGGCCCTGCCCCGTGCAGTGATCAAGGTCACGGGCCTACTGGCAGAGGTGGGATGGAGCTCTGAGAGTTTGTATTTTAGACGAACCCCTCCAATAATTTCTGATCATCAGACGCTGGTGAAAAGAATAACTAGAGGCTTGGGGAAATGCAGGATTGAAATGAACTGCAATCGTCAGAGACAGCTTCCGTCATTCAGCAAACGTTTGTCCAGTGCATGCTGCACTCCAAGCACCAGTGACCAAGACCCAGGCCCTATCCCGTGGAAACTCGCAGATCATGGGGCAGTCAGGAGCTGGAGCACACAGCGATGGATCCGTGCTGTTGGAACACAGGGGCAGGACCCCCTGTTTCAGAAGAGCTGGCCTCAAGTGACAGGAAGGGTCTGAGAACCAAGGAGAAGCGGTGACAAGAGCATGACGAGGAGTGGCCTTGGAGAACCAAGTGAGAGAACCAAGCAAGAGAGGCCCGAAAGCGGGGGTGGAGGGGATCAAGCCCAGTGAGGGAGCCGCCTGGAGTCGGCTGGGGACACGATGAAAGGCACGCTTTAGGATACAGCCCTGGCCACAGGGGGCGGGTGATGGGCTGGAGCATGGGACGCGTGCTAGTTGGCAATTAGGATAACAAGATTCTGGGGGCCATCCAAGTCAGGCAGGAAAATAAACCTCAATGTTGATGCCCGTGGTCACCAGGAAATTAGATAACCTGCTGAAATTCAGGCGGTAGGACAAAATAAATGGAATAAACCCTGCCTGAACTCTCCACGGCCTGTCCCTAGGGGCTTCCATGCGTGCTTCTACACAGCAGCTCATTGCAATCTGGGGCCACGGACTCCTTCAAGAGTCTGATGATGGCCTTAGATCCTCTCTCCAAGAAACGAAAATGAATTAAAACCACAGCAACCAAAACAGCGTGTGACCAGGCAGGATCGTCTCTACCCCCAGGTTCCGCCCTGCTCATACCTCCTTCTCTTCTTTCTGAAAAAGGCGGTATTATTTTGGGAGGGGGGACAACAGGCGGGCTGAAGCACCTGGCGCTTCCTGTTTTAGGTGATGAACATTCGCAGCAGAAAGTGAGGTAGAAATTCACTCTGAAGCCCGGGAGCCCTCTTCTTGGGCAGAGAAAGGAACCAACATGGCCAAGGAAGCAAGTTCAGAGTCCAAGGTAGGCGGAAGAGAGGGAGAGGCCACGTAGGGTTTGATGGTTGCCTTGGTGATAGAGAGAATACAGAGCCACATTCCCCAAAAATGGACTGTGCCTTCCTATCACACCCCCACTCCCTCCCCCAACCCCCCCCCCCCCAACACACACACTCAGTGCAGCCATGGCCAAGGGCAGGTTTGAACTCTTCACTTAGCTCAGTTCCTTGTGAGCCCTCGTGTTCTGCAACATTTGGGAGCAGCCTTCCCCAGTCAGGACTGCTGGTCGTGGTTGTGCAGACTGCTCACTGAGAGGACCCTGGAGATGCAATGCCAGCCTGTGCTGGCCCTTGCTGGTGCTCTGCTTTCTCTTCTCCCACTGCCTCCTCGTCCCTCCACCACAGGGGCACGGTGGGGCCACCAGCCCTGCTCCCCAGCCCTCTTCCTCGCTCGCCCTCCATGCTGCTCCTCCACGTCCCAGAGCCGGTGACTCACAACTTCACATTCGCAGAGAAAGTACATTGAGGAGAGTTCTCGTGGGACCAGCGGGCTCCTTCCAATGACAGCGGAAGGAAGCAAACAGAGCCAGCCAGAACAAGTGGCCTCCCTTCTGCCCTCAGCCCCAGCCTTGGGCTCCGAGGCAAGTTGTGAAAAAGGACAGCCCAGGAAAGGTACCGGCACACCAGCCACAGAGTGAAAACCACAGGAAGGCCTTGCCTGTGCCCACAGCCGGGGTGAGCAGGCTTGGCGAGGTGCCAGCTCACACACCTGCTGCAGCCCAGGCTCCGCTCAGCCACCTTAGGAGGGGCTTTGAAAGCATGGGAAATGTGAGGTCACCCCTTGTGGGCCCAGGATGCCCCCTCCGCACACCGAGGGACCTGGCACCTGCGGCCCTGGTGGCCATGTTCCCTCTACTCTCAGGCCCGGAAGTGAGCCAAGACCAAGACCTAGAGTGTCCCAGCGCTCCCAGTCTTTACTACTACTACTACTTCTTCTTCTTCTTCTTCTTCTTCTTCTTCTTCTTCTTCTTCTTCTTCTTCTTCTTCTTCTTCTTCTTCTTCTTCTTTGACAGATAGAGTCAGACAGAGAGAGAGAGAGAGAGAGAGAGAGAGAAAGGTCTTCCTTCTGTTGGTTCACCCCACAAATGGCTGCAACTACGCCGATCCAAAGCCAGGAGCCAGGTGCTTCCTCCTGGTCTCCCACGTGGGTGCAGGGCCCAAGCACTTGGGCCATCCTCCACTGCCCTCCTGGGCCAAAGCAGAGAGCTGGACTGGAAGAGGAGCAACCAAGACTAGATCCCGGCTCCCATATGGGATGCCGGCGCCGCAGGCGGAGGATTAGCCAAGAGAGCCACGGCACCGGCCCCAGTCTTTACTTCTAAGGGCCTACGGGCACCCACACACCATGTCTGTCCTCATAGGGTTGCAGCTGGGCCTGCGTATTTAATGGACATCGGACGGACAGGAGAGAAGCACACGTTTATTGAATACAAGTTTGAGCTGCACGGGGCCTTCCCCGGAAGTGAAGAGCTGAAGAAGCCGTGCAGTGAGTTACTTAGATGCTGAATGGGGCAGAGAGCAGTGAGTTGGTTGTGAAGAAGCAGCTAAATTACCTGGGGGAGGCTTACAAATTAAAAGTTATTGGGGCCAGCACTGTGGCGTAGCGGTGCCACAGGTGCTGGCATCCCATCTGGGTGCCAGTTCCAGTCCCGGCTGCTCCACTTCGAATCCAGCTCTCTGCTATGGCCTGGGAAAGCAGTGGAAGATGGCCCAAGTGCTTGGGCCCCTGCACCCATGTGGGCTCCTGACTCCTGACTCCTGGATCCTGGATCCTGGCTTCCGATGGGCCCAGGTCCGGTTGTTGCAGCCAACTGGGGAGTGAACCAGTGGATGGAAGACCTCTCTCTCTGCCTCTCCTTCTCTCTCTGTGTAACTCTTTCAAATAAATAAATAAATCTTAAAAAACAACAACAACAACAACAACTAAGAGTTATTTGAAGAAGCTCTGCACAGAATTCTCTTGGTCTCGATTTCTCACCCTTGGGGGTCAGAATGGCACATCATCACTTGGAAACTTCCCTCTGCTTCTAAGAAGCAGCGCAAATGTCAGCGTGATCTTCTCGCCCCTGCTGGCTTCCCAGAGCCTTCAACTTAAAGGGCCAGTGTGCCCAGGCGGCACAATTTGGTTGGCATATTCTTAGCTCCTCCAGAGACCAAGGGGCCATGGTCACCGTCATCAGAATGGTGCATGTTTACGGTGCACTGAGACGCGCCGGCCCATTCACACCGGCACAGCCCATTGTCACCATCAACAGTGAGAAAACCGAGACTCAGCAGTGTTTTCAGGCTTGCTCGGGGTCACTGGCTCCCACCAGCTCCACCAGCCCATCCATCCCGTGACTCTCCCACAGAGAGTCAGAGAGACAGCCACTCGGTCCCTGGGAGGCCAGCACAGAAAGAAAAGAAAGCTGGCCTGAGGTCTACCGGCTTCCCAAAATGAGTCTTAATCCAGCTGCACTGGGCTCCGTGTACAGGCCTGACCTCTAACACATATGTAATGAACGTGTGTCCAGGGACTGAATGGCTTTCCCTAAACAGAGAAGAAACGAGCAGGTGGCACCAGAGGTGCCCAGAGTACAGCTCTACAAGTTGCCACTTATGCCACAGCAAGTGTGAGCACAGAAACCGACATCACACACATTCAGAACGCTGTTTTAAATTTACTTGAGAGGCAGAGAGAGAGAGAAAGAGCGCTTCCATCCACCGGTTCACTCCCCACATGCCCAGGGCCAAAGCCAGGAGGCAGAACTAAATCCAGGTGTCCCACATGGGTGGCCAGAACCCAACTACTTGGCCCTCGCAGCCTGCACTATCAGGAAGCTGAAGTAAGGAGCTGGAGCCAAGTCCAGCCCAGTACTCCAGTGCGGCACGTGGGTGTTGCGACCAGCGTCTAGATCAAACACCTACCCCCAGGCAAGTTTATAGAAACTGGACAATGCCTATTGAATACAACAATTTTTTTTAAAAAAGACTTGCATTTTATCAAATATCCTTTTTTTATTTTACTTCTTTCCTGGAACCAACTCTGTCTTTTTTTTTTCCCCCTTCCTTTCTTCCTTGGAATGCACTGCGATGTTAAATAGTATTGATCTGCAGTGATTGGAAATTAGAATAAAAACAGTCAGCCACCAGAGCAGCGCCACGAGATGCTGGAAGGCGTCTTTAGCACACGAGACGCTGTGCTCCTAAGAAAATGGCCCAGCGGGCAAGAGACCCCGAGCTCCCTACACAAACCTTCCTCAGTCAAACCCAACAGCAGCAGCCCCCCGTCCCCGCTGACCATGGCGGGGACATTCAAGATGTCCCTCGGGGCTCCTCATCTGAGGCTTCCTGGAGCTATGCCGTGGCTCAGAGGCTCAGCGCTCACAGGTCCTCCTCCCTACCCCACCCCAAACTTCAGAAGGAACCGGGGAGGATCAGAGACGTGTGCATCAAAGCTGAGCCCAATCCGAGGCCCTGTGTTGTGGCAGGATGGGGGTTTCTTCCCCGTGGCGCCCTCCTTCCTTCCTCCCCCAGCCCCCTGCCAGCCCTTCCTGGGAGGAAGTCTGGTGAGATGGCGCACAGTGACCCAGAGAGCCTGCGAGCTGTCAGCAGCAGCGAGAGAGAGTTGTGCTTGCCTCCTAGCTGGCTTGCTCAGGGGCACCTCAAGGGCTTGAGCCCCCTCCAGGGACGGGATGGGGGTGACCCAGTCCCTTAGCACGGAGCCAGGGTGTGAGGGGAGGGCAGATGGTGTGGAAGAAACAGAAAAGACACGAGAGACCCAAGCTGGACAGACGGTCAAACCCTATGAGGCATCTACAGGCGACCTGAAGGGGAGGCCAAGGAGCCTCCAGCCCGCACAGCTGTCTGCAACAGATATTCCCTTTAGCTACCAGATGTGCCCTTTAGAGCAGAAAACTAAGTAGGTGGAACCGCTGTTGGAAGTGTGGCGTCAGGAGGCCAAGCTGGGAGCCACAGCGCCTGAGCTAAATGTTGACTCAGCCACGTGCTAGGTACCTGACCGTGGGTGTTTCCATACCTGCAAAATATGGGTCATATTAGTACTTGGGTGCTTACGAGAAGGAAGTTAATTAAAATATGGAAAGCACACAGTGCCAGGTTTATCCGAGGTTATTAGGGTGATTCTAAGCAAGGGCATGTGTGTGCACCTTTTCTCGCGCACAGATACACGCACACGTGCCCTTTCCACACTGAGGTTC
Source organism: Oryctolagus cuniculus (assembly GCF_964237555.1). NCBI lineage: Eukaryota > Metazoa > Chordata > Mammalia > Lagomorpha > Leporidae > Oryctolagus > Oryctolagus cuniculus. The sequence continues at coordinate 34,076,520 of NC_091433.1, read as the reverse complement.
AATAGAAGCCCATGGATGCAACGCACAAGCACGTGCTTCCGCATCCCGGGGGACATCCGGGCGAGCTGCCCCACTGCCGTTACACTGGGCCCCGTAGGAGGATGTGTGTTCATTACCACACTGACACTGAAAGCTCTTCACCATGTAACAAGTGGAAAAGCAGATTGCAAATCAGAGTGCACCATACGATTCAGGTTTTTGTCAAAATACACACATATGTGGGTAAGAAAACGTCTGGGAGGATAGATAAAAAAGTGACATAGCCGGGCTTATCTGTGTGCTTTATCAGAGAGCCTATGGCTTCTCTCCTGACAGTAAGCATGAAATAGTTGTACACCTAAGGTGGGGGCAGGTGCACAAAACCCCTGTATAAAGAACCTCTATTCTTCTTTATTCTGTTAACACGTTCCAGCCGAGCTGGGCTGCAGATTTTCTTCCCGAGGAGGGAGAGAGCACCGCTGAGGCTCCCAGAACCCATGAAGCACCAGCTGGGTTGTTGAGAGCCCACAGCTCCATGCTGCTGCTGGCTGCCACGGCCTGTGTCTTCTCGCTCCCCTACTCTCTGGTTCCATGAGCTGACCTCTGCCTCTGACCTTCCTTCCCACCTCTCCCTCTCCCTCTCTCTCTCTCTCTCTCTCTGTCTCTCTCTCTCTCTCTCTAATGTTTAATCCCCTGCCAATGCCCCCCAACATTTTAAGCAAAGATAGACCTGTAAACTCTCACGACTGATGCTTGAAACAGGCACAGAATCCTCAGCTCCAAGGCAGAGGCCGCAAGGGCTGGGACCTGCTGCAGAAGCAACAGGGACCGTGGGAGCCACGGCCTGGCCCCTGAGTCCGGCTTTGTCTGCAGCCAGCTGGGGCCTGGGACAACCAGGAGAGTCGGTCTCCTCTTCTGTAGACAGATGGGTAGAACTAAATCCTCTTGAGGTCCGTTCCAACTCCACAGATGTGAGTCTAATAAATAATAGAGGAGCAGAAGAAAATGTTCTGGCCACATCGATTTTGCTATTAGGCCTTGGATGGAAGCCTGTGCATGAACCAAAGAAGAGAGAGAAATGTGTATGGGTTGGCCTGCAGTGCCCAGAGAATTCAGGTACAAGTGACGTGGGGTCTGGCTTTACAGAGCATTTCTTCTTTCAGACTAGCTCGCTCAGCCTACTCTGGCTGCTGTGATAGCACACCATCGACTGGGTAACTTATAAACAATGGAGACTCCTCAGAGTTCCGGAGGCTGCGAAGTTCAAGATCAAGGTGGCAGCAGATTCAGTGTCTGGTGAAGGCACATCTAGGAGAAGGGTTTCTCCTAGAAGGTGTCCTTGTGCTGTAGCTTCTCATGGGAGACGGGGCCATGGGGCTCCCTGAAGTGTCCTTGTATGGACATTTTTATGTATTTATTTGAGAGTAGGAGGGAGAGCACACGGCCATCCACTGACCTAAAGCCCAAATATCCGCGATGGCTGGGCTGGGAACTCAATCCGGGTCTCCCTCCCGGGTGGCAAGAACCCAATCACTTGAGCCTTCACCACTGCCCTCCAGAGTATGCATTAGCAGAAAAGCAAAGTCAGGAGCCAGGGGTGGGTTTTGAACTCAGGTGTTCGGTAAGGAGCACCGGCACCTTAACCACTAGGCTAAAGGCCCAGCCTTCACGTTTCCTTTCCAAGGGTACTAATCCCATTCGGGAAGCCGCCCCTAAAGGTTCAACCTCTTAGCATCATCACAGTGGGGTCCAACGCGGGAGTTCTGGTAGATGCTGTCATTCGCACCATTGCAGGTGTACAGCAGGCAGCCATATAGCTGTGTGTCTAACTTCAATTAAAAGTGGAATTCTGACACTTAAGATAACAGTGACCTCCAGGGCTGGGAATGGGGAGCCTCTCTTTGGGTCAGTGACTGTGTGTGCAAGCTGGACAAGCCACATCCATCACCTTGCTGGGTCCCCTCTCTCCCATGCATCCCTTACTGGGTCCTCCTTGGTGTCAGAAGACAGCATAGAGTAAGCCAAGAATCTACACGAAAGTCCTGCTCCCTTCCTGAGCCAGGTCCTCCTTGCCTGCGGAATGAGCACAGTGCCAGTGACACACAGCCCTGTGGTGCTGCAGGAGACACGAAGCAGTGAATCTGTCATCTGTGCAGCGCCAGCCCAACACGGGCAACCACCATAGCAATAGCGAAGCCACAGCCATTAGCTCAGCAGTTAACACGCCAGTTAAAATACCCACATCCCACCTTCGAGTACTTGGATTGGAGTCCCGGCTCCAGCTCCTGACTCCAGCTTCCGGCCAACACAGACTCTGGGAGGGAGCAGGGATGGCTCAGAGAATCAAGTTCCTGCCACCCGCATGGGAGACCTGGATGGAGTTCCTGACTCTCAGCTTCGGCCTGGCCCAGCCGGGGCTGTTACAGGCATTTGGGGAGTGAAGTAGCAGACAGAAGATCTCTCTCCCTGTCTCCCCCACTCCCTACCTGTCTGTCCAACATACACTCAAAACGACCAGGCCTGTTTGAAAAACAACCTGATGGGTTTCTGGAAAGTAAAAACAGAAAATGAAAAGAAATGGAAGAGCAGCTTGGAAAATAGGCAAGTGTCTCACGACAGTGAGATCAGAAGTGTGGCTCCACACCTCCTGGGGCCCAGCACCATCTCAGAGAAGGTCAGAGGGCATCTGGCTGCCGGGAAGAGGGAGGAGGAGGGGAAGAAGGGGTGGGGCAGCAGGGGGAGGAGACGTATTTGAGAGGTACACACAGCCAGTGCTTTATCTGGGGCTCTCTGAAAACTTTGGAAAAATAATTGTGAGTCCAAGTCCTAAGTAAATCTTGAGTTCCCTGCCAGGACAGGTCTTCCGGGGTGAATTCTGGGCACTCGCTTGAGTTGCACCTGCCTGTTTCGATCAGGGTGAAAGCTCTGTAGGCAGCCTGGGCCGCCTGCCTGCATTCTCCGTAGCCACAGGGCTGTAAAGACCAGGCACGGCCAAGGGCTCCAAGAGACGCTGCAGCAGGCTTGGACCTCGCTGCTTCCCTGGGCCACGCAGCCGGTGCGTGCACCGCCTGCAGCTTCCAGAACCATTCCGCGGGCCCGGCAGGCAAGCTCTCCACTCCACCTGCAGTCCTACCCTGAGTTCTAGTCATTTCCCTCTTTTTGGCCACAAGCTATTGGAAACCAGTTGCCCAGGTCAGCCACCTGCACCATGGGCCTCTCTGAATCAGGTCAGTCTCTTTGCTAATCCACCTCCAGCAGGGGCCCTAACTCAGTCATTCTCAAAGACAGACAGATGGGTTAGAACTCCTAGCAAAGGGGCTAGCATTATGGCTCAGTAGGTTAAGCTGCCCCCTGCTATGCCAGCATCCCATATAGGCACCAGTTCAAGTCCTGGCTGCTCTACTTCCAATCCAGCTCCCTCTAATACTCCTGGGAAAGCAGCAGATGGCCCACGTGCTTGGGTCCCTGCACCCATGTGGGAGACCTGGATGGAGTTTTAGGTTCCTGGCTTTTAGCCTGGCCCAGCCCCAGCAGTTGTGGCCATTTGGGGAGTGAACCAGTGGAGGGGAGTTCTCTCTCTCTCTCTCTCCCCCCTCTAACTCTTCCTTTTAATAAGTGAGTAAATTTTAATCATATAAAAATATATAACATCAATAATGTATTAATATATAATACATTAATAATATATCAATACATTGAACATATAATTTCATACATACACATATATAAAGGAATCCCCAGTGAAGGGGGCCGGGCAACATCACACCACATTGCGGATGTAGAGCACCAGCTTATCCAGGCCTCTCCTCCCCTGGGCCTTTCGCTCCCACCAAGCTGCCAAGCCGTCTCCCCCTTTTCCTAACTTCTTTCCTTCACAGCACTGATCACACCCCTGCATGGATCTCATCTGTTTCTTGACCTACTTCCTGTCTGCACACCCAGCCCCAGCTACATCCTGAGCTCTGGGACAGCAGGAGCTTTGTCTACCGGCACAGCTTCGTGCTAAGTAGGCCATGGTGCAACGGGAGAGATGGAAATGTTTGGGAATTTATAAAAAAAAAAAAAAAAACTATTTTGTGAAATGGAGAGAGAGAGAGAGCGCGCTCCCATCCACTGTTGTGCCCCTCAAAGGCCTACACCCACCACGGCTGGGCAAGACTGAAGCCAGGAGCCAAGAATTCAATCCAGGTCTCCCATGTGAGTGGCACAGAACCAAGCACTTGGGCCATCACCTGCTGCCTCCCAGGGTGCACATCGGCAGGAAGCTAGAATTGGGGGCAGAGCTGGGATATGAACCCAAGCACTCGGATATGGGATGCAGGCATCCCAAGCAGCATCTTTTCTTTTGTTTTCTTTTTTCTGTTTTATTTTTCTCCCCCATAAACCTTTTATTTAAGGAATACAAATTTCATGCATTTCATATATACAACTTTAGGGACATAATGATTCTTTCCACTGTACCCCCTTTCCTACCCACACTCCCGCCCCTCTTCTTCCTATCTCTCCTATTTCCATTCTGATTAATATTTTTATTATTTTTAAAAATTTATTTATTTGAAAGGCAGAGAGTTTCAGAAAGGCATAGGCAGAGAGAGAGACAGAGACAGAGACAGAGAGACAGAGAGGTCTTCAATGCGCTGGTTCACTCCCCAGATGGCCACCATGGCCAGAACTGGGCCAATCTGAAGCCAAGAGTCAGGAGTTTCTTCCAGGTCTCCCTTGCGGGCACAGGGGCCCAAGCACTTGGGCCATTTTCCACTGCTTTCCCAGGTCATAGCAGAGAGCTGGATCAAAGTGGAGCAGCCAGGACTTGAACCAGCACCCATATGGGATGTTGGCACTGCAGACAGTGGTTTACCTGCAACACCACATGCCGCCCCCCGCCCCCATTCCTATTTTTTTTTACCAAGATCTATTTTCAATTAACTTCATACACATATGATTAACTCTGTACTAAGAAAAGAGTTCAACAAATAGTATTAAAAAAAAAATTAAAAACACTGCTGGGCCGGCATTGGGGCATAGTGGGCTAAGCCTCTGCCTGCAAGCACCAGAATCCCATATGGGCACCGGTTCAAGTCCCAGCTGCTCCTCTTCTGATCTGGCTCTCTGCTAATGACCTGGAAAAGCTGTAGAAGGTAGCCCAAGTGCTTGGACCCCTGCACCCATGTGGGAGACCCTTAAGAAGCTCCTGGCTCCTGGCTTCAAATCGGCACAGCTCAGGCAGTCGTGGCCATTTGCAAATGAACCAGCTGATGGAAGACCTCTCTCTCTGTCTCTCCCTATTGCTGTCTGTAACTCTACCTCTCAAATAAATAAATGAAATCTTTAAAAAAATTAAAAAAAAAAACTATTCCTCGACAGTCGAGACAAGGGCTGCTCAAAGTCATTGCATCTAAGCATCAATTTCACTTCTGTAGATCACTTTTAGATGCTCTGTTAGTTATCACAGATGAGGGAGAACATATGGTATTTGTGCCTTTGGGACCGGCATATTTCACTAAGTATGATGTTTTACAGATTCATCCATTTTGTTGCAAATGACAGGGTTTCTTTTCAAATTTTTTTTTTCCGCCAAGCAGCATCTTAACAGTACACCAAATGTCCTCCCCCAGAGATTAAAAACAACCCTGAAACAGCATGGTAAGTGCAGTGAGGAGAGAAGGGACTAAGTCCTCGGCTTTGTCTGAATCAACGCCATGAAGAACCTCAAGAGTTTAGCTAATGTTGGGGCCGGTGCCGTGGCTCACTTGGTTAATCCTCCGCCTGTGGTGCTGGCATCCCATATGGGCACTGGGTTCTAGTCCCGGTTGCTCCTCTTCCAGTCCAGCTCTCTGCTGTGGCCCGGGAAGGCAGTGGAGGATGGCCCAAGTGCTTGGGCCCTGCACTCGCATGGGAGACCAGGAGGAAGCACCTGGCTCCTGGCTTCGGATCGGCACAGCGCGCTGGCCGTAGCGGCCATTTTGGGGGTGAACCAACAGAAGGAAGACCTTTCTCTCTGTCTCTCTCTCTCTCTCTCTCTCACTGTCTAGCTCTGCCTGTGTGGGGGGGGGGGAGCTTAGTTAATGTGAATAAATTAAGTGGATGGAGAGCCGGCGCCGTGGCTCAATAGGCTAATCCTCCACCTTGCGGCGCCGGCACACCGGGTTCTAGTCCCGGTTGGGGCGCCGGATTCTGTCCCGGTTGCCCCTCTTCCAGGCCAGCTCTCTGCTGTGGCCCGGGAGTGCAGTGGAGGATGGCCCAGGTGCTTGGGCCCTGCACCCCATGGGAGACCAGGAAAAGCACCTGGCTCTTGGCTCCTGCCAGGATCAGCGCGGTGCGCCGGCTGCAGCGGCGGCCATTGGAGGGTGAACCAACGGCAAAGGAAGACCTTTCTCTCTGTCTCTCTCTCTCACTGTCCACTCTGCCTGTCAAAAAAAAAAAAAAAAAAAAAAAAAAAAAAATAAATTAAGTGGATGGAGATCCATTTCCACGTATAACCGAGCGTCTGTTGACCCTTCTGGAAGATATGAAAAGGTTGCTGTTTGTGCTTAGAAACAACACTAGACATTATAAAGTAGAGGAGGAGTGGATTGGAAAATGAATTCATAGAAAATGAACAAGTGAAAAACCCTCTGTACTTACGAAGTTTAGAGAACAGAGCACCCAAAAAGTGATCTTCCCACCACCCAGGGTGAGGTGCTCTGCACCTGCCACCAACTCCTGGGGCTCCAGGCAAGTCATCAACAGGGATCTCAGCTCCTTCCTCCAGAGAACAGCATGGGGGCGGGCGCTGGACTGCCCTTGGGGCGCCCACACCCCATATCAGAGTGCCTGAGTTCTCCCTGCCTCCTTTTCCCATTCGGCTTCCAGCCAGTGTGTACCATGGGAAGAAGCAGGTGGTGGTTCAAGCGCCTGAGTTGCTGCCACCCACATGGGAGACTCGAGTTCCTGGTTCCTGGCTTCCTCCTGGCCCGGCCCAGATGTTACAGGCAGAATAAACCAGCAGAAAGAAGATCTGTCTCTCTCTCTCTGCCTTTGACATTAATGAACATAAACAAATGAAAGGAAAGGAAGGGAAGGGAGAGAAGGGGGGGAGGGGAGACACCATGGTCCTCCAGATTCAAGGTGCATAATACACTGATGGCTACAGCTGCCTCCTGCTCAGCACTCACTGTGTACTTGGCATTGTACGGCTCTCACCTGTACTGGCTCCTTTAATACTCACTACCCCGCAATACGTCTTTACCCATTTTAAGGTAAGGAAACTGACACACAGAGGTTGCTTAACACACACGGGTTGTTGAGCCAGTGAATGACCAAGCTGGCCTTCAAGTCCAAGCAATTTGGCTGCAAAACCTGAACTCTTAAAATATTTTTAAATGATTAATTATGCACACAAAACAAAAATATTTTGAGAAATAATAGAAAGCGATTAATGAACACTCAAGTACCAACTTGTAAACTTGAGAAGCAGAGCGCGCCCAGAGCCTGTGCCACCCCTGGTGGCCTGCTCAGTCGTGTTGCTCCCTCCCCCGAGATGGTGACTGCTGTGCTGAGAAGGGTTTTGAACCCTGAGTGTGACATCATTCAGTTTTGCTTGCGTTTGAGTGGAATCATGCTACACATGGTGTGGTTTTTTTTTTTGTTTGTTTGTTTTTGCTGTTTTTCTCTGCATAGGGATCTGCCAGATAGATCATGCCACCACTTGAACCCTGATGTACAGCTATGAAGCATTTCCACATTCTTTTTTTTTTATTTTTTTTTATTATTTTTGACAGGCAGAGTGGACAGTGAGAGAGAGAGACAGAGAGAAAGGTCTTCCTTTTGCCGTTGGTTCACCCTCCAATGGCCGCTGCGGCCAGCGTGCCACGCCGATCCGATGGCAGGAGCCAGGTACTTCTCCTGGTCTCCCATGGGGTGCAGGGCCCAAGCACTTGGGCCATCCTCCACTGCACTCCCTGGCCACAGCAGAGAGCTGGCCTGGAAGAGGGGCAACCGGGACAGAATCCGGCGCCCCAAGCAGGACTAGAACCTGGTGTGCCAGCGCCGCAAGGCAGAGGATTAGCCTAGTGAGCCGCGGCGCCAGCCCCACATTCATTGTTGTACCAATACTAATTGAGTATCCCAGGAGTTACTTTTCTTTTCTTTTCTTTTCTCTTTTCTTTTCTTTTTTCTTTTCTTTTCTTTTCTTTTCTTTTCATTTTTTCTCTCTCTCTCTCTTTCTCTCTCTCTCTCTCTCTTTCTCTCTCTCTCTCTTTCTTTCTTTCTTTCTCTCTCTCTTTCTCTCTTTCTCTCTCTCTTTCTTTCTTTCTTTCTTTCTTTCTTTCTTTCTTTCTTTCTTTCTTTCTTTCTTTCTTTCTTTCTTTCTTTCTTTCTTTCTTTTATTTGACAGGCAGAGTGACAGTGAGAGAGAGACAGAGAGAAAGGTCTGTCTTTTGCCATTGGTTCACCCTCCAATGGCCACCGCGGCCAGTGCACAGCGCTGATCTGATGGCAGGAGCCAGGTGCTTCTCCTGGTCTCCCATGGGGTGCAGGGCCCAAGTTCTTGGGCCATCCTCCACCGCACTCCCGGGCCACAGCAGAGAGCTGGCCTAGGAGTTATTTTTCAAAGATTTATTTAATATTTATTTATTTGAAAGGTAGAGCAACAGAGAGAGAGAGAGAGAGAGATCAAGAATCTTCCATTTGCTGTTTCACACCCCAAATGGTTGCAACAGCCAGGTCTGGGCCAGGCCAAGGACTCCATCCTGGTCTCCCACATGGGTAGCAGGGGCCCAAGAACTTGGACCGTCTTCCACTGCCATCCCACATTAGCAGGAAGCTGGATCATAAGCAAAACAGCCAAGGCTTGCACTGGCACCCCAACAGGGAAGGCTATGATGAAAGCTGTGGTATAACCTGCTGCACCACAATGCTGGCCCCATCCCAGAATTACCATTTCTGTCTTAAGAAAGGGAAACTGAAGTCGAAAGAGACACACACCCCCTGGCACTGTCTCACTCAAATGCATACAGCCACAGTTCATTCACTGGCACTGCCGGGGTTCCCTGGGTGGATACACCAGTTGTTTAGCCATTCTCTCTTGATAACTAGGTTGTGTCTAGTTTTTGCTATTACCTACAGTGCTATCGAGAACATTCTCATACAGGTCTCCCAGGAAGTTTACACAAGGACATCTCCAGGGTATGCAGGTATTCATCCTAAGTAATGACAAAGAGCTACTCCCAGTTGACATTCCCATGAGTAGTCTGTGAGTTCCTGTTGTTTCATGTCCTTGCCAAAGCTTGATATTGTCATATTTTTCTATTCTTTTGCCAATGTGGTTGTTTGAAAATGGTGTCTCCTTGATGGCTTGGTTTTTTGCATTACCCTAAATATACATGAAATTAAGCACACTTTTTATTGTTTATTAGTCATGCATAGTTCCTCTTCTGAAAAAAATGTGCATTGAAATTGGGCTGTTTTTCTCATGGATTCGTAGTTGCTCTTTACACATTAGAAATCATAGCAGAGGTTCTTAAGTATGACCATGTTATTAGAAGACCCATAGTCCTTGCATATTGCTACTCCAGGGCTGTGCCTTTGTTTATTCAGATTGCATTTGCTCAACACATTCCTTCCTCGTCCACATAAACAGACCTCGAGAGTGGAATTGCCTGGGTTTGGGGGCCCAGAAATGGCAGTCACCAGGCTGCAGACCCATCCCTTCACAGGGACTTGAGGAATCCGTGAATGCCAGAATGCACAGAGGCTGTCTAGCAGTGAGAGAGTGTACCAGCACCATTCCAGCCGGCTCGAAGGAAAGCCCTTGAATGCTGGCATTACCTGCAGGGGTGCGAGGTCAGAGATCACAGCAGGATGGTGCTGCGCCTGCCCCATGACAAGCACCGCAGGCGCGGTGGGAGGAAACACAAGGGGCATCAAAAAGGTTGTGGAAAGTGGAATGAGAAGAGAAGCTTATTTTTGCACGAAAAAAAGAAAAAAACCAACCTTGAAATCCATGCATAGTTTTTTTTTTTTTTTTTCATGATACACATTTTCCATGAACTTTTTCAAAATTCCCCTCATGCTGTCCAAGAGTCCAGAAGAAGCCGGAGCCCTGGAGGGACCCCCCATCATTTTCCAAGTAAGCAACACCAAAGAGGAAAGGCGCAAGCAGAACACCCTCAACTGTTCCCTCCTCCTACTTGGATTTCCGGCCAGAAGCTCTCATTGAGTCAAGCGGAATCCAGCCAGGCAGAGACCCTGAGGTCCAGTCCACAGGGTTAGTTAGCCTCCTGGACACAGAGGAGGGCAGGGAAGGATGGAACATGGAAATGGGACAGCAAGCAGAGACCAGCCGAGACGGTGGGCTAAGATCCACCTGAGGCTTGTAGGCGATGAATGACAAAAGGAAGCACACGCAGGAAGGCTGCCTCAATCCAGCTGCCTCCGCAGCTCGTAGCAGGGATCTTACTCCCCGCCTTGGCAAGATGAGCAGGTGCAATGAACGCTCAACATATTCCTCCAGAACTCTCAGCAGGTCAAGTTTATACCGAAATTACATGGCAAAGCTGGGATGTTTAGGAAAGTAACAATGAAAGGGAAATATCCTGTTTATCTGAGCCTGCTTCTTACCAATGTAGAGAGAACCGCTCTCCTGTGAGTGTGCTCCAAGCATTAAATGAGATGATAGATATGAAGTGCCTAACGTGGGGACTGGAACCAGCAAGCATTCATTGTTTTCTGTTGCTATTGGCACCATCCTACATGTCATTTGACTCAGAACACACTAGATGACAATGTTATAAATGGAGCCTGCTTCTGAATGGATTTCACATCACATGGTCTACTAATGACAGGTTCTAGAAAATTCTAACCTGATCTAAAATATTCAGCCTATAGACTTTCATAGGGATCTACCAAAAACATAGTACTGTCATTTAAACTATAGTTTACAAAATACAAAGCATTGAAGCTGGCACTGTGGTGCAGCGGGTTAACACCCTGGCCTGAAGCACCAGCATCCACATGGGTGCCAGTTCAAGTCCCGGCTGCTCTACTTCCAATCCAGCTCTCTGCTATGGCCTGGGAAAGCAGTAGAAGATGGCCCAAGTCCTTGGGCCCCTGCACCCACGTGGGAGACCAGGTAGAAGCTCCCAGCTCCTGGCTTTGGATCGACGCAGCTCCGGCCATTTTGGCCAACTGGGGAGTGAACTAGTGGATGGAAGACCTCTCTCTCTCTCTCTCTCTTTCTCTCTCTCTGTGTAACTCTGACTTTCAAATAAAATAAATAAATCTTTAAAAAAATGCAAAGCATTTCCACAATCCTGATTGCACCAATACACTAAGGGTATCCAGGAATTGCTATTTTAAGAAAGGAAAACTGAGATTTAAAGGGACACAACCAATTTTTGACTCCACAAGTACATCACAATCATCTGACTCCCCCTCATTGCGACCTCCTATCTACCACTGAGAATTAAGGACATATTTTAGAATCTACCAAACAGTTAATGTGAACATGAGGTTTAACCAAGCACTACCTGTGAATTTATATCACGTCATTTCCATGGTTTATCTTTCCCTGTGAAAGACTACTCATGATTATGTTTCTTTGCTTTATCAGAAGAAACAGAATCTCGGGGGGAAAATCCCCGCCGTAGGAGCCGGTGTTATTGCATAGCGGGGAAAGCCGCCGTGCAATGCAGCATCCCACATGGGCGCCAATTCAAGCCCCAGCAGCTCCACTTCTGATCCAGCTCTCTGCTAGTGGCCTGGGAAAGCAATAGAGGATGACACAAGTGTTTGGGCCCCTGCACCCACGTGGGAGACTTGGATGAAGCTGCTGGCTCCTGGCTTTGGCCTAGGGGGAGTTGCAGCCATCTGGGGAGTGAACCAGCAGATGGAAGATCTCTCTCTCTTTCTGTAAATCTTTTAATAAATAATTCTGAAAAAAAAAAAAAAACATCCCCACCACTGAGTTGTGCTGATCTAACTCAATGCAGTAAAGACTGCTTCCTCAGCACTGGGGACAAACACTCAGAGATGCTGCCCCCTCTGTCCTATCATGTCCAGGCCAATGAGGCAAGCTGGAGTCCTTCCAGCCCCTCTCTCCCTGGGCAAAGTACTCTTCCTGAGCTCCACATTCTTCAAAGTACCAGGTTCTCCTCTCCCCTCCTCCCCATCAGTTCCTCCTCTGAAGGCACTATCTGAAACCAGAGAGGTGCAAAAGTGAGATAAGAGATTTCCCAAGCTTTATAAGCATCAGATCACGGTATATTTCACACACATGGTGAATCATGGTGAAATCAGGATGTGACTCACATATAAGCAGCTTATGAAATTACACCTAAAAGCCAAGGGTTGGAGAAAGACCAAGTGACTTAGGTGGGTCCTATTTTCATTGCTAGAAAGAAAAAAATCAAAGGGAGGACTAGGATCAGACTTGGAATATTTAACAAGAGTTCTTAAAATACAGGCTACTTGACTGGTAGTGGAGGTGGGATGTGACAAGGCCAGTCAGTCGGGCTGCTCTGGAAGAAAGTGGGGCCCATTGGTTTTGAGCAGAGCTTTGGAGCCACACAGACCTGCTCAAGACTCCCAGTGCTGCCCTCACCTGCTATATGACCTTGGACTTGTTAAACTAGCAGGTTGGGCCTCAGTTTCCTTGTGTAAGATGGAATTCATCTAAATACTGTGTGCTGATACAACCCACATTCATTTGCTTAATACAGTGCCCATTACAGCCAGAGCACTCAATGAATTTTAACCATTATGACACTTTCAGCATTCTTGTTACTCAGCCTGATTTTATCATACCAAATTCAGCTGCCCCAAAGATTTGGTATAAAAACAAGAGCATTCCTGTTAGTGGAAGGTTCATGTCCCCTTGAATTCAATGCGGAAGCCTAATCCCCCATGTAATGGTGTTCAGAAGTGGGGCCTCAGAAGGCAATTAGTGCTCTTAAAGAGACAAATGTGTGCTTTCTCTCTCTGCCATGTGAAGACACAACAGGTAGAGGGCCTGCACCAGAACCTGATCATGCTGCAGTCCTGATCTCAGACTTCAGTCTCCAGAACTGTGAGAAATTAACATCTGTTGCGTAAGTCCATGGTATTCCATTACAGCAGACCAGAATAATTGAGTCAGGATGAATTGCTCAACTACCCAAATTCTTCAAGGTAAACAAGAGCATATTTAATGTTGCAACATGGAAGAGTTAAGAGTAGACATTGTATAAAAAAGGTACCACAAATTCTGAAGTGAGAGAAACACATGCCTGTGAACAAGCAGGCAAAAATCAATCTGTGCTCATGTAAAACATACATGACAGGGACTGCACCAAGATGACCTATTTTCACTTCTTATGCCTTCAAGGCTGGTGAGGGCCTGCTTCCTTCCCATAACCACTCAGCACAGAAGCCTAGTTCCTGTCCTTCTAATTCAGTTCAACACAGCTTGGTTTAGTTATGGTTGCTTCTTGGTGATTCGGAGATGTCTCTACAATCAGGAAAGTGTAGTGTAGCAGGGCAGATGCAAGTCCCATCCCTGCGGAGGTCTGCACACTGATTCCTTGTCTGACCTCTGAGGGTTCCCCGGGGGAGCCCTTAAGCTTGGCTGTTGCTGCAGTCACAGGTGTCACCGGTGTGCTCTTGCCCAGGTGATGGCAGAACCACTTGACTTGCCCTCTATGGGCTTCCTGTCCTCCTCTGCATACCCCGGAACCACCACCTCCTTCCTCATTCAGATCTAGACTTCCCAGCTGCAGACTCCCATTTCCCTTCCATAAGAAGGAAGGAACAGCTTAGGGGATGGCCAACTTCAGTGAGTAGTAACGCATCCCTACTAACATGTTAAACACCCCAAAGATAAGTCTTAAAAACCTGTGTTAGTTATTTAAGACCCTTTGGTATGTGAGGGACAGCAGCAGGATCACAGGGATATCAGGGGATATGAGCTTCCATCTCCTCCCCTTCCTGGTCAGCTCTTCAGCCCTCCGATACCAACACCAAGAGCTGGAGACAGATCAAGGGACATGGTGACCCAGAGTCAAGGGCAAGCCATAGGACTGGAGGCCTGAGATGTCTGGGTGAAGGCAAATCTGTCAACACCAAAGAATTGAGGGAACCGTTTCACCTGAGACTAAGATCTGGGTCCCAGGCTTTTTACTGGATATGGAAGAGAGGAGACAGAAGGAGAACGCAGTGTGGAGATGAGCACAAACTTGATTTTTTACACTGATTACAGCTACAAAGAATTGGCCACATCAGGAAACTGAAAAATTGGTTTCCTTATGTCAGCTTAATTCTAGCCCTCATCATTTATTGCAACTGCTTTTCCTTTTGTGTGTAATGGTCATGTTACACCATAATGATATACATATTCACAAACGCAGTTCAGAGTGGTTCTAAGTTTTACTTGATTAGGGCAGTAAACGACACATTTTCATAACTTCTTCCTCAAATTACATTGTCTTCTGTTCTCTACTTTTACAGATGAGCAACATCATCACTCTAAAGCTGTTAGAGAGAATGGGGTGTGAAGGGTGTGGGTGTGTGTGGGTGTGTGTGTGTCCCTATATATTCAGTGTTACTCCTGATAACTTTGTGTTACCTGAGCATTTGCTACATAGCTTTCTAGATTCCCTGTGCTTAGAACTTGTGCTTTTCTTTCACTCAGGCACTTCACAGTCACGAAAAAATAAAAGCTGTAAGTTGTACTTTTCTTTCCTTATACACATATAGGTAGACACCTTCCCAACTATTCCGATTAGTTCCTCAAGTTAATAACTTATGTTGCCATGCCAGCTGAGCTGAGAGTTTGAATGAGTGTGAACTTGTCAAGTGAACCTGTCCGCTCTCCTAAGCCCTGTTCCCAGTTAGGAGCCACCAGATCAGACGAGGGAAGCAGCAGCTGGAATTCCTGCTTCTCACTTCTGCTCCAGGTTCTGCAGCTAGACGCACAGCTGTCTGATTCTCTACTCACAAGGGTTTCCTTCGACATCTCGGTGGATGAGACAGGAAATACTTAGTGTGTGACCGGAGTTCTGTGAGTGAAAAGTAATGTTGTAAATAAGAAAGGCTCCTCTGTAACTACACAGAACTAGTGGTAACGTTGGGATCGTTAGGCGGCACCAAAATATCTTAGCTATGGAGCTGTCTTCTATTTACAACTCTGAATAACAGGGAGGTGGAAAATGAATTTCCAGGATCAGTTTATGGTCATTTTAGTAATTCCAACAAAATGACTGTTTCAGGCAAAAACACTAACACTGCAAACGCACGGCAGAGCCCTGGGAGGTTCGTGTCACTCATCTAGTAGCTGGTGTGCGTGAGTACGCGGGGAAAAGCATTCCAAGTGGGAAAACTAATGGGATTCCAAAGCTATCTACTTCGTTGTTATTTAAATAAAATGTGTGTTTAAATACAGAATATTTTGGAAAACAAACTTTGTGATTCAAAATGATGGACATTATTTGGGACACTGAGTTTGCTTTTTTTAATTCTAGAGGAAATGCTCGTGACAGTTTCCCAAGGACTTTTCTGGCCAGACTGGGGGCAAGGAGCTCATCTGCAGAGTGCGGTTAGGAAGATCGTCCAGTGGTCAAGTCCAGTGGGTAACCAAGGTCACTCGGGATGCCCTTAAGACACTTGGCCCTTGTTGGTGTGCCCGCTCTCCCTCTCCCCATCAGTCCTGGGGTGAGTGGGAGGGTGGTGGATGAAGAGTCTCGGGGGTTAGAAGATCTTGCACTCATTAATGGAGAACAGCCTCCTCCTGTTCCGCCTCCTGGCCTGGTTGACTGCAGTTCGAACAGCACACTCAAATACCTGCTGGACCCCCCTGTTGCTAAGGGCTGAGCACTCCAGGTAGCCCTTGGCCTTCACATCCTGGGCCAGTCTCTTCCCTTCGATGGCATTGATGCAGGAGGCCCTGTGGGGCCCTATCTCCCGCTGGTCTGTCTGCGTGGCCACCACCAGCACCGGAGTACAGGGCAAGTTGCTCCTGATTTCACCAATCCACTTGTTCTTCAAGTTCAAGAACGAGTTGTGGTTGGCCACAGAGTAGCACATCAGCACCACATCCGCCTGCTGGTAGGACAGGGGGCGGATGCTCCGGAAGGCGTCATTGCCCGCCGTGTCCCACAGGCCCAGGCTGATCTGGATGCCATCCATGAAGACATCCACGCCCGTGTTCTCGTACACCGTGGGCTTGTAGGCCTCGGGGAAGGTCTCGGAGGTGAAGCGCACCAGCAGGGAGGTCTTGCCCACAGCGGAGTCGCCCACCAGCACGCACTTGATAGAGCTCAGCATCTTGCCCGCCCGGTGTCCCACTGTCAAGGGCAGGATCCCAGGAAAAGGAGCTCTCAGTGGGCCGCGGGGGCCAACGCCATCCGGCCCCTGCGGCACGGGAGATGGGCCGTCTGCTTTGAAAAGCTTCAAGAAGTCTAGTGTGCCACTGCAACAGAAAGACAAGGGGGGAGGTTGAGTACTGTGTTTCCCATTTCGGATGACAAGGAGCTTCCTCAGCAGCAAACTGATACATAGGGGGCCCATCTCAGGTAGCTGCACCACCCGCTTATCCGCAAAGACAGCTAAGACCACGGTGCCTGCCGGCCCAGAGGCAGAAGCTGGTTTCATCTCTAAAATCAGCCGCTCTGATTGCAACATTACAAAACAAACAAAAAACAACGTAGCAACCTGGGGTGGGTCAGACGTGTTCAGCTTCAGCTCCGAGAAGTGGGGGAGGCAGCTGAGTGTGCTCTAGGCGGCTTCAGTTTCCAGGAGATTCCAGCGGCTTCGGGAACTACGAGAGAGACACGTGGTGATGAGCCACAGACACCGTATGCTTTCCCCTTCATCTACCAAGTCTTTGGTTCACGCAGGAGCTCGTGTTGAGGCAGGAGAAAGAAACTGCCAGAATCTTAGCAGTTTGCCATGGTCTTTGCCTGCAGGTTTTTTCCCTAAAAACTGGCCACCGTCATAATGGCCTGTCCTTGGCATTTTCTTACCCACAAGCAGCACAGGGAGCTCAGCCCTGGAGGCAGCATCCCACATGCCAGCTGCACCTGTTAGCTCAAGGCCAGCCCGGCCTCAGAAGGAGAAAAAGCACCTCGGACCCAATTCCGAGCAAAGGCCGTTACTGCATCCGGGTGTAGCATCTCCAGCGCTGGCTCCGCCTGCCGTGTCACTCGTAAAGCCACGAGAAGACACCTGCAGGTCTGCTTCAAGATGGAACTTTTACAATCACCCCTCTAAATCCTGACTTTCCCTTCCAGGATGTTTTAATCCCTGTAAACCCACAGTCATTGTTTAATTATACATATCAACCTTATAAATGGGAAAGTCAAATAAATGAGCCACATGATTTTTATGTTTTTTTTTTTTTTTAAACCCACATAAGCTGAGCGACCTCGGACAAGTGACTTAACCTCTCTGAGGTTGAGTTCTCCCATAAAAACAAGTTCTGTAGGGAGCTGTCTTGTTAGCTCTTTTTCCTGTTATTGACTTAAAAGACCAAATAGCAACTGTCCATCCTACACTCTAAAACTCTACCGGAGGCCGGCGCTGTGGCACAGTGGGTAAAGCTGCTGCCTGCAACACCAGCATCCATACAGGCACTGGTTCGAGTCCTGGCTCTCTGCTATGGCCTGGAAAAGCAGCGGAAGAAGACCCAAATGCTTAGGCCCCTGCATCCACGTGGGAGATCCGGAGGAAGCTTCTGGCTCCTGGTTTCAGATAGGCCCAGCTCTGGCCATTGCAGCCATTTGGGGATTGAACCAGCAGATGAAAGACTTCTCTCTCTCTCTCTCTCTCTCTCTCTGCTTCTCTGTAACTCTGCCTTTTAAGTAAATAAACAAATTTTTTTTAAATTAAAACTCCTACTGGTTATCCTCATGCACCATGGTCCTGGACACCCATTTATAATCAGACTTTGAGGAAGGTGGTTTGTAAGCTCTCAGACTTTAGCTCCTTAGGTGGAGGGGCAACTTAAGTGTATGGATTTGCGATTAGTCCAGAGCCAAGTCCTCAAGACTTTTTTTTTTTTTTTTTTGACAGGCAGAGTGGACAGTGAGAGAGAGAGACAGAGAGAAAGGTCTTCCTTTTGCCGTTGGTTCACCCTCCAATGACCACCATGGCCGGCGCGCTGCAGCCGGCGCATCACGCTGATCCGATGGCAGGAGCCAGGTGCTTCTCCTGGTCTCCCATGGGGTGCAGGGCCCAAGCACTTGGGCCATCCTCCACTGCACTCCCGGGCCTTAGCAGAGAGCTGTCCTGGAAGAGGGGCAACCGGGACAGAATCCGGCGCCCCGACCGGGACTAGAACCTGGTGTGCTGGTGTTGCAAGGCGGAGGATTAGCCTATTGAGCCACGGCACTGGCCAGCTCAAGACATTTTTAAGTTTTGTTTTGATCCCAATGAAGCAAGACTAGAACCACTGAGAATGTGCATACATCAGACGGTTGGTTACTCCAGTGATGTCTTTCTTATAGAGTGAGCTGATGCCAGATTTCTCCGTGTACATCTTCAGTGAAAGGAAGTCAACAAGGCATGATAAGAACATGAACTTGAAAATCGGGTTCACGTGGAATGGACTCCAGTCTGCCCCAAGACCACCTGCGTCAACCAGGCCAGGAGACGCCTCTGGAAAACTTTCCTAACTTCTGTAAACCTCGGTTTCCTCCCACGTAAAATGTATGGATAACGTCTACATCGCACGATCTCAGAGCTGTTGAGAGTATTATGATTAAACGTACAGCAAGGATCTTTAGCATAATGGATAATATAAACATGCTATATGAATAATATTGCCAAATAATCATTACTAAATATGATGATGCACAATTATTCACTAAGGAGTGGAAGTTGAAGGAACACTAAAGAGAATTCTCCAGCGAAGGCTGCTTTGTGTATCCTACACCCAGCCATGACCACAAGAAACAGAGTTCTTCTTGTAGGGTAAAAACACAAAGATTATGGACCAAAGACACTGCTGTCTGAGCTTTGCCAGCCAGAGCTCTGCTCAGTCAGGGGTGACACAGGCAGCCCCCCGAGCTGGCTTGGGCTCTCAGGTTCTGGGTGTCCCCAGGTGCAAACGTGGAGAGACAAGGTGAAGCTTTCCTGGTAAAGCAGCCCCGGCCACAGCAAACACACGCGCAGAACCTGTTGCCCGATGCCCAGCGGCCAGGACAGCGGCGAACCCGTGGACCCCAGAAGATGGCCAGAGGTGTGGCTCGCGGCTGAGCCCGCTCCATCTGGCTTAGAGCCACACCCCATGTGGACAGGAGTGAACCCGCACAGCAGCACACGTGGCCCACGCGCGGCCAGATATGGCTCATGCGGTCACGGGCATATGGTTGATAGGCTTGATTGCAAGAGGGTCTCCCCCTTTAAGCCGAAGGGACTTCTGGGGGAAGATGAAAGAAGGTTTGTGGTGGTGTCCGGGGGTGAGGTGGGGGACTGGCTCACTGGCAGGGCCGCCCAATGACCCAGCTCTCTGCCCGGAAGCGCTCTGGCCAGTGTCTCCAGAGAGTGTCCCCTGTGAGGACACGGGCAGCCCTTGAGGCTATTCCTCCCAGGGCTTGGATCAGACTGGAATTAAGGAACCTTTGATCTCAGAGCCGCCAGGGCCTCAGGAACAGGACTGTTCTGGCCCCTTCTCCTGCTCCACCGTTTTCACAGGGTGCCTGTCCTGGCCCCAGGGTTCACACACAGGGGAGGCGGCTCCCTCCAGGGCAGAACCTTGGTGCCTCTACTCACTGTCGCCAGCAAAGGATCAAGGGCAGACAAAATCCATTTCCTGCCCTGTGGCAATCCTGGTTTCACCTTGGCCTCCACTCTTCTCTGCCTGCAGACACACTCTGTGCCTCTCTGTGTGCCTGGAGGGACCTGCCCCCGACTGCTCCCCAATTTCCAACCCCACGCTCCTGCCCCACCAGCCCAGGTGCCCCTACTGCATGGCCACAACACCCTCAATGCATGCTGCAGACATCCTCTTGCCCTGCTGAAGTGGCTGGGCTTCTGTGTTTGCCCTCCACTGGTGAAACTGGAGTGAGATCTGCGCCAGCCGCTTCATAGGGAGCACGGGCGCACCAGGTGGAAGCGAGAACAAGGCAATCATTTGTGCTCGAACCTGACGCTTCGTCCATTTGGAAATGCTGGCTTGTTTGGGGAGAAGGCCCCTTTAGAGTGAAACCGCATGATAAAAACCAAGGTGACACTGGGGGTATTATCAGCTAACTGTTGCTACTGGCAGTTTTCGGGGTGGCTGGGGTTTGTAGGAGGTGGTGTATTTCAAAACATTGACAGAGTCATCATTTGGGAGCCCACAGCGGCCGGCAGCCAGCAGCCAGCAATGGCTTTGTCAGTTAGAGATCACGTGGAAATGCCCTCCTCTGAGAGCTTTGGATGGCAAAGGCCTGGCACTGGCCGCAGCCGGTTCATTCATTCAGGGAGTCCGTGTGCATGAACCATGCCCATTTAGATGGCTAGGAAATCATCATAGCCCTCAGCAACGCATCTCTGCCGGTGCCTTCTGCCAGCTCTGCTCCCCAGCCATGCCGGGACATGACGGCAACAGCCGGCCCAGGACGGCAGAACTCACGCAGAGACCCCGCCTGGCAAGGGTCTGGGCGCTCTGCTTTCATCTCTTTGCCTTGCGGGGAGAGAGGATCAATGCACAAAATCTTAGGGCACATCCTCGAAAAAAGCAGAACCCTCTCTAAACTTCCCCACTCCAGACTGTCACTCCGTTGTACTCTCTAGTAAACACACACATGTATATGTCTTCTAAACATATTTCAGATTTAAAATTTTGTCTATTCCAGCAAAGTCTACACACTTGCCAGTTTTTAGCTCAACAGCTTCCCTGTTGCTTCAGAAATTCACAATTGCAGTTACTGCTCATTAGGATGGCGCGTGAGTCCCAGTACTTCACTCTATCACTTTATGTGTGTATGCTGTAGAATGTTAGATATGCATGTGTACACTCAGGTGTCACCTTCAGGTGGGGTGTTTTTCTTGGGGGACGTATTCACAAGTGTGAGGCCTTATGGGGTCAATGGGTCATTTTGTGGCTTCTTTCCATTTCCTGAGCATCTTCCATACTTAGTACTACACTTAGTACTATACTTAGTACTCTGCTAGTATTAGTCGTTAATCCTGTCATTCGTTCAGGGCATCCTGGGTGACAGGCATGCATTGTGACAGGTCCTGAGGACCCGACAACAAACAAGAGTCACTGTATTCATGGAGACTCTGTGTCACAACTCCAAGAACTTTGGGGGCTGAGGAGTTTGTCTTAGTCACACAGCGAGGAAAAGACAGAGACGAAGGTGGATCCAGATCAAGTGCGGGCACCTCCTTGTGTCACCACACCTGTGATTCCCACGAGCCCTCGCCACAGCATCTCAGATCCACTGCTTCCCACGCAAACCCACCTGCAAGACATTTTCCCATGCTCTCCCTCCCAGCCTATTCTCTTCCTACAAACAGACCAGCACTGGAGATGTTTAGAGGAGGGCACTGTCTCTCAAGATGGATGCTGATTCCACAGTGGGCTCGCTTGTGAGAACTCATCAACCTGTGGACATCCAGTGTGTCCACTTTTCTGTGTGCAGATTTAAAAATAAAAAAATAAAGACTGCTGCCTTGTAGTGGATGTCTTCTCAAGTGGTATTTCAAGTTTTATCTTAAGCAAGAGTTCTTTTCACTAATTCTTGGTACTACTTTAATAATTCCTTCCAAGCAGTTGCTAATTGCTACAAATGACTAAATTGCTCCTCAAAAATCACAAAAAAAATCATCTTTAAGTTAGTTTATTTTTATACACCAGACCATCTCTATTCCAAATAGATTTGTGTTCTAAATATTCATTTGTAAGATGCTGGCTGCAACTTTTTAAAAATGCTGATTTGAGAGGCAGAGAGAGATCTTCCATCTACTAGTTCACTTCCCAAAATGCCCACGATGGCTGGAGCTAGGTTAGGCCAAAGCTGGAAGCCTGGCACCAGTCTGGGTCTCCCATTTGAGTGGCAGGGACCCAAGCACTTAAGCCATCAGCTGCTGCCTCCCAGGGTGCACATTAGCAGAAAGCTGGAATCAGGAGTGGCCAGGACTCAAATCCAGGCACTCTGACATGGGATGCTGGCATCCTAACCACTATTCCAAACACCCACCCTCTGGTTGCAACTTTTAACACTTGTTCCCCAGAGTCAAAGTTCTAAGCAGTATTTACATCCCTAAGCCTAAAGCATATTTAGCCCCATCACAGCTGAATTAAAACAAAACATCTTGGGGCCATGTTATGGCGCAGCAGGTTAAACTGCCACCTGCAACAGTGGCATCCCATTTGGGCCCCAGTTTGCATCCTGGCTGCTCCACTTTCACTCTAGTTCCATGCTAATGCACCTGGGAAAGCAGCAGATAATGGCCCAAGTGCTTGGGCCCCTGCCAACCACAAGGGAGACACAGAGTTCCAGGTTCCTGGCTTTGGCCTGGCCTAGCCCTGGCTCTTGTAGCTATCTAGGGGTGAACCAGCAGATGGAAGACCTCTCCATCTTTCCCTCTCTAACTCTGTGTTTCAAATAACTAAATCTTCAGAAAAAATAAAATGAAAAATGAAACAGAACATCTCCCTGCAACCCCCGAAGTCTCAGATTCCTCCAGGGTCCTAAGCCTCAAAGTATCTGAGCCCTGTCCCTTGCAGTTCTAGCAGGAACATAGCCCCTTCCCCCTCCTCCCTTCTAGCCATCCTGCTCTAATCGGTCCCCCTCCCCTCACTCCGGCTTCCAAGAGCACAGTCACCATACTGTCACCTCGGGTCCCCAGTTCCCAACATAGCCCAAGTCCAGAGGCAGACACAAGACCAGCCAGGCAAGTAGCTGCCCAAAGTACCCTGAAGGGACACTAGAGCTTCACCTCAAAACTCAGGTGATGGCCAAACATGTTTCCCAAAATGTCTGTCAAAGTAGCTGCAAGAACACCCTGAAAAAATGCTTGGAGTTGAGATTGTGACCCCCAAAGGTCAAGTTCAAGGAAAGCCACATGGTCTCTGCACTTCTAAGGAATGTGACACATTTTCTTAGCTGGGTATGCATGCCTGGCGCTTGGGCTGAATCAGTCAAGGAAAGAGAGGACACAGAGGCAGATGGGTGAATGTCTAATCATCCCGTGACGTCACTACACCACAAAGCAAGGGGACCAAATGACAGCCCACTCACTGCCATTTCTTTGGGTGACCCACCAAGTAAGAATTATTTTTATGTTTTTTCAGTGATTGGAAAAAATCAAAAGAAGAAAATATTTCATGACATGAGACAACACATGAAGTTCACTATCAGAGTCTGCAGACAGAGTTTTACAGGAGCATGGCCACGCTCATACGTTCATATACTGTCGCTCACTCGTTCACATACTGTCTATCTATGGCTGCTTTCCCGTACAACACAGACTTGCAGTGCACACTAAATGGCCCACAGAGCCTGGTTTCTTACAGAAGTCTGCCAATCCTGCTGTGAAGAAAGTGAATCGTTGCACAGAGCGTTAAGCAGCCACCTACGATGCCAGCATCCCATACAAGTGCTGGCTCCAGTGTAACTTACGCTCCAACTGTAAATAGGCAATGATTACGATTCGTCCTTAAAAGTGCTTGCACAGGAGGCCGGCGCCGCGGCTCACTAGGCTAATCCTCTGCCTAGCGGCGCCGGCACACCGGGTTCTAGTCCCGGTTGGGGCGCCGGATTCTGTCCCGGTTGCCCCTCTTTCAGGCCAGCCCTCTGCTGTGGCCAGGGAGTGCAGTGGAGGATGGCCCAGGTGCTTGGGCCCTGCACCCCATGGGAGACCAGGAAAAGCACCTGGCTCCTGGCTCCTGCCATCGGATCAGCGCGGTGCGCCGGCCGCAGCGCGCCGGCCGCGGCGGCCATTGGAGGGTGAACCAACGGCAAAGGAAGACCTTTCTCTCTGTCTCTCTCTCTCACTGTCCACTCTGCCTGTCCAAAAAAAAAAAAAAAAAAGTGCTTGCACAGGATTAAGTGAGGACTGTGTATAAAGCACCTAGAACAGTGCCTGGCATGGAGGTGACTACAGACATATTTGCTATTATTATGAATTACCTTTACGGGCTCTTGGAAGATCATTATGAACCAGTGTGTGTCATGAACCTAAAACAGTGCCTGGAACACACAAGCATTAGCAAAGAGTAGCTGCTAAGGTGTCAATGCCATAGATACCTGGAAGAGGAACTAATTCTCTGAGATGGGAAGAGAGAGCAGTGATTTGAGAATCCAGCATTTAAACAGTAAGATCTAATCTGCAGGAATAATAAGATGTTGGCAAGCAAAGGAGCAGAAGTGCCTGGGGGGTGGACGAGGAGGAAGAGCATGTGCAAAGGCCAAAGGGCAGGCAAGTACATGGTTGCCTTGGGGAAGCAGAGTAGCTCAGGAAGGCTGCACTGTGGGATGCTTGGTGGGGAGCAGGAAGTGGACAGTGGGAGATGAGGCTGTATTTTAATGCAGATTGCTTTAGGTCCATCTACACTCCCAGTATACTATGAGCTCCAGTTGACCCCACCATCAATTAAAATCCCTAGGTCTTTGCCGCATAGACTGCTACCAATCCACTCTCTTTTAACTTAAATATCACTTGCCCACTAGACTTTCTGAATGCCCGTCCTGTGTCAGGCATTCGTTGTGCTATAGCATGAGGCTGTTAAGTTCAACAACACAGGCTCTGCCTTAAGAAACGTGCAGTCTCATGGGCAGGGCAAGCCATAATCCCCAACAGCGGTCTAAGAGGGACGCAAAGTGCCCACAGAGGAACAGAGTGCTCCTTGCAAGTGACAAGAACCCAACAGGGCTTCACGGAGGCCGTGGTGTTAGAACGTGGCCCCTTAGACGGCCGGCGCCGCGGCTCACTAGGCTAATCCTTCGCCTAGCGGCGCTGGCACACCGGGTTCTAGTCCCAGTTGAGGCGCCGGATTCTGTCCCAGTTGCCCCTCTTCCAGGCCAGCCCTCTGCTGTGGCCAGGGAGTGCAGTGGAGGATGGCCCAGGTGCTTGGGCCCTGCACCCCATGGGAGACCAGGAAAAGCACCTGGCTCCTGGCTCCTGCCATCGGATCAGCGCGGTGCGCCGGCCACAGCGCGCCGGCCGCAGCGGCCATTGGAGGGTGAACCAACGGCAAAGGAAGACCTTTCTCTCTGTCTCTCTCTCTCACTGTCCACTCTGCCTGTCAAAAAAATAAAATAAAATAAAAAGAACGTGGCCCCTTAGAACAGCTGCACCGAGAGGAAAGGGCAGGAGGAACAGGACCCAGGCAGGAAAAGCCTGGGGCACGGAGCAAGCTGAGCAGCTGCCCTGCTGGGCAGGGGGGAAGCTCCCAAGGGGGAGATGACGCTAGGCCTCGGAGGGCTGCTTCCTGTGGCAAGGTGGGCGGGATCACGGGAGGAAAAGACCCCCCAGTTAGCACAAGAGACTGGGAACAAGGATGGCCTCAGCCAGAGGAGACGCGGGAAGACTCCAGCAACCTCGGTGAGGCAGAAAGACACATGGGCCGGTCACTGACGAGGCAATTCTCAGGCTATCGGAGGAAGTCATTGGCAAAGCCAGGGAATGTGGGAGGGGAGAGGCAGGTCTGTGAGGGCATTTCAGGCCACCGAGCCTGCTGATGAGCTAGAGAGATCTCAGGAGAGCCGAGGGAACTGTGGCCACGTGACAAGGTTCCCCTCAGCCAACGAGTGGGACGCAATGGCAGGTGGCAAGGACAGCCTTACCCTCTCACAGACTGCCACGTGAAACCAGCTGGAAGAATGTTCGTCCCTGTGTTGCTTACACTGACAAAATTTCATCTAAGAATCTGGGGTTCCTGGACGCACTAGTTTGTTCCTACAATGGACAGTCTTTAAAGCAATGAAGCACAAGTCTATTGACAACCACAGGAAAATGCTTCCCCAGCTCAGGGCAGGGGAGCAGCTTTCAAAATGGGGTGCTCCGCGTGGCTCCACAGACACGGGAAAGGCTGCAGTGGGGCACGCGAGGGTGGACTATTTCTCAATCCTGGGAATGAGGTGATCCTCGTTTTCTTCTTGCTGATGTATCTGTCGGGCTGGCACTGTGGTGTGGTAGGTTAAGCCTCTACCTGCACCGCTAACATCCCAGATGGGCACCGGTTTGAGTCTTGGCTGCTCTGCTTCCCAACCAGCTCCCTGTTAATGTGCCTGGGAAAGCAGAGGAAGATGGCCTAAGTCCTTGGGCCCCTGTACCTGCGTGGGAGACCCGGAAGAAGCTCTTGGCTCCTGGCTGTTGCAGTCATTTGGGGAGTGAACCAGCAGATGGAAGACCTCTCTCTCTATCTCTCCCTCTCTTAACTCGGCCTCTCAAATAAATAAAGAATAAATATATTTTTTTAAAAGTATCTGCACAAGCATGTATTACCTGTGTCATTTTGAAGGAATGCTTTGCGTATGATGTTTTGTTTTTTTCTTTTACTTTTGTCTCAGAAAAGAAGGAAAAGAGTAAGCTGATGCCTTGAAGCCAAAGAGAATTCCTGTGAACCCCCTCATTGTCTTCATTAAGAACCTTCTGGGTCTGGACAGCTGGATTTGTGTAAAATTCCTTGAAGCCCCATCCCCAGCTTTTTTTTTTTTTTATTGTGTATATTTTTATTTCTTCAAATTATTTATCAGGAGTGACTGAAATAAAAAAATGTAATTGAGTCCCATCATCATCATCATCATGGAAATGGCTTTAAGAGGAAACTGGTCAGAAGAATATTATTGCTTCCCATTTTCAACCAGCACATAGTTGCTTTTGATAAGACAGACAAGAGCCTGTCAAGAATGCTCAAGATTATAATACAACATGCCTGTTTACAGGGGAACAAACCTAGGGAATAACTTATGTGAACTTCTTGATTTCATCATACAAGACAAGCACAAAAGCACCACCCATGCCTCTGAGGACGTTGGACCATGCACCCTTGAAAAACGCTTTGCCTCCTTCATCACGAGCAATCTTCCTCCAGCAGTCAAGTGTGCCTGTGTACATGATATCAGTTCCTTTACGCCCCGACTGCATCATCATGCGCCGACGAACAGTGTCAAATGGATAGGAAGTCAACCCAGCAACAGCAGTGACAGACTGCGCGATCATCCAGCTGATGAAGATGTGCGTGTTCTTGGGATCTGGAAGCATTCCTTTTGCGGTGTCATAGATACCAAAGTAGGCAGCCCGGTAGATGATAATGCCCTGTACAGACACATTAAAGCCTTGGTACAGGCCCCTAATCCCATCAGATTTGTAGATCTTAACCAGGCAGTCACCGAGGCCTCTGAATTCCCTTTCAGCTCCAGCTTTGCCCACGTCAGCTGCTAGACGGGTACGGGCAAAATCAAGAGGGTACACAAAACACAAGGATGTGGCTCCAGCAGCACCACCTGATGCCAGATTTCCTGCAAAGTAGCGCCAAAACTGGGTCCTCTTGTCCACGCCACCAAGATCTGCTTGTATTTATCTTTGAAGGCAAAGTTGAGAGCCTGGGTGGGGAAGTATCTGATGACATTGGCCAGGTTACCACGCCAGAAGGACAGGACTCCCTGCTCCTTGGGGATACGAACCACGCAGTCTATAATGCCCTTGTATTGCTTATCGGCAGTGATTTGCTTGCTGGCATGCTGCACCTGCAGCAGCAGCTTGACCCTCTCGATGGGCGCTACCGCGGTCTTGGAGATGGCCGCAGCCACTCCACCTGCCAGAAAGTCCTTGGCGAAGGACACAGCGGCATCTGTCATGTTGGAAGGAAAGAGGAGCCAGGCGACTGCGGGACAGGACTGGGCTGGGAACTGGCTTTGACTCCGGGACTCTGGGCCCCCATCCCCAGCTTTTTAAAAGTCCGGTTCATCCTCTCCTTCTTAGACAGGAAACAAGCAGAGCTGAACAATTCCGTTCTTCTGCCGCCCCTGTACACAGCTACCCTCTGCCCCGAGCCTGGGCCTGTCTGCCGTCTGCTTACTCATAGTTTTCAAAAGCCTTTACATGGATGGATTGATCGATCTGTTTATTTTGCATCAGAAAAATAGATACACACAGAGAGAACGTACTCTCATCCGCTGGTTCACGCCCCCAAATGCCTGCAATGGCCAGAACTAGGTTGGGGCCAAAGATTCAGTCCAAGTCTCCCACAAGGGGACAGGGACCCAAACACTTGTGCCACCATCACAGCTTCCCAGGGTCTGGATGAGGAGGAGGCCGGAGTTAGGAGTCAGAGCTGGGAGAAATCAAACCCAGGCACCCTAATATACATTTTAACCGGCTCCTAACTACACTAAATGTTCACACTGATACATTTGCAAATATTCAAAACAATTGGAATATTAACTGTTAAATCACAATAAGGAACTATTTTTAATTTTATTAAGTGATAACTAGGTTGTGGTTATATAGGTTGAATGTCCCTAATCTGAAATGCTTCAAAATTCAAAACTTGTTGAACACTGACATGATGCCACAGTGGAAAATTCCACATTATGAAACTTTGCACAAAATTATTTAAAATGTTGCATAAAATTACCTTCAGGCTATGTGTATTATAGGGTGTATATGAAATATAAATGAATTTTGTGTTAGACTTGGATTCCATACCCAAGATACTTTGTTATATATATATGCAAATCCCCAAATTTCAAAAAAACAAAAAATCTGAACTCCAAAGCACTTCGGTGCCAAGATATCCAATAAGGAATTCTCAAGCTGAATATATTTTTGAAGTTCTTATCTGATACAGATATAAGACAAATAAAAATGGGATTTATTTTTATTCTCACTCTCTAATTAAAGAAATACAGCATAAAATTATCACCAACAGGGGCCGGTGCCGTGGCGTATTGGGTAAAGCCACAGCCTGCAGTGCCAGCATCCCATATGGGCACCAGTTGGAGTCCCGGCTGCTCCCCTTCTGATCCAGCTCTCTGCTATGGCCTGGGAAGCAACGGAAGATGGCCCAAGTCCTTGGTTCCTGCACCCACGTGGGAGACCCAGAAGAAGCCCCTGGCTCCTGGCTTTGGATGGACTCAGCTCCAGCAGCTGCAGCCAATTGGGGAGTGAACCACTGGATGGAAGACACTTCTCTCTCTCTGCCTCTCCTTTTCTCTCTGTGTAATTCTTTCAAATAAATAAATCTTTAAAAAAATTATCTCCAACAAAGAAAGTTTACTTTCTGCTACAGTGACTTCAAGTATTTGAAGGAATGTTGCTGGGATGTCCCAGAGCAGATGACAAAGGAACCAACAGCACACAGGCTGCTTCCTGGTGGAGGGGAAGCAGCAGGAAGAGCCCCAGTCCCAGGAGGGAATCCCAGACTGCCTGTCCAAGCAAACTTCGTGCTTCCCACACAGACCCCACCCGCATCTCAGGGCCAAGCTCTCTCTCTGCAAGGTGAGGGCCACCGGCACAGCCCGCCCCAGACAGCACAACTCGGAACCGCTCGCTGCTGTCATCACACTCACCAACTTCCCTGGCCCTCGCCAACCTAAATCTGCAGAACTAGCAATTTGCAGAGAAGCGAAAAATCAAAATGAGAGTAGCTTAAAAAGCAAAGACAAGAAACTCAGGAGTGAAAACGTGTTACCCACACAAAACCAGATCAGAAATCAAAGTAACTGCAAGAGTGAGGAAGATCCTCTGCCCTGGGGGTCTTCTTTGATCTGCAAAGGTGAGGGGGCAGTGGGGGTTTCTGTCTCAGACTTAAAGAGGCTCCTTGCCTGATCTCTCCTTATGGTGAAAATAGGAAATCTGCCAGACAGACCTCCCAAGTCCCACTCCACAGCCCCATTCATGACAAGAAAACATCACATCCCCGAGTCTCCCCACCCCTCCACCATCTCCCAACAAACAAATTTGAGTCTTTGGTGGGTAAACAACAGTTCCATCTGTTATTTACTTGTCCCATCAGACTGGAGCTGACCTCCTCATCTGGCTAAAAGCTATAGTTGCACATTACACAACATTCTGAAAACACTGAATGATGCAAAGGAGAAAGCAAAAATCAATTACCACCTGGCACTAAATTTTTTCAATTTTTTCAATGCATCACCTTTTTTCCAAAACTAACATTGTATTTCATATACAGTCCAGCATGCTTTTTCATTTTATATTTATATGAAATACATCATATATCAAGATTCTTTAAATACAATTATAATGACTGCTTAAAATTTCATGATTTGGGGGCCAGTGCTGTACCATAGCAGGTTAAGCCATTGTTTGCAGTGTCAGCATCCCATTTGAGCACTGGTTCGAGTCTCAGATGCTCCACTTCCAATCAAGCGCTCTACTAGAGTGCCTGGGAAAGCAGTGGAAGACACAAGTGTCTGGGCCCCTGAACCCATGAGGGTGACCAGGAAGAAGCTCCTGGCTCCTGGCTCTGGCTTGGCCCAGCCCCAGCTGTTGTAGCCATTTGGGGTGTGAACCAGTGGATGGAAGATGTCTCCTTCTCTCTGTAATTCTGACCTTCAGAAAAATAAATCTTTTAAAAAATTTCATGATATGAACATAGCATCATTTATTTAACCAATGTTTAATGCTGGGTATTTTAATTATCCCCAATTTCTGCTGTAATAACATTGAGTGAACACTTTCATGTAAACGTGTGTGAATATAAGCACATGATTGTTTCTATGAGTAAACAGACATGAGTGCAATCATTGGAACAAAAGCGCTGACAAGCGGCCCATATAAACAGCACCATGCGTGACTACCATCTCATCACACTCAAAAGGTCGGCTATCACTGGGTATAATCTTTGCCAGGTCAACTTGTTTCCTTTTGACTTTCATTTACAACTGGCAAAAATTAACATTCTCTCATTGGTTTTTAGATCCTATTTTTTCTTCTGTACATCATCAGATTTACCTACTTTCCTAGCAAGGTGGTCATCACTTTTTATTGACTTCTCTCATCTCTGTACAGGTTAAGAATATCAATCTTTTCTTAGTTAAAGGTGTTGCAAAATTTTCTAAAGATGTTCTGTGCCCACGTGTTCTGGGAATTCCCCCGATTCCTGGTACTCCCCCATCACGGAGCAACCCCGAAGCTGAATGGAAGGAAACAGCCAAGAGGCCTGAAAGGTCACCTAACCCGACCCACTCATTTCCCCTAGCCCAGGGTGGCTGCTGGGCCGGCTTGAGGCCCAGCAATGGAACCAGCTGAGTCAGCACACTTTCCACACACACACCACACACACACACACACACACACACACACACTCAAATACACAGTACGTCTGCCTTTTGCACCCCACACTCCATCGCCTTACTATTTTGAGCACAAAGTCCATAGGGGGAGCAAAATAGATCCAGCCAAGCATAGCTGGGTGTCAGGGATGCATTTTGAGAAATGCATAAACAAAACCCCTAGGGTGATGGTCACTGAATAGACATCCTAGAGTATACTTCACAAACTAAGATGGCTATGGTGTCACTGAGCCATGTCACCTTGTCGGACTGCCATCGTACATGCTGTCCACTGACGGAAACCCCGCTGTGCACTCCACAATCGTATTTCAAATTATTCACACAGTCACCACCAGGCTTGCCTTCTTCCAAAACAAGATTTTATTGTGTTCTCGTGGCTTTTTATTAAAAAAAAAAAAAAGTAGCTCTCATTTTAATAGAAAATACTCTCCAAAGAGCTGTTCCTTTCTCAGTGCTCCTTCAAGACGGCTAATGTCTCTTTAGGGCATCACTGAGCTTCCCAGTGTTCTCCAGAAAGATAAACCTTTAATTCATGAATTGCTTAAACTACGAAACAAGTCCAGGTATTCTGTTCTGGATAGTTAGCCCAGAGCACTAAACGGAGACAGGTGATTTAGTTTTAGTTTCAGCAAATAAAACTGTCAATATTCAGTCACTTACAGAAGGTTCAGATTGTGGGACTGGTGATCTCCGTTCGATTCTGCCTCGCTCATGCATTAGCAAGATTGCCTTGGAAAGTCACACAAGCAGAACTGTAAAAAAAAAAAAAAATGCATACAGGGATGCAGAGTTTGCAGGGTTTTTTAAGGCACTGGAAAAAAACTGATCTCCCTTGCCTAGCAGAATGCCTGACACTTAGTGGATAAAGACAATAAACACGTCTGTCAGATACTGTTTCAGGTGCATTATGAAAATTGCCGCACTTAACCATTCCAGCAACGCCACGTGATCAGTACCATTCCGCCTCACTTTACAGCTGGGACACAGAGGCCAGAGAAAGCCAGTCCCTCGTGCAAGATGACAAGTTTGTGAGGAGCGGACCTGGGTTTGAACCTGGCAGTGTAGCCTCTGAGCCCATTCATACATCTCCGTGTGCAGCCCTGACAAAACTACACAATAAAGGCAAAAGGCGAGGAGGGAGAACTGGAAAGACTTTTTTCGCTGGTGGGTGATTGCATTTTGACCTCAGCCTGATTTCTAACAGCATTTGGAAGATTTCTTTCTTAAACAGACCCCTCTCTCTCTCTCTCTCTCTCACACACACACACACACCCCAGCAGATGTGCCAGAAACTTCCATCTTTGTAGCGAGCCATTCAGCGGACTCCAAGGGCATTCTTAAGTGCATCTGAAGCCCGGGGCTGGACACTTTTCAACCCCCTTCCTTTATATGACAAAGTTACTTCCGGCAATAAGGTGCAGGAGTCAGGAACAACCATTATTTTCTAAATTCATTATTTAACTTGAAAACAAGCAAGTTAGAATTTACAAGAAAAAATAAATGTGAACTTAAGATTATTAAAATCAGTTTAATAGCTCCTGTGTGAACAAAAATTTACACCTACCAATCAAAAAGGATTATGCCTCACAGTTTGTGCTCTGCTTCCTTGTTTTCTTTTTTTGTTTGTTTGTTTTAAGATTTATTTATTTATCTTGATAAGTTAGTTACAGAGAGAGAGAGGGAGAGAGACAGACAAAGGTCTTCCATCTGCTGGTTCATTCCCCATATGGCCGCAACGGCCAGGGCTGAGCCAATCCAAAGTCAGGGGCCATGAGCTTCTTCTGGGTCTCCCACATGGTTGCAGGGATGCAAGGACTTGGGCCATCTTCTGCTGCTTTCCCAGGCGCATTAGCAGGGAGCTGGATGGGAAGATGGGAAGTGAAGCAGTCAGGACTCGAACCAGCACCCATCTGGGATGCTGGCACTGTAGGCAGTGGCTTTACCCACTACACCACAGCACTGGCCCCTTCCTTGTTTTAAATTTAAATTAAAAACTCTTAAGAGCTCAACAGAATAATAGGATTGAAGCAACTCTAATTCTGTTTCACTATGCTATCGTTAATTTCTAATCTACTGTTCAGACTTGGGAATATGCAGTAGCAGAGAGGGAAGAGACAAAACCTGCCACTAAAGCTCCAGGGGAATCTGTCTACAGCAGTAAAAACTTACCCTGGCTTGATCACGCCAGCACATGGGGACGATAAAAAGGGAACTGTGCTGGTCTCTCGCTGTTTTTCAGTTCTGAGTGATTCACTCCCTTACTGCCTTGTACCACCCATCCTTTCTTTCCCTGCCAGCATCTATCAAAAGCTTCAGACGCATGTGCCTCTTATTTCGGCAGTTCTCATTCTCTGAACATATTGTCCTCATGGACTACCGGAGTCACCAAGATGAGCACGCACACCCGCTGCTGCATTATTCACAACAGAAGAAGGGAAAGGACTGAGATAGCGGGAAGACCCAGGAAGAGGTGGTGGTTGAATTAGTGATGCCACATCCACGCAGTGGAATCCAGTACGGCCTCAGAAAAACAAACTCAGGCCAGCCTATTTGTATTGCCCAAGAAGGTTCGAGAGATTAGCAGCTGACAAAAGCAAGTGATGGGCCATCAGGGAAAGGATCCTGTTCATGCAGAAAAGTCAACGGGCAAACCTGCTCTACTGAGCCCTGCTGTCCCTTCCTGACACCGGTCCAGGCAGAGAGAGGCAACTGTGCCGTGACAGGCAAATCCAGGCTTGCTGGGAACTCCCAGTTGCCCTATACTTGGCCTTCTATAGGAAAAACTATGCTAGACACACGGCAGCCACTTCCTAGTTTGTGGGAGAAAAGGAACAAAGAGGAGTAACCTAAAAACGTAAGTTTAAGCGGATTTCTTTTAGACTTTAAAAATCCCCTTCAGGAACACAGATGTGTATACTTGAAAAAGAAAAAGACTGATTTATGTGAAAGGTGGTAGCAGGGGAGAGAGGAGAGAGAGAGAGAAAGGTCTTCCTTCTACTGATGTATTCCCCAAATGATACAGCAACCTGTGCCATTGCAGATGAAGCCAGGAGCCAGGAACTCCATCCAGATCTCCCCCGTGGGAGGCAGGGACCCTGGTACTTGGGCCATCATCCATTGCTTCCCAGATACCTTAGCAGGAAGCTCAAAGGGAAGCAGAGTGGCTGGGACTCACACCAGAACTCCAACACAGGAAGCAGGCATCGCAAGCAGCAGTCTAAGCTGCGGCACTACAGTGCCCTCCCATGTGTACTTTTAATGTACATTATGTGGCAGAGATTATGCACAGCCATGGGATTAAATATTTCCCTGGGTGCTCAGCTTCTAATCAAGAACTTAATAAGAAAGATGAAGAAACTCAGAAACAAATTGACAATGTCCCTGAAACTGCCGGTATACTCCAGTGCAGAATTCTTCAATGGTTTAAGCCACTGCACAGACAGGTATAATGTTACATTAACATTAAATTCCAAAAGTTTATAGAAGTCTGAAAAAATTATGACACAATATCATCCTTTAACTGGCTTTCAACTAGGCCTACTTTTAAAGAGCTTAATAGGGACAGAAGCTAATAAAGAAAATGTTAGTGTTTAGACTATGCCTAGAGGTTTAAAGATTTTTCTTTTTTCACTTAGTAATGTCTCTGACCTTGACCTTTTGGTTTTCTTCTATAGAAGTAATGATCTTATG
This sequence comes from Oryctolagus cuniculus, assembly GCF_964237555.1. Classification (NCBI taxonomy): domain Eukaryota; kingdom Metazoa; phylum Chordata; class Mammalia; order Lagomorpha; family Leporidae; genus Oryctolagus; species Oryctolagus cuniculus. Next base: position 34,041,646 of record NC_091433.1, on the reverse strand, counting down.
GAGAGTTGTCATGCGATGGCCATGCAAAAGCAATGGCTGTGCTAGGCTACAACGGAATCAGGTGCCTTCCAGCACGGAGCTTGGGGAACAGAACCCTGAGAGAAGACAAGCAACATTCTGCACATACCTCTCCTCTCTTCTCAGCCTCGCCCCACCAAAAATCACAATTTAAATGCACCAGTGAGATCATAAAGGCAAAAGCAAAATGCCAAGAAAACACAGAGGACAGAGTGCTAAAGTCTTCCAGGGCACTGGGGGCGAGGGCCAGCGAGGAGTGGCCTTGTACTCTGCCTCAGAAGAGAGAAGGAAAATGGGCTCAGTGGCCCACATCCTGGAGAGGGAGTGGCTGTGGCCCAGGATCCCACATGGAGAGGCTGGTGATTTGGAGTGGTGAAAGCTGGCTTTTCCAGCAGATGGGCAGGTGGGCAGTGACGTTGGAAGGAGACACTGGAGCAGATGTTTTTTGTTCTTTTTGTTTGTTTGTTTGTTCTGGACAGGCAGAGTTAGACGTGAGAGAGACAGAGAGAAGGGTCTTCCTTCCATTGGTTCACCCCCTAAATGGCCGCTACAGCCCGCGCGCTGCGCCGATCCGAAGCCAGGAGCTAGGTGCTTCCTCCTGGTCTCCCAAGCAGGTGCAGGGCCCAAGCACTTGGGCCATCCTCCACTGCCTTCCAAGGCCACAGCAGAGAGCTGGACAGGAAGAGGAGCAACCGGGACTAGAACCAGCACCCCAACTGGGACTAGAACCCGGGGTACCAGTGCCACAGGCGGAGGGTTAGCCAAGTGAGCCACGGCGCCGGCCTACACTGGAGCAGATGTACAAGGGACCTTTGAAGCCACATAAAGTATTAAACAGCCCACACCCAGCCTCCTGTCCCCTTACCTTTCTCCCTTTCTTTGTCCCCTGCCTGCCCCCCACTTCACCTGGCCACCTCTCTTTCTGCAGAAGGCGACATCCCCCAAGCTCGCCTGCCCTTTCCTGCTCCAGCAACCTGCATCAAGCCCGTCTCCTATTCTAAAATACAGCCCTTCTATCCCTCACTCTTCCCGGTAAACGTCCACCTGTCCCAGAGCCCAGCTCACATGCCACCTCCTTCACGAGACCTTCCCAAATAGGCATGATTTTTCTTCTTTACGTTGACATTTTTTTAATAGGTAACACACCTACAATAAAACTCAGAAAGTACAAAAGTTGAAAAGTACATTTCCCTCCTAGGCCTACCTCCCAGCCACTTCCCAAGAGGGGACCATTGCACAAAGTTGCTTCTGCATTGTCCCAGCACTATTATGTTATTAGATGTATCTATACACACACGTGTGTGTGGTTATCATACATTTGCACATACACATCCTTGTTTATATACCAACAGCACAGTACTCCCTGATGCCTTTCTCATGTACAGCATGCCACAAAGCTCTTTATCAGTAGACTTTGAGTTGCCCGGTTCTTTCTAAATTCTTTTAGTAGAGGATAAAGCCATTTTTCCTTGGTTACAGATAAATCAAAATATGGCCGGCGCTGTGGTACAGTGGGTTAAAGCCCTGGCCTGAAGCACTGGCATCCCATATGGGCACCAGTTCTAGTCCCGGCTGCTCCTCTTCTGACCCAGCTCTCTGCTATGGCCTGGGAAAGCAGTAGAAGATGGCCAAGTCCTTGGGCCCCTGCACCCATGTGGGAGACTCGGAAGAAGCTCCTGGCTCCTGGCTTCAGAGCCGTTGCAGCCGTCTGGGGAGTGAACGAGCTGATGGAAGACCTCTCTGTCTCTACCTCTCTCTGTAACTGTCTTTCAAATAAATAAAATAAATCTTTAAAAATAAATAAATCTTAAAATATACACAGGAACCTAGCGTTACATGCGGCGGTTGAGACCTTTTCTCACTGTATTATATGTAGAGGCAGCGCGCAGTGGCGGAGCCCAGGACTGAGGGCCAGGCCTGAACACTAAGTGGCTACACCACTAAGCTTGGGACCTCGCTCAAGCCAAAGCCATGTGGCCTCTCTGGACCACAGCGTTTCTCATCTATAAAATCTGACCTTGAATGGGAAGGGCCTCTGAGCCCCTCCCCGGCTGATACTCGTGTTCCTGAAAGCACAATGCTATGTGCTGCCTTGAGCGCAGACAGCAGCAGAGAGAGGATGACAGAGCAGTCAGCTCGGAGATCCCAGTGCAGGGATCTGTACCGTCTGTGCAATGTGGTGCAATCCTGGCGCCAGCTCCTCCTCCAGCTCTGCCTTCCGCATCCTCCTCACCACTCCCAACCCTGCCCCCAGGGATGCCTGCTAAAAAGCCCACCCTCTAGACTGCCCAGAGCTCACTGCTCCTATCCAGAGCTGGGTGTTCTTAGGCCCTCAAACACCTATTACCTTGGTGGGGGAGCCACAACAATACAAAAGTTGCACTTTGTAAATTCACATTTATTAAATAAAAAAAAAAAAAACCACCTATTACCGACATTTGCAACCCAGCAGGTATAATCCTCAATCCGTTTCCAGCAGCAGGGACATTCAGAAAGCACATTCCTGTGGAAATGATTACCGTGGACAAAAGTATATGACAGCATCATGGCAAGAAAAACAGCACGTTCAAAACAGTATGTACAATGTGGTCCTGAGTTCCTAATAAAAATAGGCAGAGGAAGAAAGCAAGGACTGACACCGAGATGTTGGCAACGCTCACACTGGTACAACAACAGATCTGTGCATGTGCCCACGCTTATCTACATTTTCCAAATGTCCTTCACAAACATATGCTACTTTTTTTTTTTTTTTTTTGATAGGCAGAGTGGACAGTGAGAGAGAGAGAGAGAGAGAAAGGTCTTCCTTTGTCTGTTGGTTCACTCCCCAGTGGCCGCTGCGGCCGGCACACCACGCCGATCCGAAGCCAGGAGCCAGGTGCTTCCTCTTGGTCCCCCTTGGTCCATCCTCCACTGCACTCCCGGGCCACAGCAGAGAGCTGGACAGGAAGAGGAGAAACTGGGACAGAATCCGCTGCCCCAACCGGGACTAGAACCTGGTGTGCCGGCTCCGCAGGCAGAGGATTAGCCTATTGAGCCACAGCGCCGGCCAAACATATACTACTTCTCTAACAAACAGTGGTCAAAATGAAATCTTTGGACCCTTTGTAAAGGAAAGTATAAATTCCTTCCTGGAAAGAAATCCCACTTCCTGGTATCACTGGATAATCACTTTCCAGACAGTGTGGCCAAGGAGATCTGGATCTGGATCAGAATCTCAAAAAATTTCAAAGAAAAAATAAGCTAAAGGTCTGTTTGAAATATGAACGCCACCTTATGAAAAGCATCCAGGAGCTGATGGCAGAGCGAGGGGCTGCCGGCCCAGGAGAAAGGGACGACTCAGTGAGGCAGCACCATTTTGTAAGCTGCAGGAAATGAAAATGGAGCTGCAACTCTGATGGCCTCGCGGGCCAGGATGCCAGAAGTCCATGTGCAGACTCCACCTGGGGGGGACAAGCAAATGACCCCCGACACAGACATTTTAACTAGAGGCCCAGAGGCACACCATGGGGATAAGTGCGCATCAGAAGTAGACCTGGGGCCTGTACTAAGGTGTTGCAGGAAAAGCTGCCACCTGCAGTGTCTGTATCCCACATGGGCACCAGTTCCAGTTCTGGCTGCTCCACTTCTGATTCAGCTCCCTGCTAATGCGCCTGGGAAAGCAGCAGAACATGGTCCAAGTCCTTGGACCCCTGCACCCATGTGGGTGACCCAGAAGAAGCTCCTGGCTTTGGATCGAGACAGCGCCCGATATCGCAGCCATATGGGGAATGAACCAGCAGATGGAAGCTCTCTCTCTCTCTCTCTCTCTCTGCCTTTCAAATAAAATAAATCTTTTTTAAAAAGTAAACCTTCCCCCTTGTCTGTCTCAAGCAAATAGAGGTGGCACTCCCTAGACTGTGTCTGGAGCAAAGAGAGAGGGAGAGGAGGAGGAGGAATGGGGGAACAGAAGACAAGCAGTCCAGGAGAGATTGTAACCCAGCCTAGGGGCATCTGGCCCAAGTTTTCAAATCCTTTCCAAACAAACGGTTTCATCCCAGCCCTGGGAACCCCATAAAAATAATTTTTCAAGAGCAGTGAAGAGCACAAAGGTGACACTGTTGTCATGTACAGTTATGCGTTCCCCATGGCCAGGGTGACTAAAGCAGAAGGGAACGGATGGCCTCCGTGGTGCGATTGAGCAGTCTCCCGCTTCTGCCGCTTTGGGCGTTGAAGGGGAAGAGCCTGAGTAGCCATGTTGCAGTCTGAAAGAAAGTGGGCAGCCTTGTTACACAGCTTTTGTCAACTTAGCTTTTGTCTGCCAAGGCTCTTGGCCTCACCTCATAGCCTCAGAACCCCGATTCTGTCTACTTGCATAGTGCCACAGCAGGTTAAGCTGCCACCTGCAATAGCAGCATCCCATATTGGAACACTGGTTCAAGTCCCAGCTGCTCCACTTCTGATCCAGCTCCCTGCTAATGCACCTGGGAAAGCAGCAGAGGATGCCTGGCTCAGTCCTGACTGTTGTGCCCATTTGGTGAGTGAACTAATTGAAGGTGTCTGTCTGTGTGTGTCTCTCTCACTCTCACTCTGTCATTCTGTCTTTCAAATAAATAAGTCTTTAAGGGAGGTAGGGAGGAAGAGAGGAAAGGAAAAACAAAGGAAGAAATCTGATTGTCAACAGAGCTATCTGATATCTGGGGGGAAGCTCACTTTACCCCAGCTCACAGATCTGTTTGCAAACCAGGATGCCACTTCACTTGTTGACCCGGACTAGAATGCCACCCACAGGTCTGTTCGTCTTTCCTCCTTGAGTGAGCTGCTAGGCAGCCAGACTACAAGGAGCAAGTCCGCTGTCAGCAGGGCTGCAGACGGAGGTGGGAGCTGAATGACAGAAGCACAGGCTTGAGTCCAGGGCTCACCCCCTCTCTTTGGTCTTGTTCGTAGGATCAAACCACAGCGAGCTTTGAGAATCAAGAATCTGAGATTCTTGTCTACTTCGAGGCATGGACGGGCAGTGCCAAAGCTCAGACTTGCTCTTTTCCTATGTTTCCATGCATGATCAACCTCCTTTTTTCCTGATGAGTGCTTCTTAGTAAAAATCTGCCTTCCCGGGTGATGACTTGCCAGCCATCTTCAAGTCCCAGGCTTCCTGGGCCTTGCCTTGTGGGCCCCAAGCCTGCCTGAAGTGACTGTCAAGAGACCGTAGCAGAATTCTAAAGGAGCCCCCCAGGACATGGGCACTAGCCAATGTCCTGAAACCCATAATCCCGAGGTGAACTGAAATGCACCTGATGATGATCACATAACCTCAGCTCCCCTCCCTAGAGGTCAGACCACGTCTGTGAGCGTCCGCTGCGCCCGCATCTTGTAACGCACACGTACGCACTGCAGATACCCGACAAGCTTGCTCCTGCTTCACCACCCCAAAAACCACTGGCCACAAAGCCTGCTCACCCATGAGTAGGCTCAAAAACACACTACTCTGTGTTTTGTACGGTTAGGCTTTTCCTTCTATTTTTATTATTAGTAATTTTTAATCTGAAAGGCAGAGGGACAGAGAGCTCCCGCCTGCTGGTTCACGCCTCCAAATGCCCACAATAGCCTTGGCTGGGCCAGGCTGAAACCCGGAGCTGGGAACTCAACCCAGCTCTCCCACATAGCTGTCAGGGACCCTCCTACTGCCTCTCAGGGTAACACAAAGCAGGAAGCTACAGCCAAGACTTGAACACTCCAATAACGGATGCAGGTGTCCCAAGCGGCATCCAAACCACTAGGCCAAATGCCTGGTCCCTTTTAAGTTTTTAAAACAAAGATCCCAGGGGCTGGCGCTGTGGTGCGGTAGATGGAAGTCCTTTCTCTCTGTCTCTCCCTCTCATTGTAACTCTACCTCAAAAATAAATAAAATAAAATAAAATAAAACAGAGACCCTAGAGGAAGGGCCATCACAACAGACAGGTACAAGAACAGCAGTAGCTGAGAGCAATCCCTCTCCCTAGGTACCACCTAGAATTTTTGCCTCCACCCCCTCTTCGATCAGACTGCCTCTGAGTGTTGTCATTTTTCTCACTCAGATCTCAAAAAGGGTGTGTTTGGTGTTAATAAATCTGACCCAGTAAGATTAAGTAGGGAAACCTCCCAGCAGACTCTTCTGTGTTACATTTTCCATGAAGCCTTACTGACATGGCCCAAGGTGTGTGTGTATGTGTGTGTGTGTTTGTATGGGTGTGTGTGTATGGCTGTATGAGTATGGCTGGGTATAGGTAGGGGTGTGTGCATATGTGTGTATATGTGAGTATATGTGTGTAAGTGTGGGTGGGTGTGTGTGTGGAGAGGTTTGGGGGTGATTGTAGAGGGTGTGGGTAGGTGTGGGGGGGTGTGGACAGGTGTGGGGGGGTAGCAGTATGTGTGTGTATGCATGTGTGTATGTGTGAGTATATGTGTGTAAGTGTGGGTGGGTGTTTGTGTGGAGGGGTTTGGGGGTGTATGTGTGGGTATGGGCAGGTATATGTGGGGGTGTGGACAGGTGTGGGGGGGTAGCAGTATGTATGTGTGCACGTGAGTATGTGTGTGGTGTGTGTGAAATCAGGAACCAGAAGGGTGAGACCCACACCCACCACTTTTCTAAACCAAATCGAGGGAAGCCCCACTGTCATCGAGCCAACAACCACTGGGCACACGGTGTCCCCTCCTCTGTGCACCATTGTGCACGTGACAGAGGGGCTTCCTTTCTCCGTCACATGGAAGTCCGTTATCTCTTCCTCTGCCTCTGGTGGTACTGTCTGGGCTAAATGCCAGTGCCCCCACAGGCATGAGTCATCACTGCCAAGCAGCTTTTAACAGAGGGCCCTGTGACCCTCACTCTGAAGGAGGCCGAACGGACAAAGGACTGTGACTCAGAAACACCCAATGAGAACCCCAACAGCAGCCTTCTTGGTCTGGGACTACCAGGAGCTTCAGTGTAGGCGCCTCCTCCCGAGCGGGAGGGCAAAGCAGCAGCTCCCCAGTCTATCAGAGCAGCCACCGTCCCCACTGTTATGGAACTAGAAAGTCCAAGCATTGAACTAGCTGGTGCAACAGGCGCCTGGCAGGGGCCAGCCTTACCCGGAGGTCCAGCCGACAGGAAAGGGGAGAAGACCTCTCCTCCCTCCCTCCCTGGGACAGCCCTTCTCTTATGGCTTGGTGCTCTGCTGCAATGCGGATATCTTTGGAAAGTAGAGCCTTTTTTTTTTTTTTTTAACTATTTCCACATTTCTGTGACTTGCTTCTAGTCTTATTCTTTCCTCAAAGCCAAGAGGAGCATGTTTCTAAAACAACACACTTGGGGCCAGTGCTGTGGATTAGTAGGTTGGCTTCCACTTATGGTGCTGGCATCCCATATGGGCGCTGGTTCAAGTCCTGGCTGCTCCACTTCCGATCCAGCTCTCTGCTAATGCCTTGGAAAGCAGTAGAAGATGGCCCAAGTCCTTGGGCCCCACACCCTCATGGGAGACCAGGAAGAAGCTTCTGGCTCCTGGCTTCGGATCGGCCCAGCTCTGGCCATGGCAGCTACCAGAGGAGTGAACCAGCAGATGGAAGACCTGTCTCTGTCGCTTCCTCTGTCTATAACTCTGGCTCTCAAATAATTAAATAAATCTTTAAAAATAAATAAAACACACTTGTGTACACGTCAGAGGTGAGGCATCAGAAGACATACTTGATTAGACAATTATCCCAGTCTCTGACCCATTCCCATCCCCATCCTGGCATCCTCAAGAATTAGCAGTCTCCTGTTTCCTTTGTCAGTATGACCCACCAAATTCCTCTTTCAGAAACGTGTGGCACTCTGATGATACAGGGCAATGTCCTGGATGCTGCTCAGGGGACAAAGCAAGCTGAGAAATTCTAACCCACCCCAGAGTCTCCAGTGAATGGATGGGGCGCAGCTGGGTTCAAAGAACCACCCACACCCCAGGCACCCAGGAAGCATCTGGCCTTTCCTCGCTGTACTGCTCCCCATCCAGGGGCCCTAGGGCATGGTGGATTCCCCGGATTGGACCACCAAAATCATCCCGAGAGGGTGTTCCAAATGTTTCCCTGGGTCCTCATGGGAATGTTCTCATGCAGAAGTAGGTGAGGCCTGGGACGCTGGGTTTTGAAAGCAGTGAGAGGAGCAGAGTCGGGGAGGAGCTGTGTGCGACACAGCTTCAGGGCGGCTTCCCAGACCGCCTGCCACACGCCCAGTGGGATCGGGGCAGTAAGGAAGGCGCAGTATCACCCCCATTTTGCAAGTGGAGCAGCTTAGGCACAGAAACACACACACACACACACACACACACACAGGCCAAAAAACAAACCAAGAAATGTCTCTCCTTGCTCTCTCATTTTCATCTCTAACAAAGCAGTGAACTAGCAGAGCTACTTATCACGCAGTCACTTACAGCTCCCAAGTTTGCAAAACCTCTTTGGTTTTGTACATCATCTACAGGGTCATTGTTTGGGTGCTGAATGAAAGAAGCCAAGTGTCACAAGGTATTTTTGAGACAATCGGGGAAATACCGTTATTGGTTGGGTATTGCAAAATGCCCAAGGCTTCCTGCTAATGTTGCTACATGGCATGAAGGCACATGGTAATCAAGAAGAGATGGGTGAAGGGACATGTCTGGCTTCCCTTTAAAACTGTTCCAGCAAAGGTGAAAAAAGAGGAAAACAAATAGGAAAGGGCTGCAAAATGTCCATGGAAAAATTCTATGATGTAACAACCATGCATGGATTTCAAAAACTTCTGCACCAAAACACACTTAACCTTTTAACTCTATTTTTCCATGAACTTGAAAATTTTTAAGCTTATTTTCAATTTATTTGAAAGGCAGAGATAGAGATCAATCTTTCATCTGATGGTTCACTCCCCAAATGGTCAGAGGTGGGCCAGGTCAAAGCCAGCAGCATGGAACTCCATCTGGGTCTCACACACGGGAGGCGGGAACCAGGTCTCATGAGCCGTGATCTGCTGCCTCCCAGGATGTGCATTAGCAGGAAACTGCACTGGAAGGAGAAGCAGGACTCAGACTCGGGCACTCCAATATGGGATGTGGGCACTCCCAGTGGCATCTTAACCACATGACAAACGCCCATCCCTTCCATGAACCTTTTGAAGTGCCTCTGCATGGCAATATCTTGACAATTACTAAATCTGGGCAATGGGCATGAAGGGATTAGTTTTACTACTTGCTTTAAAAAAAATTACACGCCTTTAAAAGTAAAGATTGATTTATTTGAAAGACAGACTTACATATAGAGAGGGAGAGACAGAAAGAGATCTTGCAACTGTTGGCTCATCCCACAAATGGCTGCACTAGCTGGGGCTGGGCCAGGTTGAAGCTAGGAGCCAGGAACATCATCTAGATCTCCCACGTCAGTGGCAGGGACCCAAGCACTTGGGCCATCTCCTGCTGCTTTCTCCTGCACAATAGCAGGAAGCTGGATCAGAAGTGGAGCAGCTGGAACATGAGCCAGTGCCCATAGAGGATGCTGGCATTGCAGCCAGCAGCTTAACCAGCTATGCCAGTCCCTTTGAAATTTTTTTATAATAAAGCAATTTTTTTGACAGGCAGAGTTAGAGAAAGAGAAAGAGAGAGAGAGAGAGAGAGAAAGGTCTTCCTTTTCCGTTGGTTCATCCACCAAATGGCCGCTACGGCCGGTGCACTGCGCCAATCTGAAGCCAGGAGCCAGGTGCTTCCTCCTGGTCTCCCATGCAGGTGCAGGGACCCAAGCACTTGTGCCATCCTCCACTGCCTTCCCGGGCCACAGCAGAGAGCTGGCCTGGAAGAGGAACAACCGGGACAGAACTGGCGCCCCAACCGGGACTAGAACCCGGAGTGCCAGCACCGCAGGTGGAAGATTAGCCAAGTGAGCCACGGCGCCAGCCATAAAGCAAATTCTTAAACATCAACAGCCTGGCTTCCCCAGTGTGCCGTCTTCCCTTTGTGATATAAGCTCTCAACGTCTGCTGCAGGAGCAGCCCAGAGCACCACTCTGTGTATCAGAAATCCCCCAACCATCTCTTCTTTCCCAATTTGTTCTCCAACCAAGGTGCTTCATTTTTCTTTAACAGCCATGGAACATATTCACATGAAAAAATTACTTATTGGGGACTGGTGCTGTGGCATAGCTGGTAAAGCTGCCAACTACAGAGCCGGTGGCATCCCATATGGGCACAGGTTCAAGTCCTGGTTGCTCCACTTCCAATCCAGCTCTCGGCTATGGCCTGGGAAAGCAGCAGAAGATGACCCAAGTCCTTGGGCCCCTGCACCCATGTGGGAGACCCAGAGGAAGCTCCTGGCTTTGGATCGGCACAGCTCCGGCCATTGTGGCCATCTTGGGAGTGAACTAGCAGATGGAAGATGGATCTCCCTCCCTCCCTCCCTCTCCCTCTCTCTCTCTCTCTCTCTGCCTCTACCTCTCTGTAACTCTGCCTTTCAAATAAAATAAATAAATCTTTAAAAAAAATTATTGGTTGTTCATCTGAAATTAAAAAGGTAACTGTCATTCTATATATTTATTTGCTAAATCTGACAACCCTAGTAAAAATAAAAAGTGCTAATAAGGATTCAGGATAACTGGGTTAAATGTCCTCACTGCCACTGCCTTTGTAACCAGGAGCAAGTCCATCACCCTCTCTGGGACTTTGTGTCATACAACAAGAAGGCTTCTTCCCAGCTCAAAATGCTACGAAATGGAGAAATAACTCTCACTCCTCCACCTTGGATAGACATACCTTTCAAATGAGATCTCTGCTCTTTCAGGGAATATTGTGAGGCAACTCAGTAAAACAGATTTTTTTTCCTCCAGAACATCAGGCTGATAGACCAGTCCACAGCATCAGTTACAGAGAGTTTACAGGGTACTAGGTCGCAAAGCAAGCCTTTCCAATTTCATATATATATACACACACACACTCATCCAGTGGTTCCCTCCCCAACTGCCTGCAACAGTCAGAGCTGGGCTGGGACAACTCAGCTCGGGTCTCCCACATGGGCAGCAGGAACCCAATCACTTGAACCATTAGCACTGCCCACCGTGGGCCACGTCGGCAGAAAGAGGAGGCAGGAGGCAGAGGCAGGCATCAAACCCATGCACTTCCATGTGGGCTGGGGGTGCTTCACTAACCCAAAGGCCTGCTTGGAGGCACTTTCATACATAATCTCATTTTATCCCCATAGCAATCTCAACGGCAGATAGCATCACCTCCTTTTCACACAGCATGTGACTGGGGCCCGTGAAACAAACAACTTCCCTGGGTGCCCAGCTACCCATGACAGAGTTGAGATGATGAGACCCAGGGCTAACAGGTCAGGCCTCCAACCCTTCCTCTTTGAGGGACTCCCCATAGCAGCGAGTCTATCTGTGCTGAAACACAGATACAATGGGCTTTAGAACTGCAGAGACTGGGATTTCCAGTGACTTGATGGCTCTCATTTTATCTACTATTTATTGATTTTATGGCTCTTCTTCATTGCTTCCTATACACAGAGCCCTGCTCTGGGCATTGTGGGAGAGTCCCTGTTCTCCAGGAATTGAGTCTCCTGTGGGAACAAGAAACAGATGTTTCAGCTGGCAAGTAACAAGTGAAGGCATCAGACACCTGAGAGTGAAACGGACTGGAAACGGGATAAGATTTATGGAGGATGGAGGTGGGCACAAGCTGGGGGCACTGCCAGGAATTTACGGAGGAAGCAGGACTTAAAGTAGGCTAGGAAGAGAAGGATTTGAAGGGTTGGGGAGAGGAAGGAGAGTGCGGTGATGGGAATGCCTAACGTTCCACAGAGGAAGTGACGTCAGTCAAACAGTCTGGAGGGGAACGGGTTCGACAGATAGGAGGAGGGAGAACCACACGCACAAAGCCACACAGGACTGAAGGCCGACGTGGGGCAGGTGTTTCACACGGCTGTTAAGACGCTTCTTGGGAAGCCTGCATCCCAAACCAGAGCATCTGGGCTCAACTCCCAGCTCCTCTGCTTCTGACCCAGCTTCCTTCTAATGCATGGGGGGCGGGGGCAGCAAATATGTGGGTCCCTGCCACCCATGTGGGAGACCTAAACTGAGTCCCGGACTCCTGACTTTGGCCGGTCCTAGCTCCAGCTGTTGCAGACATTTGGGGAGTGAGTGAGCAGATGGAAGATCTCTGTCTTTGTCTCTCTGCCTTTCAAATAAAATGAAAATGAACAAAGCAAAATTTCAAAGCGAAAGTGTGTTTAGAGAGCAAACAGATCATTGTGCCTGGACCCCAGATGACAGGTGAGGAAGTGGGAGGAAACAAGAATTCGAAGGTGTGCCTCTATGTGGCTGGAAGCCGCTGAGGCCTTTGGGTAGGGAAATGTGTGCAGACTGCAGTGTGGCAGGTGATCAATTCTGAGTAAAACGTCTTTTGGCCCATTCACCCTACAAAACACATAAACCAAGGACCTAGTGTACCCACGCACAAAGACGAATGTCCAAGTAAGACGCACTTCCTGGGGCCTGTAGCACCAGCGTCCCATATGGGGGCCGGTTCAATTCCCAGTGGGCTGTTCACTTCCCGCCCAGCTCTCTGCTAATGCGTCTGGGAAGGCAGTGAATGATGCCACGAGGGCTTATGCCCCTGCTACCCAGGTGGGAGACCTGGACTGAGATGGGCATTTAGCAAATGAACCAGTGGAAAATCACTCTCAGAGGAGGGAAGGAAGGACAGCCGCTGGCCGGCTCTGGCGCAGGCATTCAACTGTGGAAATCAGGTTCCTGCCACACCTGTGGGAGACCCAGATAGAGTTCCCAGCTTTTGACTTCGGCTCTGGCCCAGCCCCTGCCGTGGTGGGTGTTTGGAGGGTGAATTGGCAGATGGGAGCTTTCTGTCTTTCTGTCTGTATCTCCATCACTTTGCCTCTCAAAAAAATAAATACAAAAAGAACACAAGATTATAATAAGAATAATTCTATTTCCTGCTTCCCTACTGTCTCTGCTGGGGTCGCCATGTAACCCAATTCTGGCCAGCAACATGGAAGCTGGTATCTCTTTGGGTGATGCCTGGGAAAGTTGTTGCTTTCCTGGAAAGAGAAACAGTCACTGCCAGCCCATCCTCCCTTCGCCCTCCATCAAACCCCCTGCCTTCAGAACTGAGGCCCAAGGCTATAGGCTGAACAGTGAACACCAGGCTGCTGCGTGAGAGCCAGGAAATCAGAACCCCACATCCCTGTTACATGCAGCAATGAACCTTGGCTATTGTAGACCACTGCAGTCAGGTATTATACAACTCGCAGCTGAAAGCGCTGCTGACTGATAGGCTCTGTGTCTCACAAACAACAGTCGCCCTAACAGAAGCACGAGTTATTGTTAAACCAAAACCAGAAAGAAGTGCACAGCAAACAAGACATGTAATCTGGAATATTACACAAATCAATCAGGAGATTTCACTCTTGCATAACAGAAAAACCCTCTCCTTCACGAATCAACTTTTCAAAGAATTTTTATAATATTCCAGCTGATGTTTGGCATTTTAAATGAACGAGCTTGGATATTCGGGGTTATTGTACATACTGTGTACACAGCCGTGGGAGCAGCCGTTTGGCTTGGCAGTTAAGACTCCCACATCTGACATCCAAAGGCCTGGATTCAGTCCCCCGCTCCGACTTGTGCACCTCTGGAAGGCAGCAGTGACGGCTCGAGTAACTGGGCTCCTACCACCCACGTGGGGAAGCTGGATTGTACGCCTGCTTCCTGGGGCCTGCCCCAGCCCAGCACCAGCCGTTGCAGGCATGTGGGAAGTGAAGCGGTGGATAAGTGCGCTCGTTCTCATGCTCTCACACTCTCTCTCTCTAGCGTGCACCCATGTGCTATCATTCTCACTCTCCCTCTCTTCCTCAATACATTTTTTAAAAAAATAAAAATGGGCCAGTGTTGTGGCACAGCCCATTAAGTTGTCGCCTGCAATGCTGGCATCCCATACAGGCACTGGTTTGCATCCCAGCTCCTGCAAATGTGCCTAGGAAAGCAACAGAAGATGGCTTAGGCCCCTGCTGCTCACGTGGGAGACAGAGGACGCTCCTGGCTTCGGCCTAGCCCAACCCTTACCGTTGAAGCTATTTAGGGAATGAACCAGCAGATAGATATCTCTCTCTCCCTCTCCCTCTGTCTTTCCCTCTCTAACTCTGCCTTTGAAATAAACAAACTTTAAAAAATAAAACTTGCCGTGAAAGATACAAGGTAATTTTCCTATTTTCCACCAAAATAACCACATTTGTTATTTGCTAAGTAGATATGCCTTTCAAAAAATGTGAAAGTCGATTATTTCCAAATTGAACATTTAAAATGCAAAGGAAAATGTGCTTCTTAGAAGATGCCTTTGGGAATCTTTTTACATATTAAAAATTTAGGAATAATCATCTATATCAACCATTTAACTTTTTATATTTTGCATAAATTCCAATACTAGCTAAAGTTAATGCTCTTAAAAACATAAACCACTCACTAATCTATTTAAATAACTCCAATATCTCTAATTCAAAATGGTTTTCTATGCTTATCCAGATTCAAGACCCAAGAAACTTGAAATCTTTCTGAATCTAAAGGTCCTCGAGACATGGCATTGTGGCAAGTGGGTTAAGCATCCCATATCAGGGAGTCAGTTCAAGCCCTGGCTGCTCTGATGCAGCTCCCTGCTAGTGTGCCTGGGAAGGCAGCAGAAGATGGCCCAAGTACCTGGGCCTCTGTCGCCCATGTGGGAGACCAGGATGGGTTCCTAGCTCCTGGCTTTGGCCTGGCCCTGTCCTGGCTATTGTTGCCATTTGGGGAATCAGTGGATGGAAGATAATTTCTCTCTCTCTCTCTCTCTCTCTCTCTCTCTGTTGCTCTGCCTTTCAAATAAACAATAAATCATCTAGGGGCTGGTGCTGCAGTGTAGCAGGTAAAGTCTCCACTTGCAGTGCCTGGGAAAGCATTGGAAAATGACCCAAGTACTTGGGCACCTGCACCCATGTGGGAGACCCCGATGAAGCTCCTGGCTTGGGTCTGACCCAGCCCTGGCCATTGTAGCCATTTGGAAAGTCAACCAGTGGATGGAAGATCAATCAATCTCTCTCTCTCTCTCTGCCTTTGCCTCTCCCTCTCTGTAGCTCTGCTTTTCAAATCAATAAATAAATATTAATAAGTAAATAAAAAATATTTAAAGATTCTCTAAGTCTTAAAAATGAATTTAATTACAGACCTACAGCCTTCATAGAGTTGGGTTTCCCTCCAAATATCAAAAATTTCATTTAGAATCATGTTACTAGTTTAATTGCTAACCTCACACCAAAAAATTAATCCTTTGAATAAGAATTATTGACCTTTTTATTTTTTTGAGATTTATTTTATTTATTTGAAAGGTAGAGGAGAGACAGAGGGAAAGGTCTACCATCTGCTGGTTTACTCCCCAAGTGGATGCAATGGCCAGAACTGAGCGGATCCAAAGCCAGGAGCTTCTTCCGGATCTCCCATATAGGCAGGGGCCCAAAGACTAGGGCCATCTTCTACTGCTTTCCCAAGGTCACAGCAGAGAGCTGGATCAGAAGAGCAGCAGCCGGGACTAGAACTGGAGCCCTTATGGGATTCTGGCACAGCAGGCGGGGGCTTAGCTCACTATGCCACAGTGCCAGCCCCACTGGCCTTTTTAATATATATGGCAATTCTGCAAATTTTCTGTGAATACAGAAAAGAAAAGGTGAAAAAGATGTTTAAAAGTCATATGTAATCTTATCACAAGCTAGGTAACTTAATATTTTAGTTTATTTATCTTCATTCTGAATCTGAATTCATATCTGAATCCATGTGCTTGTATAAATATATATATATAGGGTTTAAATTTATTTACGTGAAAGGCAGAGAGACACAGAGACAGAGATCTTCCATTTGCTATTTAACTTCTGCAACAGCTGGGACTGGGCCAGGCCAAAGCCAGGAACCAGGAATTCTACCCGGGTCTCCCATATGGGCAGCAGGGACCTAAGTACTTGAGCCATCACTAGCTGTCTGCCAAGGTGTGCACAAGCAGGAAACTGGGCTTAGAAAAAGAACTGGGTCTTGACACCAGGCACCCTGATATTGGGATACAGGTATTGCAAGTAGCATGTTAACCACTGTGCCAAATGCATACTCCATAAGGCCTTTTTATATGTACAAAAGTATATAATTTCTACTCTTATTTTACTTGTCATTAAACATTCTTCAAAAAATACTGCAATGAATGCTTACTAGGCTGAGAAATTGTTTAATCCCATCTTTGCTTAACATTTTGTGTTGCTTTAGGTTTATCTATTATTTTTAAAAAGCCACTGTGTTGAAAAGCTTTGCTTTTATAATAAAATACCTCATTGTATTGTTCTCTTTGGAATAATTCTTAGAAGTAGTCAAAGGCTAAGAACATTTAAGGATTAATCATTCATGCTGCCCTACTACTTGGAACTTTTCTGAAAAGAGGCTTTTCAAAAGCCGTCTAAAGGAGAGGCATTCGGCACAGCAGTTGCCACTTGAGAAGCCCAAATCCCATATTAGAGTGCCTGGGTTAAGTCTCGGCTGTTGTGCTTCCAATTCCAGCTTCCTGCTAACGCACACCCTGGGAGGCAGTAGGTGAGGGCTCAAGTGCTTGGGCCCCTCCTACCCAAGTTCCAGGCTCCTGATCTCAGCCTGGCCCAGCCCTGGCTTTTGCAGGCATTTGGAGAATGAATCAGTGGATGGAAAATTCATTCCTCCCCCTCTCAAGAAAAATAAAAATAAATAAAATAAAACTTGTTTTTAAAAAAGCCTTATAAAAGAAATCAAAATAACAATTTTGAATAGAGCATATTAAGAGATGATAAGAGATTATTAGGTGCTTTTTCCCTGAGTGGTTAAGGATGTTGTTTATAAATTGTATTGTGGCAAATGTTTTCTAGAAAAAATAGAAACTTGATAATAATGTAAAAGTTTTTAATCAAACCTTAAAGTCAACTGAGATTGTTCCTTAGTCTCCATTTTACCCTGGTTGTTAATTTGTTAATGATACTATACTTAAGAGTTGTTAAGCACTCTCAAAATTGGATAGAATAACAAGCTAAGGGGCCACTGTGGCATTTTATGTAAAGCCACTGTCTGCAGTGCCGTCATCCCTTATGAGCAACGGTTCGAGTCCCGGCTACTCCACTTCTGATCCAGCTCTCTGCTGTGGCCTGGGAAAGCAGTGGAAGATGGCCCAAGTCCTTGGGCCCCTGCACCCACATGGGAGACCTGGAAGAAGCTCCTGGCTCCTGGCTTCAGTTCGGCCCAGTTCTGGTCGTTGCAGCCATTTGGGGAGTGCACCAGAGGATGGAAGACCAACCAACCTCTCTGCCTCTGCCTCTCTATAACTCTGCCTTTCAGATAAATAAATAAATCTTTAAAAAATAATAACAAGGGGCCAGCGCTCACTTGGTGGTTCACTTGGTTAATCCTCCGCCTGCGGCGCTGGCATCCCATATGGGCGCTAGGTTCTAGTCCCAGCTGCTCCTCCTCCAGTCCAGCTCTCTGCTGTGGCCCGGGAAGGCAGTGGAAGATGGCCCAAGTGCTTGGGCCCTGTACCCACGTGGGAGACCAGGAGGAAGCACCTGGCTCCTGGCTTCGGATTGGCGCAGCGTGCGGGCCGTAGCGGCCATTTGGGGGGTGAACCAATGGAAGGAAGACCTTTCTCTCTGTCTCTCTCTCTGTCTAACTCTACCTGTCAAATAAAAAAAAAAAAAACACACACACACAGGTATATTCCAATCACGGTCAAGTTTATAAAGGAAAGAGCACTAACATCTAAACTTCAAGTAGCATGAATGAACATACAACATTAAAAAAAAAAATACCACTGGGGCTGGCACTGTGGCACAGCAGGTTAACGCCCTGGCCTGAAGTGCCAGCATCCCATATGGGTGCCAGTTCGAGACCCGGCTGCTCCACTGCTGATCCAGCTCTCTGCTATGGCCTGGGAAAGCAGAAGAAGGCCCTAGTCTTTGGGCCCCTGCCCCTATATGGGAGACCCAGAAGAAGCTCCTGGCTTTGGGTCAGCTCAGCTCTGGCCATTGCGGCCATTTGGGGAGTGAACCAGCAGATGGAAGACCCTTCTCTGTCTCCTCCTCTGCCTCTCTGTAACTCTGCCTTTCAAATAAATAAAAATAAATCTTAAAAAAATACAACCATTTCAGTCTTCCAGAAAAAGATTAGTAAATCAGAGGAAGCTTTAAGACAATATACCTTCATAAGGTTGACTAGTTACAGGTCAAAGCAAAAAACAGGGGAGGGAGTTTGGCCTAGTGCATAAGACCCTGACATCCCACATCAGAGTATCTGGGTACCTGGGTTCAATAACAGGTTTCAGCTCCTGACTCCAGCTCCCTGTTGATGCAGACCCTGGGAGGCAGCAGGGACAGCTCAAGTAATTGGGTTCCAGAGCCAGGAACCAGGAGCTTCTTCCAGGTCTCCCTTGTGGGTGCAGGGCTTTCCCAGGCCATAGCAGAGAGCTGGATGGGAAGTAGAGCATGCTGGACTTGAACCGGTGACTATATGGGATGCTGGCACTGCAGGCGGTAGCTGTACCCGCTACACCACAGCGCTGGCTCCTCTAATAAATTTTTTAGAACACATAAGGCATCATGAACTGCAGCTGAAAACAATATTTTCTTAATTGCACTATCTGGTTTTTAAAGTGAAACCACACACGTCTAGCCCCTGTTGAAAGAGAAACCTGAATTTTTCTTTCCATATATGTGTGCCATGAGTCTTTCCTGAATGACATGTCAGATGCATAGCCCTTGGGAAAATCAAAATCTACTGGTCTGGGTTTTGAGTTTTCCATCTAAGTTTTATGCAGAACTCTCTGCTGCCATGGAAAACTATCCGTGCTCCATGGCTCTAGAATTTGATAGAACTGTCACAATCTGCATTCGAATTGCTTCTCCTGAGATACAGAAGACAAAAAGACAGGATATGGGTAGGCCTCAGAAATGATAGTTGTGGTTGCCCTTCGTTAAACCAAGTGATCCTTTGATTGGCTGTATTTCTTATACATTAGGAAGCAATGTTCAGGCTGCTTTCTATAGATTTTGCTGATAGTGGAGGGAACACACTGGAATGAAAACAATGGTAATACATAATATCTTAAAAGACGCAGGTGTGCCTTTGGTAATTAAGATGCTGCTTAGGATGCCCACATCCCATATCAGAGTGCCAGGTTCAAGTTCGGGCTCTGCTTCTGAGCCGGCTTCCCGTTGATGTACACCCCGGAAGGCAGCAGCTAATGGTTCAAGTACTTGGGCCCCTGTCACTCACACTGGTGAACCAGATGGAGTTTCTGGTTCTTGATTTTGGCCTGGTCCACCCCTAACTGTTGCAGGCATATGTAGAGTGAACCAGTGAATGGAGGATCTGTCTCTCTCTCTCTCTTTCCCTCTTTCTACCTTTCAAATGAAATGAAAATCAATTTTTTTTGACAGAGTTAGACAGTGAGAGAGACAGAGAGAAAGGTCTTCCTTCCGTTGGTTCACCCCCCAAATGGCCATTTACAGCCTGCGCGCTGCACCGATCTGAAGCCAGGAGCCAGGTTCTTTCTCCTGGTCTCCCTTGTGGGTGCAGGGCCCAAGCACTTGGGCCATCCTCCACTGCCCTCCCAGGCCACAGCAGAGAGCTGCACTGGAAGAGGAGCAACCGGGACAGAATCCGGTGCCCCAACCGAGACTAGAACCCGGGGTGCCAGCACCGCAGGCGGAGGATTAGCAAAGTGAGCCATGGCACCAGCCTGAAAATCCATTTTAAAAATAAAAAACTTAAGGATTCACAAATAAAATTTGTACAAATAAAATTCACACAATCATCAAGTTAAAAGATTTATACCAAGGGCCAGCACTGTGGTGTAGCAGGTTAAGCCACCACCTGCAGTGCCAGCACCCCTTTTAGGCCAGTTTGAGACCTGGGTGCTCCACTGCTGATCCAGCTCTCTGCTATGGCCTGGGAAAGCAGAAGATGGCCCAAGTCCTTGGTCCCTGCACCCGTGTGGAGACCCAGAAGAAGCTGCTGGCTCCCGGCTTCAGATCAGCACAGCTCTGGCCATTGAGGCCAACTGGGGAGTTGAACCAGCAGATGGAAGACCTCTCTCTCTCTCTGCCTCTGCCTCTGCCTCTACTTCTCTCTGTGTAACTCTGACTTTCAAATAAATAAATCTTTAAAACACACACACACACACATGCCAGAATACATGTGTTGAAATATTACACTACCCATAAAAATGTAAAAAGTATTTCATGTTAATCAGGACTTTTTTTTTTTTTAATCTTTTATTTAATGAATATAAATTTCCAAAGTACGACTCATGGGTTACAATGGCTTCCCCCCCATACC
Source organism: Oryctolagus cuniculus (assembly GCF_964237555.1). Taxonomy (NCBI): domain Eukaryota; kingdom Metazoa; phylum Chordata; class Mammalia; order Lagomorpha; family Leporidae; genus Oryctolagus; species Oryctolagus cuniculus. The sequence goes on along the minus strand of NC_091433.1, from coordinate 34,021,273 downwards.
GTCCCTCCCACCAACAACCCTCCCCTTTCCCACTCCCTCTCCCCTTCCATTCACATCAAGATTCATTTTCGATTATCTTAATATACAGAAGATCAGCTTAGTATACCTTAAGTAAGTATTTCAACAGTTTGCTCCCACACAGAAACATAAAGTGAAAAATAATAGATGATTTTTTTTAAATGATGATGAAATCAGATCAGACCTATTGTCATGTTTAATCCCAGTGAGAGTCAAGTTGGGAATTGAAAATTTTCTTTTTTTTTTTTTTTTTTTTTTAACAGAAGATCAGTTTAGTGTACATTAAGTAAAGATTTCAGTCGTTTGCACCCCCATAGAAACACAAAGTGAAATATACTGTTTGAGTACTCGTTATAGCATTAAGCCTCAGTGTACAGCACGTTAAGGACCGAGATCCTACATGAGGAGTAAGTGCACAGTGACTCCTGTTGTTGACTTTACCAATTGACACTCCTGTTTATGGCATCAGTAATCTCCCTATGCACCAGTTATGAGTTTCCAAGGCTATGGAAGCCCCTTGAGTTCTCCGACTCTTATCTTGTTTAGACACGGTCATAGTCAAAGTGGAGGTTCTCTCCTCCCTTCAGAGAAAGGCACCTCCCTCTTTGAAGACCTGTTCTTTCCACTGGGATCTCACTCACAGAGATCTTTTTGCCAGAGTGTCTTGGCTTTCCATGCCAATCAGGACTTTTTTAAAAGACATATGCTACACTGTCGCTCCCCCTCTTCGTGGAGGAGCAACACAGGACCCTGCGCTGTTCCTTCGTCTACTCGGCCCTCCCCGGGTTTGCTGCTGGTTCTTCCCGGGTTGGCTACTATCCCTTCCACCTCCGTGGAAGGGCAGTTCCCCCTGGCCACATTCCCCACTTCCGCAGGGGAGCGGCACACCGCCGGCCAGATTTCTTGGGGGGCTGCACAGGTGTTCCTTCAGCTAGATGTTCCCCTTAGATGTTCCCGGTGCATGCCGTCTCTCTCCTCCTTTATAGTCCTCCTCCGCCAATCCCAACTCGGCTGCCCACACGCCGAGTACGCTGCTCTCCTCCAATCAGTAGCAAGTCCTACAGTTTATTGGTTGAACTGGAGGCAGCTGTGCGGAAGCTGTTTACTTCTCTCCCAGCGCCATACTGTGGGAGAGCAGATGCATAGAATAAGTCTTAATTCCAGTAACTCAGTCTAGTCCGGTTTGCTCCCCACACTACACTTGCTATAGTGGACATGTATTACTGATATTTTAAAAGGGAATATTATTATAGATACTTCTCTGATACTGCCGGATATCAGGAATAGGACTGTAGTCGAGTCCCGGCTGCTCCACTTCTGACCCAGCTCTCTGCTAATGTGCCTGAGAAAGTACTGGAAGATGGCCCAGGTGCTTGAGTCCCTGCATGCACATGGGAGACCTAGACGAAGCTCCTGACTCCTGGCTTTAGCCTAGCCCAGTCCAAGCCATTGAGGCCATTTGAGAAACGGCCAGCGGCTGAAGATCTCTTTCTCATCATCACCTTTAAGTAAATAACTTTTTAAAAAATTCATGCATAGTTTCTCTATGAACTTTTTGGAAACCCCTCATTTCAATTAGCCAATTTCTTATGCTTTTTCTCGGGAGGATTGAACATGGGCTGCACCTCCCTCCCTATCCTGTGTTAGCCCATTCTGCGACCACAGCTGATAACGTGATCTTAGCACTCCCAGCAGAGTTGGCGAATTGAAACATACGGGTTTTAGAGCCTCCTGGCCCTGGCTTTATCACAATCTGAGCAGATAAGAGATTAACTGGAAGTACCCAGTTCCCCAGACTGAGAGTCAGATACCCACTAACGGAAGATGTCCCAGTGGGCTCCTGTGACCAAAGTCTACACAAAAAAGGGACTATCTCCCAAGTCATCAGGGCCTAGCCAGATGTTCAACTTCAGATAAGCAAACCTACATCCTAGACTCAGAAGCCAACACATTCGACACCGCCAATGCCCCCCCCAACTCCCCAGAAGCAACCTGGCTGGGTATCCAGTACTCCCCAAGGGTGTCAGTGGACCCCATCTCCCTCTCGGCACCCAACTTTGCCCAGGTCTTCCCACCCACCCGCATTTTCGGTGCCATCCAAAGTGATGCAGGACAGTGGGTAAAGACACTGAAGTGGTATCTTGAGAGTCTGCTTCCCAAATGAGAACACTCGCTGGCTTCACACAGGAGGCTTCAGAATCAGGGGCCTAAAACATTCATCACATAGGCTCTGGAAGGAACCCGCTCCAGCCCCACGCGCCGCTCAGTTAAGGATTTGCTGCCGTGAGCTCTGCACGTGGCTGCCATCCTAGTCTCATTTCAGCCACCGGCTGCAGAGTCCGCCTTGCTGCCCTAGGAACCTAATCTGGCACTGACCTTACTTTCTCAGCCCCTGCAATGCTTCCATTGCTGTATTAACAGCCTTGAAGGCTAGAGCCCCTCACCTGACACCTCTGGATTCCTAAGAGTCCAGGGATGGGTTTCAGAGGGTCCCTAAATACTGTAAAATTCTGCAGCAAATGAGTATGTTCCTGTATATGACTATGCATCTTTTCCCACAGAGAAGGTCTTTGGGGCTCATCAGATCGCAACAGAATCTGATTTAAAAAAGTGATAGGAGGGCCAGCGCCATGGCTCACTTGGTTAATCCTCTGCCTGCGGCACTGGCATCCCATATGGGCACCAGGTTCTAGTCCCAGTTGCTCCTCTTCCAATCCAGCTTTCTGCTGTGGCCCGGGAAGGCAGTGGAGGATGGCCCAAGTGCTTAGGCGCCTGCACCCATGTGGGAGACCAGGGGAGAAGCTCCTGGTTCCTGGCTTCAGATCGGCATAGCTCTGGCCATTTGGGGGGTAGTAGCGGCCATTCGGGGGGTGAACCAAAGGAAGGAAGACCTTTCTGTCTGTCTCTCTCCTTCACTAACTCTGTCAAATAAATAAATGAAAAAAATAAAGTGATAGGAAACACTGCTCTAAAGTGTAACCCGTAGCGCCGGCACTGTGGCTTAACCGGTAAAGCCACTGCCTGCAGTGCTGGCATCCCATGTGGGCACCGGTTTGAGTCCCAGCTGGTCACAATCCAGCTCTCTGCTGTGGCCTGGGAAAGCAGCAGAGGATGGCCCAAGTCCTTGGGACTATGCTCCCATGTGGGAGACCCGGAAAAGGCTCCTGGCTTCAACCTGGCCCAGCCCCAGCCATTGGGGTTATTTGGGGAGTGAATCAGAGGATGGAAGACCTCTCCCCTTCTCTCTGTCAGTTTGCTTTTCAAATAAAGTAAATCTTAAGGAAAAAAAAAAAAAAGTTAAGCCAATCCGTCCATGAAAAGCCTGTTAGGTGAGGAGCAGGACCGGCAGCAGGTGCTGGCCCGCAGCACACCTGAGCACGGAGCAACACGCAGGTGCATTATTGATTTATCCTGGACTTCTGTGAGAGTGGATCACAGTCACTGGAGCTTCCATGCCAACTACAGCAGGTAATCTCTGGGCCATGGGTTCTGCAGCAGCAGTGTGTTTATTTCAAGACACACTGCTGTCACACTTATGTCTAAGTGTTATCAGTCTTTTGAGTGCTAGAGTTCTATATAGAAAATACGTTTTCTTTCTTTCCTTCTTCAACGCGATCATACTCTAAGGCCCCCAGTGTTTTCTGGACATAGCCCCTCTGTATGTTACTCTAGTTTTATTCCTAATTAACACTGCTCAGTGCTTTGAAATAAAGTGTCTACGGGCTCAGGACTCTCCCCAAGGCCACCTCACTCGGTACTCATAGTTCCCCTGTTCACAGCTGCTCTCTCAGTTGGTTCAAAGACCTGACAAAGTTATTTCAGTGTGAAAAAGAATTTTATGGTACAAACTATATTCCTTTAAGGACTATCACAAGTACAGCCTCCTGTTTTTAGGTTATTTCTACAACAAATAAATAATGTTTCCCTCTGGGACTTTCCCTGTTGTCACAACTGTTTTACATCATAAACCCTTAGATTCAAAGCCTGCAGCTAACAGCCTCACTTACCGCCCCCTCACACATACACATACACACACACACACACACCCCTCAGACCAAACCAAATCAATACCTTCAATCCATTAGTGTTTCTCAAAATAGGATGGGCAGATCAACCCATCAGAGTATCTTAGTGGAGGACTTGTTAAATAAGTCCTGCCACCCCTACCCCAGACCAGAGCAGAATGCACACAAGCTAGGACACTGCAATCAGCACTGGGCCCCCACCCGCCCGGGGGACCTCCACACACCACCACTTGACAACTCCCCGTTTAGAAGAATCATTTCCTCTCTGGTCTGAGCACCTGTGGTTTCCCTAGCAAAACGGAGCCATTTTCACCTGCAACTTCTTCACCTCTAACATCAGCAGCTCCTTGTCTCTCCCTAAGAAACATCCCCGTCTCCGTCTCTCCTGTAGCAGTAGCTTTCCTCTGGGCTGTTTCTCTATCTCTACAGTCCTCAGGACTCAGCAGTCACTCCCTCCTCCTCTCTGGGCTGCCCTAGAGAAGCCCCTCCCTCCTCTTAGCACCCACAACTCCGTTCTGCCTGGATCCAAATTCCCTCCACGATACCTTGCCTGGGGAATCAGGGTGTGTATCGGCAGGCTGCAGGCAAGCCTGATGAGGTCCTCTACAATATGAAGATTATCCAAGGTCGCTTCTTTATGGGCATGATACAAAATTTTTAAACGCACACATATCATGACCACGAACCATGGCCTAAAATCCGAATTCTACTCTCTTGCCATTCTAACGCTCTGAATGCTGTCCTCTTTCATGGCGCACATTAAATTCTCACTCATAATAAAATCTAAATGGAAACAAATTTTCTAATCCTGATTTTATAACTTGATATCGTAACAAGTATATTTCATGGCTGTTCTGTGACTTTTAATCAGTTATAATAACAATAGTCCATGGAGTTAATGCTGCCAGAGCCCCTACTGCTTAGCATTGAGGTTACTTGTAGAATTTGCTCTAATAAATTATACAGGAAATGTATTCAGGCATGTCATTTGTTCCTTCCTTATTTATTTAGAATAAATTTCCAGGGATGCAGTTCACAGCATATAAACATTCTAATGGCTCTTGATACACATGGCCAAATTGCCATATTTGCACAGTTGGCCACTGCATCTGTGGGTTCTGCACCCGTGGATTCAACCAACTGCAGATCAAAAATATTTGGGGGGGGGGGCTAGTGCTGCGGCATAGCCGTTAAAGCCACTGCCTGCAGTGCTGCCCAGCATATGGACACCAATTCCAGTCCTGGCTGCTCCACTTCCGATCCAACTCCCTGCTAATGCACCTGGGAATGCAATGGAAGATGGCCCAAGTGCTTTGGCCCCTGCACCCACGTGGGAGACCCAGAAGAAGCTCCTGGTTCCTGACTTCAGATGGGCCCAGCTATAGCCACTGCAGTCATTTGGGGAGTGAACCAGTGGATAGAAGACTGTCTCTTCCTCTCTGTTACTCTGCCTTTCAAATAAACAAATAAATCTTAAAAAAGAAATTGGGAAAAAGCTGCACCTGTACTGAATATGCAAACATTTTGTTTTCTTGTCATTATTCCCTAAACAAAACAGTATAAAGGCAATTTCCACAGCAGTCCCATGGTTTAGGCCATTATAAGTCAGCTAGAGATGGTTTAACTTACATAGGCGGATGTGTGTAGCTTAAATGCAAACACTAACCTGTGTTTTTTTTTATTTATGTCAAGCTAAGACATTAAATCTTTTTATTTATTTATTTTTTGACAGGCAGAGTGGACAGTGAGAGAGAGAGACAGAGAGAAAGGTCTTCCTTTACCATTGGTTCACCCTCCAATGGCCGCTGCGGCCGGCACACTGCTGCCCCTGCACCGCGCTGATCCGAAGCCAGGAGCCAGGTGCTTCTCCTGGTCTCCCATGCAGATGCAGGGTCCAAGCACTTGGGCCATCCTCCACTGCACTCCCTGGCCACAGCAGAGAGCTGGACAGGAAGAGGAGCAGCCGGGACAGAATCCAGCGCCCTGACCGGGACTAGAACCCCGTGTGCAGGCACCGCAGGCAGAGGATTAGCCTATTGAGCCGCGGTGCCAGCCTACTAACCTGTGTTATAAAGAAATTTTAGCCTCCTGGATTTGGGTATCTGTGGGGGCCTGGAACAATTCCCCTGGGCATGAAGAGATGATTGTATTTTACACAGCTCCTCCGTAGTGTAGGCTGGCACTCAACACAAAGCAAAACAGAAAGCTTGGGACAGCAAACCTGATGTATCGTGTTTGCGGATTTCTGTAGTGTAAATTACTCCTACCGTGGCCAATTTCAAGCTACCTACATGGCATCACTGAACACAGGATTGAAAAGAGATGCTCAAGTAGCACATCATATGGTATTTCCATGACACAGATAAACAGAAGGAAATCACTGGCTTGCATAATTTCTGAAAATACTACAATCAGCTCGTGCAAGTACAGGCTGCTTCTAAAGGACCACAGTAAATACTTCATTTGCTATTTTATAAGAGCACTTTTTTTTTTCATTGAAACAACTGAAAATTCACTTTATTCCCATCTGTGCAATAAATGATGAACATGCTTTCAAGTCAACAGGTTATGCAAATAATGAATAAAATGGAATGCAGAAAAGGGAAAGAGTGAGACAGCTAACTCCCATCTGGGTGGATCGAGCCTGCCTGCCCACTCCCACGCACCCACTTTACAGGGTTTTTTCCATGAGGTCATGTATACAAGCACCTCTCCAACAACGAACTGAATGGATGACTGTGTCCTTCTCATGGCAAATGTGATGAGAACCAGACTGCAGGTTGCATAACCATTCTTCTCTTCCTTGGTTTTCTTTTCTACGAAATAGGGAAGAGGTCACTGCTGACTTCAGTTTTACGAGAAACTAAGTGCAGAGATAAGAGGGTTCCAAATTACGCTCTAAGAAGCGACCGAACATTCAGTAACATTCTGGACGTTTCTTCCAAAAGTAATTCATTAGTATTCTATTTTACAAGAAAAAGAGAGATTTGGCACTATTTTCCCCTTGAAATCCAATTCCTCCCTCGGGGCTCCCCAAGCAACACCACACAGCCTCTACCCCAGAGGGATTTTTTTTAAGTGGTGCCTGATGTTTAATGTAAACGTAATTGAGCTTACTATTCTCACACTCCTGACCCAGACAGCCCACCCCCAGGAATCAGTCCAAGAAATAAATTCAAAACAAAGGAAAATGCTTTTTCTGTGGAGATGTTCATCACGTCAGAGAGAAGGCTGATTCGCCTCATATTAGCACTTAACTTCCCATCTCGGTGCTTGGGGCCCCGGGAGGAGACTCCTGGATTAATGGCTTCTAAACTCCCAAACATAAAGCCGCTGCCTCCAAGTTGTTTTGGTCTGCGATTTCCTTTACCACGCAGACTTCTGGACCCCCCCTCCCCCCAGGGCAGGGGTGTGAGATGTGGGAGCCTCGACTTCTTTAAGGCTTTCCAGGAGGTTTTCATGTCCAGCCAGCTTTGGGAACTGGGATGCCAGGCAGGACCAGATAGATCAATGTCACCTCTGGACTACTGGCCACACCCAGGGAACACCACGGCTGTTCTTGAGCGCGTCATCCAGAACTCGCAGAGGGCATCCGAGCTGCCGTTACAATCAAATGACTGAGCGGTCAGAGGCGGCTCAGGTGTCTCTGGCCCCCTCTGCCCTGGCTCTCCTCACCCTTCCTGTGGCGCACACCCCTCCTGCTCTCACTGCCGCTCCCTGCCCCCCACTCATCCCACTGCCTCCAGCCTCCACCGTGGTGCCTCAGCCCTGACTCCTGCCCAGCCCCTTCCCCACACAAGGCCTCCTAGGAGGGCTCTGGGAGGAAAACAGCATTGCCACTTCACTCTAGGTTTCTGCACACCTAAGTGAGAATCCCCTGCAGCATTAACACTCCTGCTCTATGGGCACCTCTAAAGGGGAGCTTTCTGATGCAGAAGAGTCTGGAATCTAGAGGGTGGCCCCGGGGAAGTGGAATTTTTTTTTTTTTTTTCAACTTGGCTTTCCCACAGATCCAAGCATTTCAGAGCACTTCGAACACCCATTGTCAAAATGGTCCCCGACTCCCAAGGAGAACTAGAGCTGTACCCGAGCATTGCTAACACTACAATGCAAATGTTGTAACTTAAATAACTTGATTTAAACTGCCCAAAGGAAAACCTCCCAGCACCTTGATGATTCCAGATTCAGAAAGCAGCAGCACCCAGGGATGCCCGCGAGCAATGCAGAAGTGCCCAGGTGAGCCGGAGATGCAGGCATGGGAAGTCTGGACAAGCAGGTTTCTAATCCTCTATTCCTCTACCCCCATACATTATCACTCTAGCACCCACAACTTGGATGCCTAGTCTACACTTGGTGCTCAAAAAATGTTAATCCCAGCCTCCATCTGTGCCTCCCACAATCCTCTGAAAGGAATGCTGTCATTGGAAAAGTCAGGCTGCGGGCACCTTGCTCCACGGCCACAGGTTCGAGCATCTCCATTTGTGTGCACAGCCAAGTCCTCAATGAAAGTCTTACTGGCCGGTCTACTGAGAGTTGACTGAATCCCAGGCACCAGACAGAGTGCTTTCCAACTTCTGATCTCATTTGTCTCTCTACAACCTCCTGATGGAGGTATTCTTATGATTACTGTCATTAGAGCTGTTTTACAGAATTTTTTTTTTCAAATCTGAGCACTGAAGAAGTTCCAAGAGGAAGGTCACTGTCACTACCAGATGACTAAACAAATGCCAGGAAAGGAAGACCCCAGCAGTGGGGGCTGATGGGTTCCCCAAGCACGCAAACCTGTCTCCACATGAACAATGTCCTAAAGGACAAACGGGGACCACAGACGGAGCAGCCCCAGGTGAGAGGCGACCATCACCACGCATCCTCAGACTGTGGAATGGCGTCTGCTCTCAGTGGCCTCGCGAGGACCGCCTCACCTGCCCACCCGCTAAGTTTCTCATTTTACCTCTTGCAAGGTGAAAGATAAACTGTCTTCTCTTCTGGTTCCAGAATCTTCAGCTGGGCTCATCATCTCCACGGCAGTCTTTGTGCCTTTCCCACGTAGTCCTTCCGGACTGAGTCAACCCTCCCCACTTCTCCACGCACTCAAAATGCACGGCGGCCCAAAGCCCCTCTCCCGCCCCTGCCAGTTCACCCTCAAAGCCCCTTCTCGGCACTCCCGTAACTCCTAAAGCGCAAGCCAGGCCATTCATCACTTACTTCCCACCTCGCACTGCTTCCTAAATTGTACGCGTGCCACGACTCTGAGATTGTACGGTCCTTCAGAGTAGAAATTTCTTTACACTTCTCCAACCCCCTACGGCAGCAGCCTGGAACCAGTAAGCAACCATCCACTACTTGCTGCCTGCCTGAATATTTCAAGGGCTGCTTTTAGTCGGTAAAGTACCTAAACCTGGTGATTTCCCATCCTTTCATTAGTTACAATCCAGGCTATTGACCGGAACCTCAAGAGCATGTCTCCAAACCAATCCACTTCAAAAATCTAAACTTCATTAAAATATATATATATATATATCACTACTCTAAAAGGTGGACTTCAGCATTGACAACAGGGAAACAAATAAGCTAAGAAATCCAGATCCAAATCATTGTCATTTAGATTTTGGTTCCATTTCCTTTCTAAACAAGAAAGAAAAATGCTTAAAGGATCTTTAGGTTTATTTCACCCAACATCGTGTGATATTTAAATGACCGTGTGGTTGAGCTCCTTCACGGGCCCTCACAAGCACTAGGAAAATCTCTGGAAAACCAAAAAGGCAGCTATTCTAATTTTTAATGTTTCACAACCTAAATGTATCTCGGGAGGACTCTGGGGGAGCGAAGCAGCCTCCCCGCCCCCCCCCCCGACTGCTCCAAGTTGATTCCCGTCTTTCCTGCAGGTAGAGAACAGAGTAACTACTCCATCAGAAAGATTCAGCATCAGAAAGATTCCTTTTGACACTCCAGGAGTTTTTTTAAAAGGCGCACAAGTCTTACCTGTCGTAGAATGTTGTAGAAACTTCTTGACACCAAAATGCCCGACTCCGGAAGTCAAATTTGTTCAGCACAGCGTTGGTAAGAAACCAAAGCAGCCCAAGCCTTTTCACCGTGGTGATTTCATTTCTAGATCACCCTTTCCCTCCTCCTCAAGAACACGCCTGACTGACACGGATGAGCAAACGGCATCAGAGCTGGGCCGGCGGAGACGTCAGTGCAGGACGCCTGGGCTTGGTGCGCACGGTGACTGGGGCAGCAGGAACAATCTGAATGTGACCCAAGAGATTAGCAAGTTCCTGTGCACCAGTCAGTTTCCTGTAGCGGCTTCTGCGCAAGGGGGGGTTCATTTGTGTGGGCTAAGGGGCACTTGTGTGCACGTGCGTTTCTCCCCATGAGAACACGAAACTTGTCCAGGTGAGAGGCAGAAAGAGGCGTGGACCGCACAGTTGGATTCAGGTTTCATTTATGGGCCCCTTCCCATTTCTCTCTCTGCCACTCTCCTCCAGCAAATTATCTACAGAAAAGTGAGCAAAGGAAAAGTTTAAAAAAAAAAAAAAAGATGATTCCCTAGAGAACCAAACTAAGTCCCGCTCCCCTGCCCAGAAAAGTAAAATGTGTGCTCACTGACCAGTCTTGGATAGTTCAAGCTCAGTACACAGCTCCTTGGAATTTACCCATCGGCTTGGTGAAGCCACTAACTCGCAGGAAAAGAGCAGGTGGGTCATTTGCTTGGCTTTCTTAATAAGTGGCAAACAATTTGGCAAGAACAGACCCAGCCACGGTGAGAGCTCAGGCAGCCCTCCACACATCCGCCTTGGCTTGGGCTGGCACCTGTGTCGGGAGGTGCTTGCCTGCGAGTTGTTTTCAGACTCCTCCAAGTTTCATTTTTGCCTAAAAACACTCATTTCCTTGGCCGCCTGAGCGATCCAGGTGTACCGGCCATCTGCAGCCATTTAGATCAGTGGCTGAATCCCAGCCTAAACCAACAACTCAACATGCACACTGTGGTCATGACCAGCTGGGTCGCAACCTCGGGATACGGCCCAGGGTGCCATCTTGGTCAAAATACCCACGTGTTGTAAGGAGAAAGTCAACTCTCTTCAGTTCAGCAAACACTAAGACAGTGTGCAGGATGGCAGTGTTCGGTGCCAGGCAGGGCAGGTCACAGAATCCTGTTGTGTGCCTGCCACCATGCACGGGAGAAAAGTACAAAGACCAATGCAGGCAGCTCTGCTTCCTAACAGCACCCAGATTTCGGGGGGTTGTGGGGAGACAAATTACAACAACTGCTACAAAGCAATCAGAGAAGCTGTGCTAGATGACAAACCATTATCTATAACCTACAGGTGGTGAAGGAGGCCTCTGAACAGCTGCCATTCAAAAGCTGAACCCTGAAGCCGTAGCTCTCAGCCCTCAGTGAAATTAGCACTTTTAAAGATATCAGCGCCTGGGCTCCAACTGCAGAGAATCTATAACTGTCAGGGTTGACGCCTGCACACATCAACATTATTTTAAATTCCTCCAATTATTCTAAAGTGCTACTTCGGCCCTAGTGGGTGAGTAAGAGGCAGCCTGGGGGAAAAGGGGAGAATATTCCAAATGCATATGTAAAGGCCCTGAGGTGGTAAACAGCTGGCATTTCAATGAAGGGAAAGGGGACTAATGTGTCTGCAGTGTAGTGATAGAAGGAATAAATAGCACTGGATGAGCACCAAGCTCACAAGAGACTTACAGGCCCCAAATATCAATTTGTTAATATAGTATGAACTTGAACTACCAACTGAGAACTTTCTGTTCTCTGATGGGCATATTATCTCCTTCTAGAAAATTCTCTGTAGAAAGCCGGCTTGCCATATTATTATTAGGTGAGCATAAGATACGGTTTTGTTCATTCAAGGATTTAGAGCATCTTAGCGAAACAAAAAATTAAAAACAAGAGATGTTTAAATCAAGAGAAATTGAAACAAAATTAAGCTAAAACCAGAGGTGAGGTTAATACAAACAATGTATGCTATGTGGCTCTAAGCTTCGCAGCAATCAGGATGAAGCAGGAACCCAACCGCAGGGAAAGTTCAGTGCCCTCTGGACCCCAACGGACGCCTTGCTCAGGATGACAGGGCCTTCCTGGCTCCGCACGGCTGAGACTAAAGAGGAACTTTGCCCCTGGATTCTCAGAAGACAGGCTGGCCGAAGGAAAGCACTGTCCTTAGGCCAGAGGCAGCCAGCAACATGCTTTGTGAGGTGGTTCCTTCCATCTCCCCAAAGAGTCCCCTGAGACGGCCAGGGCGTGGGGGGTGGGCGGGGGGTGGGAATGCTTATCTGGGGGAACTCCTTCCCATTTAATTCAGCCATGGCTGACTTCACGTGTGCTTCTAGAAAGTCAGCATCAAAGCTTTGCTTTTTTTTTTTTTTTTTTTTTACTCAAGCTTCTGACAGATTTGGGGTGGCAGAGTCCAAAATCGGTCATACCTCCAGCAAGAGACCCCGTGGTTTTCTTGCTGTCCTTGCAGAAAGCAAAGGAGTGGGACCCGGACAGCAGCCTGCAGGGACCTCCCGAAGAAGATGCGGCCAGGCTCTGCCCCTGGGAAAGCAAAGCGCGAGGCGCCAGGAGCATGACTCATGAGCTCAGGGGCCTCAGGCCTCCTTCATGTTCAAAATGGCGTAGCCGGCAGAGAGACTTCTTCCGGGTCAGGCTGGCGGCTGACCCGGGCTCCTCCCGGGAAGGCTCTGTGTGCGGAGCTGCTGCTCGCCCCGGCTCCTGACTGCCAGGAGCGGCCCCCTCCTGCCTCAGCCGCACCTTCCATCTTCACGAGCTCAGAGGGGATTCTCCTGGGGGTAGGCGGCGCGGGGAGCTCGCTCTCTTCCTTTCCTGGAAATGTCTTTTTATAATTCTTTTTGGTGTTCCTCTGCCTCTCAAAACAAGACTTTCAACCGCCACGGGTAAAGTGTGGAGGAGAGAAAGCGAATGACTTAAAAGGCACACATGCACCCCCCCAGCCTGCCGGCGTGTCCCTCCCCGGCACGCCGAGGTCCGGCCCTGGGGCCTTCGGAGTGGCGGACAGGAGGACACAGGGGCGGACAGGAGGACACAGGGACACATCCGCCGGGCAGGAGCTGTGCCCCCCGCGCGCCCCTGCTGTAAGCCCCACAGCACCTCGTGCTGACCCTGCCAGAGCGTGCCCCGGGCAGCCCCTCGGTTCCCGGCCGGAAGCCTGGAGGTCGAGACCTGGCTTGGCTCCGGGAAGGCAGCCAGGCACTGAACAGCCCCTCCATAGCCACCTGCTGGCCAACAACCACCCTGTGCCGTCGACATTTTGAAAGTGTTTTCACAGCGAAGCAAACAGATCTCAACTGGGTATATTATTTGCATGAAACCCTACAGGCTACCAAAAGCAGAGCGGTTTCTCCCCCACCAGTCCTTGCTGGCCTCTCCGCGGCCTCCCGTTGGGTCGGAGAGGGCTGGGCCACCAAGAAGCCAATATCTGTTCTGTCTGTCCTGTGTGCTGCCACCCTCCGAAGCTCCCAGACAATCCCCTACAGGCCAAGGTTGAAACACACAAAGACTTAGTTTCTCAAAAACACCTTCATTTGAGGTGCTCTCTGCTTTGGTAAAACACCTTAGTTTTTTCTCTAAGGATCTCATAACAATGACCTCACTTATTGAGGAGGGGCGGTTAAGTATGAAGGTACTTCAAAACTTTTTTGGAAAATGGAATTAAAGGTAAATTTCTTTGGGTGCAAAAAAATGTTTATAATCTAGGCATAGTTTTCCCACAGTACACATTTTCCGTGAACTTTTTGGTGCTTCCTTGTAGTACAGCTGTGTACCCTGAACTCACACCTAGATGGTATTCTTGCTCCGTGCACAGGTGCTCGGCCATTTATAGCAGACAGAGCTCTTAGTGACAACTGTAGTTGTGATGAAGAAGAAATCTTGGCGCCCTTGATGCACCAAGCATTTACTACACCGCGTCTGCCCTGGATAAGACATCTGCCCTTTCTTACCCTCTCCACGTTAGCCGAAATGATTTAGATTTAGTCCACAGCAGACACTCATTTGTGAGCTGCCCCCTAATAAAATATTTTCGTGAGTTCTAAAGGTGGAAAGTGTGGACTGAAATCTCGCCTGAATGCTTGGAGTTTTAAACCAGGGCATCCATCAAGTTGGGATTATTCCTATCCTGCTCACCACTCAGTGGTCAACAACTGTGTTGAAACAAGATATCCCTTCCTTCTGACTGAGAGTTCTCCTGATGGAGAATATGAAAGGTTAACTCTCCTTAGGAGAAAGATCTTAATTCTGATGTGTGGCTCTCAGTGTCAACGTATTAGAAACACCCTTTACAATTCTAAATATTCCAAATATCTTCAGAGTGCCACGGGCTGGCTTTCCCATGAATGACTGTCTCCTCGTGCATTTTAATTCCTTATAAACAACAGCCTCCCACATCAGATAAGAAAATCATTTTATACATCCAGCGTCCCTCTTATAGCCATAACCATAAAAACATCATTTCCCCCTGCTGTTATCCTCATCATCCATTAAACTACTTCAGGAGAAAATAGAACAGAGCATATTGCTTTTTGTTTCCGTGCATATCAGCTTCCCGGGCCATTCTCCCCCTGCTTTGTTTGCCCTGTGTAACTGTATGTATCTAGCAAACAGTCACATCCTGGTTCTTGTTTTCTGTAGAGCTATAATTCACAGCAATGCAGGTCTTATTGTAGAAGATGAGAGCACCCATGATGATCCTTCAAGCCATGGCTCTGAAGTTACAGCCCCTCTTGTTTTCTGAGGCCATCAGATCAGAGCGGACGTCGCCAAATGCCCCTTTGCCTTCAACACAGTCCCTTGGTGGGTGATGCATTTGGCCCAGATGTTAGTCAAAGCGCTTTGAGGATTTTTTTTTTTTTTTTTTTTTTTTGCAATATCCTTCAGAAACCAAACAAAACCGGTATCACTGCATTCGACCACAACTTGTCTTTGACAAAGTACGATCCAGCTCCTTCACCCACCTTAAATTCGCTGGACGTAGCTCCAAAGGGCTGCCTCCTAAAACCAAAGCCATTCTTAAAGAACCAAGATTTGAGCTCATGCACGAAGTGTTTAAAGACTGTGTTGCAGGCTCTGAGACAAGTCCAGGAGAGGAGCTGTTAGAGAGAGCAGCATCTCTGGGGAGGCGCCTGACCTCCTGGGGAATCACTGTGAATGCCGAGGTCTGCTTTGTGTAAAGAAGAAGCTGCAGAAGGAGGCCCTGGCTGTATCTCACACTCGGGTTTTACTCGGGGCGTGTTGATAGGGATCTTTGGTTTGGGCACAAACATCGCAGGGTAACTGCAACCCAGCACATCTGTTCAGAGCAGGCGGTGCCAACGTTTCAGCTGTGAGGCAGGCGGGCTGAGTGCTAACTTGCCTTCTTTTTGAAACAATAGGCCTCTTGCACAGATGTGGAGGGCACAAGTTGAAGCTTACACTCAAAGGCAATCTAAACTTTGGGAGAAAGTAGAAATTTGATTACGGGCAAAGCAAGATTTAAATCCAGGTCCACTTCTTACAAAAGATGACGGCCTGATCTTCCTTCCCATCTGCAAAACTCCATCCCTGGGGAGCAGGGGCACAGGACCTCATCCATCACCTGCTGTCTCCCCGGGAGTGCAGTAACAGGAAGCTGGAACCAGGGGGGAGTGAAGCCGAGACCCCAACCCAGGCACACGAGATGCAGGTGTCCCGAGCGGCGTCTTAACGGCTTTGCCACGGCACGTCCCTACCCCCTCTTTAAATAACAACTGTCGAATCGCAAAATTTGAGAAGCTTTGCCAGTGTCCAAATTCTGGTGGAGCAGTCATACAGGTTTGCACGTTATACATGGGATTCTAATGGCACGCGTTCGTTCATTGTCTCAGTGGGTTAGAAGGCCCCAGAATTTTTCGAAACCAGGGTGTTCGCGATCCTTCGTTCCTTCTGCATCGTCCGAACAATCGCAGAATCTTCAGGGTCACCTGCGCTCACCGCATTGCAAGCAACTTAAGGTAAAGGAGCAGTTGTCCTTTCCCTCTGTTTGGCAAATATTTGTGGAGCATTTGCTGTATTTACTGAGCACTGTGCGAGGCGCAGGGGCGATAGGAAAGAACAAGTAATAGCCTGCTCACTTGGGAGGCTAAGCAATAACCACGCGCTTCGGCAGTGCACTGTGCGGCAGGGTGCTCAATCATTAGGAAGGAAGAGAAATCGGGGAGGGGGGATAGGAAGCCTGAGGGGGTGCATGTTTACCCAGTGTGGCCACTGGAGGCCTGGGGAGGGGGGAGATAAAGGGAGGGAGAGATTTTTTTTAAAAATCCAATAGCCATTTTAATGTTTAATGGTTATTAACATCAGCAAAAGTCCTGTGCGCCACCTGTTCTCTGCGGAAGGCCTGCTTCCTCTTCTGCCTGTAGCTGCGAGGCAGAGGAGCTGACCACACGGCTCTGCCAGGCAGCTTTTCCCAGACAGGCAGCGGGTTCACAGCTCTCCAGCAACCTGCTCGCCACCGTGCCTTCCTGGTCCTTGCTGGGTTTCTCTTGGAAATCCTTGAAAAAGTCTTTTTCATCACAGGCTGCTGACACCTAGAGAGAAACAACCAGAACTAAGTACTTCACGGAAAATGCCAGAGCACTAGGACTTCTTTTGTTTTTGTCTCTAAGGCACAACTGCACCCTGCCGCTTTCCTCTTCAACCTGCGCTTCTCTGCTTTCTAGATCCTTTTTATCCAAACCGTAAGAAAACTTTATAATAAGTCACCCGGGCTTCCCATGTATTGAGCACTTAACGTGTTTTCTATGCATTTTCTCACCCCATCCTAACCAGCATAAGGCAGGCATCACTTTTATGTCTGAGGAGGAGGAAACTGAGGCACAGTGTCTTGCCGAGGGTCATGCAGGCAACATGGCACTGCTGAGTCCGTGGTCGGTCCTAGCGCTTCTAGCCAATGCCAGCTGCTTGTGTTTTGCAGATCCGTTTTTGTATCCTTGACTTGACTACAGGGTGCAGCTGTGGAACCTCTCTGCTAGGTCTCACACCAGGTGAGCACCCACGCCCCTCAAGCTGGCTCTCTGATCTGGAATTCCATGAAGACTGATTTGTTTTCTTATCAGTGTTAATGTGATATTAATACAAAGAGAACAGATTCAACGTCAGTTCTCAGAATATAATGATACTTCCCTTCTCCCTCCCAAAGACTGGTTTTAAACTTCAAAGGCTACTACCATTCTCAGCCTTCCTGAAAAAAATACATTTTCCTTTGCCCGTTTTCTTTGTTCCTTGTACTTTCAAAAATAATGTTTTTCCTCTTTTTATCTTTTTTTTCCCCTTAAGATGCCTCTGGTTTCCAGCTTTAGTGTATATGCCATGAATTTGTGACACATTTGTTTTTAGGTGCTTTTTTAATCAGCTCTGATTGCTATATAAATAAGCAAGAGGAACTTCACCACTACTGAACGCGTCTACTGCCGACGTGAAGGAAATGTGTGGAAATGGCTTATTTATTTATTTATTTGGCTCTCCTCAAAAGTGCTGAGAGCTTACTGCAGACACACACTGATTTGTAGATTAGGTGTGTCGCTATCTTCTGAAAGTCACGCAGCACTAGAATTAATATGGCCCATAGTTTACAATGCAAACAGGTACTTTTAAGTGGATAAAAATGCATCTTGTAGGAACGTGCAACCACACAAGAAAGCCAGGTAATGCCCTGAGTTTAATTTTTTTTTTTTTTTTTTTTTTTTTTTGCACAAATACCCAGGATACTTGCAGAATTTTGGCTTTGGACGAAAGCAGCTTTTGTGGTTTTTTAAATATTTATTTACTTATTTTCATCTACTGGAGAGAGGAGAGGGAGCGAGAGCACAGAAAGAAAGATGGCCCCTCCTCTGGTTCATTCTCCAAATACCAGCAGCAGCTGGGGCTGGGCTGGGCTGAGGTCAGGACTCCATATAGGTCTCCCACTTGGCTGGCAAGGGCCTGAGAACCTGAGCCATCTGCTGTCCCCCAGGATGCACTAACAGGAAGCTGGATCAGAATTGGAGTAGCTGGGACTTAAACTGGCACTCAGATAAGAACTATGGCATCCCAAGCAGTGGCTTCACCTGCTCTGACCACAAAAACAAAACCAGCCCTAGGTTTTGTTTATTTCTAAAGGTTCCATTTACAGTATTACGTGGTCAAGAAAAAACAGTTCACCATGAAGTAGCATACTGTTTAAGCTTTCTTGACTTCAATAGGAAATGTACATCTGCTCTGTTGGCAGACCTGATACAATTCAGAGCTTTGGGAAACCAAATTCAGATGAGAATATCCTTTCTGCCTTCCCAGTTAACTTCTTCATTTGGAAATTTCTACTGGCTCAGGATAGAAATAAATGTTCAATCAGTTAAGTAAAACCGAATTCCATTCACTTGATTACTGATGCAGCGTTCAGAAACCAGCTTGAAAACACCTGTGTCAAAGTTTAGACTTCTGTATAAATTGCAATCTGGTTCATAGGTTAGAAAAAAAAATCATCTCATCCAGCTGAGACATGGAACCACTGCCCTGCAGGAAAAACAGTCATGGGCTCAGGGAAAGCGTGATGAGTGCGGGCAGTAGATGCAGTCGCCTTCTTCCAGAAGGCACTCAGTGCATTTGTGGCTCAGTCCTAAGGCAATGTCAGCTCACTGTAATTCAAAGACTCTTCAGTGAGAATACTGTTCCCATGTACAGAAAGACACAACATACTGTTAAGTGAAAAAAGCAGGTTGCAAAACTTGAATTGGAGTTCAGTTTGTTACTATATATGCTTTCCAAATGTTCACAGAGATGACCTCTAGGTGAGAGGTCATGAACAATTTTTCTATTTTTACTTTTCTGTATCTCCTTAATTTTCCATTATAAGCATCTATTATTTATATGAACCAGATGGAAAACTAATTCTTTTTGTTAGAAGCTGCTTTAAGCTTTCTGTATCACACCCTGTTGTTGCTTCAGCCACAATGTGTTTTGCGTAGGAACAAGTGATTCTCTCGCAGTTGGTTCTCAGAGGAGAATCAATGAAGCAGAGCTGAACATGGCAAAGTCATCTTCTTTGTCTCTTGGCCTATATGGCGTCACATTTAAATGATTCCAACCAGATGCAAATTTCAATTTCAGATGGACTCTAACAACAAGGGATTCCAGAGGTTTTTGTGTTAAATTTCTTAAAAGCCCTAGCTTTCCCTTAAAATGGAAACCAAGCCTGGGAAAGACATCCTGGGCTAGGTAGCAGCTCTGTCTTCCCATGAGAAATTCAGAAATAAAAGAATGAGGTTACCCAGAAATTAATTCAGTGGCTGAGCTCAAAAAGAAAGAGGTAGTGGGAAATGGTTGATGCTTATTAGAGGAAAACATGTTTGTGACAAGTGCAGTCAAGGATTACAAGACTTGATTTCAAATGAAACTGGCTGTTTTCTTGTTATCGTTACCTAAATTATTATAGTCGTACATTTTTTAATCATTTAGGCGAAAGGGAATTATTTTTGTAAATTCTTCCAAATTAGCATTTCCTGCTGAAAAGACATTAAAATCATACTTAAGATTTCAAGATTGGTCACTTACTCATGTCTATTCTTTTTACTTCTTTTTAAAATCATATTAACATTTTAAAAAACATAATTTCTATTGAAACTTTTATCCAAATAAAATTTTTAAGTTCTCAAACATAATAGTTTTACAGTTTTGAGCAAAATTATGTCTGGTATTGGTTTTCAAAATATAAAACAAAAAATTGTTTTTGCTTTCTAATTCCTAGCTTTTCATCTTCTAAATAATGGGATTTTAAAAAATACCTTCAAAGGATATTAGCATTACTAAGTTTTTTTCTAACTTTGAATTTTTTACCTTTCAGATTTAATTTATAATATGCTTTTATAATACATGACTATAAATGAATATGATTATCACAGAATAGCAGAAACCTGTATTATTATTATCAATATCTTCATTTTCTAATGAGGAAACTAAAATTCAGACAGGCCAAAGCATGAGGGCACTCTCTGGAAAAGATTTACTTCCACTGTATTTTCCCTTTTCAAAAACAAATTGTGGATTGGGGCTGGCGCTGCGGTGCAGTGGGTTAACGCCATGGCCTGAGGCACAGGCATCCCACATGGACTCGGGTTCAAGACCCGGCTGCTCCACTACCTGTCCAGCTCTCTGCAGTAGAAAATGGCCCAAGTCCTTGGGCCCCTGCACCCACGTGGGAGACCAGGAAGAAGCTCCTGGCTTTGGATCGGCACAGCTCCGGCCACTGTGGCCATCTGGGGAGTGAACCATCGGATGGAAGACCTCTCTCTCTCTGCCTCTCCTCTCTCTGTGTAACTCTTTCATATAAATAAATAAATCTTTAAAAAAAAAAATTGTGGGTTAAGCGGCCACATGTGACGCCAACGTCCCATCTGAGCACCAGTTTGAGTCCTGGCTGCTCCACTTCTGATTCAGCTCCCACTAATCTGCCTGGGAAAGCAACAGAGGATGGCCAAGTACTTGAGCCCCTGCCTCCCATGTGGGAGACTCAGATGAAGTTCCAGGCTCCTGGCTTCAGCCTGGCCCAGCCCCAGCTGTTGTGAACATTTGGGAAGTGAATCAGCAAACAGCAGATTCTCTCCCTCTCTCCCTCTCTCCCTCTCTCCCTCTCTCCCTCTCTCCCTCTCTCCCTCTCTCCCTCTCTGTAACTCTGCCTTTCAAGTTCCTAATTAATTCATTATAGCATAAGAGATATGCAGAAAATTGAAGAGAGACATACAAAAAAATAGAGAAAATGCGTTATTTCTAAAGGATCATAGATTTATCAGTACAAAAGATAAGATACAAAACTAAATTATGGAGCCAGCGTTGTGGCACTGTGGGTTAAGCTGCCACCTGTGATGCTGGCATCCCACATGAGCACTGGTTCGAGTCCCAGCTGCTCCACTTCCAATCCAGTTCCCTGCTAATGTGCCTGGGAAAGCAGTGGAAGATGTAAGATGGCTTTGGGCCCCTGCCACCCATGTGGAAGATCCATAGGGAGCTCCTGACTTCTGGCTTCAGTCCAGCGCAGCCCCAGCCATTGTCCAATTTGGGGAGTGAACCAGTGGATGGAAAATATCTCTCTCTCTCTAACTCTGCCTGTCAAATAAATAAATAAATTTACGTTAAAAAACGAACTATACAATAAAACCCCAATTTCATATGCAAAAATGTATTCATATCTGAAAGGCTAAATACCAGGGCAGGCATTGTGGCACAGTGGGTCAAAGCACCCTTGTAGTGCTGGAATCCTGTGTTCGAGCCCCAGCTGCTCTGTTTCTGCTAATGCTAACTACAGCTTCCTGCTAACGCACCTGGGAAGCGCAGAAGATGGCCCAAGTACTTGGGTTCCTGCCAACCACAATGGAGCCAGATGTTTTCAGCCTGGCCCAGCTCTGGCTATTGCAGCCATTTGGGAAGTGAATCGATGGTTGGAAGATATCTCTCTCTCTCTTTCTCCCTGTGTGTCAAGTAAATAAATAAATCCATTAAAAAATAATTTACCAAATTGTAACAGTAATGTCTCTGAATGGTGAAATTAGAGACAATATTTTCTGATTTTTAATTTTGGGGACTCTAAATTTTTAATAATAAGTAATCAGATAAACACTTAAATCTATTTTTAATAAAGTGCTATAGACAAAGGTTAGTCTCTTTGATGATTCACTAATGTATTTGGTTTCAGTTCAGTTTTTCTGGTTGCTGGGAATTTTTTTTATTTAAATAAAGGCATGTTAAAGAAAAAGATAACTTGAATTCACGCTGCTGTATTTCTCCACTCTCACTCATGTACAACACAGAGCAGGTTTTAAGAACTTAACCTGAAAACTCTGGGGTTTTCTCTGCAGGTGACTACCTGCCCAGTAGTCACGTCTTCTTGTTGCTTGCTGGAAGAACTTCTATTTGGGGATGGATCAAAAGATGGACCAACGCGTCCGCACGAAGACAGTGGACGAGAACCTTCTGAGTGCTGGCTTCTCAGCTTCCCCTGCAGCTCTGGGCGGCTGTGTTCCCCACTTCTGGCTAACGAGGTCTCCTGCAAAGTCTTCTCGCCTCCAGGGATGGTGCTCTGCCCAGGGCGTGGTGCTCTGACCGCCACAGAAGCCATCCAGGGAGGAGCTGGAGGGCCAAGAGAACTGCCGAGAGCGACACTGTGGACGCACTCCCCACCTCTTAGCGTTCACGATGTGAGACAATCAATGCCTGTATTATCTAAGCCTCAGTTCATTATTCTAGTACTTGAAACCAGATGTCTAAAAATGTAGCGAAAAATAACAAAAACTTGAAGTTGACGCTGTCAGCATCTTACAAGAATATAAAAGAGTTTAGCTAATCCCCGACTAAATGGCCAACATGGAAATGGTTAGTAGATTATTTTCCTGGTATATTATTTAAAAAGAAAATGTGGGGAGTGGGTGTGTAGCCGTGCAGTTAAGATGCCCACATTCCACACTGAAGCCTTTGGGTCTGAGTCCCTACTCTGGGTCTTGCCTGACTCCCACCAACTGCCAGTGCAGGCCCCCAGGGGGAGAAGGGAGCAGCTGTGCCAGATCAAGTACTTGGGTTCCTGCCACCCACGTGAGAGGGCCAGATTGAGTTGCTGGCTCCTGGCTTTGGTTCAGGGGCCCAGCGCCAGCCATTGCCGGCATCTTGGGGGTTGAACAGGCAAGACGAGCGCTCTTGTTCTTAGCCTTCCCCCTTGTCTTCTTTCTCTTTCTCACTCCTCCCATTATGTCTCTCTCTCCCAAATAAATAACATTTAAAATAGACATAGTAATACTTAGGAAGATCAGGTGGCCACGTGAGGAGGATGAGGAAAGAAAAACGGAACACAGGGCTGGATGGCTCACGCACTGCAGTGACAACCAGCCCTGCAAGGCGACACTGCCCAGCCACGACAGGAGCTGCCACAGGGTGACGGCAGGCCCAACCGCGCGTTTTCATCCATTTCTCTGTTTTCTAAATGTTGGGCCTCAAAGCTTGCAGTTTATCCCGGAAACATAAAAAAGTCATTCAGTTAACACGTGATCAGCTTGCATCCCTCAAAGCATTTATATCCACTGCTCAGCCTGACTTTTTTTTTTTTTTTTCTGACAGGCAGAGTGGACAGTGAGGGAGCGAGACAGAAAGGTCTTCCTTCCGTTGGTTCACCCCCAAAATGGCTGCTACGACTGGCACTGTGCCGATCTGAAGCCAGGAGCCAGGTGCTTCCTCCTGGTCTCCCATGCGGGTGCAGGGCCCAAGCACTTGGGCCATCCTCCACTGCCTTCCCGGGCCACAGCAGAGAGCTGGACTGGAGGAGGAGCAACCGGGACAGAATCCGGCGCCCTGACCGGGACTAGAACCCAGGGTGCCTCAGGCGGAGGATTAGCCTAGTGAGGAGGATTAGCCTAGTGAGCCGCGGCGCCAGCGGAACCTGACTTTCAAAGCCTTTCCTAACATGGCCTCTGCCTGTCTTCCTGCATGATCTCCTCCCAGGCACACACACATGCACACACACACGCACACAGGCCAGTGAGACGCTTCCATGCTTTGGGGCATGCTCTTGCCACAGCCTCAAAAGCCTTGCCCGTGTGCAAGGCGAAACTGTTGGCTGTGGGATGAGTACAAGTCATCCCCTCGAACACCTTTCCTTCACGGTAGGACATTGTTTTCAACGGGGTGCGTGGTAGCCCAGAATGAAGCTGTATTGCCAAGTCTTCCTCTCAGCTGCCTGCAGCCATGAGGCTAGATCTGGCCAGCAGGATGGAAGCCACCTCTGGGAATGGCATCAGCAGAGAAGGGTGCTCTCTCTGTTCCTTCCATCTTAGATGCTCGAGGTTGAGCAGTGACCTTGGCTCATGAAGTGAAAGCCATGAGCAGAGCGTGGTGGAGCGAGACGGAGCAGAGCTAAGTCCCTAGTGATCACACTGCTACCACACCAGCCTTGCAGCTCCTACCTGTGGGTTTCATTTCCACAGAAGAGAAACTGACTTCCATCTCACAGAGTCCTCTGTTGTTTGGGGGAGGCTTCTGTCACATGCATCCTAGCCTAATCCTAACTGATAGTTTAACTTACAAGATGAGCTAGCAGCAAAAATGCCTTTAAATGGCCCAGCATTCTGGAGTAGCAAATAAAGCTGCTGCCTGCAACATCAGATCCCACATGGGTGCTGGTTCAAGTCCCAGCTGCTCCACTTGCAATCCAGCTCTCTGCTGTGGCCTGGGAAAGCAGCAGAAGATGGCCCAGCACATGGGTGCTTGGGCCTCTGCACCCACGTGGAAGACCTGGAAGAAGCTCCTGACTCCTGGCTTCAGCCTGGCCCAACTCCTGCCATTACAGCCATTTGGGGAGTGAACCAGCAGATGCAACCTCCCCCCCCCCTCCTTCTCAGTAAACTCTCAAATAAAATAAATAAATCATTTTAAAAACTGCTTTTAGAAGAGGGATGACAACATCACTGAATCACTCTCCAAAAGAAATGAACAGAAAGTTGGGGGTCTTAAGCTAGGTCACAAAGGGAAAAACAGAAGGCGAAAGAGCTGGGGCTGGCCGCATGGTGCGAAGCTACAGCCTCCACCAGCTGCCTGGGAGACGGGAAGGAGGGCAAAGATTTGGCCGTCATGTGTCTTTGAATTTAGTTTATGGTGTCTTTCGTCAGGCCTCTTTTTAATTTTAGAGACTGCTTGGAAAGAGTCGATCACTCTGCAATGTAAACCAGTTCCCTAGAATGTATGAATCCCTGGTCTTTCACACAGCAAGAAAGTTCAATGGTTCAGAGCACAGTCTCTGGTACCAACCTGCCTGAATTCAAATTCAAATCTTACTTTTACTTTTTAAAATATAAGGTCAGAAGAGGTGTTTTGTTGTTGTTGTTGTTGTTGTTGTTGTTTTTTTAAGACAGAGACAGATCACGATAGAGACCTTCCATCTGGTTCATTTCCCAAATCCCTGCAACAGCCGGGGAGCTACTCCATCCAGGTGTCCCAAGTGGGTGTCAGGGACCCAAATACCTGAGCCATCATCTTCTGCCTCGCAAGGGCGTGCATCAGCAGGAAGCTGGAATCCAGAGCTGACAAGGGCGTGCATCAACAGGAAGCCGGAATCCAGAGCTGAGCGGGACTCGAACCCAGGCACTCCAATATGGGCTGCAGGAGTCCCAAGCAGCATTGTAACTGCCAAGCAAACCCCCACCCTCTGAATTCGATCTGGACTGTGCTGTGTAACCTCAAGAAGTAGTTAAGTTTCTGAGTGCCTCTGTTCAATGGGAGTAACAATAGCATCCAGACCTCACAGGGCTCCTGTGGGAATTTAACATATCAGTACCACCCAACTGCTTAACACACCCCTGGCAACACAGCAGGTTTCAGCAAACATTAGTGACTGTTATTTTTGTGTGACTTCATGACAGTAGTTTTTCACAATATTCTACTATCAAATCTGACCCATAAATAATTGTTCCACAAATGCGTCTTTGTCTTATAAAAGGTCTTAACCTTCTGCCACAGTGTGAAGCAAGACTCTGCAACTGAAGTCAGCAAAGAGCAGATGGCAAGGCAAAAACAAGTAGCAGCTGCAAACCTTCCACAAGCTAGACCCAACCTGAAGCATAGAAAGGAGATGGCTCGCACTTCAGCTGGGAGTCTTGCCCTGCCAGGGCGCTGACAGCACCTGTCCTTGTCCCCTCAAAGGCAAATGGGCGGCTCCCTATATGGTTAGCCGGGAGAGGGAATGACTCAGGGTAACTTTGCAGGTGGAGTCTTTTCAGAGTTTTCCAAATCGTTTAGTCCTGGCCAGCTTCATGTTGTTATCTAGAGAGCTTCATCATCCTTGTTAACCTGGTGGCTGGAAGACCTAGATTGTTGGCTGTTCTTACAATGATGAAGGGTGTCTGGGTTTTTGTTAGTTACTGCTGAAATCTACATGACAGCAGCTGCCCTGTCGCCCCTAATTCTTCTTGCAGTTCTTCAGCGTCTTAAATATCTGTGAAGATCTTTTCTGCATCTAAAGCTGAATTTTTAATATTTCTTTTCTGTCTTTTATTCCCTGGGTGGGTCTTGCCAGTGTTCTCCCTAGGCAACAGCTTTTTTATTTACCAACGCTTGCTCTGTTATTATGTTCTAATTTGTTTGTTTCTGAGTCTATCTCATTCGTGTTGACACTGACAGGTGAGAGTGAAGGCAGGCAAGAATTCATGTTCCCTGCTACTTTCGCTGAATTCCTTTGTTGTTGGTTCTCTGGCTAAATGCTCAGCCCCTTTCATTGCTGTTACTCTTGTTTCATTACAAAAGCATGTATTTGAAGCAATCTTATGTGAATTGCAAAGGCCAGGATGACGCCGGCACACGCCTACGCTACCTCTGATTTATGAAAGTGCACTTGTTATCTCAAAAGTAGTCTGTGTGTGTGAGATGACTACAGAGAAAATGGCAAAAACCTGAGAACCCGGAACAGCCTTGAGGAAGACCAGAGTCCTGTGCCCCACAAAGAAGGCCTGGAAGGCCAGACAATGAGCTCAGACGTCTGCTATTACAAAGTCAGCTAACCCCACTCTGAAGCTGTGCTTGGGTTGGGCGAGAAATCTTAAAAAGCAAGGCAATAAAGAACTCCCTGGGCCTGTCCTTCTCTCTGCATGGTGCCAGATCACCTGATACCCCCAGAGGACCTCCTTATCTGGTTCTTTCATAATCGACCAGAGCATGAAATACGGGGTGCATTCTGCTTTCAAAGTTGAGCTTCAGCTGGGCACTGCCCCCGCCCCTCTCCTCCCCTCCAGGTTAGTCATGGAGGAAAGTTCTGGAAAGCAAAGGAGAACAGCCCAGCTTTCCCCTGCTGTCCACCACGAAAACACTACTGGAACATGGCCCAGGTCCTCGGGCCCCTGCGCACGCGTGGAAGACCCGGAAGAAGCTCCTGGCTCCTGGCTTCATATTGGCACAGCTCCTGCTATTGCGGCCATCTGGAGAGTGAACCAGGAGATGGAAGACCTTTCTCTCTCTCTCTCTCTCTCCTTCTCTCTGTGTAACTCTGACTTTCAAATAAACAAATAAATACATCTTAAAAAAAAGAAAAGAAAAAGAAGACACTCTGGTAACCTCTGCCAGGACTGTCACTTCTTTTTTTTTGACTTTTTTTTTTTTTTTTTTTTTTTTTTTGGACAGGCAGAGTGGACAGTGAGAGAGAAGAGAGAAAGGTCTTCCTTTTGCCGTTGGTTCCCCCTCCAATGGCCGCCGCGGCTGGAGCACCGCGCTGATCCGATGGCAGGAGCCAGGTACTTCTCCTGGTCTCCCATGGGGTGCAGGGCCCAAGCACTTGGGCCATCCTCCACTGCACTCCCTGGCCACAGCAGAGAGCTGGCCTGGAAGAGGGGCAACCAGGACAGAATCCGGCACCCCGACTGGGACTAGAACCTGGTGTGCCGGCGCCGCAAGGCAGAGGATTAGCCTAGTGAGCCACGGCGCCGGCCAGGACTGTCAATTCTAAATGCAAGCACAGGGAACATAAGTACCTGAAATAACTCAGTGACAAAAGGCTCAGCACCATCGTTGGAGCCCTCATGATGATTGCTGTCCTCGTGCTTTCTTCCAGTGTCACTGACTTCACAGTGCAGCTCTTAGCCAGAATTAGGGGAGAGAGAGGCACGCTGGAGGATGTTTTTGTCAAAACTATGTACTCAGGGTCAGCGCTGTGGTGCAGTAGGTAAATCCTCCACCTGCATATGGGTGCCAGTTCTAGTCCCGACTGCTCCTCTTCTGATCCAGCTCTCTGCTATGGCCTGGGAAAGCAATATAAGATGGCCCAAGTCCTTAGGCCCCTGCACCCACATGGGAGACCCAGGAGAAGCTCCTGGCTCCTGGCTTCAGATCAGCCCAGCTCTGGCCAATTCGGCCATCTGGAGAGTGAACCAGGGGATGGAAGACCTTTCTCTCTGTCTCTCCCTCTCTCTCCCTCTCAAATAAACAAAACAAAACAAAACAAAAAGCTACGTATTCAACACTCCTCAGATTATAAACAATGGTATAATTAAGGAAAGGGGGCTATATAAGAGATGGAAATAATGTATAAAGAAAAAATTTCATCATTTATTAATCATGAAGCCTCTGATTAGTGTCAATGTCCAACAACAGGAGAGAAATACATGATATATTATATGGTATGTTTGTAACTATTACAATTGTTTGTTAAACCATCAGGAAAGATGTATGGTTCAACTTTTATTACAAAAATCAGGATATATAAAATATGATCACCACTATGAAAGTATTTAATTCATATACACAGCAGAAAACCTGGATGGAAAGGCCACCAAAATGTCCATGGTTTTTCTATTCTGGATGCAATACACTACTGCTAACTAGAGTGCTCCTGTTGTGTATTGGGGTCATCCTATGTGTCTGCTACTCTGTATCCTTTGGTCTAAATCCCCCCATTTCCTCCATCCCACTCCATCCTACCCTGATAACCAGTGTCTCATCTCCACTCTGTATTTGGAGGGGCTAAAGGGATTCCATATGTGATATCAGGCATTAGTTGTCTTTCTGTGCGTGGCTTATGTCCTTTAGTTTCATCCATGTTGTGACAAATGGCAGGATGTCCTGACATTTTAATGCTGAATAATACTCCATTCTGTGTGTGTGTGCATGTGTGTGTGTATACACCACAGTTGATTAATCCATTTGTCATCAGATACCTAGGTCGTGTCCACGTCTTGGCTATTGAGAATAATGCTGCAATGAACATGGGGCTGCAGATACCAGGAGTCCTCAAAACGCCAGGAAAAATGTTTATGATGAAAAAACTATGCATGGATTTCAAATTTATTTTGTACCAAAATAAACCTTTTAATTCAACTTTTCCATGATGCTGTGGAAATTTCCTTGTTATCTTTATGATGTGGTGATCTTCTTTGGGTACATACCTGGAACAGGGGTTGCTGGGTTGATCATACAATAATTCTGATTTTGATTTCCTTCGGAAACTCCACACTGTTTCCCATGATGGCTGCACCACTCTGAGCTCTCATCAGCAGTGTTTAAGGCTTCTCTCTTTTCCAACACTAGTTATCACTTGTCTTTTTGATAATAGCTATCCAATTATTTGTTTGGAATAGAATTCATGGAGACATCTACAATTTTTTTTCTTTATACCTTTTTTGTATTTTTAGTCTTTTTCTCACAGCCATTATTGCTTTTCTAAACATAAATACGTCAGGAGAAGTTTATGGGCATAAACCTCAAATCTATACCTTCTAATTCTTGAAATCATTTCTAGAGAGAAAAAAAAAGGCAAAATGAGAAGAGAAATTAGAAAGATAAATGAAGAACAGAGGGAATGGGAAAGGAGAGGAGAGAAAGAGCAACAATGCAGAGAAAAGCAATTGGTGTTGGTTTGCCAGGAGGGTGACGTGCAAAAAATCAACAGGAGGGCAGCCTGTGCTCCATGTGGGAGAAACCCTTGAGTGCAACCCACAGGCCTGCGTGCACTGGGAGCCACGAAGGGCAGCCTGTTTGTAGGCTCCCTTTATGTCAGAAGTCACAGTGCATCCTCCCCCAGATGTATCCAAAGCAACAGCGTGCCTGGCAGAAAGTCCCTGGGGTTAGGGCGGTACATTGACTGTTCACAACTTCGGACTACTACCGAGCTCCAGCCAGGAGGCAGGAGAACAGAGCTTTCCTCAACCAGCCTCTCTGAGAGACCAGGGGCTCAAGGGGAAGTTGACCTGAAGTGCAAGGGACGCCCCCTAGTGCTGGGGAGAGGGCCGCTGTTCCAGGCTGGGGTGGGAGGAGCACTGAGCACAGGAGGGCGGGTGGGGCGAGCGAATGGTCAACATCAAGGCTGCATCCTCAGAGGTGCCTGCAGGACTCCTGGAGGGTGCTTTTGCAAAAAGGAAAAGCTCACAGATTTATTATAGTCATTCATTTATTTATTTAACACACATGAGCACTTCAGCCAAGCACATGCTTGTGCAATTTTAAGAATGATCATACACATTGTTGGGAAGGTTGCAGCGGAACAGTCACTCTCACAGACTTAAGCACGCGGTTGAGTTGAAATGGTTCAGCCTCAGCATCCTAGTTTTCCAGGCCTGTAGCAGCCCGGGCGGCGGAAACAACAGATAGTTATCATCTCTCAGTTCTGGAGGACAGAAGCCCAAAATCAAAATGTCAGCAGGGTGGGTTCCTTCTGAGGCTGCGCAGCAGGGGTCTGACCCGGGCCTCTCCTTGCTGGGGGGCTGTCTTCTCCCTGGGTCTCTTCACGTCTTCTTCCTTCTACACATTTCGACGTGTCCGATTTCCCCCTTTGCCTCAGGACGCTAGTCACACTGGATTAGGGCCCACCCACATGACCTCCTTTAGCTTGATTATTTCTGTAAAGACCTCTCTCCAATTAAGGTCCCACTCTGAAGGACTTCCACATGTTAATCTGGGGAGCACATAATTCCACCCATGACACCCCTACCCAGATGGCATCAGAGGGCACAGAATGGCCTCTCTGGCAAAGATGCAGGCAAACACCACCCAGCACTGTCCCTGGGAGCAAAGGCAGTAGCGACACCAGGCGCAGCAGCAATTGGTGAGAAACAAGGGGTGCTGCAGCCTTCTGGGCCTGGCTCCTGTCTTCCTATGTAGTTCCTGGGAGCAGGGGCGTGAGCCCATGGCAAACCATGAAGGTGATACCATGAGAAAGCTGGCAGCCCAGTCCTTTAAATCTACAACCCTGCAAGATAAGCTGTGTCTAAATGCCTCCACCAAACTCCAATATACCTGATAAAATCACCAGACACCACTTAATATGTCAGTCTGCTTTCACTGAAACATTAAATTCTCAAACAAGTTCCCAGAAAAGTCAATAAATCTCTCCACTGTAAACATTCCAAAATCATATTTCACATCCTGTATTCGTAGTTTCGCTATACACAGAGAAACTCAAAAGACATCATTGAGCAAATAAAGATATCTGAAATACAATTGCACTGTCTTAAATGGCGCGTGACATATTAACTCAGTCATTTAAGTTAGTGAGTAACCTGAAATAGCTGTTGAAGATTATCTCTTGATACTATCATGCAAAAAAAAAAAAAAAACTGAAAAAATATGCACAGTCAATAGTTCCAGTTAGAACACAGAAACGGGTTTCATCTGTTGAGATGACGCAAGTGTCCTTACGAGAAGTCTACCTGGCTCATTTTCTTTTTTATTTGTAATCTTTAAATACATTACCACACACAAAAATACTGAATTGGGATGGTCAGTGTGAGCAGTAAGTAGGAAGAAAAAAAAAAAAAAGCTAATGACTGAGCGCAGATGACAGTGAAGAGCCCTAGTCCAGTCGCTAAAACTTAGTCTAAAGGACACAGGAGATCCTTTCAGGCCCAGAGGTGTCTGGTGGATACTCTGAACCTCGTCAGGAGGAACCACACAATAAACAACATCAGGCATTACCCACCCGCAGTATGCACGGGCTAACCTCTGACCTCTAGTGGCAAAGCTACAAGTACAGCGTCCTCCATCCTGAACTGTTGCTGTCCTCGGGGAGAGAATCCATCTGTACGGACTATAAGAAAAACAGTCATCCACAACCTCAGAGAAAAATCCGTCTCTGATCACAGGTGTGGAGACCAGGGAAACCCTCGGCTGACTTCTGCTCAAAGGCTGATTTCAAGCCTCATGCAAGCAAGCCTGCGCCAAGAACCCAAGACAAACAACGGTCCTGGGGTTGAAGTTCAGACTCCTCTGCCTTCTTCTCCCCAAACTCTTCAGAAGATAAAACCCCAGAGCAAGCGAGAGAAGAAATAAAGCTGTGGATCACTGGTCTCCGTGTCAATGCTAACAAGTGCAGAGCCGTCACTTACACATAATAGTGTTCCGATACAAAGCAATACTGATACACCGAGAGGAAGACAGCATTTCGACAGCAGCAGTATGTCTTCCGTTATCATTTACAAATAATAGGACTAGAAACTGTGAAACCATAAAGAGAATGTCACCTATTCAGACATTAGCCTCACAGACCCACAGGTGGACAACTAAAGCAAAAGACGGCCGACACAAGCTTCTTCCAAAAACGACAGCAGAGCAGGGCCAGCGTAGTACACACAGGGTTACGTCACCACCTGCAGCACCAGCATCCCATATAGGTGCCAGGTCAAGTCCTGGCTGTTCCACTTCTGATCTAGCCCCCTGCTAATGCACCTGGGAAGGCAGCAGAAGATGGCCCAAGTGCTTGGGCTCCTACACCCACAGGGGAGACCCAGAAGGGGTTCCAGGCTCGTGGCTTCAGCCTGGCCCAACCCCGTCCCCCAGCGCCAGCTGTTGTAGTCATTTTGGGGGAGTGAATGAACAGATGGAAGATCTCAGCAAAGAAAATATAAAATGAGGAGGGGAAACCTCTTCTTTAAGAAAAACAAAATTGCTTGCCCTGATAATAGCATCAGCATTTGGACTCAAGCCTACTGCTATTAGTACAGGCAATGAACTGCCAATTCCCCAATCTTAATTAATTGCAAGAGCTACCTAGAGATAGTGCTGTTTGTGAAAAGCGCTCTCTGGTCCATAGCACAGTCCTTTCCATTGTTCAACATTTTCTTCAAAACACACACACACACACACACACACACACAACCCTGCCACACCCACTCTCCACACTCTCTCTCCTGCTAGCACTCACTTTTACTCGTATGCAGGGAGACAGATCACGCACTTGTATCTCCATGTTAACTTCTGACCTCCCCCGGCCCCATTACCCTCAACCAAAGTTAAACATCCGCTGTTTACCTTTATAAAGCCTTCTGTTCATAGACTCATAAATACACACATACGATTTGCCATGAACAGTTTCATGTTTTATTCTCTTGCTTAGTAGTACCTCCTGGGATGCCCTCCCAGGTGACTGCTATAGATCTGTGGCTGACTGTATTATTCAAAGCCAGCCGAGAGAATATGTCCCATGCTATACAGCCTTGCAAATACTTGTCTACTCGCCTGTAAATATGCCGAATCTTTCCCCCATTCTCGGACCTGAGTGGAGCTGTCACTCTAGGGCAAACAAAATGTGGAACGAGTGATCCTGTGTGACCTCTGAAGCTAGGTTAGAAGTGACACTACAATCTCCCCACCAAAATCACCTGTGGCTCTGGTGGCAAGGGTAGCAAGGCCACACTGGAGCTCACGTGCAGAAGTTGTTGGCAGACGGAGCTGGCCAAGGAGCCAGCCAACAGCCACACAGCCAGATCTGTGAGTGATGTGGCTCGGGTGATTCCAGCCCCCTGCCCCTGCGTCTTCTAATGAGTCCTCAGACACCATGGAGAACAGAGAACATCCCCGCTGTGCTTTGTCCAAACTCCCTGCCCACAGAATCCATGAGTGTCAGAAAGTTGTTGTCGCCTGTCAGTAAGCTGCAGGGAACCAGGTTGTGTGACAAAAGGTGACTGGGACAGGATTAACCGCTCCTTTCTGATGTCTGCCCAGTGGTTCACCATCTGGCCATATACAACACAGCTTGTTCAAGTGTTCCCTCGGCAAAGGCACCCACTTTGCTTCCACATTTACTGCCTTTTTTTTTTTTTTTTTTTTTTGACAGGCAGAGTTAGCCAGTGAGAGAGAGAGAGACAGAGAGAAAGGTTTTCCTTTTCCTTTGGTTCACTCCCCAAACGGAGCCAGGTGCTTCTCCTGGTCTCCCATGGCGGGTGCAGGGCCCAAGCACTTGGGCCATCCTCTACTGCCTTCCCGGACCACAGCAGAGAGCTGGACTGGAAGAGGAGCAACCGGGACAGAATCCGGTGCCCCAACTGGGACTAGAACTCGGGGTGCCGGCGCCACAGGCGGAGGACCAGCCAAGTGAGCTGTGGCACCGGCCCAGAGATATCCTTGATACACACCTTGAGACTTCTGCTTTCGCTTCCGTGAGAACTGTAGAGTACAACTGCTGAGCTAAATATGTACTTTAGTCTTCAATAGTTTCTTGTTTTTATTTTATCCTGAAGCTAATAAGGCTTGGCTCAGAAAAGCCCATCTTTTCTGAGAGGAAATTTATTAATGTCTTTTCTGCTACCTTATACATTTCATTAATTTGAGCCCTTTTTCTGCATGAATTCTCTTCTCTCTTCTTTTTGCTGGTTGTTTTCTAGTATTTTAAGGTGAGCACTGAATTCTTGTATTTCTGGACAGCTTCTGCTAAGTCTTACAAGTTTGGTTATAATGGGTTTTCCTTCTTTGCTTCACAGAGATTGCAATTTAGTTTCTAATTTGATCCAAAGATTATTTAGGAGAGTGGTCTTAAATTACAAATAATTGGGGCTCACCCTGGCATAATGGGTTAAGCCTCCATCTGCAATGATCCAGTTCCTGCTAATGCACCAGGGAAAGCAGTGGAGGATAGCCTGCACCATGTGGAAGACCCAAAGCTCCTGGATTTGGGCTGGCCCAGCCCCAACCATTGCAGCCACATTGGGAGTGAACCAGCAGATGGAAGATCTCTCTACATATATGTCTTTCCCCCTCTCTCTGTAACTATTACTTTAAGTATGTTTCTTGAAGACAACATACAGCTATTTTTGCTTCTAATCCAAATCTATTCCTGTCTCTTGGTGAGAAAATTTAGCTCATTTGCATTTAATACAATCTCTGAAAAAACTCTTGGAAAATTGAGGTCATTAAGGTCTAGTATAGTCACTGGGAGTCTTGATTCTATTCCCTCTGTCTTGCTCATACTTACTATCGGATGTACTTCATCAGTTCTCCTTCTTCCTTTTCTTTGTCTTTACTGGCACGGTCAAGTTACAGTTCATTTCCTCCCTGCCCCACAAATGCAAAATGATATTGTGCTTTCCCATTCCACTAGTTATCCTCTTCCTTCTCAATACGCATCATCAAACACACACTTTATTACTGCTATGTGAAAAGATACTGTATCCCATAAATTCACTTATTCCCTGATTCCTTCCCTGAACCCCAATAATGCTTTTAGAATCTTTTTGCTTCTTAATCCTCTTCCTTCAACCTCTCCTCTTGGGTTTTTCTGAGAAATTTTGCAACTTTTGCCACCAGGGTCTCAATGGGTGAGAGTCTTCATCTAATACGTATATTAGTATATTAGTCTTCATCTAACACAGTATATTTCCAGTCATCCCATCATGATCCACAGAGGGGAGAAGGCTCACCGTTCATTGTGTTTCCTTTCTACTTTCCTCATCGTGATTAATTTGTTCTCTAGGGTCCTCTTTTCATAATTTCTTCAGATGGGCAAAGATGAGTGACTTGTTCTGGAAGTCCTTACATCCCAGCCTCTCTTTCCCCTGGCAAGTGGGAAAGCGGCTTTTTGGGTCATTCTCGTTCCTCTCGATAGGTGAAAATATGACCACATCATCAAATGCTGTTCAGATCTTTTCCTCTTGCAAATAACTTCTCCTTTCTGTCTAGAAACTTAGAAGACCTTGAGATTCAGGAATTCTGTCAGAATGTGTTTAGGTGTCTGCTTTTCCTCATCAGTTCTGCCTAAACTGAGTGTGTACTTTGAACCTACAATTACAAGACTACTTGGCCCAGGAAATCTGCTTCGGTGAAGTTTGACTGCTCCCTTATAACCCACTCTGGCATTCCTGTGACTCATCTGAGTAGATTTCCTTCTGCTATCCTCCCTTCTCCCAGCAGTGCCAACGTAAGAGTTTGACAAAGTAGGTTCACGCCTTTCCAGAAAATATTAGACCATCACAGATACCAGCTTAATGATCTCATTATAATATCTGGTATCAGAAAGCAGCCAAAGGTGAAATATAATACATAAAATTGCACACTACGTAACACATTCTAGCAATACATTTTCACTATACTTTAAAATATACATCTATTAATTGTATTTTTAAAATGGTTTCCTAAAAGCAATCCCACAGGGCTTTTTGTGTTTTTTCTAAGGAAAACATTTCAGACAACGAAAGTGAACTCTCCTTCTCCTGCCTCTGACTCCCCAGCCGATCCCGAGGCTAATCTGCATTCTCTTTCTTATCAAGTCTTTCAGAAATTCTTCATGTGTAACAAGGACAAAAATGATTACTGTGGGAGTATTCACAGCTTCCCTCCTCTTGCCTACCAACGAAACAATCCTGCCATTTGCACGCTGCCCTCCTCCCACTGCGCCCTGATGCAGATAGCATGAGTGGGAAGAGAGGCGTGTTCTAAGAACCAAGGACCTTTGGATGGGAGCTTGATATCCAGCAGGCCCTGAGTTCTACACTGCAGGGGAAAACTGCAAAGGAAGAGGACAGGATGACGGGGAGGCCTGGAACTAGAGATACCAAGAGAGTTGTGGTGAAAGGCTGTGGGGAGTCTCCAGGGTAGAGAAGTGGGGAGAGCGCGCCTGGGGAAGGCAGACTTACAGGGACGCTTGGCCAGCTTGCACCTACATGACCTACATAAAGAGCATGTAGCATGTGCTACATAAAGAGCAAGTCTCGTGGAGGTTCTCTGAAGAACACAATAAAGGTCAGAATGATTTTTACTGTCTTCTGAATATGACATCTCCTGAAATTGAATCACTCTGCGCACACTGGATTTGTGGTAATGTGTGTGCTTACACACACACACACACACACACACACACCTATACATGTACACAAAGAAAGGTGTAGAGAACACAGGTTGATCTATTTACACACACATACCCTTTTAAAAACACAAAAATAGGACCATACTGTGAGTACTTTTGTACTTGACTTCTTTTTCCCTTAAAAACATAGATTTTTATCCTGCCTGCTTCCAAAGATTTGAATTAACTTATAATACAAACCACAGACATATGACCTAAAATTTTTAACATGACTCCAAGGGCAGGAACCAAGAAATAGAAGGTCCAAGGGAGAAATTACTATTTTCAGAAATTCTAGCTAATCGTTTCATGGGTGTAATACAAAATTAATGAGATGCTTTAAAAATAGGTTCCAAAGTAACCAACTGCCAGACATTATTTCAAAAGGGAAGAAATTAATTCTAAGAAAGAACAATGCAGAAAACCTCGTCCAGAGTTTAAAAAATAAGCCCTTCTTCCTAAATAGCCCCACCCACTTGAGATAATTAGCAGTGTTACAAGAGAGTTGTCATGTATCCTCAATTGTTTCTATAAACTCCAATAACCTGCGGTTCAGGTTGTGGTCCAGCAGGTAAAGCAGCTGCCTGCGACATTGGCATCCTATATGGGCACGGGTTTGAGTCCCAGCCGCTCCACTTCCAAGCCAGCCCCCTGCTGATGCACCTGGGAAAAGCAGTAGAGAATGGCCCAAGTGCTTGGGCCCCTGTTGCCCATGTGGGAGACCCAGATGAAGCTTCTGGCTCCTGGGTTTAGCCTGGCCCAGCACTAGCAGTTGCAGCCATTTGGAGAGCAAGGCAGCAGATAGAAGACCCCTCTATATATATATAAAACTCAGATTTCAAATACATAAATCAATCTTTAAGGGAAATAAAGGCTGCAATAACACAAACTAGTGGATAACTTTTTAAAATATATCTTATTGGCTTCCATAAATAGATAAACCACAAAGGGACTTCAAATGCACAGAGAAGTCCCACTGTAAAGAACAATTTCAGAAAGGCCTGGGAATGAGTCCACTTCTTACAACCGTCTCAGCTCTTCTCAGTGACCCTATCCATCTCATCTCTGCAGTCGGTGCAAAACAGCAGACTAAAATGGAACAATCCTTATAAATCTTTCTTCAGGGTGGGGCTGTGTTGTGTCAGATCCTAATGGCTTGAAGGATGTGGATTGTGGGGGAAAATTTTTTTTAATTCACCTGTACTTTAAGCTGGTGAGCTTTCAGTCTTCCTCTCCACTCCACTGCCTGTCACCTTGTGTTTGATGTCAGTCCTGCGACCTTCTCCTCTCTGATGACCATCACCTCCACGCTCAGCCACAAATCAAACTCTGCTGGGAACAAAAACCTGCATCTCTCATGTCCTGACCTCTGAAATTCTCTCCCTCCCTACAACCACCGTCGACTTGACCTTCCCCTAAAATTGTCTAAATCTCCATCACTTCCTCTGGATCCCACCTCTTACCGAGCCTGCGTCTCAGACAGCCATTCCAAGTGTTCACATCCAGCACCCTGAATTCTCTTCCTGCCCGTTCTGACTCCTGTCCATACTTGCTTGCCAATCACCAACACAGACTAACCCCAACTATATCTGTTTCTCCTGACCCCAAAGCATTGCGTAAGTGATGCAACAAAGAAGCATCAGGTGTTTAAGAGACACAGCTCTGTCTGAAACCTGGCTGTGCTATTTACTAGCAGGGAAAGTCTGGGCAAATAACAATCTCTCTGCACATCTGTTCCCTTAACTCTAGAACTGGATATGTCCATTAGGATGCTTTCAGCTATAAGTATCTGAAAACCTAAGCAAAAGTCACTCATGTATCCCATAACAAGACAGCTAAAGGTCAGCTCCAGGGTTAGTTCAGGGGCTCAATGACGTCAGCAAGCACAGAGGCTCTGTCTTCCTGTGCTCCAACCATCCTCGGCACACTGCCTTGAGTCTTCATTTGTCTCCTCCTGATTTCAACACGGCAACTGCAACTGCAGGCATCACATATAGAAACAAAGCCCTACTGAGAAAGAGTGCTTCCTCCCACGTGCTTCTATTAGGAAAACTTGCAACCATTCTAGTGAACTTCTCCTTGATGTGGTCAAATAGTCACCTTTTAATCAATCACTGGCAAACAGAAATGCAACTGCTACAACTGGTGTGACGCTAGAATGGGGCGGTCTCCCTCAGCACACTGTCACCAGGTATGTGAACATGAAGTTGTGATAGCACAAAAGAATACCTGACAGGTAGGCCGCCAGTGTCTGCCATATGGTTAGAAAGATTATACTGGGGCTGGCGCCACGGTTCACTAGGCTAATCCTCTGCCTTGCGGCGCCGGCACTCCGGGTTCTAGTCCCGGTTGGGGCGCCGGATTCTGTCCCGGTTGCCCCTCTTCCAGGCCAGCCCTCTGCTGTGGCCAGGGAGTGCAGTGGAGGATGGCCCAAGTGCTTGGGCCCTGCACCCCATGG
This sequence comes from Oryctolagus cuniculus, assembly GCF_964237555.1. Taxonomy (NCBI): domain Eukaryota; kingdom Metazoa; phylum Chordata; class Mammalia; order Lagomorpha; family Leporidae; genus Oryctolagus; species Oryctolagus cuniculus. The sequence continues at coordinate 33,982,178 of NC_091433.1, read as the reverse complement.
GAGACCAGGAGAAGTACCTGGCTCCTGCCATCGGATCAGCGCGGTACACCGGCCACAGCGCGCCGGCCACGGCGGTCATTGGAGGGTGAACCAACGGCAAAGAAAGACCTTTCTCTCTCTCTGTCTCTCACTGTCCACTCTGCCTGTCAAAAAAAAAAAATAAATAATAATAATAATAAAATACTTTCACTTGCAATTGGTTAAAAAAAAAAATTATACTGGGAACATTGGCAAAGTCCCTAGTAGTGCCTGGCCCAGCCTGGACAAACCGGGTTTCAACTATGTCCACAAATTCTTTACTTACCCTTTAGAAGGTAGAACTAATTCCCCTACCTTTCAATGTGTACTGAACTTCAGAACTTGCTTCTAACAAATAGAAATTTGGCAGAAAATGAAGTGAGACTTCGAACACTAGGACACAAACAGCATTGCAGCGTGGGAAAGCCAGCTGCCATACTCTAAGGACACCCAAGCAGCCTTCGGAGAGGGCCATGTGGGGGTAAATCGAGGACTCCCACCAACAACCAGCACCAGTTGAGGAGCCATGCGAGTGAGACATCTCCTTGGATTCCCAGCCAGTAAAGTTCTGACTGATGCCACTCACGACTCTCCCAGCTAGGCCACTCCCAGAATCCTGAGAAACTCATTATTATTTTAAGCCACTAAGTCTGGGGGCAACTTCACATCACAATAAATAATAGATTTTGATACCAAAAGTGGGGGGAGCAGGTTTGGAATCGGGAGTGCAAAAAAACTTTAAGAACTTTCAGGAGAAATTAGCGGAAACTTGAAGAGAGCCTGATGGCCTTTGATCAAAGTGCCAGTGAGGACAGGAAAGTTCCCAGGTTTATTGAAGACAGCCCTTGGGGGGCTGGCATTGTGGTACAGGGGTAAAGCTGACATCTGCAGCACCAGCATCCCACGTTGGCACCGGTTTGAATCTCGGCTGCTCCACTTCTGATCCAGTTCCTGCTAATACGCTGGGAAAACAGTGGAACATGGCCCAAGTGCATGGGCCACTACATGGGAGATCTGGATAAAGTTCCTGGCTTCTGCCTGGCCCAGCCCCGGCCGCTGTGGTCATCTGGGGAGTGAACCAACGGATGGAAGATCTCTGTCTCTCCCTTTCTCTCTGTCACTCTTTCAAATAAATAAATAAATCTTTTTAAAAGTTATTATGAGGATTAAATAAATTTATTTCATGTAAACTTAAGAAAGAGTACAGATTTTGGGGCCGGTGTTGTGGCACAATACGCTACCTGCTACTTGGGACACCAGCACCCCATATCGGAGTAGCAGTTCAAGTTCCAGCTGCTCCACTTTCTATCCAGCTTCCTGCTAATATGCCTGGGAAAGCAGCATACAGCTCAAGTGCTTGGACCTAGATGTAGTTTCTGGCTCCTGGTTTCAACCTGGTCCAGCTCCAAATGTTGCAGCCACTTGGGACTTAACCATTGATTGAAGCTCGCTCTCTCCCCCCTCCCTCCCTCTCAGTCAGTCTTTCAAATAAATAAATAAATTTTTAAATAATAATAAAATGAAACTACATTCCCCCAATCCTCTGGCCGGGTAAAATTCCCTATAGAACACAGCTTCCATGAATTAGATGCACTCCAATGAGATCTGGTAGGCAGACTTACAGTGGAAGTCATCTGTCCACTGCTAAGGCTCACTATGCTGAAGAGGCAGGCTGTGGAAATGGCAGGTTTTTGTGCCACACTGCACAGGTGCCCAGTCACCAGGTCCGGGCGAGCTGAGGGAGAGCTGGGGCAGTGCTGCCACAGCGACTTCCAGATTCCTTACCTTTAATTACGGCCGAGGTAGCAGCTTCCATGCATAACCCTGTAATGTTATGGAAGTTATTCCCGGAGCCACGTCGAGAATCCACTTCTTCAGGTCCATTAACTTTAAAGAAATACTTGTCATAGAGTTTTTAATATAAGTAGACACTGCTGTATAGTGAACACCCATCTTCAACATATAGGAACTTATGGCCAATCTTGTTTCCTAAGTGCCTCTCACCCACTTCCGGCAAGTAAATTCCATAGTTCAGCATGGATGTCTTTTTAAAGACTCTGGAGAAAACATAACCACATCATTCCTTTAAAAAAAAAAATACTATTTCTTTAATATAATTAAGCATCCAGTCAATGTTCACATCGCCAGTTGTCTTTTATTGTCATATAGGGTTTTGTTTCTGTTTTTTCGCTGAGCCAGTACCCAAGTAAGGTCCACAAATTGAAACTGGTTGACATGCTTGTTAAATTCTTCCATCTGTGTGGTTTTATTTTCTTGGTTTTTTTTTTTTTTTTTTTTAAGAAACTGTGTAGTTATTAGAGTTGCCCACAGTCCAGGTTTTGGTGACTGTTGCAATGGTGGCTGTAGACATATTCCTCTGTCCTCTGTAATTCCTATAAATTGGTTGTTGCAAACTTGGTCAGATTTAATCCTCTAAAGATGCATTCTCCCAGAAAAGATCCGCATTTGCCTCTGGCAGGCAGCTATTGCTGGCATTATCAGGCGGGCACCTCTTTAAACTCAATTTGGGAGGCCAGTGCTATGGCACAGCAGGTAAAGCCACTGCCTGCAGTGCCAGCATCCCGTGTGGGCACCAGTTCAAGACTTGGCTCTCCACTTCCCATCCAGCTCTCTGCTATGGCCTGGGAAAGCAGTAGAAGAGGGCCCAAGTCCTTGGGCCCCTGCACCCGCGTGGGAGACCCAAAAGATCTGGACACCTGGCTTCGGATCGGCATAGCTCCAGTCATTAAGGCCAACTGGGGAGTGAACCAGCGGATGGAAGACCTCTTTCTCTGCCTCTCCTTCTCTGTGTAACTCTTTCAAATAAATAAATAATTTTTAAAAATAAATAAACTCAATTCAGGGGCTGAAGTTCTTTTGACTACCCTGGATGATGTGACTTTGGGCTGTTAATCTGTGAGGGACAATAGTGACTGCATCTCAGTTTTTTGTTTTAAATCTGCTCTGCTCTGGGCCAAGGAAATATTTCTTGCAATCTTCTGAAAGTAAAATTATTTTATTCATCCTAATGCCCACCAAGAGTGGAAGCCCCTTACGGTGCCAGCTTTATGTGGTGTCTCTTAACAGTCTCCAAGTACGCTGGCCTTTGTCTTCTGTCCCTAGACCCCAAGTTCCAGGTGAGTCAGGATCAGAGGCACTTATGCTCAAGTCCCTCTAAGTGTTTCACTTAGATCTTTGGCCTGAGCCCTTGGTACCTTATCAACTGTGCAATGCTTTAGGGCGTTTTAAATACTGTCAGCCAGAATTTTTAGTTTCCCCACTTCCTCAGTGGGAGGATCAGAAACACTTATGAAATACATACATCCCATAACTAAACAGACAGGGTGACACAGCACTGCCAGCTCCTACAGATTGAACTTCCCCAAACAAACTCTCCCTCACTGCCCCAAGTCCAGTGTTAAAAATTATTCAGGCTTCTTGTTGTCTTGGAGGGCATTCAAAGTTTCAAAATTTGACAAGAGAGGAAAACATTCTGGAACCTAATTTTTAACAGAATTCCATGTGTTATTCCATTGAGATAACAAAACACAGATTATTTACATGTTTTCAAAGCTTCCTGCTTAAAGGATATTTTCCTCTGATATCCTGAAATCCAATGGAAAGGAAAGCATATTCTGTATGGCTTGTTCTGTGACATCTTGTAAACAACATCATTCCATCACATTTTCTTCACTGCCCCCCATCCCTTGTTACACCCTGCAGAGATGCTCTTGCATCTGACCAAAGAGAGGACTATTGGCTGGAGCTTGTCCTTTGCCATTTCTCTACCCCAAAATACAGTCCAAGGAATTTGTTTGTGTTTTGATAATTAATATTAATGCATTAATATTTCATTGGTTATTAAACAACCCACAACAAATTAAACTTAAATAAGTCAAGATTTCCATGAGTAATGCTCTGGAAGTTCTAGAACGTATGAATATTGTACACTTTCATATGCACAAAAGCCATGAACTTAAAATGCTTGTTTTCCTGCTGAAAGTCATGTGAAAACTTCAAGCAGGAGGGCGGAGTTCATAGTCACCAGCTGCAACAGAAGCAACCATTCTTGCCTTGGCACCTTCACAGCTCTCTCTACACTGTTTTATAGCTCGTAAGACATTCGTGTTTATATCTCCCTATCCTGGTGCACTTTAGCTTTAAATCACTCACACCAAGTACTGAGCTTTTTGCACATGAATTTGATTAATAAATGCTTAATTCAGTAAGTCAGTATGCAAATATATTAACTAAGCAGTACTGTCAGACATAATCTAGTTGCCACAACTGTGTGATCATACTGAAAGTGATTCCATAAATCATCAAATGAAAGTCCATTATATCACCCTTTTGGCTACTAACATCATTAGAATTTTTAAAGTTACAACATACACAACTGTGATTTCTATTTTATTATTCCTAGCAAGGTTTGCATATTTACATAATATTCAAAAATTATGTGGCAAAGATTGCTATTTGTTACCCTTAATATCTGCTCTCTTTCTGCCAGAGGTATACCCAATTTTAGCTGAACATATAGTAGTCTGAAACAGACAATTTGCCAACCTTCCTTGCAACCAGATGTGACCACGTGACTAAGTTCTGGCCAAGAGGAAGAAGTGCCCTCTGGCAGCTTCTAAATATCATTTTTCAGAGCCTTGGCACATGGCCCTATTCTGGCTTCCTTGTCCTTCCACAAGAAGAATGTTGATGTAATAGTTAAGAGTCTAGTCACCCACACTGGGCCAGGAAAATGAGGGTCACACCTGGGACAGAGAAGACCCTATATCCCCAAATCTTCATAGAAACATCAGTCCCAGACTCTGTTTCTGAGATTTTCTATTGAGAGAAACAAATCTTTGTCTCTTGCCATTGGTATCTCAGGTTCTTCCAAAATATCAGCTTTCTTTTGGACGAAAGAAGACAGCAGATTCCCAAACAGCAGACCTTCACATGGTGCTGCATCTCTTTCAGGAGAGTCTGACGGGGGACTGTCTCCTGTTGAGTAAATACTCTTACCATTAAAATGGATGCAGCTACTCTGTACTAGCAGACAGGGAACCTATTTTCTAATTGTACCTCTGCCAGTAAGTGGCAAGCTAGTTAACTTCTCTAAGCCTTTATTCATTAAACAGGGATAGCACCACCTGTGTAAGAAAGTATACCATACGTCAAAGTGTTCCACAGTACACATCACTACACACGTAATGGTTCACAAGAGCAATTATGAGACACCTATGGAGAGAAGCCCTGCCTGTCCCATACTGTACCCCAGTAACAAGTGGTCAGTAAGTATCTGTTGAATAAATGCTTAAGTCCTTGTTAAATGAGTGAATTATTCTGCTCTTGGTTTGAATAAACTTCAAGGGTTCTTAATGTTATTTAAAAACACAATACTTGAGCTTCTTAGAAACATGATTCCTAATTCGAATGTCAGTCAAAAGATAGGTGAAAAGGGAAATCATAACTATTTGCTGCAGCAAAATAATTTAAACTATAAGAAAGCCCATGGTACCGAAATAAAATTTTTATGTCCCATCTCATCTAAAATTACAGTTATACTAAAAATATTTTAAATATTTAAATCACTAGCCCTTTCACATCAAACGAAGGATTTCCTCACACTGGACTGTGGCTAAAGTACTTTATTAAATTAAGTATGTAATTTGCAAATGGCTTCATAAGAAATTTTAAAATCAGTTATAAACATTTTCAATAAAAAAAATACAGAGTTAACAGCAAAATTACATTTTCTTTATAGTACAAATAAAACATTTATCTCTGATATACCATCTGAAAATTCTATAATATATTCTCCAACTGATAGCTGCAATATTGTACTTCAACAAGAAGCCTCACGATTAATTCAATCATCTAGTAATAACAGACTTATCATTTGGACCATAAAAATCAATTGTTCAACTTTAAGGAAAATAATAAACTTTGTCATCATATAATGTGAAGTTATGTATAAAAGGCTCTTCAGCATGTAGACGTGTTCTAGACTTGTTTCTTTATTAAATTCTATAAAGAGGCATTAAGTAATACTGTAAACTTGAATTACATTTTAAAAATAAGCACCATTAACATACATTCTACATAAACCTATTCAGCTTTTAAACAACACATTTTTTGACCACACATTTAAATCTGTTTTCGTTACATGTAAATAAAATGTGCAATATTTAACCACTACACAGGAACATTATCAAACTTTACCTCATTGCACAAAGGAAAAGCACTTAGAAAAAACAGCACAATTATTTTTGTCTTTTTTATACATTTTGTAATTTTCTTGAGAGCAGTTAAAAACATTGTCAGAGCAATTTCCTGAGTTTCAAAAGTTTCCAATTTCCAGCTCAGAAATAACTAATCTGGTTTTATTCGCGTCCTTTTTCTAAGCATATAAAACACTTGGATTTAAAAAGAAAGACTGAAATATAAAAGACAGGAAGCTATGCAAAACAACTGTAAGCTTTTCTTCTCAAGATGTGTTATAATACCCAAGATGCTTTATAAAGTCAAAACTTCTACCATTTAATGTATCCTACCTATAAAAGCTAAATAATTGCAGAGAGTATGGAAGTACTAACAAACAGAAGAAGCTTCACCTTGAAAATAATACAGACATGAATAGCCCACAAATTTAAGAAAACAAGCTTCCATTTGTCACATGGATTAAAAACACTGTTAAGAGTCCCCCTGGTCCAACCACTCACCCATTGTGGTTTCTACATTAGTTCTGTTTTTATCTCTGGCAAACTGGTAAGAGACTATTACTGTTACTAAAACTTTCCAAACTATAGAAGTGTTGTATTTTAAAATATTTTAAAAGATTAATTAAATTTACAAAGAGTCATTGCAATGACCATGTACTTGCATAAATATACCAATACATAGAAACTTGGATCAACTTCAGACTATCTTTACCTGTGACAGAAAAGATTTAGAAATGGGCAAAAGAAGGAGGGATTATAAATTTTGTCTCATAACTATACAGTGCTTAAACTATACTAATTAGTAGAGGTAGGAGCTACTTCAGGATTAAGCAATTTTATAAAAGTACATATGCTGTTAAATTTTTGCCTGTGTATTTATGAATAATGATTAAGAAATACCACTAGATTTGCCAAAATAAGGCATAGAATTAAAGTTGTACAGTATAGAACATAGCTCCTTTCCTTTTGTTTCTGTTAGAAGACCATACCTCTACTTCTTTTGACTGCTCCCTCATTAATTACACTAAAATAAGTCTAGCTGAAGTATTTAAAAGTGATGTTTTTAAAACCAGGTGAAGAAATAAAGAAAACACAGAAAATGAGTGTGCAGCTGCATACACTCAGTAACACCAGGTTTTTCACATCTTTCAAATTATATTAATTTACACATAGGAATATTTTGTTTCATTAACAACTATAGCTTTCTATGAAGTCATTAAAGGGAACTGCTTCATCTATAATGTATACAACACTTCTAGGTAGCACAAAAAAGTGTGGTAAACTGTTGGTACTGTTTAAACAAATTATTACAAACATAAGAATGTGTATAATACTCCAGTACCAGTCATTAACCATCTCTAAAAATACATAGATTCTTATTTTTGAAACAAATTTCAATGATAAGGCTCTTCATTTAAAAGCATGCTTTCAAGATATATAAAAACATGTATTTTTGAGTTTTATTTTCATTAAAATGTTTGCTTTTTTTGGAAAGCATTCTATATTTCAAGATTTGTTCAATAACCACTCAATCCTATTAATTCCTGATCCAAATAATTTTTTTAAACCTAACAAAAAGCATCAAAAATGTTCACTAAAATTACATACATGTTGGCAATATTCTCTAGTCAAAGTCAAATTTATTTAAGCCACTGTATTATACTGGAAAATTGTACTTTACCACATTAAGCCTGTATAAAGGAAATTATAATTTACATACTTACAGGACTTATTAACTAACCAAACAACAGAAGTCAGTGAAAGTTCCATTTTAGAAAGTTGGCTCTTTTTCAAAATAAAGGTAAAGATTTTTTAAATGATAAGGATTCCTTTTGTGATTATTAACAAAAATGCTTTCTACATTAGTTTTTAGTTCATAGGATTTTGATCTACTACAGTTTACAAATTACTTGCATCAAATTTAAAACACAGCTATTTAGTACTGTCTGAAATATCACTTAAACAGACAGTCCTCGAAGTAGTTCCATAAGGCAACAACACCTGGTAAATATCTAACCATTTCTCCTTCTCTGAAAACTTTTCTGACTATGGAAGATAAAAAACTGCAATACAATCTCAGACCCAACTTGCCTCCCAGAAAACGCACACACAGAACAACAGAACGAAAGGAAAGAGATCAAGATCAAATACAAAGCAGAATAAAGTGCAACAGCAAGTCTTCCTTCCTGCAGGATATGACAAAATGAAATGAGTTTATGCATCTAGCTTTGAAAGCAAGAGGTAAGTACTCAAGTGTTTTCTTAGAAATCCTTTCTTTCTTCACAACTACTACTAGTACTACTACTACTACTTCTTCGATTCACGCTGCCTTTGAAGAACATGAGCCAGATTTCAAAGCACTTCACATGCTCTCCACAGAAGCCTTTAGGACTTCACTAAATGTCAAACAATTAACACAAAGCTAACATTTTCTCTGAGCAATATTCAGAGCACTTCAGACTTTAAAAACTGCGGCTGGTAATTTTTCTGAAATGTTCTGTATCAATAAAAATCCCCTTTAATATTTTCAACAGGTAACATTTGGCATTTTGATTCAGTAAAAAATTAAATTTCTCTTGAGTTTTGAAAAACATCAACTGTTTGCTATAGAACTGGACATGACTTCTAATAAACACTATTTAGAGTAGAACTGACTGAATTACTGCAAGTAAAACTAACTTTAATCTATAAACTTTCACACTTCCAAATCAAGGACGTTTAGTTTACTTTAGCATGACTTTCAAGCACCCTGGTTTAATTTCAGAGAACCTGCAAAAATGAGAAAAGAGTTATTTTAAACAAAAAAATTCCAAACTGGGTAAGAAATAGATCTTGAATCAATTCCACATATCCACGCTTAATATAATATTTACCATCAAAGTACTCTCTTTAATAAGTCAATATCCAGAATCAATACCTATATTTATGCTCCTTTTAATGTACTATCCAAACAAATACAATCTTAAAGCCAGGGATTACTTCTAACCTAGTAGTGAATACAAGTAAAGATTTTTCAAAACCTCTCAAGGTGGAAATTGACCTGCCTGACACAGAGTATGCTGCCTGAAGGGTAAGACAGTGTCCGCATCACACGGCTTCTGTGCGAGAGAATACCAACAAGTCTCTGATGGAGCAGGGCAGACTGCTTCATCTGGCCACGCAACGCTTTCACCTCTCTCAGTGTAATATTTCAAGGAACACTGGAGTCTCTACCATGGTCCATCAATCTCATCATGATAATGCTGGTTTAGCCACTGCAAAACTAACTGTGAAGCGTCACCCGTTTTCATGCTCCACAACAATGCTGCCATTTTCTATAACGTAATCAAATAACATCTTATTACATGGCATAAACAACATACGCTGCACTAATGAACACTGGAAGGGAGGACCAACTAAATGATGCACATCCCCAGGGAACCAATCAACATATCTTTAATTTTGGATTCATCTTATCAATTTCTGCTACTGAGTAATGATCACTTTAATGAAAAAAACCATTTCATGCTGGCAAGCAAACATGAATCAAAGCAAAAATCATTAATGGCATTTTAACTTTTGAAGACATAAATTCCTATCAACTGGAGCATTTCTGTTGAAGTTTAAACATACCCATATTACACTGCAGCAGAAGTCCACCCATTCTATCTGAAGCCCACAATATGTGTTTCTTTTCAAAAGAATGGTCAGTGTTAAACTATGGTATGTGTAATATAATTATTTTTGGATAATATATTACCATGGCAAAATACAAATGTATTTTTCCTTTAGAATTTTAAGTTTATGAGAGAAGTTTTATCAGATGATTGACAACACATTTTTCATTATTTCTGGCTTACCAGACAACATAAACCCAGAAGAGAAAATTATATGCTACTCTAAGCATGAGCTTGTGGCTAAAATCAGATGGTGAACTTCAGTTAACTATTGCTACACACTCAGCTGCACTTTCTGCGAATGCTGGCCCAGCAACCTCTGGGCAACTGCCATCCTGTGCTGACAGAACCCACACTCACCTGAAGTTGTGGCTTGTGAGGTATTTAATGACGGCTGGTTTGATGCGAGCAACTCCTCCCTGGCTGTGGTTTCCTCTCCCTGTGATCACAGAAAGATAAGGCTTCCCGCCGCTCTGCTTGCATTCTGTCACAACAGGAGTTGGAAGCATTAAACTTCATTTCCTGCATTCTCAATAGAAACCAAACCTCAACTACTCAAAGACAAACTAAACTGCTTTCAGAGGGATTTAGACATTATCTCAGAAAACCCCAACATTCACGTTTTAAAACATAAATAGCCTCAGCAATCTAACCATCTGAATCAGAAGTGGAGCTTCTGGGACTCACACTGGTGCTCATATGAGATGTCAGCATTACAGGTGGCAGCTTAACCCATGGCACCACAATGCCAGCCCCAATCTACCCATCTAAAGGAGTGGGACTTCATCCCAGATAGGGAGGGAAATCTCCCTTTGCTACTGGAAGATCCCTCTGAAATAATGATAATGACAATAATATTATTGATGTCTAGCAATTATTATACACATTGAGTCAGGCAGGCTATGTTTTAAATGAGTTGCATTTATTAAGTAAGAATCTTCAAAATGACCATATTAATTAAATACCCTGAAGCCAGAAAGCTTTGGTCTGAATCATAATTTTGCCACAACAGGACTGTGAGACCATGAAAAACATACTTAGGCTCCCTGTGCCTGTTGCTAACTCCCAAAATAGATACTAGGAAATCCATTAGTTATAGCAGGACTAATACTAGGACTAATTATACTCCTACTGTTAAAAATAATCAATTGGGACTGGTTTTGTGGCACTGTGAGTTAATGTCGCCACCTGCAATACTGGCATCCCACAGCTCTAGTTCAAGACCTGGCTGCCCCACTTTGGATTCAGCTCCCTGCTAATGTGCCTGGGGAGGCAGTAGAAGATGGCACAAGTACCTGCCACTCAAGGGGGAGACCCATATGGAGTTCTGGACTCCATTTTTTCACGTGGCCGAGTCCTAACCATTCTGGCCATCTGGGGAGTAGATGGAAGATAGATTTCTCTCTGTCTCTCTATAGCTCTGCCTTTCAAATGAATACATTAAATCAAATAAATCTTTAAAAAAAAGTAACCAACTAACATGAGAAACTCCTCTTGGAAGACAGTTCTTATCTTTTTTTAAAATTAAAATCCTATATTTTGCTCATTAAGTGCCCTAATACTTCAGCAGAACCACAATCACATGGTTTTTGTTTTTGTTTTTGTTTTTGTTTTTTTTTGTTTTTTGTTTTTTTTGGACAGGCAGAGTTAGACACTGAGAGAGAAAGACAGAGAGAAAGGTCTTCCTTCTGTTGGTTCACTCCCCTAATGGCTGCTATGGTCCGCGCGCTGCGCCGATTCGAAGCCAGGAGCCAGGTGCTTCCTCCTGGTCTCCCATACAGGTGCAGGGCCCAAGCACTTGGGCCATCCTCCACTTCCCTCCCGGGCCACAGAAGAGAGCTGGATTGGAAGAGGAGCAACCGGGACAGAATCCAGCGCCCCAACTGGGACTAGAACCTGGGGTGCCGGCGCCACAGAGGGAGGATTATCCAAGTGAGTCGTGGTGCCAGCCATTCACATGGTGTTTCAAGTCTCATATCTCAAGGAAAAAAGGGCTCCTTTGAAAGCTTAACCATAATGTCACCTTTACAGCTTACAAAATTAACAATAGTTCCTTAACATCAGTAATTTCTTTTTTTTTTTTTTAAGATTTATTTATTTATTTGAAATCAGAGTTACACAGAGAGAGGAGAGGCAGAGGCAGAGAGAGAGGTTTTCGATCCGATGGTTCACTCCCCAATTGCCGCAACGGCCGAAGCTGTGCCAATCTGAAGCCAAGAGCCAGGAGCTTCTTCCCGGTCTCCCACGCGAGTGCAGGGGCCCAAGGACTTGGGCCATCTTCTACTGCTTTCCCAGGCCATAGCAGAGAGCTACACAGGAAGTGGAGCAGCCGGTCTTGAACCGGCGCCCTTATGGGATGTCGGCACTTCAAACCAGGACGGGCTACAGCGCCGGGCCCAACATCAGTAATTTCTAAAAATTTCCCCAATCATCTCAAAAAAATGGTGTTTTTTTTTTTTTTTTTTTACCATGATCTAAGTCAGGCTGAAACAATGCATTTGGCTGATATATTTCTTTTTTTTTTTTTTTTTTTTTTTTTGACAGGCAGAGTGGACAGTGAGAGAGAGAGACAGAGAGAAAGGTCTTTCTTTGCCGTTGGTTCACTCTCCAATGGCCGCCGCGGCTGGCGCACTGCGGCCGGCGCACGGCGCTGATCCGATGGCAGAAGCCAGGAGCCAGGAGCCAGGTGCTTTTCCTGGTCTCCCATGGGGTGCAGGGCCCAAGCACTTGGGCCATCCTCCACTGCACTCCCTGGCCACAGCAGAGAGCTGGCCTGGAAGAGGGGCAACCGGGACAGAATCTGGCGCCCTGACTGGGACTAGAACCCGGTGTGCCGGCGCCGCTAGGCGGAGGATTAGCCTAGTGAGCCGCGGCGCTGGCCTTGGCTGATATATTTCTTCAGTAACTTTTAATCTAAAGGTTTTCCCTCTTCTTATGTTTTCTCTATAATTTAAAGAAAAAAAAAACTAGATAATTTATCTTAAATTTTCACCGTTTATATTTTCCTGGGTGTATCCCTGTGGTGTTGTTTAGCATGTTCCTCTGTCTCCTATGCATCCCTATAAATTAGTAGTCAAATTGAAAGGTTTGATCTATACCTGGTTAGATCTGGGAACAAAAATACTTGATAGGTGGTAGCATGTATTTCAATCACAAGAAGAGAAGGTCCAGGTGTCTCTATTTTTTTATTCATCCCCAATTTTGACAATTGTTTCTACATGTCATCACTGCAAGGCAGGGCAGTCACAGATTTTCCACTAGGCACACTTCTATTCGACAATGCTACCATCTGATGGTGACTGACAGTGACTACAGGTTACAAGTGTCAGCCCGCACAAGATGGGCCTTTGCTTCCAGAAAGGGTTTGTATCTTGGGTCTGAGAGTCACCTTGGGCAAGTTATTTAACTTTTTTTTCTGATAATCTTTTTGACATAAGATTCACATAAAATTCATCATTTTAAAATGTACAATTTAGAGGCTTTTAGTGTATTCAGAAAGTTGTACAAACAATACCACTAATTCCCAGAAAATCCCATCACCTAAAAAATATTTTTTTTTTCTTTTTTAAGATTTATTTATTTGAAAGGCAGAGTCCGAGAAAGAGAGAGAGAGAGAGAGAGAGAGAGAGAGAGAATCTTCCATCTATTGGTTTACTCCCCAAAAGTTGCAATGGACAGGGCTGGGCCACGCCAAAGCCAGGAGCCAGGAGTTTCTTCCAGGTCTTACATGTGGATGCAAGGGCTGAAGTACTTGGGCCATCTTTCACTGTTTTCCCAAGCACATTAGTAGGGAGCTGGATCAGAAGTAGAGCAGCCAAGACTCGAACTGGTACCCATATGGGATACCAGGGTCATGGGAGGCAGCTTAATCTACTACACTACAACACTGGCCCCTCAAAAAGAAATTCTATGCCTGGGGTAGGCTCTTGATGTGCAGTTAAGTTGCTGCTTAGGACATCCACATCCCATATCTGAGTCCCTGGGTTCGAGTCCTGGTTTGGCTTCTGAACAGCTTCTCGTTAATGCACACCCTAAGAGGCAGCAAGTGATAGCTCAAATACTCGGATTGTGCCTCCAATGTGGATATCTCGATTACGTTCCTGGCTCCCAGCTTTGGCTTGGCCCAGTTCTGGCTGTTGCAGGCACTGAGAAGTGAACATAAATGGAGGATGTCTCCCTCTCTCTGTACTTTTCACATAAAATAATTAACTAAGATAAATTTTGTGTCTGTTTAGCAGTTACTCCCCATTCCCAGCCACCACTAATCTTTATTTTTCTTTTTAAAGATTGATTGATTGATTGATTTGAAAGGCAGAGTTACAAAGAGAGAGAGATTCTGAGCGAGGGAGGGTGGGAAGGAGGAAGAGAGAGACAAAGAGAATATCAATCATAAGATGATCCAATCCTTGGCCAGTGCCACAGCTCACTAGGCTAATCCTCCACCTGCAGCACCGGCACCCCAGGGTTCTAATCCTGGTTGGGGTGCCGGATTCTGTCCTGGTTGCTCCTCTTCCAGTCCAGCTCTCTGCTGTGGCCCGGGAAGGCACTGGAGGATGGCCCAAGTGCTTGGGCCCTGCACACGCATGGGAGACCAGGAGGAAGCACCTGGCTCCTGGCTTCGGATCGGTGCAGCACCAGCCATGGCAGCCATTTGGGGGGGGGGGGGGTGAACCAACGGAAGGAAGACCTTTCTCTCTGTCTCTCTCTCTCTCACTAACTCTGCCTGTCAAAAAAAAAAAAATGTAATTCAATCCCTAAAAGACTGAAACACTCAAGGCTGAAGCCAGGAGCCTGGAATTCCACCTGGGTTTTCCAACTGGGTGGCAGGGCACCCACATACTTGGGCCATCGTCTGCTGCTTTCCCAGGAACATGAGCAGGGAACTGGATAGAAAATGGAGCAGCAAGGACTCAAAATGGAGCTCGTATGAGATTCTGGCATTGCAGGCTGCAGCTTAACCTACTGTGCCATGAGGCCAGCCCTCACGCATCTATTTTCTGTATCTAGGAATTTGTCTATTCAGTGTATTTCATATAAATGGAATTTTCCAGGGGTGGGCATTATGGCATGGCAGGTTAAGCGCCTACTAGGGATGCCAACAGCCTGTATCAGAGCATGGTTTCAAGACCTGGCCACTCCACTTCCTGCTTATGTGCCTGGGAAGGCAGCAGATGACAGCCAAGCTAGTTGGGTCTCTGGCACCCAGGTGGGAGATCTGGATGGAGCTCCAAGCTCCTAGCTTCAGCCTGGTTCAGCCTCAGCTGATGGGGCCTTTGGGGAGTAAATCAGCAAATGGAAGATCTCCCTCTCTCTGTCACTCTGCCTTTCAAATAAATAAATGAATGAATGAATGAGTCTTTTTTAAAAATAGAATTATACAGTATGTGACCTTTTGTATTTGGCTTCTCATTTTTTTTAAGATTTAATTATTTATTTGAAAGGTAGAGTTACAGAGAGGCAGAGGCAGAGGCAGAGGCAGACAGACAGAGAATTTTCCATCCACTGGTTCACTCCCCAGATGGCTGCAATGGCTGGAGTTGAGCCAGTGTGAAGCCAGGGGCTTCGTCTGGGTCTCCCACGCAGGTGCAGGGGCCCAAGCACTTGGGCCATCTTCTACTGCTTTCTCAGGTCATAGCAGAGAGCTGGATTCGAAGTGGAGCAGCCAGGTCTCAAACTGGAGCCCATATGGGATGCTGGCACTGCAGGTGGCTGCTTTACCCACTACGCCACAGTGCTGGCCCCTGTACTTGGCTTCTTTTACATAAGGCTCAGAAGGTTCCTCCACTGTATAGATCTAATACATTTTCTTAATCCATTTATCAGTTGACGGACATTTGGGTTGTTTCCACTTTTTGGCTATCATGAACAATCATGGGCAAGTTTTTACAAAGTTGACTTGTGTTTTCAATTCTCTTGGAATATACACCAGGAAGCAGGGTTGTATGCTAAGCAGGGCTATATGCTGGGTATAATTTTTCCATGGCAGCTACACCATTTAACAAGCTTAACAGCAATATATCAGAGTAACAGTTTTCTCCACATTCTGAACAATGCTGATTGTGTTCCCATGTTATTAAGCTTTTTATGCAATTAGTTTCCTATCTTAAAAGGGGAGGCATGAGTTTAGAGTTCCTCAAAATATTAAAACTGGATCTGATGTATAATCTAGGCATCCGTGGGTATATATCTGAAGGAAACAAATCAGAATTTCAAAGAGATTATCTGTGTTCCCATGTTCATTGCAACACTAAGCACAACCACAAGACATGGAAACAACCAACCTGTTATGCATACATATTACAAAGATTACTCAGTAATAAAAAGGGAGATCTTGCCATTTGCAACAACATGAGTGAATCTAAGCATTACACTAAGTTATATAAACCAGAAGGAGAAAGATGAATACTATATGATCTCACACATGTATGGAATCTAAAACAAGTCAGACTTAGAGAAGGAGAGTAGAATGGTGGCTGCCAGTAGCCAGGGTAAATGGGGAGATGCTGGTCAAAGGGTAAAAAGTGATGATCAGAGTAATTCTGGGGATCTCATATACAGCATACTACCTATTATTAATACAGTAGCACTGGGGCGGCGCTGGAGCACAGTGGGTTAAGCCACTGCTAGTAACAATGGCATCCCAGGATGGAGTGCTGGCTTGAGGCCTGGCTGCTCCATTTCCAATCCAGCTTCCTGCTGGTGCTCTTGGGAAGTCTGCAGAGGAAGCCCCAAGTGCTTGGGCACCTGCCACCGCATGTAGGAGATCTGGATGGAATTCCAGGCTCCTGGCTTCTGCATGGCCGAGCCCCAGCCACTGAGACCATTTGGGGAGTTAGCCAGTGTATGGAAGATATCTCTTTCTTGTTCTCTCCCTCCCTTTCCTTCTCTCTGTCACTGCATTTCAAATAAAATAAAACTTTTTAAAAAGTACTGTAGCGTATGTTTGAAATTTGCTAAAAAAGTAGATTTTTTAAAAAATTTATTTATTTGAAAGGCAGAGTTAGAGAGAGAAAAAGAGACAGAGACAGAGAGAGTTCTTCCATCTGCTGGTTCACTCCCCAAATGGCAGCAATGGCCAGAGCTGGGCTGATCCAAAACCAGGAGCCAGAAGCTTCTTCTGGGCCTCCCACTTGGGTTGAGAGGCCAAGTACTTGGGCCATCTTTCACTGCTTGCTCAGGCACATCAGCAGGGAGCTGGATAGCAAGAGGAGCAGCCAGGACTAAAAATCATATGGGATGCTACACACCACAGCGCCAGCCCCCAAAAAGTAAATCTTAAGTGTTAGATCTCACACACACACCACAGTAACTATATGAGATGATGGATTACTAACTTGATCATGGTAATCATTTCACAATGTATATCAAATCACTACATTGTATTCCGTAAATACATGCAATTTTTATTTGCCAAAAAAATAAGAATACTTTACCTTTATCCAAGTTTTTTTGAGTATTAAATGAAAAACACTACATGATGATGATTCAATAATCACCAGTGACTCAATTCTTGGCCAAAAGGATAGACAACAAGCTTTTTTTTTTTTTTCCCTTAAAGGTTTATTTACTTATTTGAATGGCAGAGTTAAAGAGAGAGAGAAAGATTGGGGGGGGGGGGGGGGCTTCCATCCACTGGTTCATTCCCTAGATGGCTATAAGGGCTGGAAATGGGCTAATCCAAAGCCAGGAGCCAGGAGCTTCTTTTGGGTCTCCCACAAGGATACAGGGGCCCAAGCACTTGAACCATCTTCTACTATTTCCCAGCCACAGCAGAGTCCTGGATCGGAAGTGGAACAGCCAGGACTTGAACCCGCACCCATACCATATGTCAGCACTGCAGGTGGCTTTACCCATTAGGCCACAGCACCAGTCCCAACAACAAGCTTTTAATAAACGCTGTGATAAGTAGGCCTTCTAAAGGAAGCTACTAAGGGAGAGCTTAATGAGTGTGAAGTTCAGGAATGACAATATGGCTAAACACACAGAAAGGAGGAAAGGCAACACCAAATTAGAGACTGGGGGTGCAGACGGGAACATATCATGTAAGGATTTTTCAATTTATCCTCAATGCAACATGGAAATCTATATATTATCACAATGCTACTTATTTATGTAACTGTGTTTCTCATCATCTACCCCACTACATGGTAAATTCTATCAAAACAGTGACTTTGTGTCTTTTTCAGCTAATAAAAATAGAATGAAGAAACACAAAAGACAAGTACTGAAATGTTCTCCCTCATGTGGATGCTTAAAAAAAAAAAAAAAAAAAAAAAAAACCTTAGGGGCTGGCACTGTGGTATAGTAGGCAAAGACTATACCTGGAGCGCCAGAATCCTATAGGGCACCAGTTCCTGTCCTGGTTGCTTCTCTTCTGATCCAGCTCTCTGCTACATCCTGGGAAAGCAGAAGAAGATGGCCCAAGTGCTTGGGCCCCTGTACCTGTGTGGGAGATGCAGAAGAAGCTCCTGGCTCCTGGCTTTGGACTAGGCCAGCTCTGGCCATTGCTGCCATTTGGGGAGTGAACCAGCAGTTCAAAGACCTTTCTCGCTGTCTCTCCCTTGTCTGTAACTCTACCTCTCAAATAAATAAATAAAATTTAAAAAAAAAAAAAAAGCTCAATCTGAACACAGAACAGATTACCATAGGCTGGAAGGGTCAGGGGGTTGGAGGGAGTTTGGATAATAAGTACCAAATCAGATGTAGACTGAAGGAATAAGTTCCTAGTAGTAAAGTGACTATAGTTCACAATGACCTATTATATATTTTACAACCAAGCACAAGAAAGGCAAGCCAAGGTTCCAATCATAAAGTAATTATCAATGAAGGGGAAATGTTGATTAGTTTTATTTCTTTCTTTTTCTTTTTTCTTCTTCTTCTTTGTTTTTTTTTTTTTTTTTTTTTTTTTTTTTTTTTAACAGGCAGAGTTAGACAGTGAGAGAGAGAGACAGAGAGAAAGGTCTTCCTTCCATTGGTTCACCCCCCAAATGGCCGCTACAGCCCGCGCACTGCGCCGATCTGAAGCCAGGAGCCAGGTGCTTCCTCCTGGTCTCCCATGCGGGTGCAGGGCCCAAGTACTTAGGCCATCCTCCACTGCACTGCCAGGCCACAGCAGAGAACTGGACTGGAAGAGGAGAAACCGGGACAGAATCCTGCGCCCCAACCAGGACTAGAACCCGGGGTATTGGCGCCGCAGGTGGAGGATTAGCCAAGTGAGCCGCGGTGCCAGCCAGTCTTATTTATTTCAGTACACACTGTACACATGTATTGCAATGTCATACTGTAAAGTACACACAGGTATTGTTAAAACACTTTTTTAACGTACTCTTGGATGATAGCCCAAATTACGAAACAAATACCCATGAGCCCGTACTGATTATATATATATATATATATATATATATATAATTTTTTTTTTTTTTGACAGGCAGAGTGGACTGTGAAAGAGAGACAGAGAGAAAGGTCTTCCTTTTCTGTTGGTTTACTCCGCAATGGCCGCTGCGGCCGGTGCACCACGCTGATCCGAAGCCAGGAGCCAGGTGCTTCTCCTGGTCTCCAAATGTGGGTGCAGGGCCCAAGCACTTGGGCCATCCTCCACTGCACTCCCGTGCCTCAGCAGAGAGCTGGACTGGAAGAGGAGCAACCAGGACAGAATCTGGCGCCCCGACTGGGTCTAGAACCCGGTGTGCCAGTACCGCAGGTGGAGGATTAGCCTAGTGAGCCGCAGTGCCGGCTCTAAATTTTTTAAAACACCATTTTGCAGACACCAATGTAATGATTCTGCCAAGGATCATCAATGGATGCTAAAATATCACAAACAGGGATTCACAGAAACTCAAAGTATCAATCACCAAAGAGTGCTAATTACCTACAAATGGGTAACAGATACATTTACACAGAGAAATATGGTCATATCCTACCTTCGTTAAGAAATCAAAGTTACCATCAATAATGGGACAAGTGGACAATATATGTCCATTTATGCATTCACCAAGGAAGGACAATTTAATGTCATCTCCAAAGTATTTTTACCAAAAGTATTTTAGCCTGAATCTAATCATGAAGAAATAATCAGACAAATTAAAACTACAGGACAATCTACGAACTAAGAAACTACATACTGAATATGGATGGGCACACATACAGTAAGTATATGAAAGAAACAGGCAAGCAGGGCTGGCGTTGTGGCATAGTAGGTAAAGCGCCTGATGCTAGCATCCCACACAGACGCTGGTACAAGTCCCAGCTCCCAACTCCTCAATTCAGCCTGGCTCAGTACCAGCTATTTAGGGAGTTAAACAACAGATGGGGGCTGGCACTATGGTGTAGCGGGTAAAGCTGCTACCTGTAGTGCTAGCATCCCATATGGGTGCCGGTTCGAGCCCCTGCTGCTCCACTTCTAATCCCTGCACCCATGTGGGAGACCCGGAGGAAGCTCCTGGCTCTTGGCTTCGGATTGGTGCAGCTCCAGCCGTTACAGCCAATTGGGGAGTGAACCAGCAGATGGAAGACCTCTCTCTGTGAAACTCCTCAAATAAATTAATAAGTATTTAAAAACAAACAAAAACAGATGGAAGATCTCTTCCTACCTTTCAAAAAAGTCCCATCACCTTATTTACTTCTGTATTTTATTACTTATCTATTGAACAATTGATATCCAATAATTATCTACTAAGTTAAATATCTATTGAACAAAGACATAGAATATTCCTAAAAATTCCCATTTTTAAGTCACACTTATGGTACTTACACTATTCTCTCCTTTTTTTAAAAAAAAAAAAAAGAATTTATTTATTTATTTGAGATGTAGAGTTACAGACAGTGAGAGGGAGAGACAGAGAGAAAGATCTTCCTTCTGTTGGTCCACTCCCCAAATGGCTGCAATGGCTGGAGCTGTGCCGATCCGAAGCCAGGAGCCAGGAGCTTCGTCTGGGTCTCCCACGCGGGTGCAGGGGCCCAAGGACTTGGGCCATCTTCTACTGCTTCCCCAGGCCACAGCATAGAGCTGGATTGGAAGATGAGCAGCTGGGACTAGAACTAGCACCCATATGAGATGCCAGCGCCATAGGCAGAGGATTAACCTACTGCACCATGGTGCTGGCCCCTCTCTCCTTTTAATAAATACCAAAATGGGGCTGCCATTGTGGTGCAGGCATGCCTGCAATGATGCCATCCCATAAGGGCTCCACTTCTGATCTAGCTCCCTATTAATGGCCTGGAAAGCAGCAGAAGATGGCCCAGGTCCTTGGGCCCCTGATACCCATGTGGGAGACCTGGAAGAGGCTCCTGGCTCCTGGCTTTAGCCTGGCCCAGCCCCGGCCACTGTGGTCATCTGGGGAGTAAATCAGTGGGATGGAAGATCTCTCTCTCTCATCTCTCTGTGTAACTCTTTCAAATAAATAAATAAATCTTAAATAAATAAACACCAAAAAGAAATACAAACAACCGAAACAGGAAAATGTTAACGGCCATGTCAGTGAGAATCCCTTCCTGAAGAATGATTAACGTAAACATCTACAAATGTGGCACAGGTATCCTCAGCCTCTACACTCAGACTAGAATTCCCGGATTACATCAATACAAACAATGGCCGTTTTCTATCGACTCTGTCATCATCACCATCTTACCTTCAGTTTTCTGCTGTAAAACTGTCATCAAGTGTTCTATCGCCTCATCCACATGCAGGCCATGGAGATCTAGAACATTCTGTGGCAGCAGGGAGGCATTGACTTTCTCAAAGATCTCCACAGCGGCGAGATGATTGGCTTCTTTCATCTTCCGCTCATGAAGACTACCCTTTAACGGACAGATCAACCAGACAGAAAGTCAACAAGGAAACAGCAGACTTAATCGACATTACAGAACAAATGGACCTAACAGATATTTACAGAACATCCATCCTACAGTTGCAGAATACACATTATTCTCGCCAGTGCATGGAACTTTCTCTAGGATTGACCACATGCTAGGCCATAAAGCAAGTTTCGGCAAATTGAAAAAAATCAAAATCATACCAAGCATCTTCTTGGACCATAATGGAATTTGCAAACACATGGAGACTGAACAACATGTTTCTGAATGAACAGTGGGTCACTGAAGAAATCAAAAAAGAAATAAAAAAATTTCTGGAAACAAATTAAGATGACAACACAACATATCAAAGCTTAAGGGATACAGCAAAAGCAGTGTTAAGAGGAAAGTTAGTAGCAACCGGTGCCTACATCAATAAATTGGAAAGGCACCAAACAAATGAGCTTTCAATGCATCTCAAGGATCTAGAAGAACAACAGAAAACCAAACACAAAACTAATAGGAGAAAAGAAATAATTAAAATTAGAGAAGAAATCAACAAAATTGAATCCAAAAATACAATACAAAAAGATAAGCAAAATGAAGAGCCATGTTTTTTTGAAAAAAAAAAAATAAATAAATAAAAAAATTTGACACACCATTGCACCAACTAACCCAAAAAAGGAGACAGAAGACCCAAATTAATAAAATTAGAGATGAAAAAGAAAAGTTAACAGATACAAGAGAAATAAAAAGAATCATCAGAAATTACTACAAAGAGCTGTATGCCAAAAATCCAGGAAACACAGAAGAAATGGATTCCTGGATGCATATAATCCACGTAAATTGAGCTATAAAGACATAGAAAACCTAAAACAGACCCATAACCACAACAGAAATTGAATCAGTAATAAAGACCTTCCCAACAACAACAACAAAAAAAAAACAGGACTAGATGGCTTTATTGCTGAATTCTACCAAACATCTAAAGAACTAACTCCAATGCTTCTAAAGTATTCAAAACAAGGGAAAGGGAGGGAATTCTTTCTGTGAAGCCAGCATCACCTTAATTTCTAAATTTGAAAAAGATACAACAGAGAAAGAGAACTACAGACCCATTCCCCTGATGAACATAGATGCAAAAATGCTCAAAAAAATTCTAGCTAATAGAATCCAACAACTCATCAGAAAGATCATGCACCCAGACCAAGTGGAATTTATCCCTGGTATGTATGGATGGTTCAACATTCACAAATCAATGTGATACATCAAATTAGCAAACCAAAGAACAAAAACCATACGATTATCTCAATAGATGAAGAGAAAGCATTTGATAAAATACAACACCCTTTCATGATGAAAACTCTATGTAAATTGAGTATAGAAGGAACATTCTTCAACATAATCAAAGCAATTTAAGACAAACTCACAGCCAGCATCCTATTGAACAGGGAAAATTTGGAAGCATTCCCACTGGGTTCTGGTACCAGACAAGGATGCCTACTGTCACCACTGCTATTCAATAGTCCTGGAAGTTTCAGCCAGAGCCATTCGGCAAGAAAAAAAGAATCAAAGGGATTCAAATCAGGAAAGAGGAAGTCAAACTATTCCTATCTGCAGATGACATGATTCTATGTATAGGTGATCCAAAAGTCTCCACCAAGAGACTATTGGAACTCATAGAAGAGTTTGGCAAAGTCGCAGGATATAAAACCAACACATAAAAATCAACAGCACTTTATACACAGACAATGCCATGGCTGAGAAAGAACTTCTAAAATCAATCCCATTTACAATAGCTACAAAAAAATATCAAATACCTTGGAATAAATTTAACTAAGGAGGTCCAAGATCTCTACAATGAGAATTATAAAACATTAAAGAAAGAGATAGAAGAACATACCAAAAAAATGGAAAAATCTTCCACATTCATGGATTGGAAAAATCAGTATCTTCAAAATGTCCTTTTTTTCCCAAAAGAAATTTACAGATTCACTGTGATACCAATCAAAATACCAAAGACATTCTTCTCAGATATAGAAAAAATGATGCTGAAATTCATATGGAAATACAGGAGACTTGAATTGCTTAAGCAATCTTATATAATGAAAACAAAGCCAGAGGCATCACAACACCAGATTTCAAGACATACTACAGGGCAGTGATAATCAAAATAGCCTAGTACTGGTATAAAAAGAGATGGATAGACCAATGGAACAGAACAGAAACACCAGAAATCAATATAAGCATCTATAAACAACTTATATTTGACCAAGGAGCTAAAACCAATCCCTGAAGCAAGGACAGACTCTTCAACAAATGGTGCTAGGAAAACTGGATCTCCACATGCAAATGTATGAAGCAATATCCATACCTTACACCTCGTACAAAAATCCACTCAAAATGGATTAAAAACCTAAATCTATAAGCTGACACCATAAAATTATTAGAGAACAATGGGAAACCCTTATAGACATTGGCACAGGAAAAGAGTTCTTGGAAAAGACCCCAGAGACACAGGAAATCAAAGCCAAAATTAACACATGGAACTACATCAAATTGAGAATCTTCTGTGCTGCAAAACAAACACTCAGCAAAGTGAAGAGGCAACTAGCAGAATGGGAGAAATTGTTTGCAAACCATTCAACTGATAATAGATTAATAACCAGAATAACCATTAATAATCAGAGATTAAGAAACTACACAACAACAAAACAATCCAGTTAAGAAATGGGCAAAAGACTTAAACAGACGTTTTTCAAAGAAAAAATCCAAATGGCCAACAGATACATGAAAAAATGTTCAAAATCACTAGCCATCAGGGAAATACAAATCAAAACCACAATGAGGTTTCACCTCACCCCAGTTAGAATGACTTTCACACAGAAATCAACACACAACAAATGCTGGCGAGGATATAGGGGAAAAGGTACCCTAATTCACCGTTGGTGGGAATGTAAACTGGTAAAGCACTATGGAAGACAGTATGGAGATACCTCAGAAATCTGAATACAGAACCTACCATGTGACCCAGCAATTCTACTCCTGGGAATTTACCCAAGGGAAATGAAATCAGCATATGAAAGAGTTATCTGCACCATCATGTTATTCACAACAGCTAAGACACGGAATCAACCTAAATGCCCATCAACTGAGGACTGGATAAAAACATTATGGGATATGTACACTATGGAATACTATACAGCAGTAAAAAAAAAAAAAAGAAGAAGAAATCTGGTCATTTGCAACAAAATGGATGAATCTGGAAAACATCACACTTAGTGAAATACACCAGTTCCAAAGGGACAAGTACCATATGTTCTCCCTGATCTGTGATAACTAATAGAGCACCTAAAAGGAAATCTATAGAAGGGAAATTGACCCTTCAAGAAGCAATGACTTCACCAGCCCTTGTCTTGACTGTTGAGGAACAGTTTTTTTGTCTTCATACTACTTACTGAACTCTACTTAACATAGAGCTAATCCAAGTGGATAAAGCCAATCGAAAATAGATCTCAGTAAAAAGTAAGGGTGGGATTAGGAGAGGGAGGAGGAAGTTTGTAAAGCTGTATAGTTCTGCATACATTCCTAAGGACGTACTTCCAAGGGTACAGTTTAACAACTTCTCATGGGACCCCAAAACCCATTGAGTTGGGTGATAAAAATACCTTAAGTGTTAAAGTGATCATATTAAGTGTTAAAGTGAACACATGGATAGGATTAAGTGTTAAAGTGATCATATAAATAGGATCAAGTGTCTGGTAATAATAATATATAGAACTAAAAAGGAGAGAATGTTAGGGAAGCAGTCCACACAGTAGACCCATTGAATGACAAATACTCTAAATAGCACTCTGACCTCAGAATCAGTCCTTAAGGCATCCTGGTCTGGCTGAAAAGCCCATAAGAGCACTTTAGGCATGGAAAACCAAGACACTGTGGCAAAAAATGTTCTACATGAAGGATGTCTGTGAGTGAGACCTCAGCAGAAAGAAGTGGCAATCAAAGAAGAATGTACTTTTCTCTGAAGGGAGGAGAGAACTTCCACTTTGCTTATGGCCTTGTCTAAATACTGACAGAGTTTGTGGATTCAAAAGGCTTCCATAACCTAGGCAGCTCATGTCAAGGGCCTCGGGTGGTCACTGACATCATACATAAGAATGTTAATTGTTAACAATAAGAGTCACTGTGCACTACCTTCCCATGTAGTAATTCTGTCCTCAATGAGTTATATTATGAAAGTTAACTGTAAAACTTGCTCTCAAACAGGTTTTTTTTTTTGTGAGTATGTGTGTGTGTGAATTATTGAAATTTTAACTTAGGATAGAGTTAGTCTTCTGTGTATAAAGTTAATTGAAAACGAATCTTAATGGAGAATGGGACAGGGAATGGGAGAGGGAGAAGGTGGAGGAGTGGGAGTGTGTGTGCGAGGGCATGTATGGTGGGAAGAATCACTATATTCCTAAAGGTGTACTTATGAAATCTGTATTCCTTAAATTAACGGTTTTTTGGGAAAAAAAAAGAAAACATGCTAGAAAGCATGAGACCCCTATATTTCTACTCTGAAATGATGCATATTAACATTTTGCTCTTTCCTCCAGATAATTTGAATCTGTCAAGAAGTAGCACTGAATGAAAAAAAGAGAAATATAATAAACTGCTGGAATAAACTATAATTCATGTAAGCCATAAGGACAAAAGCAACCACTGAAACCTGGCATTCAAGGGAGGTGAAATTCTCAGGACAATCCATTTCTTTTATATCATGATACCTTATTTTGTCACATATATGATCTCTACATTCCCCAGAATAATTCATTCTTGTCACAATGCAGTCTCGGTGTTAGTCTGCTTCAAGATTATTTAAGTACCTTAACTGACAGTAGGAAAAACGATCATCAGTTTTCCAGTTTACCTGCTGGGCATAAAAAGTGGCGACATTTTTCTTCCCCATCCGATAGGCCTCCTTGGCTTTGCTGTAGCACTCTGTCCTCTTCTGCTGGTGCAGGAAAGCCTCTGCCCGGTAGTCATCATACTCAGGGTACTCAAAGTCCTGGAAAGATGGTTCGCTGGGTATATCTTCAGTCTCTTTGGGTTTCTTTACCTAAAAGATGTTACACATTAAGTAACAGGCAAAAAAATCAAACACACATATCCTACCTTCTGAATATGTATATGAAAACTTGGCTCTCGTATTTTCTTTCTTTCTTGGCAAAAAAAAAAAAACAGATTCTCTCCCACTATCTACCTTGTTAGTTGGCACCACTTCCATTGGCTTTCTAAGGCCAATAAGGTTACCCATCCATTAACCACTCTTTTTTCTTTTTCTTTTTTATTTATTTGTTTTGACAGAGTTAGACAGTGAAAGACAGAGAGACAGACAGAAAGGTCTTCCTTTGCCATTGGTTCACCCCCCAAGTGGCCACTACAGCCAGCGTGTTGTGGCTGGCACATTGTGCTGATCCAAAGCCAGGAGCCAGGTGCTTCCTTCTGGTTTCCCACGCAGGTGCAGGGCCCAAGGACCTGGGACATCCTCCACTGCATTCCCGGGCCACAGCAGAGAGCTGGACTGGAAGAGGGGCAACCAGAACAGAACCCGGTGCCCATATGGGATGGCGGTGCTGCAGGCGGAGGATTAGCCTAGTGAGCCGTGCCGCTGGCCAACCACTCATTTCAAGAGTTGTCTAAAGTTATCAAAATGTGACTAGGCCACATAGTCAAGCCAAAAGATAGCATACAGGAGGTAGCATTGCGGCGCAGGGGGTTGAGCTATCACTTGCAACACCAGCGTCCCATATCAGAGTGCCTGTTCATGCCCTGGCTGCACCACTCTAATTTACCTTTCTGCTAAAGCACATAAGAGGACAGTGGAAGATGGCCCAAGTACTTGGGTCCCTGCACCAATGTGGAGACCAGGAAGGAGTTCCTGGCTTCTGCCATCAGCCTGGCCCAAACCTAGCTGTGGCTACCATTTGGGGAGTGAACCAGCAGATGGAGGATCCCTCTCTTTATCTGTCTCGCTCTCTGTCTTATAAATAAATTTTTTTGTCTAAAACAATGAAATCTTATTTTAAAAAGACTGTAAGATATTCAGGCCTGCGCCACAGCTCACTAGGCTAATCCTCTGCCTGCAGCACCGGTACACCAGGTTCTAGTCCCAGTCGGGGCGCCGGATTCTGTCCCAGTTGCCCCTCTTCCAGGCCAGCTCTCTGCTGTGGCCCAGGAGTGCAGTGGAGGATGGCCCAAGTGCTTGGGCCCTGCACCCCATGGGAGACCAGGAGAAGCACCAGGAGAAGTGGCACGCTGGCCACGGTGGCCATTGAAGGGTGAACCAACGGCAAAGGAAGACCTTTCTCTCTGTCTCTCTGTCCACTCTGCTTGTCAAAAAAAAAAAAAAAAAAAAGACTATAAGATATTCAAAGAACAAAGCTTATTTATTCAGTACAAAAATTTCAAGTTTTAATTTGTAAACCTATTCAAAGATTTAGCCATTGAAGGATGTCATGGCATTTCTTAATTTCTACGTTTTAAAAATGAATTAAGGCCAGCGCCGTGGCTCAATAGGCTAATCCTCCGCCTTGTGGCGCTGGCACACCAGGTTCTAGCCCTGGTCGGGGCGCCAGATTCTGTCCCGGTTGCTCCTCTTCCAGGCCAGCTCTCTGCTGTGGCCCGGGAGTGCAGTGGAAGATGGCCCAAGTGCTTGGGCCCTGCACCCCATGGGAGACCAGGAGAAGCACCTGGCTCCTGGCTTCGGATCAGCGTGGCACGCCGCCCGCGGCGGCCATTGGAGGGTGAACCAACAGCAAAAGGAAGACCTTTCTCACTGTCTCTCTCTCACTGTCCACTCTGCCTGTCAAAAAAATAAAGAAAGAATAAAACTGAACAATTTTCTCTCTTTTTTTTTTGAAGATTTTATTTATTTTATTTGAGAAGTAGAGTTACAGACAGTGAGAGGGAGAGACAGAGACAAAGGTCTTCCTTTTTTGGTTCACTCTCCAAATGGCCACAATGGCTGGAGCTGTGCCGATCGGAAGCCAGGTGCTTCCTCCCGGTCTCCCACATGGGTGCAGGGGCCCAAGCACCTGGGCCATTATCCACCACTTTCCTAGGCCATAGCAGAGAGCTGGACTGGAAGTGGAGTAGCTGGGACTAGAACCGGCACCCATATGGGATGCCGGCACAGCAGGCGGAGAATTAACCTACTGTGCCACAGCACCGGCCACTGAACAATCTTCTCTTTAAAACAGTAGGGCATGAGGAGTGACATCTGGTCACCAATAAAAATCTCAAGTATATTTATGGGGCAGTTTCAACCAGCTGACTGCCACTGGCTACTGTGCTGACCTGATAAAAGTCAAAAATTTTCTATCTGTGAACAGAGTTCAGAAGCCAGGAAAGGTTGGAAAAAAACAGTCAAATATATAAGAGTAGCTGGTTATATGTAATTTCTTCATTCATTATATTTTGCTTACTTAGCCAATAAAAGGCTAGAGATTTGAGTTATAGAAAAGCAAAAGAAAATGAAGACATCACCACACCTCTAACTTATGTCCACAGCCTAACATCTGAAATCAGTCTATTCATTGTCCAACAAATACCTAGCTTGCTTTAGCAAGAAAAATACATAATAAATAAAACAATTAATTTTAAAAAAGCCACAATAGAACACAAGGACATCTCTTAATCTAAAAAGAGTCAGGGGTGGGCATTTAGCCTAGCAGACAAGAAGCGTGTTTAGATGCCAGGAGCCCACGTTGAACTGCCTGACTTAGATACCAGGCTCTGGCTCCTGACTCCAGCTCCCTTATAACGCAGACCTTGGGAGGCAGTGATGAGGGCTCAAGTAACTAGGTTCCTAGCACTCACATAAGAGTCCTAGAATGAGCTCCTGGCTTCCAACTTTGGTCCTGATCCAGCCTTGGCCATTGAGAGCATTTTGGGGGGTGAACCAGCAGATGGGAGTTCTGTCTCTCTAATAATTTTTTTAAATACTCATAATACCTACCTCTTCTTCTTCTTCTTCTTCTTTTTTTTTTTTTTTTTTTTTTGACAGGCAGAGTGGACAGTGAGAGAGAGACAGAGAGAAAGGTCTTCCTTTTGCCGTTGGTTCACCCTCCAATGGCCGCCGCCGGCACACTGCGGCCAGCGCACCACGCTGATCCGATGGCAGGAGCCAGGTGCTTCTCCTGGTCTCCCATGGGGTGCAGGGCCCAAGCACTTGGGCCATCCTCCACTGCACTCCTGGGCCACAGCAGAGAGCTGGCCTGGAAGAGGGGCAACCGGGACAGAATCCGGCACCCCGACCAGGGCTAGAACCCGGTGTGCCGGCGCCACTAGGCAGAGGATTAGCCTAGTGAGCCAAGGCGCCAGCCATAATACCTACCATCACTCACCAGTGCTTAAACACAAGCTTTTTTTATTAATGTTTAAATATTCCATAAGTACATGGCTTGTCTCCCTTATAAAATAAAAAAGACTTACAACCACACATTGCCTAATACTATGACTATGATAAATACTTCAAAACATTAGGGTCTCTGCTGGTGTTTATACTAAAAAATATAAATTAAGGGGTGGGCTTTTGGCACAGCAGCTTAATTCAATGCTTGGGACACCCACATCCCATGTACTACGGATTCAAGTTCCAGTTCCACTTCTGATCCAGCTTCCTGCTAACGTATACCTAGGAAGGCAATAGGTGATGACTCTTGTAATTGGGTCCCTGCCACCCACATGGAAGACCTGGGTGGAATTCAGGGCTCATGGCTTTGGCCTGGCTCAGCCCTAAATGTTGTGGGCATTTAAGAAGTAAAGCACCAAATGGAATATCTCCCTCTGTCTCTTTAGCTCTCTCTCTGTCTGTCTCCCTTCAAATAAAATGAAAATAAATAAATTTTAAACATTTTTCTAAAATATACATCATATTGGGTTTCCTAGGAAGAAATCTTTCATTTCTTATTTAAAAAAAAAAAAAATTTTTATTTTTAAAAAAATTTATAGTCAGTGCTGTGGTGTAGGAGGTTAAACCTCTGCATGCAGTGCCGGCATCCCATATGGCCACTGGTTTGAGTCCCAGCTGCTCCACTTCCAATCCAGCTCTCTGCTGATGGCTTGGGAAAGCAGTGGAAAATGGCCCAAGTGCTTGAGCCCCTGCACCTGCATGGCAAACCTGGAAGAAGCTCCTGGCTCCAGCTGTTGCAGCCATTTGGGGAATGAACCAGCAGATGGAAGACCTGTCTCTCCTCCTCTCTGTCTGTAATTCTGCCTCTCAAATAAATAAATAAATCTTTAAAAAATATACATATTATATACATATAAAATGAAAGATGCTTTCTCAAACACATTTTTTTTTAAAGAGTTATTTATTTGAAAGGCAGAGTTACAGAGAGGCAGAGGCAGAGACAGAGAGGGAGAGAAAGAGAGATCTCCCATCTGCTGTTTCACTCCCCAGATGGCCAGGAGCTTCTCTGGGTCTCCCACATGGGTGCAGGGGCCCAAGCATTTGGGCCATCTTCTACTGCTTTCCCAGGCCACGGCAGACAGCTGGATTGGAAGTGGAGCAGCTGGGACTTGAACCAGTGCCCACATGGGATGCTGGCACTGCAAGTGGTAGCTTTACCCAGTATGCCACAGTGCCAGCCCCAAATGTTGGTTTCTTAAAAACAGACAGTCTGGCGCCGTGGCTCAATAGGCTAATCCTCCACCTGCGGCACTGGCACATCGGGTTCTAGTCCCGGTCAGGGCGCCGGATTCTTTCCCGGTTGCCCCTCTTCCAGGCCAGCTCGCTGCTATGGCCCGGGAGTGCAGTGGAGGATGGCCCAAGTGCTTGGGCCCTGCACCCCATGGGAGACCAGAAGCACCTGGCTCCTGCCATTGGGTCAGCGCGGTGCGCGGGCCGCAGCGCGCCGGCCACGGCGGCCATTGGAGGGTGAACCAATGGCAAAGGAAGACTTTGTCTTTCTCTCTCTCACTGTCCACTCTGCCTGTCAAAAATAATAAATAAATAAATAAATAAACAAACAAACAAACAAACAAACAGACAATCCACAGTGTTACTGGTACCATGATATCACTCTGGTAACTGTGTTTCCTCAGAGCTTTGGAATAACAAAGAAACATTATTGGAATAACAAAGAAACATTATTCTGCTCACAAATCTTAAAAGACTTTTATCAATTTTATAATACTTAACTACATTTTGTGAGCAAGGCTAAGAATAATCTACAGAATAACCTAAAACTTACATTTTGGTCAAGAATTACATAACTCACAAAAGCTCCTTTAATGATTGCCACATTTTCCAATCAGGTGCGCTGTGAACAAGCACACCTTCTTCCCATCACCATAATGACCAGCACCATGTCTTGCATATTATCAGGCATGAGAAGCAATCTTAATTCCCAAGCAGGCCTAGGAGGTCTCATCATCATCCTTGTGCACTCTCTGCATGTTATAATATATTGCCTGTTTCCATCCATCATACCAAGTTTCCTGGATGGACAGATGCACCACTGTATCACACAGTTCCTGTTCCATGTACACTAACACAGATCACATGAGCACCAAAATTACCTAAGTCCTTTCTATCAACAAATTGATAAAGAAATATTCATAGAAAAGAAAAGGAGCATACAGTTTATTCCTAAGTAGAATTTTCAATAAACGAGAATAGTAAGATGATAAAAGTTCTGTTAAAAATCCTAACGGGGGCCGGCACTGTGGTGCGGCGGGTTAAAGCCCTGGTCTGCAGTGCCAGCATCCCATTTGGGCACCAATTCAAGACCTGGCTGCTCCACTTCTGATCCAGCTCTCTGCTGTGGCCTGGGGAAGCAGTAGAAGAAGGCCCAAGTCCTTGGGCCCCTGCACCCGCGTGGGAGACCCAGACGAAGCTCCTGGCTCCTGGCGGATAGGCGCAGCTCCGGCCATTGTAGCCAATTGGGAAGTGAGCCAATGGATGGAAGACCTCTCACTCTCTCTCCACTTTTTCTCTCTCTGTGTAACTCTGACTTTCAAATAAAAATAAATAAATCTTAAAAAAAAAATCCTAATGCAGGGGCCAGCGCTGTGGTGTAGTGGGTAAAGCCACCACTTGCATTGCTGGCACCCCATATGGGCACTGGTTCAAGACCAAGCTGCTCTACTTCCGATCCAGCTCTCTGCTGTGGCCTGGGAAAGCACTTCAGAGTAGGAGATCCGAGCAAATTCCTGGCTCCTGGCTTCAGATCTACTCAGCTCCAGCTCTTGTGGCCATTTGGGGAGTGAACTAGCAGATGGAAGATTGATATCTCTCTCTCTCTCTGCCTCTCTGTGGCTCTGCCTTTCAAATAAATAAATAAATAAATATTTAAAAAAATAAAAAGACTAATGCTGATACAAGATTAACATATAAAATCAACTGCATTTCTATGAATTTGCAATGAACAACCCAAAAACTCTTGTGTAAAATGATGAAACCACTTTGGGAAAAGATGGGTACTTTCTTAAAAGGATAAATATTTCTTTCCACGTATTTACACTTTAAGATCCATCATATTATACAAACTTACTGCTATTTAAATTAAGGCTGATACTCTTCTGTGTCTATGTAGAAAAAAAGATAATTAGCTATAAATTCGCTATTTTGAGTGTTTAGATATTCTACACCAAATTTATGAGTGGCTAAATTTCCAATCTAGTCAAAATGGTGAGAAATAATCATTAAATTATTACTCTCAATAAATCAACCATATTCTGACATAATCATCTACCACGACAGTAAAAGTAAGGAACTTCATACCTTTTTCTCTTTAGACTTCTGTGCAGTACTTTGTTCATTCTGGTGAACAAACTCCTGTGCTACAACTGTTTTCACAGGATCTCCTTCAAGAACACAGTTTAGAAATTGCACGGTATGTTCTAATGAATAGCTGTAGAAAATTCAAGAGTAAATATGTCAGTAAGTGAAAATAAAAATTATCTGGAGGTATTAACATAAATAATCTTTAAACATTTGCGAATACAGAAAACTGGCTTACTTTTAAATTTTCAACACTAAAATTAAATGCTCAGATCTTTAAACTGACATTTTTTTTAATTGAATTCTACCTTGACTTCTATGATGGGATTCTAGTCAAAGAAATTCTGGGCAAGGAAGGATACAGAAAAAAAAAAGTGAACACCATCCTACCTTTCTCTCCTGTATTACTCAGGTTAAGTTTCCATGGTGATACTGTATTACCTTTAGCATGAAATTCTACATATTGACAAACATCTGATACACTCATGTTCTAGTATCTAAAGAAATTCTTTTCAATGATTTTATACTGCTCATTGTTTCAAACTGTTCACCTCTCCACTGGCCTCATACTGTAATAACTGGCTATACAAAATAGCATGATATTCTGCTTTGCTTCAGTTTATTAAAGACAATCTTTGAAGGGGAGCCATTTGGGATTCCCAATTCCCCATCAGCCTTCTCATCTTGCATCCTAAGAGAAGGGTTCCTAGGGTCTGGACACTATCAGCAATTATCCACATCCTTGCTAGCCCTTCTGATCATCAGCCCTCCCATGGGGCTGGCAGTCAGTCTCTGCTACTGGTGCTGGGAGGGTTGCAGCCCTAGGTTACATTGCTAGTTATCAGAAAAATAGAAATAGAAATAATACTGAAATATAATTTTTCTCATCAGAATGAAAAATAATTTAACGACTAATATTCAGGGAGGTTACACTATCAGTGCATACACAATTGATACAGAGAACCTTACTTAAATTTGGCATTATCTGTAAAAGTTTAAAATTTATACACTCTAAACCACCAGTTTCATTTGTCACCTATAATAGCATGTATGAATACACAAAATGTGTATTTAAGGATGTTCACTGGGGCCAGTTCATTGAGGCTCTTCAGGTAAAGCCACCTGAAGTGCTGCCATCCCATATGGGCACCAGTTCGAGCCCTGGCTGCTCCTCTTCCGATCCAGCTCCCTGATGATGTGCCTAGGAAAACAGCAGAAGATGGCCCAAATACTTGGGCCTCTGCCTACATGGGAGACCCGGAAGAAGCTCCTGGCTCCTGGCTTCAGATCCGCTCAGCTCTGGCCATTTGGAAAATGAACCAGAGGATAGAAGACCTCTCTCTCTCTTTCACTGCACTTCAAATAAAATGAATAAATCTTTTTTTTTTAAATATATTCATTGTAACATGGTTTTCAATTTTTCTCAGAGTCAACATCTTCACAAATAGATATTTTAAAATAAATTATAGTGCTTTCCTACTATGTAATTCCCTGCAGACTTGAAAAAGAGCTAATTACTACATATGTGCAACAAAACTACAAAATACCCCACATATAACCTCTTTTTGGTGATGTCCACATGTATGTATGTACACAAAAGCAAAGAGGCATACACATATGCACACACATATTAGTAGATCCATAAGAAAAAGAAGTGGAGAGGAATATGAACACTTTCTACATTATATACATTGCATTTTGAACTGTTTATAATTCATCTAAATTATTCTGTTATCAGAAAAAAAAACATAAGGGATTACCATGTATGGCAAACACTTTCAAAAACATCATAACAGAAACTACAGACAGTCCTCCCAGAACTCACTTGTGGTCCTTGAAAATGTCCACCAGAAAGTTTTGGTTAATGGCTGGAAATATCTTAAAGAGCTGCTTCTCCTTTAGCTTAGTGGCACAATCTTTCTCAAAGATAAATGTCTCCCTTTTCTGAAACAAAAACACAAAAATCATCCTTCAGATTGAATTTATAATATTAACAATGATGACCAAAAGCATGTTATTTTGCTGCAAAAAGACTAATAATTTAAAAATAATCAGATTTTCTTCACAGCTTTAAGGCTGAAATTAGTAATATAAGTATTCTTGCAGTAATTACTTATATCCCATTTTTTGGAACTCCAAGTTGCTCATAAAATGTATGTTTTTTTTGTTTTTTTGTTTTTTTTTTGACAGGCAGAGTGGACAGTGAGAGAGAGAGACAGAGAGAAAGGTCTTCCTTTGCCGTTGGTTCACCCTCCAATGGCTGCCGCGGCCAGCGCACTGCAGCCGGCGCACCGCGCTGATCCGATGGCAGGAGCCAGGAGCCAGGTGCTTTCCCTGGTCTCCCATGGGGTGCAGGGCCCAAGCACCTGGGCCATCCTCCACTGCACTCCCTGGCCACAGCAGAGGGCTGGCCTGGAAGAGGGGCAACCGGGACAGAATCCGGCGCCCCGACCGGGACTAGAACCCAGTGTGCCGGCGCCGCTAGGCGGAGGATTAGCCTAGTGAGCCGCGGCGCCGGCCAAAATGTATGTTTATACACACCTAGACAATCACATATATTTCAGTCTGTGCATGTGCATACAAATATATATCAGACTCACATATATGAGGGTTCTTCAAAAATTTCATGGAAAGCATGTATTATGAAAAAATTCTGCATAGATTTCAACTTTTTTCACCAAAATAATCTTTTTTTTTTAAGATTTTATTTATTTATTTGAGAGGTAGAGTTACAGACAGTGAGAGGGAGAAACAGAGGGAAAGGTCTTCCTTGCACTGGTTCACTCCCCACATGGCCGCAACGGCCGGAGCTGCGCCAATCCGAAGCCAGGAGCCAGGTGCTTTCTCCCAGACTCCCAAATGGGTGTAGGGGTCCAAGCATTTGAGCCATCCTCTGCTGCTTTCCCAGGCCATAATAGAGAGCTGCATTGGAAGAGGAGCAGCCAGGACTAGAACCGGCGCCCCTATGGGATGCAGGCACCGCCGGCAGAGGATTAACCTACTGCACCACGGCACCTGCCCCCAAAATAATATTGTAACTCAATTTTCCATGAACTTTCTGAAGTACCCTTATACACACGCAACTCATTCTGTCATACTATTTAAAAAGGATGAAGATATATACCTAAGTAAACAGGATATAAATAAATGAAGAACTCACAGAGTAGAGAAATAAAGGGAAGAATATGAGATAAAGCTAGCAAGTAAAATTAGTATATTAACGCATGCCATAAAATCCTACAGTTGCTAAATGTGGGCCACAAATTCGGCTCTGAACCTCTTAGTGTCCAAAGCAAAGAGGGAAACAAAGATGCTCAGTGTCCATACAACAAAAACGAACCAATTACTCAAAAGAAGCACAACTTTTTCTGGTACTGAGACCTGAGAGAAATTTCCCCCATGAGTTCTCATAAAAGGAATACAGTATGATGCTGTGAACAACATCCTCAATAACGTTTTCTCCCCAGGTACAGAAACTACGATGTACAAATAAGTGGAAGATTCAGGTTGACAGAAAATCCTAGAATCCAAAATTACTTTGTAATTTTTCACAAGCACATTTACTTGAAAATAACTGAATAAAAATTTTTATTGTTATTTTTTACCACTCATATCTTTCTGCTCAAACTGCCAGGCCAAGAAGCTTCCTAAAGTGTGCCACTTAAATCTAAGCCAAGATTATGGTAAATATTCTGAAGGCGGCTCACAGTGACCTCTACTCCATCAGCCCCGTGCTGTGATTACATGATGCGCTTGCTGGGAGGACCTTAAGGCCTGAAAACAACCTCTAAGATGGGCAGTTGGCACAGCAGTCGACACACCACTTGGCCCTTGGAATAGCCACGTCTCTTCTCAGAGTGATGGGTCTGAGACTGGGTCTGCTCTCCATTCCAGCTGGGTACTGTGAAAGGCAGCAGCTGAGGGCTCAAGTATTTGGGTCCCTACCACTAACATGGGAGATGAAGACTGAGTCCCAGGCTCCTGGCTTCAGCCTGGCCCAGTCCTGGAGGCTGCAGGTATTTGAGGAGTAAACCAACAGAAGAAAGATCTCTCTCTATCTCTGCCTCTCTGTGTGTGTGTCTCTGCCACTCACAGAAATAAATATAAATAAACAAGGAGGAGAGGGGTGAAGGGAGGAGGGAAAAGAATACCAACAATTCCCATTTCAAAGCAGGTGATGCTGAAAATTTTTAAGTTAAAAAATCACAACAGTCCAGGAAAATCCTACAATAGTTAGTTGTTTTGAATTATAACCATATTTAGGCCATTTGTAACAGCAGTGATGAAACAGGAACTATGACAGGTAAAAATCTGATCAGTAAAAGGGCTGATAAAGCTGAACACATCATAATATGAAAATAAGCCATCTAAGAATTCAAACTATTTCACATCTCATTTAAGACACACATTATGATCTGAACTTAATAAAAAAACTCAAGTATCAGATTTATTAGCAATCTACAGGGACAAAGTTTCTAAACCATAAATTCTTGGCGTAGCAGGTTAAAGCCCCAGCCTGAAGCACTAGCATCTCATATGGGCACCGGTCTGAGTCCAGTTTGAGTCCTAGCTGCTCCACTGCCAATCCAGCTCTCTGCTATGGCCTAGAAAAGCAGTACAGAATGGCCCAAGAAGTCCTTGGGCCCCTGCACTCATGTAGGAGCTCCACAATAAACTCATGACTCCTGGCTTCAGATCAGCCCAGCTCCAGCTATTGCGGCCATTTGGGAAGTGAACCTGCAGATGAAGACCTCTCTCTCTCTGTCTCTACCTCTCTCTGTAGCTCTTTCATATAAATAAAATAAATCTTAAAAAAAAAATTCCAAGTTCTCATCAATGAATTGAAAATACATTACCTTAGTCATTTTGCAATTTGCAATTAATTATCTACTATTATGCATAAGTTCATTATATGTCCTTTGCTTTGAAAAATATACAAAGTATACTTCTCCTTTGAGAACAAAGAGTGAGAGAAAGCATCAAGAAATTCTCTTACTGAGGTTCTAGAGGACCAAAGTTGTCCTGCCTCTATTATCTAGCACATAGAAAGCCAGCAAAACTCACTGATACAAAAAAAAAGCATTAATGATGAACTCAAAGATGTTCATTTGTTCACTGTTAAACTAAGAGAGTAAAAAGGCAGGTTAGAATAATAAAGGTAAGTTTCAGTAATGGAAAATGACATTTTATTTTACTACTTTTTTTTAAGGTAGACTTACAAAGAGAGAGGAGAGACAGAGAGAAGAGATTCTCCATCTACTGGTTTACTCCCCATATGGGCCAGGCAGGAGCTTCCTCTGGGTCTCCCATGTGGGTACTGGGACTCAAGGACTTTAGCCATCCTCTGCTGCTTTCCCAAGTGCATTAGCAGGGAGCTGGATCAGAACACCAGTTCTGAACACTAGCCAGGAATGGAACCAGCATCCATATGGGATGCCAGCACTGTATACTGCAGCTTAACCCAATGCGCCACAGCACCAGCCTCGGAAAATGGCATTTTAACAAAAAGTATTACATCATTGGGCTTAAGTATTAGGCTTTCTTTTTTCTTTCTTTCTTTTTTTTTTTTTAAGAAAATCCCATCCTCCAATTTATTACATGTATAGATTCAAGAGGATTTCTGAAAAAAAAAAAAAAAAAATAGGATTTCTGAAACACTAAAATTATAAGATCTCACTTAACAGATTTTTCCTTGGATTATGTTAACAATGCAAAGACAGGAAAGCTTTCATATTCCCAATTTAAATAAGAAGTTAACTAGGAAAACAAAATAGCAAAGCAGAGGAATCCATCATTCTTCTTATGCCCCAATTCTACGTATTACAGACAAATATAAATGTGCTCCTTTGAGTAGTCAAATACGAAGGGAGTAAAAATGCCTTAAGATCACCATCTAAGAATTTTTTTTCCCTTGAGAACTGGATTAAACTAAATCCAATGACTTTCCCCTTTTGATTTTTCATTTTCAAAATTCCAAAATGATTTAGAAGAAGAAATGTAAAAGAAATCAAATTTATCTATGGCTTTACTTAATTATATATGTTGAAGTAAGCAACAAAAAATAAAGTTCAGAGGCCAATGTTGTGGTGTAACAGGTAAAGCCACTGCCTGCAATGCAGGCATTCCACTTTGGATCCAACTCCCGTCTCATGGCCTGGGAAAATCAGTGAAGATGACTCAAGTGTTTCAGCCCCTGCCAGCCTCATGGGAGACCCAGATGACGCTCCTGGCTTCTGGTTTTGGCCTAGCCTACCCCTAGCACTGGCCCTTGTTGCCATCTGGTGAATGAACCAGTAGATGGACAATCTCTCAATCTCTCTCTCTCTCTCTCCTCTTCTCTCTCTGTAACTCTGACTTTAAAACTAAATAAAAAAATCCTTAAAAAAAAAGTTAAAAGTGAAGTTTTTGTTTAAACTTGATTAAAACATTGAATAAAAAAGGAAAAGTATTTGTTTTTTAATTCAAATGCATAAGTTTCTAAAAGTTTTCTCTAAAAAATTTTGTTACAAGGATGTTTTTTTTTTGTTTTTTTTTGTTTTTTTTTGTTTTTTTTTGACAGGCAGAGTGCACAGTGAGAGAGACAGAGAGAAAGGTCTTCCTTTTGCCATTGGTTCACCCTCCAATGGCCGCCGCGGCCGGCGTGCTGCGGCCAGCACACCGCACTGACCCGATGGCAGGAGCCAGGTACTTATCCTGGTCTCCCATGGGGTGCAGGGCCCAAGCACTTGGGCCATCCTCCACTGCACTCCCGGGCCACAGCAGAGAGCTGGCCTGGAAGAGGGGCAACCGGGACAGAATCCGGCGCCCCGACCCAGAGTAGAACCCGGTGTGCCAGCGCCGCAAGGCAGAGGATTAGCTTAGTGAGCTGCGGCGCCGGCCAAGGATGGATATTTTTAATAGCAAGACAGACATTTCTTAGTATTAATTTATGTAAGAAATTACATATAAATGAAATTTTTCTTTCATGTTTCTCTAGAAAAAAAAAATCAGAGGTAAATGTTAAAAGCTAAAAAAGATCTAGGTCCATCACCTGCAAAATTAAATCCAAAGCAACACAAATTTAACACAGATGACATATTGGTAGAAAATATCAACTAATTTCCCAGAAGCAAAAATCTCCAGTTTCAAATTATTTCAGTTTTAATGCTAGCTTCAATCAGGTTAAGTATGGATTTCAGACTAGAAAATACAGAACCAAATGACAATCACAGAGTAAACACACAAGGCCTACTGGAGTCAGAGACAAAGGCTTAATGTTTATACTAACACATACCAAGTCGTGTTTTTCCTGCAAAGCAATTTCTTCTGACATTATTTCTCTAAGTGACACTTTTTTGGTTTGAGTATTCCAATGATCCATTAAGGGTAACATTTCAGAAGCTGCTAAAGTCTTCAGCAATTTTTTGCCTGTTCTCTGAGATGATTTTTGCTCAGGATTATCAAGACCAATTTGTCCAACCAGGGAAGGATCTACAAAAGCAGTATAAACAGTGTCATACCCTCAAAAATTAAGGTACAAATTAAACATCATTCATTCAATTTCCTCTTACTCAGAGAGACCAAAGAACATTTTTCTGCTTTTCAGTTTGTAAATATAATACAACTCTGAAATTTCAAAATACACCTTTATAGAATTTCCAGAAAGAAATGACACACGTTAAGTGCAGGACTCTTTCAAGGATCTGGATATTACAATTAACTGACTCAGTGCTTCTCACTGTTTCATATCACATCAACACAAAAATCGCAACATGTATTCAGGACCCTGGTAAACAGAGGAAGTTATAGTCAGCTGGAAGTAAGGAGAACAGCACTGGTCAGCTCTGCCCAGCCACTCTAAGGACTGAGAGGAGCAACTCCTGAAGCACACAATAAATGTTGAATAAATGAAATTCCAAATATGAAACTAAACACTCCAGGAGGTTTACAACAGAGAAATTTAATGTGCAACATTTCCGCTAAGAGACATCAACACATCGGATGCATTTCTGTGCTTCCCTGGGGGATGAAGAGAAAAAAAGACATCAGAATTCACACAACCATGATACCCCTTTGGCAACTCTGCCCTCAAACAGCTTCAGGTATTGAAGTTACAACATTAGCTCAGGTCTGAAGTAAAGCATATCCTAAAAATGTTCAACCTGGAGCTTCCTGCCTTGGTCCCAGTGTGGAGAAGATAAAAGAGGCATCTGGAGACACTTATGCACAAAAGGAAGACCCCAGGGGGTTGTGTTGTGGAACAGAGGGTTAAGCCACCAGCTGGGATGCCAGCATCATATACTGGAGCAACAGTTCAAGTCTTGGCTCTTCCACTTCCAATCCAGCTCCCGCCTAAAGTGCTTGGGAAAGCAGCAATGGATGGTCCAATCACTTGGGCTCCTACCACCCATGTAGGAGACCCAGATGGAGTTCCAAGCACGTGACTTTGGCCTTGATCTGTCCCAGCTATTGTGGCCATTTGGGAAGTGAACTAGCAGATAGATGACCTCATATTCATTCATATTCTTTCTCTCTCTCTCTCTCTCTCTCCCTCCCTCCCTCCCCTTTCCTCCCTCTCTCTCCATAACTCTGC
The DNA here is from genome assembly GCF_964237555.1 of Oryctolagus cuniculus. Taxonomy (NCBI): domain Eukaryota; kingdom Metazoa; phylum Chordata; class Mammalia; order Lagomorpha; family Leporidae; genus Oryctolagus; species Oryctolagus cuniculus. The sequence goes on along the minus strand of NC_091433.1, from coordinate 33,940,148 downwards.
CTTTCAAAATAAACAATTTTTTTTAAAAAAGGAAGACCTTCATTAAAAGGTCTGCCATCCACCCTGTAGTAATCGGAACACTACATAAGAAGTCAACTGGGGCCAAATATTCTCAAATTGCTAGAATGTACAAAAAAAGCAGATTATTTCTGTGGTCTAATATTGACATCCATAAAATTTCATAATATTTTAATGATGCTCTTGATCAAACATATGAACAATTCATTGCCCTCAAAATAAAACATTTTCTTTCACATAGTGCAAAGCCTTAACACTCTTGTGACTATATGCACTAGAGTACACCGTAAGTGTTCCAAAGCACTTGCAGAAGCTAACTACATATTATAACGGCCTTTTCTTCTCATTTAATTTTACATTAATAATCAACATTAAACATTTTTGAAGAACTTCTATTTGCAAATCAAAATCCATGGGTAACTTACTTTGTGGAAGTATCTTTGGAGAGGAGTTGAAATCACACACACAAACACACACACACACACACACACACACACACACACCCCAAGTCTCAACATCAAGACAAGAACATTAGAAGTAAACATAATGTGCTTTACCTCGCATTAACCTGCCAGAGGATACCTCTTCTTGTCTTTGTCGCTCCTAAACACAAATGGGGATTGGCATAGGAAGGCTAATTAGTAAACAAGACTACAAAGTCATCCCAATTTTTTCCAGAAGTTATATATTGCTGCTTGTATAACTATAAATCATTCCTACTAAAACCTAAGTTAAACAAAATAAGATAAATTATAAAGTTTGGGGTCCAGCACTGTGGTGCAGTGGGTTAACGCCCTGGCCTGAAGCACCGGCATCCCATATGGGCGCCAGTTTGAGACCTGGCTGCTCCACTTCCGATCCAGCTCTCTGCTATAGCCTGGGAGAGCAGTGAAAGACGGCCCAAGTCCTTGGGCCCCTGCACCCACGTTGGAGACCTGGAGTAAGCTCCTGGCTCCTGGCTTCAGATTGGCTCAGCTCTGGCCATTGTGGCCATTTGGGGAGTGAACCAGCAGATGGTTCTCTCACTCTCTCTCTCTCTTTGTAACTCTTTCAAATAAATAAATAAATCTTTTTTTAAAAATTATAAAGTATGGCTACATCTATATAGCTTTGTCTAACATTAGAGCTCTTTGGTGCTTTTTTTATAAACTGTTTTGAAATTTAATCAATCACCTTCACAGTATGGGGGCAGTTAACTATCATTTGTCAACAATCACATTGAGTTCCATGGCTAATTATATAATTTGGCCAGACTAGAAATATCTGAAATATTAAAAAAGAAAATAAATCAGTAATCTGTTAACTATTAAAAATTAATCCTCTCTCAAAGGCAAAATAAAGTAGAACTCTCTCATATAACATGACAGATTTCATTGAAAAGCAAAGATGATAGGGGCAGACGCTGGAGAACAGAAGGTTAAGCTGCCATCTGCAACGCCGGCATCCCATTTGGGTGCTGGTTCAAGACCCAGTTGCTCCACTTCTAATCCAGCTCCCTGCTAATGTGCCTGTGGAAGTGGCAGAGGGTGGCCCAAGTCTTTAGGTCCCTGAACCCATGAGAGAGACCTGGATGAAGCTCCTGGCTCCTGGCTTTGGCCTGGCCCAGCCCTGGCCATTACAGCCATTTGGGGAATGAACCAGCAGATAAAAGATCTCTCTTTCTCTGTCAATTCCTTTCTCTATGTGTAACTCTTTCAAATAAATAAAATAAATATTAAAAAAAAGTGTGATGAAATGGAAACAAAAGTTCCTTATGAAAAGAAGCCTACCAACCATGACAGATTCTTTCCATTTCTCGTGAATCACTTTAGCCAGATTCAGATCTATGTGAACCACACAATCCTCAACTGTTAGAGATCCTAGTGAAAGAGAGAGAAAGAAAAGAAAATGCAATCATTACTCATTACACATTTACAAGAAATATACTCAATCACCATATATATCATAAAACTAATTTGTAGTCTTAATTTCTAACTTGTGTTTCTATTTATTAAATCTCATGGAGTATTTTTCTTTACATTATATTGCATTGTCTTCACGTTTCTTGACTGGTGCAATTATACAAAGCTTCACAATAAATCTATTTAAGTTATTCATTTATATTAGTTTAAATATATTTAATTAATTCATATCTGTCCATTACTTGAGACTTTGCAATAAGTGTATTTTAAGAAATTAATTCTTGCCTCAAATGTATCTGGAATAGCACCAGAAAGAATTCAAAAAGGTTTATGTGTACAAATAAGCGAGAAGTAAACACCAGAGAAAACACACTCTCTCTCTCTCTCTCTCTCTATATATATATATGATAAATAAAAGCTCTAAATAAGTTTTCTCTACTTCTTCAAATTACATCTTTTAAAATCCTCTAGAAACATGTATCAAAAATAAGCAATATGCTCAGGCAATGCTAATTACTTTTACATTTCAGTTAATTCATGGGATAATTTTGTAATCAAAACAGAACCCTCTACATTCTATTCACCCAAAGATACACATGTACGTAAGCTACTTTTTCCTTACCTGAATCAATACCAACAGGACCAAATAATTCATTGAGTTGAAAAGCCAGTTCAGGGGGTAATGCAAGTTCTAGGCAGTCTATGGTCAGAGATTTGGCCATCACTGGGGTTGGATTCAACATCTCAGTTTTATCTTCCTCACTAAGGCCAGTTGACAAACTACTCCCTGCCATTAGAATTTTCTCCATTTCCTGTTCTTCTTCAGTGGTAAATTCTTCTGTGTTTGCAAATTTTACATATTCCTTCGGAAGATTTTCCATTCTCTTTATTTCAAAAGAGTCAGTAAAATCAATTTCTTCATTTAATTCAAGATTTGAAGTGTTCGATATAGAGTTTAAAATGTCAGACAAATTTAAAGAAGAATGAACATTTTCTCCAGTTTCTGTGGCTACTAGACTATTGTCTGTTTCACTCACATCTTCAGAGGAAGCAGCTTTTAGGACAGCTGGTAAAGATGGCTTGAAGTTGTATAAACTTGGAAGTTCTACCTGACTATTTGGAAGTATTTCATCATTACTCTTTGCATCAACAGCAGCACTAGGGAACATACCCATCGCTAATCCAGGTTTTTCAGGAGTTGTAGTGCTTATTTCTGCCTGCTCTGAGTTTTCTCTTTCTGCATCACCGGGAGATTGTGTATTAGTGTTACTGACACCAACACCATGGCTAAATTCTGGTGCAGAAGAATTGGAATCTTCTTCAGCTCCTCTTTGGCTGATAATCTCCTTCAAATTCAGTCCCAGGGAAAAGGGCCCAATTTGTGATTCATCACATGATTTTTGAAAATTCTCAAATTCAGTATCCTCACATAATTTAGTTTCAGAATCCAATAAAAGGCTTGTGGCCCAAATAATATCTTTATTACACCTCTCATATAAGTCTTTTAAGGCTTCTAATGAAAAGGACCCAAATAGTTTACAAAGAATGTTAAGATTTTCAGATTCATCAGCACTGGTGAGCTCACTTTCTTCAACATACGTGCTTTTATCATACATTACCCTATATGGAATTGTTTCCTGAACATCTGCTTTTGTGTTAATATTGAAAGTTTTTGGTTTGAACCCATCTAATCTTCCTGTTAATACTTTGATAGAATCTGAAACACCAATTTTATTCTTTTCTATTTTCCATAACAGAGCAAAATCCTGTGGCTCAGTCTGGGTACATACGCCAACTTCTATTCCAGGAACTCCTTTAGGCATCCCCTCAGAAAATTCTGCTACAGTCTGTGGTCCTACTACTGCAGGAAGAGCTGATGCACTACTGGTGAAAGTAAAAGGCAGTGAGTGTTCCCCACAAGTCTGAGTTTCACAGCTCACCTCACTGGGTAACATTTCCGAACTTCCTAGAGTGCAGCTACCGAATGTTTTTAGTTCAGGGCTTGTTTCCCAGCAGGCCTCCCGTGCTGTGTATAAAGATATTTCATTCACATCGTCATTAGTTCCAAAGTCTGGGTTGAGTTCATTTAAACCAGACCTTGGCATTCTTGATCTATGCTCTCTCTGAGCTAAAGACTCAGGCGAAGGCCAGTCACCCACAACGTTGAATGAGTTGCTCTCAGTATTTTGGTAAGTTTCGTATTTACAGCTATGGAAGGATTCTGAGGCATCATCACACTGTGACTTCCTGCCATCCCCTGTGCATTCATGTGAAGAGCCTCCTTGCTGGGTAGGGTCTGTATTCACAGATACACTACTATCTGACACTTTGCGTGACTGAGGGCGACTGAACTTTCTGTCGCTTTGTACATATGAGGCTTTTTCAGTTTTTCGGTTCCTTTTTGTTCTCTGACCCATGGTCTTGTCAACTGGCCAGTCACCAACAAAATTTGGAAGCTCCTGTCTTGGGAACTTTTCCAAAGTGGATTTGCTTTTTTGTTTAGCAAATGCTTTTTTCTTTACTGTGGCTCTTTCTTCCAATATTTCATCAGGTGAAGATTTTTCATTTTGAAGTGGTACAGTATTTGCAGGATCACAGTCTTCTTGATTACTTTCATCATAGCAACTATTTGATGACACTCTCTCTATAGAACTATCAACATCAGTTGTACTGCATTCTTTTTCAGACATCGTTTCTACTTGTTCTTCATTTTCACTTTTGTCTGTTGTTCCAAGCTTGCTTTCAGAGGCAGAGCAATGCATATGTGAAGTTTCCTGAATGAAAGCACCCTGGGTATTCATCGCACTTATTTCTTTTCCTTCTCTGTTTAAATCTGCACTAAGGAGATGCGGAACATCCTCAGGCAGCGTAGTTCCTTTGGTCACTTCAAGAGTCTTATGCTCAATTAACTCCAGGTGCCGCAAAGGTGAGGATAAAACATTTTCTTCTTTGTCAGAGGTAGTATCGTCACTGATTCTTGAGCTGTAAGATTTTTTTTTAAAGTATCATAAAAAAATTCTCTTAATGTCATCATAAGTACTACAATTTAGAGAAGCATTCAACTTAAGGCAGTTAACATTTACTATTCTAGAAATAAACTGGAGTAAAATTATAATAATCTTGATCTTTGCCTAATACACTATGAATATAATCTTTCATTGTAATCCCAATAGTTGACACAATGCTTGGCAATATGAAGCACTCAAATCTTAATAACAAATGTTTAGTATTTATTATGCATTAAATATTAAAGTTGAAGATAGAAATTTGTTCTTAGGAGAGGACATCACCTGTCTAGTTTCTTTTTTAACTATTTAAATACACTACTTGTAAAACTAGTAGGTCTGGGGCCAGCACCGTGGCACAGCAGGTTAAGCTGCCACCTGCAATACAAGCATTCCATATGGGTGCCAATTCGAGTCCTGGCTGCTTCACTTCCAATCCAGCTCCCTGCTGATGTACCTGGGAAAGCAGTGGAAGATAGCCCAAGTCCTAGGGCCCTTGCACCCATGTGGGAGACCCAGATGAAGCTCTTGGCTCCTGGATTCAGCCTGGCCTAGCCCAAGCCATTGGAACCACTTGGGGAATGAACCAGCAGATGGAAGATCTCTTTCTCTTTCTTTCTCTCTCTCTCTCTCCTCTGCCTTTCAAATAAAAAAATAAATCTTTGAAAAACCAAAACAGCAGCCTGCGCTGTGGTATAGCAGGTAAAGCTGTCGCCTACAGTGCAAGAGAATTCTTATTTGAGGTACCCGTTGTTATGAAAATTTTTTTAAGATTTATTTTTTTATTTGAACGGCAGAATTCAGAGAGCCAGAGGCAGAGAGAGAGAGAGAGAGAGAGAGAGGTCTTCCATCCTCTGGTTCACTCCCTAAATGGCCACAAAGGCCAGAGCTGGGCCAATCCAAAGCCAGGAGCCAGGAGCTTCTTCCGGGTCTCCCACATGGGTGCATGGGTCCAAGGACTTGGGCCATCTTCTACTGCTTACCCAGGCCCTAGAAGAGAGCTGGATCAGAAGTGGAGCAGCCAGGACTCAAGCCAGCACCCATATGGGATGGCGGTGCTGCAGGTGGTGGCTTTTACCTACCACACCACAGTGCCGGCCCCTATACAGGATGCTGGCACCGCAGGTGCTGGCTGTTAGAATTTTTAAAACCATCCCCAGATGTTAATTTCAAACTCAAGCACTTCTATCTACATAACACTTTCACTTCAGTGATATTTTCCTATTCAATTTGTCATCTCATTTTTCCTTCTTTCTTTATTCTAGAAGCTCTCCAAGGCCCAAGTTTCCCATGAAGCTTTCCTACATGAAATCATGCCTAACATTAATTGAAGTTTTCTAGATGTCAGATGCTATCTACATCCTTTACACATACGAATTCATGCTCTTGAGAGTCCAGCGAACACAGTGTTATTATTGCCTTCTGGCAATGAGGAGCTGAAGCACACAGAGATTTGGTAACTTGTCAAAGATTACAAAGCTTTGGGACTTGTACCCAGGAAATCTCTGTAACACTGCTTCTCAACATTCATGAATTTTGCCTTTTCCACTCTGAATTACTTTTTTTTTTTTTTTTTTTTTTTTGGACAGGCAGAGTGGATAGTAAGAGAGACAGAGAAAGGTCTTCCTTTTGCCGTTGGTTCACCCTCCAGTGGCCACCACGGCTGGCGCGCTGCGGCCAGCGCACTGCGCTGATCCGATGGCAGGAGCCAGGTGCTTCTCCTGGTCTCCCATGGGGTGCAGGGCCCAAGCACTTGGGCCATCCTCCACTGCCTTCCCGGGCCACAGCAGAGAGCTGGCCTGGAAGAGGGGCAACCGGGACAGAATCCGGCTCCCCGACCGGGACTAGAACCCAGTGTGCCAGTGCCGCAAGGTGGAGGATTAGCCTAGTGAGCCGCGGCGCCAGCCCCACTCTGAATTACTTTTAAACAAAACTTCTTTCCTCCATCATAAAATTTGGGCAAGTTAGACCTATACATATATTTAGGCTCTTTTTCTTTTATTTTCTAAAGAGCTTGTATTTTCTTTCTTTTAATATTTATTCATATATCTTTATTTACTTGAAAGGCAGAGAGACAGAGACAAAGATCATCCATCTACCTTTTCACTCCCCAAATGCCCACAACAGCCAAGGAATCCAAAAGTGTCTCCCACACAAGTAGCAGGGACCCAAGCCATCACCTGGTGTCTTCCACAATTCACATCAACTGGACGCGAAGCTCAGACTTGAAACTAGGCACTCTAACATGGGATGTGGGCATCCCAACCAGCGTCTGAAACACTGCACCATCGGTCCACCCCTTAGGTTCTTCTTTACTCACGTATTCAATTGTTTATATGTTTTAAATGCTCGGTACTATCCCATAGCTGAAAGGCTATGACTTCTATTATTTAGTAGAAGCATACCATCTATAATAATTGTTATGGTACTAGCTGGAAAGAGTATTTTTTCTCTAAAAACTAAGACAATTGAGAAGTGATGTGAGTCCATGCAAAATAACAACAGTGAGGAGAGAAGGGAAATACTGGAACAACAGGAAATTACTTAAGGAAGATAGGTGTTTTCACAGTATGGTCATAAATTCTCAAAACCTTGAGGACAAGAAAAAAAACTCGTGTCACCTCTCACACACACACTGACTTCTTTTGCTTATATCTACATGCATATCCCACTCCAGGTGAGACTACACCAAAAATCGTTGTGAGCTAAGCAGGGAATCAGTCAGGGATGAGGAGCTAAAAACTGCCAACTCCTATGCCGTGTGCACTGCCCAAATCCCATCACCTTCTGTGCCAATTCAACATGGCTGCAGACTCAGCACACCCACTCCTCATCATGCAGCTAAGCCTTACCAGATGCCATGACTCTTCCCTGGAGATCAATCACCATGTAAGCTGCAGTCTCACCCCAAACCCTGCCTCCTTTGAATCTTCAATCAGGCCTTGTCCTGAGCACTGTCTCTGCACCATAAAAAGGACCACCCCAGGCTGAAGGGGGGCAGTGGCCCACATTCATGTCTGAGTATGTACTATCCCTTTGCCTTTCAAGTCCTGTTTTTCTTCTTACCTCTATGTCTCCTATTGTAATCGTGCACACAGGAAGACAACAATCTGGACTAAACCTAGCTCAGAGTCTTTCTGAGCCCAGCTGGGGCTCTCAATTCCCATAACATAATTCAGTGGACCTATTCCCCACAAGAAATCCTTACAAATAACAAAAATATGCCTTACTTTTAAAGTTAAATAGCAATGATTTTCCAACCTCCAAAGTTACCATATTAAAAAAAAAAAAAAAAAGTTGACACAGCTGTTAAGACCCTGGCATGCATTTCGGTGTGCCTGGGTTCCATTCTATCTCCACTTCCAATGCAGGTTTCTGCTAATGTGCATCCTAGAAGGCAACCTAGAAGGTGATAGTTCAAGACCATGGGTCCCTGCTACCCACCTGAAAGACCCAGACTGAGTTATAGGCATCTGGCTTTGGACTGCCCCAACCAAGGCTGTTGCCAGCATTTGGGGAATGAACCAACAGATGGGAGAAATCTCTTCATCTGTCTGTCTCTCTGCCTTTCAAAAAAAATGAAAATAAAGGTCCGATGCTGTGATGTAGTAAGTAGGTTCTGCCTCTGCCTGCAGCACCAACATCCCATATGGGTGCCAGTTCGTATCCCAGCTGCTCTTCTTCCAATCCAGCTTTCTGCTTATGGCCTGGGAAGGCAGTGAAAGATGACCCAAGCGCTTGGGCCTCCTCACCCGCATGGGAGACCCAGAAGACTCTCCTGGCTCCTGGCTTCAGATCAGCTCAGCTCAGGTAGTTGCAGCAATTTGGGGAGTGAACCAGTAGACAGAAGATTTTTCTGTCTCTCCTACTCTCTGTAACTCTACCTCTCAAATAAATAAACTATTTTTTTAAATGAAAATAAATAATTTTTGAAAAGATATTATTTCAGATTGAATTTCTGTACACAAGGCAGTTTAAGTTACCTAGGAATTCCATCCTCACAAGAATATGCACACAACTCAATACGTTCAATTTTCTCTGGAGCCAAAGAACTCATGATTATTGGCACAGAAACAAAACGCTGATAATGTTCCAACATTCTTGTTATTTTTTCTTTGCTTACACCATGAATATTACGCCTGAAAATTTCAGAGAAGAAAAAGGTAGAAAGAATATTAATTAAGCTTTTAAAAAATCAAAACACACAACATCCAGAACAATGATATATAAGAATACCAAAGCTAGTTCAGTATGACACAAAATATACTATTGATTCTAACTTTCATTTTAGCCAAGATTTTTTAGACTGCCACTTTTTTAATCATTCTACATAATCTTTTCCAAACACTCTTTATCAACTCAAATACAACTACCAGGACTGAGTTAACTTTAAAAAAGCTATTCTCAAGCTTTCCAAAAAAATCTAAGAACATGACAATCATTTCAAAGCTTTAATTAACTGTTAAGTAGTAAAACAAAACAAACAAAAAAAATACCAATGTATAGGCTTCCATATATGCCAGTATGGCAAACTAGATGTCGCAAAGGGCCCTCTTATTACAATAAAACTAGGTCCCAAGAATTAAACTAAACATAGGTTTTACTACATTTTAAGTTCAAACAAAGAAAAAACTTCCTAGTATTTGAAGTCTCTACATGTCCAATTATGAAGTCTGTTATTTGTGTTTTTGCTCATGGTGCTAAGTTCTTTGTAAGTTTTTACTTATGAGGTCATATTTGGTTAAACTTAAATAAAGGGTATCTGGAGGCCTTAAACAGAGGAGCTTTTATTTATACAGCTATGGGATTTGTTTTGCCAGGAGGCCAGATGATATGCTTTAGTCCTCCAGTGCCCTGTCTTAATGAAAATATCATTTGCAACTTGTCTTAAAGAATATATCTCACTTGTAACTCTCGTATCTTGGGTTGGATTCAAGGTTTCATGTCTAGATCTCACAGCTAATATTTGTGTTTGCCATTTAGACAAATCTGGCTTTCATATTTACCTACCTCAATCTTGCCTGGTTTCAGATCACAGAGAAGCAAAGAGATAGAAAATATGAAAGAGAGGTTAAGAGACATAGACACAGAGGACAGAGCAAAAAGTTCTAATATGCATCAAATCCAAGTCCCAGAAAGAGAAGAGAGTTCATGGGACAGAAGCAATTTAAAGAAAAATGCCAAGAATTTTCCAGAGCTGATGAAAGATTAATCCTCTCATTTCAGAAGCCCAACAAATCCAAACAAGATAAAAAAAAAAATAAGAAGAAATTCACAACTGGAAACACAGTACTGAAACTGTCATTCACCAAAGACAAAGAGATGATATTAAAAGCAACTAGAAATAAAAAAAAAAAAAAATTAACTAGTCATCTAGAAAGGAAGCAACAATTAGAATGACAGCTGACTTCACAACAACAATAGAAGTCAGAAGAGAGTTAAAAGTTATTTTCAATAAAAGAAAATAACTGTCAACCAAGAATATATAAATACAGCAAAATATCTTAAAAGAATGAAGGCAATACAAGGATTTTAAGGTTAAAAAAGAGAGAGTGTGACTCTCCCCAAGCAGGCCTTCATTATAAAGAAAATTTTAAAAGATGAGTATTAGGCAGAAGGAAATTCCCAGATGAAAGGCCTAGATGAAGGAGAAAATGAAGCACAAAGCAGTAACTACATGGAGAAGGAAAAACAAACACTGTCTTTACATTCTGGACAATGAAGCACAGAGTCAGATAGTTATATGAATAACCAAAATATCAAAAAGAAGTAACTTTACCTATTAAAAACCAAGATGGGTAGAGGATTTTGTTTTTAAACCCCAGCCATAGTGGTTACAAGAGATACAACTAAATATAAGTATATTCAAAGGTTGAAAGTAAAAGTAAGAAAACGAAATAACACTCAAATACTAACTACAAGAAAGCTGGTATAGTTCTACTACTATTAGACAAATTAGACTGTAAAACAAAATTTACCCTTAAAGATAAAAGAAAATCACTGGAAAATCATCAAATAAAAGGTTCAATTAGAGTGATATAAAATCTTAAGCTTGCATGTACTTCAACAAATACACTCAGAATATATAAAGCAAACATGGGCAGAACCGTAAAGAGAAACTGACATGGTCAACATAATACAGGTTCCCGTTCTCTCACAATGGGAGATTTCACCATTTCTCTCTCAAATAGTAATACATCAGGCAGAATAAAAAAATTAGGAAAGCAGATGTGAAAGGAAAAGTGAGCAACAGAACTAAAGGTTTGATTTAATGGATACATTCATATGCTATAATCAGCATACATATCTACACAGCAAACATGGGACATTTATAAAAAGTTGACAATAAACCAGGGCATAAAATCTTTAAAAATATTAAGAATTTAGTATCACACAAATCACACAATCTGACCTGTTGCAGTTAATCTGAATATCAATTTGTGAAAAAGATAAACACTCATCTGTTCAAGAAATTTAAAAGCAGTTATAAATAACCACCCAAGACTTAAAGAATAAAACTAACCAAATATAAACTAGAGAATAACTAATAATAAAACAAATAACATATATTAACATTCTGAGAGCAGCTAAAGTAGTAATAGGGAAATTTATGCCATCAAATTCTCATTGTAGAAAATGTTCTAAACTCTCATGTAAAGAAGTTTAAAAAAAAAGAATAAAAAAAGCAGATTTTTTAAAAAGTAAAGAAGATAGAATAAAGAGAAGCAGAAGAGAATTAAACATAAAACAAACTTACATTAAAGAAGATCAACTAAGCCAAGAGTTATTTGAAAAGGTCAATTTCTAAAACTGATTGCTGGTGATAATTTTAAAAATTTCTTAACAAGGAAGATTATGTGAACAGATTAGGATTGACAATAGGAACTTTTAACTCAACAGGGATGTAAAAATAGAGAACTATAATTGTTTTAATAAAGTCTTCAAAAAAAAATTGAGAACTACAGTACGAGGAGGAAATTGCAACTGAATCTTCTCATAAAACAAACATCAACTCCAGACAGCTTTACAAGTAAGTTTTATCAAACATTCAAACTAAGATAAATTCAGAAAAGAGAAAAAAAACTTGCCAATTAATTTTTTGAATTAGAACCATGATACCAAAGCAAGGCAAGGCAGGTCAAGGAAGGAAAAACTAAAGGTCAATTTCACTCATTCTCACAGGTGCAAAAATCCTAAACAGAAACCAAATCCAGCAATGTCATAAAAGGTTAATAAAAAATTAAGTACTTATATATGTCACAATATGGGTGCTCAAAAACATTATGCTAAGTGAAAGATGACAGACATGAAAGGCCACAAATGATTCCATTTATATGCAATGATCAGAATAGGAAACTCCACAGGGACAGAAAACAGATAAATGATTGCCAAATGGGGGTGGGAGATAGGGAACTAGAAGTAAGTGCTAGCAGGTATGGAATTTCTTTTTGAACAGATGCAAATGTTCTGATTAGACAGTGGTAATGGTCACACAACATCATGAATAATACTTAAAATGGTTTTTTTAATATTGAAATGAGTTAAAATTACCAAGAAAAACAGCCCAGCCAAAATTGTTAGGGCTATGTCTCAGAGAATACAAAACAGAGCAATAACATTGCATTGTCCATACCCTGAGTCAAACAACCAATAAAGGAAAAAGCAGGGGAGGGGAATGAAATACCACTGTACTACCACTGACCGGTATTCTAAGTCACTTTGCAGCTACAATAACTTACCTGTCCCAACTGCACATGATTCCAGTGTGCCAAATCTGAAAGTCTGTTCTAGCTTCAGATATTAACACATTATTAAAAGGTAATAAAGTACTGACTTTATAAGATAACTGGAATTATTTGTTAGAAATAAAACTTTATAAATTCCTCATAAACAACGAAAAATTTATTACCAGTTTTAAAATGTCAAGCTTAATATCTAAATCAATTTTGCTTTATTCATCATTTGTGAGGAGAAAAAAGTCTAGTTGGACTTTCTATTGTTTTACCTTGCAAGTTCTTTTGGCTTGAACTTCCACCATGTGTCTGGTTCCCGGAAAAGGACCTTATATTTATGTTTTTGAGACTACAAAAATGACAAAAACATTTAAAAATAATTACTTCCATATAATTAGATTGTTTTCAAAATCAGATTAAAAGCGAAAAGAATCTCAAAGATCATCTAATCTTCATGATGTGTGAAAGTGACAAAATACACAATCCTTTGTACCCAGCAATTAACTTTCAGAAATTTACATACTGATAAATACTTATATAAGAGTGCAGAGATAAACATATGAACAAAAATACCCAGTTCACCTTATTTGTAATAGCAAAAGAATACAAACAGCTCAGGGATTATTAATACAGAACTGGCTAAATAAATTAACATACAACCATAAAATAAAAGTATTACACAATAATTCTGTAAATTCTACATGTGTTAATGAGAAAAGGTCTACAAGATAAATTGTTAAAAAAGTAAAGCAAAGAATTTTCACTTGGAGGTGGGCAACTGGCCTAGCTGTTAAGATGCCATTAGGGACATCCACATACTAATTGGAGTGCCTTGATTTGGTTCCTGGCTCCACTTCCAATTCCAGATCCCTATTGACACATACCCTAGGAGGCACCAGATGATGGCTCAAGGGGTTGAGTCCTTGCTACTCACAAGGGAGACCTGGATTGAGCTCTCGGCCTCAAGGATCACTGTAGGTATCTGAGAACTGAACCAGTGGATGGGAGATCCGTCTGACTCTCCTCAGTCTCTACCTCTCTGTCTCTCTGCCTCTCAGATCAATAAAGTAAATAAAAAGAATTTTCACTTGAGCGAAAAGGATTATTCACACATTTGGAGATGCATAGAAAACTTCCTGTGGTGTAGCAGGTTAAGCATCCGCTTGCAACGCCGGCATACCATACGGACACCAGTTCAAGAACCAGCTGTTCCACTTCCAATCCAGCTCCCTGTTAATGTGCTTGGGAAAGCAGCAAAAGATGGCCCAAGTCCTCAGGCCCCTGCACCCACATGGGAGACTCAAAAGAAGCTCTGAGCTCCTGGCCCATACTTGGCCACTGCAGTCACTTGGGGAATAACCAGCAGATGGATCGATCTCTCTCCTCCCAGTCCCTCATCTCTCCTCTTCCCTCTGTAACTCTGCCTTTCAAATAAATATATATATTTTTTAAAAGGGGGCCAGTACTGTGGCATAGTGGGTAAAGCTGCCGCCTGCAGTGCCTGCATACTATATGGGTGCTGGTTTGAGATCCAGCTGCTCCACTTCTGATCCAGCTCTCTGCTATGGCCTGGGAAAGCAATAGAAGATGGCCCAAGACCATGGGCCCCTGCACCTGCGTGGGAGACCTGGAAGAAGCTCCTGGCTCCTGGCTTCAGATCGGCACAGCTCCGGCCATTGCAGCCAACTGGGGAGTGAACCATTGGATGAAAGACCTCTCTCTCTCTCTCTCTCTCTCCTTTCTGACTTTTAAATAAATAGATAAATCTTTAAAAAAAAAAATTTTCTGGAAAGATCCTCAGAAATACTATTAAAAGCCTCTACATTCACTCTTACAGTTTGGATATTTAACACACACAGGCGTTAAGTTTTGTAATTTTAAAAATGTTTCGGGGAGGGCGCTGTAGCGCAGCAGGTTAAAGCCCTGGCCTGAAGCGCCGGCATCCCATATGAGTGCCAGTTCTAGTCCTGGCTGCTCCTCTTCCAGTCCAGCTCGCTGCTGCAGCCTTGGGAAAGCAGTGGAAGATGGCCCAAGTCCTTGGGCCCCTGCACCCACGTGGGAGACCTGGAAGCGTCTCCTGGCTCCTGGCTTCCAGTCGGCACAGCTCCAGCCATTGCGGCCATCTGGAGAGCGAACCAGCGGATGGAAGACCTCTCTCTCTGTCTCTACCTCTCTCTGTAACTGTCTTTCAAATAAAATAAAAAATACTAAAAAAAAATAACAAAAAAATGTTTCAAACAACAGCTCATATTTTTAGAAGCTCTACAATGGAACAGTCAAATCTTACCCTTGTGCACTGGCTTCATCCCCTCTCTTCAGAATAACTGAGCTTAGGAATTCTCCCCCCTCTGAGGCATCATTACAATTTCATTCCCTCCTGAATCAACCCCACCAACAGACGTACACCCATCCAGTTATTTCTCTTATCTCACTCCTCATTACACTTCCCCTGCCAGTCATATCTGTCTTTCCCCTGTTCCCTTGTGAAGAAAATGTCTCAAAATTACTACATTCTATCTCCAATTCCTCTCCTAGCTTCTCTTAAATACACTCCATTTTACTCCTCCATCAAAATTGAGTATAAAAACCAAGGCTTGGAATGGGCGTTTGGCACCGTGGTTAAGATACTGCTTAAAAAACCTGCATCTTTTACTGAGTGCCTGTATTCAGATCCCAGCTCTGCTCCCATTCCCGTTTCTTGCTAATGTGCACCCTGGGAGGCAGCAGGTGGCCAGCCAAGCACTTAGGTCCCTGCCACTCACGTACAAGACCTAAAGTGAGTTCTAGGCTCCTGGCCTGGGGCTGACAGAGCCCCGACTGCTGTGGGCATTAGGGAGTAAACCAGTCAATGGAAGATCTCTGTGTCTGTGGACCTTTGAAATAAATGAAAATGATGAAAAGGAAATTATTCTCTATCTTCTCTCACTTGACCTTCAAAAACAGCATAACTCCCTCTTCTATTTTCTTCATTACTTACTCTCACTACCATATGGAGTATTCTCAATCTTTTGTGCTAGTCCTCTCTCTGGAGCACACACAGAGCACTTCAGATTAGCCCTTGGTCCACCACTCTTTGTCTACAACTCACTTCCTTGGTAATGTCACTCCTTCCCTTGTCTTTAAATATCATATGAGGGTACTTCAAAAACTTCACACACACACACACAAAATACACGTTGTTCAAAAATGAGGGGCCAGGGCTAGTGCTATGGCATAGCAGGTAAAGCTGCCACCTGCAATGCTGGTACCCCATATGGGCACCAGGTTGAATCCCAGCTGCTCCACTTCCAATCTGGCTGTCTGCTATGGCCTGGAAAAGCAGTAGAAGATGCCCCAAGTTCTTGGACCCCTATACCCACGTGGGAGACCCAGAAGAAGCTCCAGGCCTCTGGTTTTGGTTTGGTGGAGCTCTGGCTGTTGCAGCCATCTCTTTCTTTCTCTCTCTCTCTCTCTCTCTCTCTCTTTGCTTCTGCCTCTCTGTAACTCTGCCTTTCAAATAAATAAATAAATCTTAAAAAAAAAAAAAAAAAAAAAAAGGAGGGGCCAGCGCTGTGACAGAGATTGGGCTAAGCCTCTGCATCCCATATGGGAGCGGGTTCTAGTCCCAGCTGCTCCTCTTCCAATCCAGATCTCTGCTATAATCTGGGAAAGCAGCAATAGATAGCCCAAGTGCTTGGGCCCCTACTAGCTCCTGAGTTTGGATCAGCCTCGCTCTGACTATTGTGGCTATTTGGGGAGTGAGCCAGTGCATGGAAAGACCTTTCTCTCTATCCTTCTATATGTAACTCTACCTTTCAAATAAATAAAATCTTAAAAATATAAGCATCAGATTTCAATTTTTTGTACCCAAATACTTATCTTTTAATGCCATTTCTCCATGAACCCTCTAAAGAACCTCTGTATATTAATAACTCTCAAATCTATGCCAGTAGCCTTGAACTTGTTCTTGAACTCCAAACTTATAAGTGCAACTACTTAACAAATTTAACACATTCAAACCTAAATTTCTGAATCCCAATACACCATATCCACCCCAAAACTATTATATGTGATTCCCTATCTCTCTCAGCTAATGATAACCTCAAATCACACAGGCCAAAACCCAACTTTGATGTGGCACTTAACTCTTTCCCATTCAAATCAAGCTAACAAGAAATCCAGTAGGCTTGCCTTCCAAAAGACGTCTAGAATCTCATCACTACTCACTAGCTTCACTGCTACCATGTTAATCTGAGCCACATTATCTATTATACTAATTCTGTTACAGGGGCCGGCACCGTGGCATAGTGGGTAAAGCCACCGCCTGCAGTGCCAGCATCCCATATGGGCACTGGATTGAGTCCTGGCTGCTCTATTTCCAATCCAACTCTCTTCTATGACCTGGGAAAGCAGTAGAAAATGGTCCAAGTCCTTGGGGTTCCTGAACCCACGTAGGAGACCTGCAAGAAGCTCCTGGCTCCTGCCTTTAGATCAGTAAAGCTCTGGCCATTGCAGCCATCTGGGGAGTGAACAAGTGGATGGAAGACCTCTCTCTCTCTCTGCCTCTGCCTCTCTGTAACTGTATCTTCCAAATAAATAAATAAATATATTTTTTTGACAGGCAGGGTTAGACAGTGAGAGAGACAGAGAGAAAATCTTCCTTTCTGTTGGTTCACCCCCAAAATGGCTGCTATGGCCGGCGCAGCACAGCGCGCTGATCCGAAGCACAGCGCGCTGATCCGAAGCCAGGAGCCAGGTGCTTCTCCTGGTCTCCCATGAGGGTGCAGGGCCCAAGCACTAGGGCGATCCTCCACTGCCTTCCCAGGCCACAGCAGAGCGCTGGACTGGAAGAGGAGCAGCCGGGAGAGAAGCCGGCGCTCCAACCGGGACTAGAACCCGGGGTGCCAGTACTGCAGGAGGAGGATTAGCCTAGTGAGCCACAGCACCAGCCAATAAAAGTTTTTTAAAAAAATTTTGCTATAGTTCTCCAATTGGTCTCCCTGCTTCTAGTCTTGTCCCCAAGTCTGTTCTCAACACTGTACTACAGAAATCTTATTAATTCTCAAATGACGTTACCGTGCTCAAAATCCTGTTAGAGGTCCCCCTCAAATTCACACTCATATACTGAAACCCCAATATCCAAAGTGATGGTATGTGAAGATAGGGCCTTTCAGCAGTTAACTAAGACGAAATGAGGTCATAAAAGTGGGGCCCTGATACAACAGGATTAGAACCTTTTAAAGCAAAAATACCAGAGTTTTCACGTCCTCGCTTGTGTTCATACACTTGTGCTTTTTTCTCACAGCAAGAAGGTGGCCATCTGTAAGCTGAAAAGAGAGCCCTCACGAGAAACCAGCACTGCGCAACATGATCTGGGACTTCTAGCCACCAGAAATGTGAGCAAAGTGATTTCTGTTGTTGAAGCCACTCAGTACTTTGTTATGATAGACACATTAGCAGAGAGCTGAACAGGAAGTGGAACAGCAAGGACTCAAACCAGCGACAGAATACGGGCATCATAGGCAGCAGATTAACCCACTGCCCCATAATGCTAGCCCCTCAAAACAACTTTAAATGCACACACACAAACACAAAAGAGAAAGAAGAGAATGTGAGTTTAGAGACCTTTTCAACTCTCATATGAAAAGGAAAATCTTAATAATATACTATTTGGAATTTGGCTGACACATCAAATTGTATGACAGCCCAGAAGGGAAGCAATGTTTATTTGTAAAATTCATCCTTCTTATAAAATTTACTTAATTTATTTGAAGAATGGAGAGAGAAAGAGACAGACAATGCTTCTATCCACTGGTTTCCTCCCAAATTCCCACAACCAGGACTGGACCAAGATGCATATCTGGGGAGCCATGATCACAATCCAGGTCTCCCATGTGGGTGCATGACCCCAGTTAACTGAGCTACCACTGCTATCTCCCAAGGTCTACAATTAGCAGGAAGCTGAAGTCAGGAACCAGAGATAAGTATCGAATCCATGCACTCAGTGTAGGATGGAGGCATCCAAATTGCTAGGCTCACTCTCTCTATACATGTGTGCATGTATATATATATATATATACACACATATACACACACACACACACTTTTTTTTTATTTGTTTAATGCAAAGTAATAACTTTTGGCTGCTGTCACAAAGAATTCTTGACTGCTCCCCTATTTATCCCCAATTCACTACTTAGCTATTTTGCAAGTAAGTCAGGGTAGTAACAGACTATTACTCTGATAATCTTGCTACTAAAAGAAATTAAAAGAAATCCTTTGTTCAACAGTAACTGCTTCTCCATTTCCATATGTTTAGACCTTTATAGTTCTGAGTTGGGAAGAGCAACCAATCAATACTAGAAAAACAGGAGCCAGCATTGTGGTGTAGTGGGTTAAAGCTCCAGCATCCCATATAGGCAGCAGTTTGAGTCCCAACTACTCCACTTCCAATCCAGCTCCCTGAAATTGTGCCTGGAAAAGCAGTGGAGGATGGCCCAAGTCCTTAGGCCCCTGTGCCCATGTGGAAGATCCAGAAGAAGCTCCTGGCTTCAGATCAGCTGAGCTCAAGCCACTGAGGCCATTTGGGGAGTGAACAAGCGAAAGGAAAACCTCTCTCTCTCTGTCTCTAACTCTCTCTGTAACTCTTTCAAATTAATAAAATAAATCTTAAAAAAAAAAAAACTAGAAAAATAGCTTTATATTTTGAAGTATTAGGTAATAAAAAAAAGGAAGGAAAAATATTATCAAAGACTGAAGGCTAAATTAAAGTAAAAAACACAGGAATGTGAGACTTTCTTTATCTTCTACATAGGAAAATAAATACTGAAGAACCTTCTAAGATGATAGCAGAAAGCAAAGGAAGAACTACAGAGAAGTTACATAAAGGCAAGGGGGACAGCGTGCCCCTACAGTGAATAGATTAGCCCAGAAATTACGAACTCCCAAGGCCAGAAATTAAACCAAATGTCAGTTCCCAATGCAGTAAAATTAAACCTTCCTCTACTTCCTCTACTGCCCCTGCACAGAAGGAAAATCTCTTTTGCTTTCAAAAGACACAATTTTCTTCACCAATGTAAAGACTCAATCTACTAAGCAGCACAAATACACTGGGTATAGCCAAGGAGGTAAACATGGTATTGATATGTTAAGAACAAAAAAAGGAAATACAAACTACAGTCACTAAAGAAGCATAAACTGTGTTTCCATGTACCAGACATGTACTAATAATGAAGAACAAGCAAAAAAATAGTCTATATTCAAAAAAGTCCCATTTACCCACTTACTCAAATATATATAATTGCTATATGTCAACTACAGGGTTATACCTTGAAGATTCAATGATAAATAAAACGGTAGTCCAAAGCTCAAGAATATATAAATGACTTAAAATCAAATTCAATCCATTGGCCTGTTACAAAACTACTTCAAAAAGTTAATTGGAAATGAAATTAACAGATAAGTTTTAATGCAAAAAAATGTTTTTGAAATCCATATATAGCTTTTTCTTAACACATAAAATCTTTACACACAATATTCTTAACACCCAAGATTCCTTCATTTATGCACATACACATACCCAAGGGGGATTCAAAAGGCCATGAGGAAGCGATATTTGGCTCAGTGGTGAGTACACCACTTGAGGCACCCTCATCCCACACTGGAGTCCGTGGGTCTGAGGCCCAGCTCTGGCTCCTGACTCCAGCTTCCTGTTAATTCAGGAATGCTGTTCATTGGGAAGCAGCAAGTGATGGCTCAAAGAATTGGGTCCCTGCCATCCACATAGAAGACCCAGATTGAGTTCTCAGTTTCTGATTGCAGCTGGCCCAGCCCCAGTCATTACAGGCATTTGGAGAGTGAACTAGCCAATGGGAGATCTGTCTGTCTCTCTGTCTCTCTCTGTGTATCTCTGTCTCTCAAAAATTTATATTTTTTAAGATGTTCACAGAAAGTCTGCATTTTTTATTTCAGAGAAAAAAAGAGAGCTCCCCCAACAGATGCCTACAACCACTAGAGTTGTTGGGGAGCCAAAGCCAGCAGATAGGAACCGGATACAGGTCCCCATGTGGGTGGCAGGCACTTAAATACTTGAGCCATCATCACTGCCTCCCAGGGTTTGCATTAGCAGGAAGCTAGAGTCAGGAGTTGGAGCTGGGAATTGAACTCAGGAAGCAGGTGTCTCAATCATTAGGCTAAACTGCTTCCCACGCTCTCTTTTAATTTTGTTTTGCCACACACATCTTAAAGTCCATATATATATATATATATATACACACACACACATATACACACACACACATATATATGACATAAGATCATAATTTTATAAAATTTCATAAAAGATACCAAGAAACAAAAACAATCTCAGAAACCTCATTTGTATTGTACTGAGATTCTTAAGTACTTAAAACCCACCTGTATAATAAACACTCCCCAACAATTCCAAACCTACTGTTACAAACCTAGGAAAATTTATGGTACAAACCATAGCAACATATGGCTTCATTTCCCATGCCTGTAGATTTGTATTATCTATTATTACAGGAGATACTTTCTTTTCAAATGCTTCTTTTGCTGAAAAATACAACAAAAATATTACTTATAATAATATTAAGTATTACCTTCATTTTTTAAAAAATCTGATACTGCTTTCACAATTTGAACACTGTGGGCATGTGATAATTTTACTTAGTATATAAAAACACAGGTAAATGTTGAATAGTAAGTACGAAATTTATATAGTAATCAGAGAAAATTATATCATGCTAAAAGCAACATGTTTTCCTGAACTGGATTCTGAAACACAAAAGGACCTAACTGGAAATAATAAAGTACAAGGGCTGGCGCTGTGGCACAGCAGGTTGAAGCCCTGGCCTGGAGCACAGCATCCCATATGGGTGCCAGTTCTAGTCCCAGCTGCTCTTCTTCCAATCCAGCTCTCTGTTATGGCCCGGAAAAGCAGTAGAAGATGGCCCAAGTCCTTGGGCACCTGAACCCACATGGGAGACCCAGAAGAAGCTCCTGGTTCCTGGCTTCAGATTAGCACAGTTCTGGCCATTGCAGCCATCTGAGGAGTGAATCAGCAGATGGAAGACCTCTTTCTCTGTCTCTACCTCTCTCTGTAACTCTTTCAAATAAATAAATAAAAAATAAATTAAAAAAAAAAAAAAAGAAAGAAAGTACAGAGTTTAGTTCCTGGCTTTGGCCTGGCCCAGCCCCAGCCATTGGTGGACATCTGGGGAGTGAACCAGAGGATGGAAGATAGCTCTATCTCCCCACTCCCACCATCCCGTCTATTAGTCAGTCTTCCCATTAAAGAAATCTCAAAAAAAAAAAAAATCGATAGAAAATGTTCTCTATATTATATTAAGAAACCTCCACTAAAAAAAAAAAAAACACTATGCAAATGTCTTTTTAAAATATTTATTGCAGGAGCCAGCATTGTGGCATAGCTGGCAAAGCCACCACCTTTGACACCAGCATCTCATATGGGCACCAGTTTGTGTTCCAGCTGTTCCACTTCTGATCCATCTCCCTGCTAATGGCCTGGGAAAAACAGCGGAAAGTTTGGGGCCTTGCCACCCACATGAGAGACTTAGAAGATGCTCCTGGCTTCCACCTGGCCCAGCCCTGGCCATTGAGACCATTCAGGGAGTGAACCAGCAAATGAATAATCTCTCTCTCTCTTTCTCTATCTCTCCCTGCCTCTGTAACCTTTTCAAATAAATAAGTAATTCTTTGAGTAAATACATAAATAAATAAATATCTACTTATTTGAAAGGCAGAGACAGAGAGGGAGAGACATAGACAGAAAGAGACCTCCCATCTGCTGGTTCACTCCCTAAATGGCTGCAACAGCCAGTGCTGGGCCAGTCTGAAGGCAGGAGCCCAGAACTCCATCAAGGTCTCCTACATAGGTACAGGGGCTCAAGCACTTGGGCCATCCTCCACTGCTTCCCCAGCTACATTAGCAGGGAGCTGGAATGGAAGCAGAGCAGCAACTGTTGTGGCCATAGATTTTTTTTTTAAGATTTATTTATTTAGTTGAAAGAGTTACACAGAGAGATAAGGAGAGACAGAGGCAGAGAGAGAGAGAGAGAGAGAGAGAGAGAGAGAGAGAGAGGTCTTCCATCCGCTGGTTCACTCCCCAGTTGACCGCAATGCCCGGAGCTGTGCCAATCTGAAGCCAGAAGCCAGGAGCTTCTTGTGGGTCTCCCATGTAGGCGCAGGGACCCAAGGACTTGGGCCATCTTCCACTGCTTTCCCAGGCCATAGCAGAGAGCTGGATCAGAAGTGGAGCAGCCGGGACTACAACCGGTGCCCATATGCACTGGCCCCATGGGCATGGATAAAAAGCGTGTTCATATGGGATGGTGACATCGAAGGCCATGGCTTAACCCACCTGATCACAATGTCAGCTCCTACACAAATCATTTAACATTTAATGATAAAGTCATCTTTGGTGAACAGACGTTATACTAATATGTAAACTACAGTTTCACCTAAGAATTTCCTGCAAATTCAGTTTGAAGAGAACCACTGTTACTCTCACACTATCCTCTATAAAAATTAAACCAACCTAGGTAACATCAGTAGTTAACAACACAAATTCCACTTTAGAAAACAGACCAGAACATACCAGTAAGCTCCTGGAGCTACTCTGAGATCCAAGTAGAAAATCAGATTTACTTCTGACAAGATTCTCACTCATTCAATAAAACTTAAACAAGTTATGCAATGTTGTAAGTATCTACAAAAAAACCTCTTTTACTTCCCAAAACATCCCTATGAGGTAAGATTATCTTGTTTACCTCTTATTATGTAACATAAGAATTAGTGTTAAGTATGGTTTTAATTTCTATGTATTTATAGGTATAGGAATAAAGTTAATTACATATCTTTTTAAAGTTGTACGTCTCTCAAACACTAACATTCAGCGAAATTTTTTTTCTAATTTTTATTTAAGAAAGAGAGCATGTGTGTCGAGAGAGACAAAGTTCCCATCACTCACTCCCTAAAGGCTCTCCAACAGCCTGGGATTGTCCAAAGCCAGAGCCAGGAGCCAGGAACACAATTCAGGTCTCCCACATTGGGTGGCAAGAACCCAATCACTCAAGTCACCATTGTTGCCTTCCTGGATCTGCACTGGCAGGAGGCTTGGAGTCAGGAGCCAGAGCTGGGAAGCAAACCCAGTTAATCTAATGTGGGACATGGGCATCTCAGCCACTTGGCTAAACACCTGCTCTGAATTTTTTGCTCTAAATTTCTCTTAATATTACCCAGAATCAGGCTCTATTCTTACCACGATTTTGGTTCCATTCATGTGCTTCTCCTAAGTACTTTACATCAAACTGGTACTGTCCATTTATGTAAAAATAATCATCAGTACTAAGAATGACTCCATTTGGATTATCTTCTTGCAAAGTCCTGTAAATGATAAATGAAATTGCTTTCATTAATTTTTCTAATTTTTATACTCATAATTCAAAAAAAATTTTTTAAGCACTGTCATTTAAAAGAGAGAATATTGTGATAGTCATATAAATTATATTAAAAATCCTCTAAGCAGGAGTTTAACTCCCAAAAAAGACAACCTAAGGCAGGCCTATCTTGCTTTATTTTTCTTTTAATTTAATGTATTTGACAGGTAGAGTTATAGACAGTGAGAGAGAGAGACAGAGAGAAAGGTCTTCCTTTTCCATTGGTTCAACCCCAATGGCCACTGCGGCTGGCATACCGTGCTGATCCGAAGCCAGGAGCCAGGTGCTTCTCCTGGTCTCCCATGCAGGTGCAGGGCCCAAGCACTTGGGCCATCCTCCACTGCACTCCCGGGCCTCAGCAGAGAGCTGGACTGGAAGAGGAGCAACCGGGACAGAATCCGGCGCCCTGACTGGGACTAGAACCCGGTGTGCCAGTGCCGCAAGGCGGAGGATTAGCCTATTGAGCCGCAACGCCGGCCAAGTATGGTTTTAATTTCATATGTATTTATAGGTATAAGAATAAAGTTAATTACATATACACATTTTTTTTAAAGTTGTATGTCTCTCAAAACACATTCAGTGAATTTTTTTCTAATTTTTATTTAAGAAAGAGAGCATATATTTAAATAATTAAAATAATAAATAATTAAAATTTACAAACTGAAGATAGTTTTGTGGTTTGTTTTTTGTTTTTCATTTTTCTCTTTGACATTTCTCTTTCCTGTTTCTGGAATTTACCTTCTACAGAAGTGGAATACACACAAACTCAGCAAAAAAAAAAATCCAGATACTGCATTGCCCTCAATCTTAACCATTTATAAAATATTACCACTTACTCTTTTCCTCCTAATATACGTATAAACATATCTAAAGGTAAAATTCATCTTTTGAATTTATCTATTAGCACCTATCAAGTCCCAAGCACCGTTTTAAGCACTGAATATACATCTGCAATCAAAAATTTTGCCCTCAAGGAGCTAACATTCTAGAGAAAGTTCACCTGACCCTGATGCATTTAATGATGTATTTAACCTCTTTTGAGCTTTTGCTCCTCTGACACTTCCTCTTCTCAGCTATCAGTTGAGACCCTTTTCAGCTATGACCCAACTTCTTTCCCTTCACTGCTTTGTGATCAATGAAACTATTTTTTAGATATCCATTCATGACCTTTTTTCCACAAATAATATATATATATATATTTAAGTTTATTTATTTATTTGAAAGGCAGAGTTACAAAGAGAGAAGGATAGACAGAGAGCGAGAGAGATCTTCCATCTACTGATTCACTCCCCAAACGGCTGCAAATGGCCAGGGCCAGCCCAGGCAAAAACCAGGAGCCCAGAACTCTATGTGGGTCTCCCACGTGGGTGTAGGGGTTCAAGGACTTAGGTCATCTTCTACTGCATTCCCAGGGGTATTAGCAGAGAGCTGGATCCCAAGTATAGCAGCCAGGACTCCAACAGCACCCATATGGGATGCTGGCATCACAGGCGGCTACTTAACCCACAACACCACAACACTAGCCCCAAAAATCACACATTTCTAAAACTTACTTAATAACACACCATAATCTCAAATTTCCAGCTACCAGTAGAATTCATGTATTTAAGACTTTCCAGGGCCGGCATGATGGTGTAGCAGTTAAAGCTGCTACCTGCAATGTAGGTATCTCATATGGGTGCTGGTTCAAGACCCAGCTGCCTCACTTCCAATCCAGCTCCTGCTAATGTGCCTGGGAAAGCAGCAGAGGATGCCCCAAGTGCTTGGGCCCCTACCACTCATGTGGGAGATCCAGAAGAAGTTCCAGCTCCTGGCTTCGGTCTGGCCCAATCCAGGTCATTGTGGCCACTTGGGGAGTGAACCAGCAGATGGAAGATCTCTCTCTCACCTACCCTCCCTCCCTCCTCTCTCTCTGTGTCTCTGTCTCGTCCTCTCTCTCTATAGCTCTGGCATTCAAATAAATAAATTAATTAAAAAAAAAAAAAAAAGGCTTTTCATCCATGAATGCAAAATCCACTATGGCTCTTTAACTTTATGATCAAAGTCGAACTCAAATTAGTTCACAATCTTGGAATCATCCTTAACTGTTTTTCTTCCTTTCCACCTCTCAAAAAGATATTTCAAGACAATAAAAATTCCATAAAAATGTCTAAGGAAAACAGTGTTACTAGCTAGTAAAGAGAAAGGATTTTAGAGGTTATTAAGCATCTCTATTAAGCAAAGAATTTTTCGTATCTACACTATCCACCCAGATTCATGCATTATACTCGTTTTTAAAACTCAAATAAAACCTCATACCTTGCCAAGTAAGATTTTCCTGATCCTGGAAGCCCTCTGAGAAGAACAAGAACTAGTCCAACATAAGATGTCGTCTTCTTTCTTACAGTCTGAGAAACTGGAGTTTCTTGTACTTGATAAGCGCTTGTTCCCTCTTTATTTCTCCATATCTTTGTTGGGGAAGGATGAGAAATAATCGAGGGTGGAAACGTGTAGTTGACAGGTCTCCAGTGTGCAGCTGTGGTTACCACAGGGGCTACAAAGCCATGGTTTCCTTGGAAGAGGTCAAAAGCAGGAATCATTGGATTCCACATGGGTGGAGGTGGAGGCGGCGGCAGTAGTAACGGGAGAGGGGTAAGTACTGGACAGTAATTCACATCCTTCCCCTTTGGAGGCAGTTCAGTATGCTTGTGTGGTTTGAAATTGAACCCTTCAGGAGACACAAACACATCTGAAACAGAAGTGGGTTTCTGGTCCCCACCTGTACCTGGTATATCAAGCCCTGGATTTTGCACAGGAAGATTTAAAGGGGCCTTAAGTTCATTGGCATCAGACTCTAAAAGAGTCTGACAGAACTGAGTCTCGACACACTCAGATTCTAAAAGCTCATTCTGTCTTTGATTCAGAGTGCTACAATCCACAATAGAGTCACTTGCTAGATTTAAAGAACTATTAAGAACAGAATCTTCTGGGTAATTATCTTCCAATGCCAATATGCTATCCTTTGTAAAACTTTTTGGCTCATTCAATGCCATATGTGAAGTTAATGTGTTTGAACTTAAAGTAGAGGCAGAATTCTCTAAATTTTCCCTGTCCGAATCCACATTCTGTGTAGAAGGAATAGGAGTCATATTGTTTGAATCTGAATTTATAAATTCTCTTGGGCCATTAAGACTATTCACATCTTGCAAAGGCAAAAAAGAGTATAGTTGGTCATCAGAAGAAGAGTTTAATTTCTCAAAAGCATTCTGTATTAAGGAATCCAGGTCTTCCGTCAGCTGCATGTCCAAAAATGAATCCATTTTTGAATCTTCACTCTCTTCTTCAAGAGGATACTTCTCCATTATTCCACTTCCTGCTGCACTTACTTGGTTCTCAGGAACAACAAAGCTTTGTGAAGTTGATTCTTCTATCTTGGCATCAGTGGCTGATAGTTCTAACAGACAATCCATGGCATTTTCAACTGTATAACAATAACAACAACAACAACAAAATATATACAGATAGAAAAAATATATAATTTTAATAAAACCCAGGAAAATTATACTAGATTTTGCATTGAATAGAACACAGAGAAATTTATAAATATTCAGATCACTTTTTAAAAATTGATATTTTACTAATCTATAAATTGTGAGAGACTTCAATGATGGAAATATACGATGCTGTTCTTTCATATAAACAGTAATAAACTATCATTAAGCACATATTCTTTGATGAATTTATTGAGGAAATGTATAAATATCCAAAATGAAGTGTATTAGGGTTATTTACAAAGGTTCTAAAACCAGTTAATTTATTCAACAAGTACTTACCTCTACAAGTCCTTGTAAGTATTAAGTATCCTCCTAGCAAATCTAAATTTGTATGATCTGTGCTGTCAATTTCACTTAATACAAAAAAAATTTATGAGCATGCACTACATAACAGAAATACTTTGTACAAAATGACCAAGACATAAACTTTATTATACTCAAGAGATTTCTGCAATCTAAAGGAAGAGATCAAAGATAATTACAGTCATCCCTCAGTACCTGTGGGGGATTGCTTCCAGGACTCCCCTCAGACACCAAAATCCGTAAATGCTCAAGTCCCTTATATAAAAGGCACAGTATTTACATATTATCTATATTATCCTCTTGTATGTTTTAAGTCATCTCTAATACAATGCAAATGCTATGTAGACAATTGCTGAATTGAATTGTTAAGGAAATAATGACAAGAACAAAATCTGTACATGTTCAATATAATTTGTTTTGCATATTTTCAATCTAGTTGCTTGAATTCATGCATGCAGAACCCAAAGATACAGAAGAATGACTGTACATCAGGAGATAATCACATCATGAAATAATACATTTTAAATAATACACACTTTTGATAATGTACAAATGCCATACCAGCATAGAGGAGAATAAGAAAAGATTTCACATAAGGTGATACACAAATGGGAATTTGAAAATTAAAAAGCAACTTGCCAAAGGGGAAAACGCAAAGGCAGGCTTGAAAATGCAAAGCATATTTTAAAGTGTTAACAGAAACTGGCTGGAGTGTGGGCACACAGTGTATGCAGGTAGATAAAGAGAACAAGATAAAATGGGAGAGGGAGAGTGGAAGAAACTGAGAAGGGTCCTACCAAAGTCATGCTAAGTTGTTAATGTTATTGCTTAAGAGAACTTGAAAGGAAAATACCAGTCATAGCATTTGTGCCAGAAGTATTATACAAATCACCTCACTGAATCCTCAACTAATACTATGAGGTATATTATTCCTAGCATATGGATGAAGAAAATGAAGTTCAAAAAGTACATTAACTTGCCCAAGTCACACAAATAGTAAGTGACAGAGCCAGAACTGGTGTGTCTGACTCCAATGCTGAGCTCATTCTGTTAGGATACAAATAGAGCCATTAGAATTTTTAAACATTTGAAATTTGGAAATTTTTGTTTTTGTTTTGTTTTGTTTTGTTTTGTTTGTGTTTTTCTTTCTTTTTCCTTTTTAAGGAGCCAAGTCTGTAAACAGCACAGCAGAGTAAGTAGTAGCTCTGGTCTGGAGTCAGAATACCAGCATTTAAATCCCTACTTGCTGGCTATGACACTTTGAAGAAATTAGTTAACTTTCCTAAGCCTCAAGCCTCTCATTTATAATATGGGGATAATAAAAGTACCTACCTCATAGGCTGTTGTGAGGATTAAATGAGATAATCCATGAAAAAGTGTTGTACACAAGGACTGGCACCTAGTAAGCACCCAATTAATGTTCCCTTAAGAAGAAAAACAAAGAGGGATTGGAGGGGCAAGCCTGGTAGAAAGACCAATTAGGAGATCATAGCAACACTACAAAGGCTAGATGCCCTACAAATGGGAATAAGGAAGAAAAAAATAAAAAGAAAAGAAAACAAATACAAGAGATATTTCTATGAAAAAAACTACGTGACAGAAAAACCAAAAGAGATCAAATAAAAATTGACAAGTGTATAAGTGATAAAACATTAAATAAAAATAAATGACCAGGATAGTTATTATAGAAAAGAAAAACCCTTACATAGACTGTTGAAAAAAACTAAAACTAGTGTATGAGAACAACAAATAAAAATGAAGAACTAACACAAAAATGTAATAATTAATGAATAATCGGTATAAAAATATTCTATATCTATTTATTTAAAAAAAAGAAAAGGTACAATTTTATTCATATCAAAATTTTCAAATAACACTACACAATAATGGAAATGTTGTGGTAAACCACTACATTTATCCAGTACTGGTATTACAAATAACAACACCTTGTTAGTACTCAATTTAGCAGTATATTTCCAAAAGCTAAAAGAGTTCTTACCCTGTGATGCAAGATACTAAAACTTTCAGACTAAGAAAGAAAAGCCAAAAGAAGAGAAAAGGCTATTTTTACCAACATATTCTCTACCATATTTGTTATCCATGAAAAAATTAGATATAAAACATCAAAGTACAATTCTGTGGAGTACCAGAAAATAATTTAAAAATACACATAATGACTGCAGCAACACTATAAAAAAAAAAAAGAGTATAAAGTCTCATCCATTCTAGTATTTAAACTACTCAGAATATCAAATATTTACAGGATCTATAGAACATTCTAGAAAAGAAAAATAAGGTATTTGTTAAGATATAGGATAAAATACTTTACTTAAAATTTCCCATTGATGTGCTAGTTTATCTGCAATAAATACAGAGACATTAAAATAAGAAAATAAAAAGGCTTAAGTCACAAAACTCTACATACTATCATTTCTGGGACCACGAGTACTGCTGAAACCTAGTTTTCTTCACATATCATAACCAGATAGGTAAGATATGCTCACACTACAAATCACATAATGACTAAAAACAGAAATACATTATGCATTACCAAAAATTCCCAAGTTTAAATTAATTTTATCTTTTATTAAACATGGTCACTATGATAATACTGAGCATCAACATTTAATTTATTCATACAGTCAACATACTGATTGATTCTTCTCTATCTGCAAACACATTTCTAAATAATTTATTACAAGTTATTCATAACTTACTATACTGACAACAAAAATCAAATACTTGAATCCTCACCTAAAGAGTTCTATAAGGCACAAACTGTGAGTTTTCTTGTTAACAGATAAGAAAACCAAGACTTAGAGATGTAGGTGGCAGAGCTGGAAATCCAACCCAGGTGTCTTGACCCCAAAGCCAATATTTTGAAACCATATTACTCTACTAGCCTCAATTCTTAATCAACTCCTATTTCCATAACTATGATTATCTACTCACTCAAGTAATTACTAAGCTCCTACTATGGGTCATTTGCTATGTTAGGGACCAGAAATATAGCAATAAAACAGAAGTTTTTTAAAATCTCTGTCTTTATGGAGCTTACATTCTAGGACATAGGTTGTTAATTGTGCACAATTTTGTCTCCCAGGAGATAAATAATATATGGAAACATTTTTGATTGTCACAAATGGAGCGGGTGGGGTGACAGGAGTACTGGCATCTAATGGTTACAGGTCAGGATGCCGCCAAATATCCTATAACACATGGGAGAGCCATTCACAAAAAGAAGTATCCAGTCCAAAATGTTAATAGTTCCAACCTGTTCTAGAGGGAAGATAAAAACACAAATGCAGCAGATGATACCTATATTTACATCTTATATCTAAAACTGTACAATTCTTAAAATCAGAAACTACGCTTGATTCTTCTTCACAACCCTCATAATACCAAACTTAGCACCTTGTCCACAGCAGGGGCTTAATAAGTGATGAACAAACAGATGAACAGAAAGTCATTTTTCTATATTACTACTGGTCATGGCATAATACATGATGAAGCCTTCTTAAAAGATGCAAAGCGTTAAAACTAAACTTTTTCTCACCTTTGAAATCACATTCAGAAAGCATCAAATATACTACATCAGGATCCAGATCAGAAAACATCTCTGACATACTGGTGAAGAGTTCTTCCTGATCAATTTTTGTCTCACATATGGAAGGGAGAGCAGTGGTTGGCTCCTCATGACTAGCAACACCGGACACGACAACTTCCTTAGGGTTGGCAGTCTTCCGAAAAGGATTTCCCCCAAGATTTCTCCTTTTCCTTGGCATTCTGACTTCCAAAACTAAAATGTTTCCCTTTTTTTACAAAAGATGTTTGATATTTAAGTCATAATTCAAATAAAACAGGGTTAAGTATCTTGCACAATCCAGTAGTAATAGGACCTAAAATAGAAAGCAAGTAAAAACACTCAGACCATAGAATTATACTTCCATTTCTAAAATCGGAATGGCAACTTAACTCAAAGTACCACCAACTCTGGCAGCAAAGCCAAAAATCAAACAATTTCTCTCCAAAATATTCAGGCTTTACCAGGATTGACTAAGTTAGAAATTAAGATACTAACAAAATATAACATATTTTAGAACAGTGAGTACACTGTTTCAATACCATTACTTCATTTATTAACACAAAATAGTATCCATAAATGTAATTAAGTAATACCTACTAAACACTTACACTGGGATGTCTAATATGCATCAATGTATCATAAACTTAACATGTTCAAAACTGCACACCTGCTCTTCCCAGTCTTTCCCATCTTGGCTAATCAAACTCTATCATTCCAATGACTCATGTAAAAATTATGGAATAATTCTTGATTCTTCATCCCACATCCAACTGGTAAGCCAATTTTGTCAACGCAATTTATAAAATACATCCAGAATATGACAGCTCCTCACAATCTCCACTGCTAGCACCCTCAATGTGGCTATCACAACCTCTTGCCTAGATTACTCTAACAGACTAACCAATCTCCCTGCCACCACCCTTACCACTTGAGTCTACTTAGAACAAAAGCCAGAGTGACTCAGTTAAGCTATATATAGGTTGAATCATGCCTCTTTTCTGCTATACTACCCACTAGCTTTCCATCTCACTCAGGATAAAAGACAGAGCCCTTAAAATGGCCCACAATCCAGACAAGCTAATGTTAACTCTCTACTGTCATCCCTAAATCTTCATTCCTGATCCATGCAACTCCAACCATACTTCACACTTGGCCTTCTTGCTTTTCTTAAGCTATACCAGTCATGTCCCTACCTGGGAAATCTTTTCTATTTGGTTCTCTCTTATACTCTCTCCCTCCCAGCTATCTGTAAGACACACTCCCTTACCACCTTCTTCTCATTACTCAGATGTTACTGTCTCAGGAACTCAATCCCCCATAGTTTAGCCAGCCCTCTTGCCTGCTTGACTTTTCTCCATAGGACTTATCACCTTCAACATAGTACACTTTTATTTATTTATTGTACTTATTACCCATACTCCAGTAAATGGTAAGCTCCACAAGGGCAGGGACTCATAGCTGGAGTAGAACTACAGTCTATACTTCTATTTTATCACGTGGATGAGACTGATAATCATTTCAGAATTCAATGTCTGGGTGGGTGTTTGGCACAGAGGTTGAATTGCCACTTGGGATGCCCACATCTCTTATCAGAGTGCCTGATTCAAATCCCAGCTCCACTTCTGATCCAGCTTCCTGCTAATGCACACCCTGGAGACAACAGGTGATGCCTCAAGGACTTGGGTGCCTGCCCCTCATGTGGGAGACCTGGATGGAGTTCCTAGCTCCTGGCTTTGACCTGGCCCAGCCCCAGCTGTTGCAAGCATTTGGAAAGTGAGGCAGCATATGGAAGATCCCTGTTTCTCCCTATCACTCTTTCAAATAAATAAATAAATCTCTAAAAAAGAAACAAACAATAGTAAACAAACACTGACTATGTTAAAAAAAAAAAAAAAAAAAAGAAGAAGAAGAAGAAGAAGAAGAGGAAATTTGACCTCAGTTTCATTCTACAGAAAAATTAACTCAAAATGAATGGTCGAGTGGGTTAAGCTGGCATCCCATATGAGCACTGGTTTGGGTATTAGCTGTTCCACCTCCAATCCAGCTCCCTACAATGTACCTGAGATGGCAGTGAAAAATGGTTCAAGTATCTGGGTGCCTGCCACCACACTGGAGACCTGCATGGAGTTCTTGGCTCCAGGCTTTGACCTGGCCTAGCTCTGGCCATTACAGCCATTTGGAGACTAAACCAGCGGATGGAAGATCTCTTTCTCAGTCTCTCCCATTCTCTCTCCCTGAAACTCTGCCTTTCAAATAAATAAATAAATCTTTTTAAAAAGTTGCATTCTTAAAAGCACTATACATACAAAACTTTTAGGGAAAAAAATACCTTCAAGATCTAGGGCTATGCAAAAATACAAAAAGCACAATCTGCAAAAGGAAAAACTGATGAATTGCACTTTATCAAAATAAAAACTTTTGCTCAGTGAAAGACCCTGTTAAGAGAATGAAAAGACAAGCTTTAGACTGGGAAGATATATTTGCATATCACACACATGACTAAGGATTAGAATACAGACTAGATAAAAAGTTTATCACAATTCAGCAGTGCTATGGTTAGCAAACATTAATTAAGTATTTCAAAATAGCTAGCAGAGATTTTGAATGTTCCCAACAGGAAGAAAGAATAAATGTCTAAGGTAATGGATGTTTTAATTGCCCTGTTCTGATCTTATACACTGTACACATGTCACATTGTACTCCCATAAATATGTATGATTACCATGTCTAAATTAAAAATTTAAATATTCTTAAGTTCAACAGTAAAAACAAAGCCATATAATTAGGAAATCAGCAAAAAAATAAAGAGGAAAAAAATTACACAAAGAATACATATAAATGGCAAAGACACAAAAAGATGCTCAGCATCATTAGGCATTAAGTAAATACAAATTAAAACTATAATGAGAAATCATTTACCTATCAAATAGACTAAAATTTAAAATAGTGGCAACATCAAATGATGGCAAGGTTTTGCAGAAACTAGACTGTCATGTCACTGATGGAAATGTAAAATGGTAACAGTCATTCTGGAAAATATTTAGCAGTTTATTTAAAAAACTAAATCTGTAACTACCATACAACTCAGCAATTGGATGTCTGGTATTTATCTCTGAGAAATGAAAAACGTATATTCACCCAAAAACCTATACACAAATGTTTACTTCAATTTAAAAAAAATGAAAATAATTCAGATGTCCTTTAATGAGTAAATGGTTGAACAAACTACGATATATGCATTCCATGAAATACAAGTTGACAATAAAAAATACAGTATCAATATGTACACCAACCTGGATGAAATTCAAGAGAATTATACTAGATAATAAAAGCCAATCCTGAGAGGTCATTCAGTAACACTGAATACCCACTTGTGTAACATTCTTGAAATGGCAAAATGACAGAAATGGAGAACAGATTGTGGTGCCAAGCTCAGGGAGGGGAGAATGGGGTGTGCTCTGACCGGGCAGCTTGTAGGATCCTCGTGGTAACAGAAGTCATCTGCACCACACCATATCCTGGTTGTGATCTTGGACGATGGGGAAAACTGAGTGAAGAGCACAGATTTCTCTCTATTGCTTATTACAGCCATGTGTAAATTTACATTATCTAAAAATGAGAAGCTTCATTTTGGATAAAGTACAAGCCATGTGCCACTTAATGACATTTCGGTCAACAGCAGACTTACATTTACACTGCCTATTGACGTAGCCATCCTAGTTTGTGCAAGTGCACTCTATGATGTTTGCACAACAAGATCGTCTAACGACCTGTTTCTCAGAACATTTCCGGGCGATGTAAAATTAAAACTCAGGCTCCATTCAAGCCAGTCACATTTTAAAACACTCCAAAGTTATGTGTGGTTAAGTGACTATCACACTGAACAGCACAAATAGTGACAGTGCCAGCACTTTTCTGCATCAGTGCAGCACTGCTCTAGACTGTGAGTTCCAGGAGAAGAAAACAGCCATCTTAGGAAAGTGAGACGTTTTATAAGAAAAAAATAAATAGGAAATCACAAATAAAAATGTATACAGAGTGGGCATTCGGTAAAGATGCATGTTTTCTACATCATTGTCTGGTTCAAAGCCTGTCTCTAGCTCCTAACTCCAGTTTCCTGCTAATGGGGGCATGGAAGCAGCAGGTAATGGTTCATATAGTTGGGTCCATGTGGGAGACCCTAGATTGAATTCCTGGCTCCTGGCTTTGGCCTGGCCCAACCTTAGCTGCTTCAAATATTAGAGAAAACTAACATATGGGAACAGAACTCTTTCTCTGTGCCTGTCTATCTGTCGCTCCTTTTCTCTCTCTCTCTCTCTGCCTCTCAATTAATTAATTCAGTTTTTAAAAGTAGTCCATCTGGGCTGGCGCCACGGCTCACTTGGCTAATCCTCCGCCTGAGGCGCCAGTACCCCGGGTTCTAGTCCCGGTTGGGGCGCCGGGTTCTGTCCTGGTTGCTCCTCTTCCAGTCCAGCGCTCTGCTGTGGCCCGGGAAGGCAATGGAGGATGGCCCAAGTGCTTGGGCCCTGCACGCGCATGGGAGATCAGGAGGAAGCACCTGGCTCCTGGCTTCGGATCGGCGCGGTACGCCAGCCGTAACTGCCATTTTGGGGGTGAACAACAGAAAGGAAGACCTTTCTCTCTGTCTCTCTCTCTCTCACTGTCTATCTCTGCCTGTGAAAAAAAAAATTAGATTTATTTATTTATTTGGAAGGTACAGTTACAGAGAGGCAGAGGCAGAGAGAGAGAGAGGTCTTCCATCCATTCGTTCACTCCCCAGATGGCTGCAATGGCCAGAGCTTTACTGATCTAAAGGCAGGAGCCCGGTGCTTCCTCCTGGTCTGGCGCAACAGGTGGAGGATTAGTCTAGTGAGCTGCGGCACCAGCCATCACTCTGCCTTTCACCTAAATTAATTATTTTTAAAAATTACTCTCCACTGCATAACTGTCCTAACTAATGTCTCCACAAACTCAATTAATAGCAATTTCCAGATGCTAAAGTCAAAAACCTCCTCTTTTCCTCGTATCTCAAATAATTCAGCAAACCTGCTAGTTTTACATTCAAAATACATTTATAATCCAAGCTTTTCTCATCACCTCCACCAATGATATTTGCATCAAAGGCAACAGCGATGGAGGTGAAGATGGTGGAGTAGGGAGGGAGCTTACCACTCCAGTCTAGGAGAAGAAAGCTTTAAAAAAGTGGAGAGAGTGCAGTCTCAGGGAAGAATTAGGGAGAAAATGGCAGAGGAAACGCCACGCAAATTAGAGGGACACAGTGCACCTACGTGGAGGGTGTAAGCCTGCACAAATCAGGACCCCAGCAGCAGAGAGCCTCCACACCAGCTTTGGAGAGAGGCGAAGTCAGACTGCATCAGCCCAAGCCACTGGCGATAAAGCTGCAGGAAAAGCCTGGAGGGAATCTAGCTTGGAGCCCTGTGGGGGATGGTGTACTTGCCAAACTAGAGGAGAAAGGGGGGGGGGGGGTAAGGAGGCACATTTCTCTCTCCCTGATCACCCTGCCACAGCATCCTGTAACAAGCTGATAGAGAGCAGGTGCCATTTTGGACATACATAACAGCTACACCACCTCATGTCCACACCCAGCACCCAGCTGAGCTGAGAATCCTGAGTCTAGTAGGGAGAACTGAAGTGGGGCTGGGTGCTCATGACTGTGGGAGGTTTGTGTGTCAGGACTGGGAAAACACTGAGGCTGTGTGGGAAGCCTCAGGGTGTGGCTGGGACTTTGGGCAGTCACTGTGGGAGACTCCACACCCCCAGGGCTCCCTGGTTCCCTTGTGAGACACACTGCTGGGGAATCTGCTTCTACCAAGGACTGCACAGATCCTTTATGTGCTCCTTGTGGTAGTGTGGATGACTATTATACCCACAGGGGCTAGTGCCCAGGCACTGGTCTCCTTTGCAGAGAGGAAATGAGCTGAGTCTACACCAACAGAACTGAAAAACCTCCCCTCAGATTTAAAAAAAGAGAGAGAGAGAGAAGATTTACCACACCCAATCTCGGTATCACCTTAACATTCCTTTCACCCTGGGGCATTGAACAGAGCTTCCTGGCCACACCCACCACAAACCTCTAGGTATTCCCTGAAAGAAGAACTCCACTAATCCACACATAGTCCAAAGAAAAAAGCTGCCACAGCAAAAAAAAAAAAAAAAAAAAAAACACCAAAGAAACCAACAAGTATCTCCACAAACACCAAATAATAAACACACCAATTAAATAAACAAGAATAAGGAAGACAACAAGATGCCCCCAAAAGAATACACTTCAATATTAGATTGCGAAGATGAAGATTTTGCAGAAATGCCAGAAATGGAATTCAAAAAACTGATCATAACATTACACAGACGTAATCAGAAGCAAATGCATGAACTAATGAAATCCATATATGACACGAAAGAAATGTCACACACAAAATTGAGATCTTCAAGAGAAAGGAAAAGGAAATCTTAGAAATGAAGAATTTAATAGAATAAATTAAAAATGCAGTGGAAAACCTTAATAACTGAATCAGTGAAACAGAAGAAATAGTTGACTTAGAAGACAAATCGCAGAAAATTATACAGTCAAAAAAATAAGAAAAGGAAATAAGAAAACTAAAAACATGGATGGGAATCTACAGGATACTATCAAATGACTCAACATATGGATTCTAGGAATTCCTGAAAGCATGGAAAGAGAGAAAGGATTAGAAGGCCTTTATAGTGAAATAATAACAGAAAAGTTGCCTAATTTGGAGAAAGAAAGGAACATCCAAGTACAGGAAACACAAAGAACTCCTAATAGACATGACCAGAATAGATCTTCACAACACACTGTAATCAAACTCTCCACAGTAAAACATAAAGAGAATATTATAAAATGTGCGCTAGAGAAACAAAAGATTACTTTCAGAGAACCTCCAATTAGACTCACAGCAGACTTCTCATCAGAAACTCTACAGGCTAGGAGAGAATGGCAAGATATAGTCCAAGTCTTAGGAGAAAAAAACTGTCAACCTAGAATAAGGTAATCGGCAAAGCTCTCATTTATGAATGAAGGTGAAATAAAGATCATCCAAAACAAACAGAAACTGAAAGAATTTGAAAACACTCACCCAGCCTTGCAAAAGATGCTTAAGGATGTGCTGCACACAGAAACGCAGAAACATGGTAATCACTATGAAAGAAGATAAAGGAAAAAAATCTCCCAATGAGTGTACAAAGGAACTCCAAAGTAAAAAAAAAAAAAAAAAAAAAAAAAAAGGAGTATTTATGGAAAAATGGCAGGGCAAAGTCAAAGTCAATACTCTTTATAGTCACTTTGAATGTAAATAGTCTCAATTCTCCAGTTAAAAGACACAGACTGGCTAAATGGATTAAAAAACAAAACCCATCTATTTGCTACCTACAAGAAACACATTTCACCATGCAGACTGAAAGTGAACGGATGGAAAAAGATATTCCATGCTAAAAGAAATCAAAAAAGGAGCTGGTGTGGCCATCCTGATAACAGACAAAATAGACTTTAACACAAAAACTATTAAAGAGTCAAAGGTCATTATGTAACAATTAAGGGATCAAGTCAACAGGAAGATATAACTATTATAAACATATTAGCACCTAATTACAGGGTACCTGGCTATTTAAAAGAAATGTTAAGAGATCTAAAGGGAGACACAGACTCAAATACAATAGTAATGGAGGATTTCAGTACCCCACTTTCAGCAATGGACAGATCAACCAGACAGAAAATCAACAAGGAAATAGCATACTAAATCAGCACTTTAGACCAAATGGACCTCACAGATATCTATAGAACTTTCCATCCTACAGTTGCAAAATACACATTTTCTCACCAGTACACGTAACTTTCTCTAGAATTGACCACATGCTAGGCCATAAGGAAGTCTCAGCAAATTAAAAGATATCAAAATCATACCATGCATCTTCTCAGACCACAATGGAAGGAAGCTGGAAATCAGCAACTCAGGAATCGCTAGAACACATGCAAACACATGGAGACTAAACATGCTCCTGAATGAACAGTGGGCCATAGAAAAAAATCAAAGGAGGAATTTGAGAAACAAATGAAGATGACAACGCAACATATCAAACTTATGAGGTACAGCAAAAGTAGTGTTAAGAGGAAAGTTTATAGCAATTGGTGCCGACATCAAGAAATTGCAAAGTCACCAAATAAATGAGCTATCAACGCCATCTCAAGGATAGCGAAAAACAACAGCAAACCAAACCCAGAACTAGTATGAGAAAATAAATAATTAAAATTAGAGAAGAAAACAACAAAATTAAACAAAAAAAGATGGCCCAACTAACTGAAAAAAGGAAAACTAAACTGATAAAATTGGAGATGAATAAGGAAATGTAACAACAGACACCACAGAAATAAAGAAGAATCACCAGAAATTACTACAAAGAGCTGTATGCCAACAAACTGAGAAACCCAGAAGAAATGTATAGATTCCTAGACACAAACAATCTACCTAAACTGAGCCATAAAGACATAGAAAACCTAAACAGACATATAACCAAGTCAGAAATTGAATCAGTAAAAAAGACCCTCCAAACAAAGAAAAGCCCAAGACCAGATGGCTTCACTGCTGAATTCTACAAAACATTTAATGAAGAACTAACTCAAAGCCAAAATTAACACATAGGATTACATCAAACTGAGAAGCTTCTGTACTGCAAAAAAAAAAAAAAAAAAAAAAAAAAAAAAAAAAAAAACTCAGGAAAGAGGCAACTGGCAGAATGGAAGAAATTATTTGCGAACTATGCAACTGTTAAAGGATTAATAACCAGAATATATAAAGAGATTAAGAAATTCAATAACAAGAAAACAAACAATCCAGTGAAGAAATGGGCAAGGACATTTTTCAAAGAGGAAATCCAAATGACCAACAGGCACAGGAAAAAATGTTCAGGATCACCAGCCATCAGGAAAATGTAAATCAAAACCACAAAGAGGTTTCGCCTCACCCCAGAATGAATGGCTTTCATACAAAAATCAACTTACAACAAATACTAGCAAGGATATAGGGAAAAAGGTACCCTAATCTACTGTTGGTGATAATGTAAATTGGTAAAGCCACAATGGTAGACAGTAGAGAGATAACTCAGAAATCTGAATATAGTCCTACCTTTTGACCCAGCCATCCCACTCCTTAGAATTTACCCAAGGGAAATGAAATCAGCAAATAGAAGAGTTATCCAAACCCCCATGTTTATTGCAGCTCAATTCACAACAGCTAAGACACGGAATCAACCTATG
Source organism: Oryctolagus cuniculus (assembly GCF_964237555.1). Classification (NCBI taxonomy): domain Eukaryota; kingdom Metazoa; phylum Chordata; class Mammalia; order Lagomorpha; family Leporidae; genus Oryctolagus; species Oryctolagus cuniculus. Next base: position 33,899,318 of record NC_091433.1, on the reverse strand, counting down.
TGCCCATCAACTGAAGAACAGATACAGAAATTATGGGTCATGTACACTATGGAATACTACAAAGTGGTTAGGAAAAAAAAAGAAATCTGGTCATTTACAACAAAATGGATGAATCTGGAAAACATTATACTTAGTGAAATAATCCACTCCCAAAGGGACAAATACCACATCTTCTCTCTGACCTGTGATAACAGAACACCTAAAAGGCGATCCATAGAAGTAAAATTGACACTTTGAGAAGCAATGACTTGAACAGCCCTTGTCTTGACTGCTGAGGCATACTTTATTTTTTTTATTTTTTATTTTTTTCTTCATGCTACCTGTTGAACTCTTTACTCTTAGAGTTAATCATATGTGTATAAAGTCAATTGAAAATAGATCTCTGGGGGCCAGCGCCATGGCGCAGTAGGTTAATCCTCCGCCTGTGGTGCTCGCATCCCATATGGGCACCATTTCTTGTCCCAGCTGCTCCTCTTCCAATCCAGCTCTCTGCTATGGCCTGGGAAAGCAGTAGAAGATGGCCCAAGTCCTGGGGCACCTGCATCCGTGTGGGAGACCCGGAAGAAGCACCTGGCTCCTGGCTTTGGATCAGCATGGCCCTGGCCATTGTGGCCATTTGGGGAATGAACCAATGAAAGGAAGACCTTTCTCTCTGTCTCTCCCTCTCACGGTCTATAACTCTGTCTCTCAAATAAATAAATAAAATCTTAAAAAAAAAAAAATAGGAAGAAAGAAAATAGATCTCAGTAAAAAATAAGACTGGGAATAAGAGAGGGAGGAGAACGAGGGGTTGGGAGTATGGGTGGGAGGGTCAGCACGGTGGGGAGAATCACCGTTAAGTGTATGAAGTTTGTAACTATAAAGCTGGATAGTTCTGCATACATTCCTACAGACTTACTTCTAAGGATACAGTTTAAAAACTTGCCTTGGGGCCCAAAATCCCCTTAAGCTGAGTGTTAAAAATACCATCTTAAGTGTTAAAGTGATCATATGGATAGGATTAAGGGTTTGGTAATAATAACAGATAGAATTAAAAAGGACTGAATGCTCTAACATGGGAAGCAGTCCACACAGCAGACTCACACACAGAAGGACAATCACTGTAAATAGCACTCTGATCTCAGAATCAGCCCTTAAGGCATTCTGGTCTGGCTGAAAAGCCCATGAGAGTATTTCAGGCATGGAAAGCCAAGACACTGTGGCAAAAAATGTCCTACATGAAGGACCTCAATGGGTCAGACCCAAGTGGAAAGAAACGGTCATCAAAGAAGGAGGTACTTTTCTCTGACGGGAGGAGAGAACTTTTACTTTGCTTATGGCCTTGTCTAAACACTGACAGAGTTTGTGGATTCAAAAGGCTTCCATAGCCTAGGCAGCTCAAGAGCCTCGGGTGATCACTGATGTCATACGGAAGAGTGTTAATTGTTAAATTAACAAGAGTCACTTTGCACCAACTAGCCCATACAGGACCTCTGTCCTCAAAGAGTTGTATTATAATTATGTCTAAGTGCTTGCAAAGCATGTATCATTCTTGGGTGCTTCTTTAAAGTTAATTAAGTTTCTAAAAAAAAAAAAGAAAGAAAAAGTGAAATTAACTTCAAGATGCAATGGCTTTTAACAGCTCTTGTCTCAACTGTTGAGGAACAGATTTCTTTTGCTTTATTATTTGATTTTTGGGTTTCTTTTTCTGTGCAAACTGTTACACTCTTTACTTAGTATAGAGCTGGTCTTCTGCGTATAAAGTTAATCGAAAATGGATCTTAGTGGAGAATGGGAATGTGAGAGGGAAGAGGAAGAGAGGGAGAGTGAGTTGGAAGGCAGGTATGGTAGGAAGTACTGCTATATTCCTATAGTTGTACTTACGAAATGCATAAAGTCTATATTCCTTAAATAAAAGGTTTCTTTGCGGGGGCGGGGGGATAAATAAAAAATAAAATTAAAAAGAATTAAAAACAAAGAGAGCAGTATTTCTCACTTGGAATTTCTTTTTTACTATGTGAGTCTTACCAGCTTTACCAAAATATAATATAGGGATGGAATTGTGGTACAGCAGGCAAAGTTGTCTCTTAGAACCCCCGCATCCCATTCCAGAGTGCTGGTTAGCATCCCAGCTACTCTGAAGCACTTGGGTCATCATTTACTGCCTCCCAGGGATGTTAGCAGGAAGCTGGTTCAGAAGCAGAAGCTGGAAGCAATCTCGGGTACTCCAATTTAGGAAGCAATAATCCCAAACAATGATTTAACCCACTGTACCACAACACCCATCCCAAAAAGTAACATTTTAGAAGTACAGAAACACTCATTAAATGGGAAAATTGGTATTACAATACAGTTCTATGGATCTTCTGAATCAACATGGTTTTTACCACCATAATTTCTAAGCCATAAACTGTTTTAGAAATTATAATAATAGGGCCAGCGCCATGGCTCACTTGGCTAATCCTCCACCTGTGGCGCTGGCACCCCAGGTCCTAGTCCCGGTCAGGAAGCCGGATTCTGTCCTGGTTGCTCCTCTTCCAGTCCAGCTCTCTAATGTGGCCCGGGAGTGCAGTGGAAGATGGCCCAAGTGCTTGGGCCCTGCATCTGCATGGGAGACCAGGAAGAAAAGCACCTGGCTCCTGGCTTCAGATTGGCACAGCATACCGGCCATAGTGGCCATTTGGAAGGTGAACCAACGGAAGGAAGAAAGACCTTTCTCTCTGTTTCTCTCTCTCACTGTCTAACTCTACCTGTCAAAAAAAAAAGAAGAAATTAAAATAACAAAATCCATGATTATATTTTTCTTTGCATGAAAGCTTTTTTTTTAGATGTATTTATTTATTTGAAAGGCAGCATTAGAGAGAGGCAGAGGCAAAGGCAGAGGCAGAGAGATTTTCCATCTGCTGGTTCACTCCTCAAATAGCTGCAATGGCTGGAGCTAGGCCAATCCGAAGCCAAGAGCCAGAAGCTTCTTCTGGGTCTCCCATGCGGTGCAGGGACCCAAGCCCTTGAGCCATCTTCTACTGCTTTCCGAAGCCATAGCAGAGAGCTGGCTAAGAAGTGGAGCAGCCGGGTCTCAAACTGGCGCCCATACGGATGCTGGCACTGCAAGCAGCTTTACCCACTAGACCACAGCACCAGTCCCTCTCATGAAAGCTTTTAATCCACTCCAATATGTAAATAAAAACCTGAAAATATATGTGTAAAGTGTTTATACTTTACAGCGTTAATAATACTTACCGTCTGTCTGTCATTGATGCTATTAACGTGCTTAGTAAGGCCACGGTTGATATCCACAAACTCGGCAATTCTTCCTACTATCCAACATGTCTTCTTACTATAAAATAAAATGTTATATATTAAAAGCATGCTGTATCAAATAAATGGAACATTTGTATTATAAAAACACAAAGTATTTCAAAAAGAAAACCACAAAAAAGACAAGACCTGGAGGCAACTATCACACTCTGAAAATACACAAAAGATAAGAATTAAGCACTCACTCTGCATTTTAACACTACTTCCAGATTAAAAAACAGCCCTAATCACATAAATAAGACCAAGTGTCTGCTAACAATAATTGATAGAATTAAAAAGGAGAACGATCCAACATGGGAAGCAAATATACAGCAGACTCTTAGAGTGACAAATGCCCTAAACAGCACTCTGGCCTCAAAATTAGCCCTAAAGGCATTCAGATCTGGCTAAAAAGCCCAGGAGAGCATTTCAGTCATGGAAAACCAAGATAGGATTTAAATGAAATATCTCTGTGAGATCCTGGTGGAAAGAAGGGGCCATCAAAGAAAGAGGTACCGTTCTCTGAAGGGAGGAGAGAACTTCCACTTTGATTATGGCCTTGTCTAAATAAGGTCAGAGATTGTGAACTCAAGAGGCTTCCATAGCCTTGGCAGCTCATGATAAGAGCCTTGGATGATCACTGACATCTTAAATAAGAGTGTCATTGTTAAATCAACAACAGGAGTCACTGCACACTTGCTCCCCACGTAGGACCTCTGTCCAGATGTGTTGTACTGAGAATTAACAGTAAAACTAGTCTTCAAACAGCACTTTATACTTGTGTGTCTGTGTGGCTGCAAACTGTTGAAATCTTTACTTAGTATAGAGTTGATCTTCTGTATATAAAGATAACTAAAAATTAATCTTAATGAAGAATAGGATGGGAGAAGGAGTAGGAGGTGGGATGGTTTGGGGGTAGGAGGGTGGGTATGGAAGGAAGAACCACTATAATCCAAAAGTTGTACTTAACAAAATTTATATTTAGTAAATAAAACTTTCTATTAAAAATTAAAAAAAAAAAATGCTCTAGCCGGGGCCAGTATTGTGGCACAGAAGATTAAGTCACTACTTGCTACAACAGCATCCTATATCTGAGTGCAGGTTCCAACCCCAGCTGCTCAGCTTCCAATCCAGCTCCTTGCTAATCCACCTGGGAAAGCAGCTGAGGACTGCCCAACTACCTGGGCTCCCACCACTCATGTAGAAGATCCAGATGGAATTCCTGGCTTCTGGCTTCAGCCTGGCCCAGTCATGGCCCTTGTGGCCATTTGGGAAGTGAACCAGCAGATGGAAGATCACTTCCTCTCTTTCCGTCTGTCCCTCTGCCTTTCAGATAAATTGAAGGGGGGAAAAAAGCCACTAAACCAGTAAATCAAGTAAAGCAGAGTTGTCTAAATAGGATTGTGATAGCTTCTTTCTGTGTTGATCCAATTGAATATAAATTGGGAATAGCCCTTGGGGAAAAAAATAAAGATTAAATAAGTAAACTGTAAAAACTAGCCCTGGTTGTTATGGAAAACCTTGTCTCTACAGAGGCAGCTAACTACCAAATGTAAAAGAAATAATAGAGAGGCTAGCACTGAGGCATAGCAGGTTAAGCTGCTGCCTGCAGCACTGGCATCCCATATGAGCACCAGCTAGGAGTCCAGGCTGCTCCACTTCCAATCCAGCTCCCTGCTAATGCATCTGGGAAAGCAGCAGAGGACAGCCCAAGTGCTTGAGCCCCTACACACACATGGGAGACCCAGATGAAGCTTCTGGCTCCTGGCTTTCAGTCATTTGGAGAATGAACCATCAGATAGAAGACCTCTCCCTCTCTCTGTCTCTCCCTCTCCCTCTCTGTAACTATGCCGTTCAAATAAATAAAATAACTTGTTTTAAAAAAAGAAAGAACATTATTCATAAATAACTGATTGAGAATCATGGATGAAAAGGGAGAAAAGTCACATGATATGTGTGTGTGTGTGTGTGTGTGTGTGTGTGTGTGTGTTTGTCTTGCTTTATTAGAACTGTACTATTCCTTAAACCAAGTATTGGTATTTCAAGACCCCCCTTTGGTCCACTACCAGCCAAACCCCCAGCCTCTCTTCTCCTCTTGTTCCTCCCACCCTGGCTCAGCAACACACAGCTCAACCTATCCCTAACCCCCAGGACCCATCTGGTCTGTGATCCTTTCATCTGTACAAGAGAAGACTGAAACTGGCCGGGGCCACGGCTCACTTGGCTAATCCTCCACCTGCGGTGCCGCACACCGGGTTCTAGTCCCGGTTGAGATGCCGGATTCTGTCCCGGTTGCTCCTCTTCCAGTCCAGCTCTCTACTGTGGCCCAGGAGTACAGTGGAGGATGGCCCAGGTCCTTGGGCCCTACACCTGCATGGGAGACCAGGAGAAGCACCTGGCCCCTGGCTTTGGATCAGCGCAGCACGCCGGCCACAGCCCACCGGCCGTAGCGGCCATTTCGGGGGGTGAACCAACAGAAAAGGAAGACCGACCGATCTCTCTCTCTCTCTCTCTCTCCTGGAAGAAGCCCCTGGTTCCTGGCTTCAGATGGGCCCAACTCCAGCCACTGTGGCCATTTGAGGAGTGAACCAGCGTATAGAAGATATCTCTCTCTCTCTCTCCCCTTCTCTGTAACTCTGCCTTTCAAATAAATAAATAAATCTTTAAAAAAAAAAAAAAGTAATCTTTTTTTTGTTTAAACTGAGTCAATGTATACCTTTGGATTTAACTAACAGTTTACAGAATATAAGGGACTAAGGAAGAAGTTTTACTACACCTTGAAGAAACAGTCACGCAAAATGCAATAAAATCTCCTCAGGGCTGGTAAGCTGACATCATGGAAGAGGAAAGAAGGCAGAGAAGGAAGTAAGAGGGTAGGAAAGACAGGACTATACTTTAAAAAAAAAAAAAAAAAAAAAAACTGGGGCAGGTGTTGTGGTGCATTGTAAGTCACTGCTTGGGATGCCTGCATTCCACATCAGAGTGTCTGGGACCAAGTTCCACCTTCACTCCAATTCCAACACTAATGCTTATGTGCACTCTGGGAGGCAGCAGGTCAAATACTTAGGTCCTTGCTACCCACATGAGAGACCTGGACAGAGTTTACAGCTCCTGGTTTCAGCCTGGACTTGCCATGGCCATTACAAGTATTTGAGGAGTGAATCACCAGGTAGAATATCTGTTTCCCTCTTCTATACTCTGTCCTTAAATAAAGAAATATATAAATAAACAGATGAAATAGAATAAAAAAGACAATGACAAACAGAAATCCTGGGAAATGAACAGAATGTGATTACAGCAACGCAGTCATCGACTCTGTGTCCCCTGACAAAACAGGATATGGATAGCTTCTGAAACTATGTGTAAAATTCTCGGTGCCAGTACTGTGGTGCAGTAGGTTAATCCTCCACCTGCAGTGCCAGCATCCCATATGGGCACCAGTTCTAGTCCCGGCTGCTCCTCTTCCAATCCAGCTCTCTGCTATGGCCTGGGAAAGCAGTAGATGATGGTCCAAGTCCTTGGGCCCCTGTACAAGCATGGGAGACCCAGCCATTTAGGGAGTAAACCAGCAGATAAAGACCTTTCTCTCTGTCTCTCCCTCTCACGGTCTGCAACTCTACCTCTCAAATAAATTTTTAAAAAAATTATCTACCAGGTACCTGCACTCTCCAATAAATCATTGTGCATAAGCAAGTATAATATCCATTTGCCCTATTCATCCACTTCCTTCCTCCCAAACACCATCCACCAAGAAATGTTCTACTCTCCCCTTTCTGTCTTTAAAAATTCTAAGACATGGGGGCCGGCACCATGGCTCACTTGGTTAATCCTCTGCCTGCGGCGCCGGCATCCCATATGGGCTCAGGGTTCCAGTCCCGGTGGCTCCTCTTCCAGTCCAGTTCTCTGCTGTGGCCTGGGAAGGCAGTGGAGGATGGCCCAAGTCCTTGGGCCCTGCACCTGCATGGGAGACCAGGAGGAAGCACCTGGCTCCTGGCTTCGGATTGGTGCAGTGCGCCAGCCAAAGCGGCCATTTTGGGGGTGAACCAACGGAAGGAAGACCTTTCTCTCTGTCTCTCTCTCTCTCTCTCACTAACTCTACCTGTCAAATTAAAAAAAAAAAAAAAATTTCTAAGACATGGGACTGGCATTGTGGCGTTGTGGGTAAAGTCCCTGTCTGTGGCGCCGGCATACCCAGGGTACCGATTCGACACCCAGTTACTCCACTTCAAATCCAGCTCCCTGCTACTGTGCCTGGGAAAGCAGTGGAAGAGGTTTCAAGTACTTGAGTCCCTGCACTCACATAGGAGACCCAGAAGAAGCTCCTGGCTCCTGGCTTTGGCCTGGCCCAGCCCTGGGTGTTATGGCCATTTGGGGAGTGAACCAGCAGATGGAAGATCTCTCTGTCTCTCATTCTTCTCTCTGTAACTCTGACTTTCAAATAAATACATACATCTTTTAAAAAAATTTCTAAGACATTCGATTTCCTACATTGGAAGAATTATCTAGAAATTTTATTTTCTCAATGCACCTAGAATTGATAATGATCAGGAGAATTGTTAAATCATACTAAACAAACCTCTAATGTTTCCTATATGGTTTTCAGTTTCTTAAAATAAAACATAGTTTACATTTGTTGTTCCAACATTGTACTTTTTTTTTTTTTTTTTTAAGATTTATTTATTTCAAAGTCAGAGTCACACAGAGAGAGGAAAGGCAGAGAGAAAGGTTTTCCATCTGATGGCTCACTCCCCAACTGGCCGCAACGGCAGGCTGTGCGGATTTGAAGCCAGGAGCCTCTTCCAGGTCTCCCACGTGGGCACAGGGGCCCAAATCTTGGGCCATCCTCTACTGCTTTCCCAGGCCACAGCAGAGAGCTGGATTGGAAATGGAGCAGCCGGGCCTTCAATCGGCACCCATATGGGATGCCGGTGCTTCAGGCCAGGGCATTAACCCACCACGCCACAGCGCCAGCCCTCCAACATTGTATTTTCTATTGACTGCTTGACCCAATGCAATCATCTCCCAGCATCTACAGTAGTCCTTCCTTATCCACAATTTTACTCTGCACATTCAGTTACCAAGACTCAAGAGTATCAGAATGAAAATATTAAACGGAAAACTCCACAACTAAATAGTTCATACGTTTATTCATTTATCCTTCATCTATTGCAAGGCAAAGTGACAGAGACAGAGGCAAAGAGATTTTCCATCTTCCATCTGCTGGTTCACTCCTCAAATGCCCCCAATAGCCAGGGCTGGACCAGGTCAAAGCCAGGAGCCCGAAATTCCATCCACATCTCCCACATGGGTATCAGGGTCCCAAGTACACACTGCTGTTTCCCAGGATGCATAAGCAGGAAGTGGATCAGAAGCACATTAGGGGCCAGTGCTGGGCCTCTGCCTGCGGCACTAGCATCCCACATGGGTGCCGATTCAAGTCCCAGCTGATCTACATCCAATCCAGTTTTCTGTTAAAGGCCTGGGACAGCAACAGAGGACAGACAAAGTGCTTGGGCTCCTACACTCATGTGGGAGACCAAGAAGAAGCTCCAAGCCCCTGGCTTTGGATGGACCCAGCTCTGGCTATTGCAGCCATTTGAGGAGTAAACCAGCAGATGGAAGACCTCTCTCTCCTCTCTCTCTCATCTTTCTCTCTCCCCCACCCTCCCTTTCACTGTCTATAATTCTGCTTCATGAATAAATAAATCTTTTAAAAAAAAAGTATATTAGGACTCAAACTGGCACACCAATGTGGGACACTAGTATCACAAGCTATGGTTTAATCTGCTGTGCCACAACACCCACCCCCATAAATTTTAAAGTGCACACCATGCTGAAGATCACTTGAACACAAGCAGTGTGATACTATGGCAGTTGATCAGGTAAAGAAGATGACTATTAAATGATAAACTGGAGGGTAGCAAATAAACAGTGTGGCTATACAGGATAAAAGGATAATTCACATGTATCATGTTACTCAGAACAGCTTCCCAGGGATGGATGGAGAAGGACAACAGTGGCTTAATGCTAGGTCACAATGCCTGCATCATTCACCTCACATCATCTCATAGTGTCAACAGAAGCTTGGGTACAGTACAATATTTTGAGAGAAAGAGACCACATTCATATAATTCTTATTGTAGTATACCATAACAACTCTTCTATTTGTGTTTTTTTTTTTTAAATTTATTTATTTTACTTGAAAGTCACAGTTACACAGAGAGAGAAGAAGAGGCAGAGGCAGAGGCAGAGGCAGAGGCAGAGGCAGAGGCAGAGAGAGAGAGAGAGAGAGAGAGAGTCTTCCATTCACTGGTTCACTCTCCAGATGGCCACAACGGCCGGAGCTGCGCCGATCCATAGCCAGGAGCCAGGAGCTTCTTCTGGGTCTCCAACGTGGGTACATGGGCCCAAGCACTTGGACCATCTTCTACTGCTTTCCCAGGCCACATCAGAGAGCAGGATCAGAAGTGGAGCAGCCAGGCCTCGAACCGACGCCCATATGGGATGCCGGCACTGCAGGCAAAGGCTTTACCCACTACGCCACAGCACCAGCCCTAACAATTGTTCTATTTGATTATTAGTTATGGTTAATATTTTACTGTGACTAATTCATTAATTAAATTTTATCATGGGTTAGGGGTAGGGAACTTTTTTTTGCCAATGGCCATCTGCATATTTATAACATCACTTGCAGGCCATACAAAATTATAAATTTGGGGCCGGCACTGTGACGCAGCAGGTAAACGGCCTGGCCTGAAACGCCGGCATCCCACATGGGCACCAGTTCGAGACCCGGCTGCTCCTCTTCTGATCCAGTTCTCTGCTGTGGCCTGGGAAAGCAGTGGAAGATGGCCCAAGTCCTTGAGCCCCTGCACCCATGTGGGAGACCTGGAAGAAGATCCTGGCTCCTGGCTTCAGAATGGTGTAGCTCCAGGCATTGCAGCCATCTGGGGAGTGAACCATCGGGTGGAAGACCTCTCTCTCTCTCTATGCCTCTCCACTCTGTGTAACTCTGACTTGCAAATAAATAAATAAATCTTTTTAAAAATTATAAACTTAACAATTAGTCTGTTATAAATCATTGAATTTTCAAGTCTGCCTGCAGTTGCCTTGGCAGATCAGACCAAATGACTTCACAGCTGACAGGTCAGATGTTCCCCATCCTTGATACACAGATGTCTTCAAAAAATTCATGGAGGTCCTGGTGTTACGGCACAGTAGTTGAAGCCACTGCCCACAACATCAGCATCCCATACGTACTGGATCAAATCCCATCTACTCTACTTCCAATCCAGCTTCCTACTAATGCACCCGGGAAAGCAGCAGCAAATGGACCAAGTCCTTGGGCCCCAGTATCCACAAGTTCCCAGCGGATGGAAGATCCCTCTCTTTCTGTCTCTCCCTCTCTCTGTAACTCTAATTTTCAAATAAATAAATAAAGCTTTTAAAAGAAAAAGTTCATGGAAAATACATATTATGAAACAACTATGCATGGATTTCAAATTTTTTGCACCAAAACAAAGTCAGAGTAACTTGTTATAAAATGTTTGAAAAGAGTCCCTATCAGAGCAACATGAATTCTACTAAAATTGAAAAGAACAAGTATCAAAATAATGGCAACACTTGGATGAAAGAATGGTAAAATCATTGCTGCTTTACAAAAAGTTTATGGTGACAATGTGCCAAATAAATCAGCAGTTTGCAAATGGATAACTCGTTTTACAAAGGGACAGATGGGACTGACACTATGGCAAAGCAGGTAAAGCCGCCACCTGCAGTGCCAGCATCACATGTGGGCACCAGTTTGAGTTCCCTCTGTTTTACTTCCAATTCAGTTCCCTGCTAATCTGCCTGGGAAAGCAGAAGATGGCCCAAGTGATTAGGCCCCTGCACGCATGTGGGAGATCTGGAAGAAGCTCTTGGCTCCTGGCTTCTGGCTTCACATAAGCCCAATTCTAGCCATTGAGGCCAGAAGTGAACCAGCAGATGGACAATCTCTGTCTCTCTCTTTGTAACTCTGCCTTGCCTTTCAAATAAATTAATTAATATTTAAAAATAAATAAATAAAAGAAGGGACAAGGCAATGTTGAGGGGCCGGCTCTGTGGTGCAGTGGGTAAAGCCACTGCCCGCAGTACTGGCATCCCATATGACTGCCAGTTCGAGTCCTTTCTGCTCCACTTCGAATCCAGCCTCTGCTATGGCCTGGGAAAGCAGCAGAAGACGGCCCAAGTCCTTGGGCTCCTGCACCCGCATGGGGGACCCAGAAGAAGCTCCTGGCTCCTGGTTTTAGATCAGCTCAGCTCTGGCCGTTGCGGCCAATTGGGGAGTGAACCAGCAGATGGAGGACTTCTCTCTCTCTCTCTCTCTCTCTCTCTCTCTCTCTCTGCCTCTCCTTCTCTATTTGTGTAACTCTGACTTTCAAGTAAATAAATAAATATTTTTAAAAAATACAATGTTGAAGATAAAAGCAGCAGCAGACCATCCACATCCATCTGTGGAAAAAAATTAAACTTGTTTGTGCCCTAATTGAAGACCAATTTTTTTAAAAAATTTATTTTATTTATTTGAAAGGTTGAGTTACAGAAAGAAAGAGGGAAAGACAGACAGACAGAGATTGATGTTACATGGCTGGTTCACTCCCAAAATTGCCGTAATGGCTAGGGCTGGGCCAGGCTGTGTTTCATCCTGTACCACACACGTGCAGGGGCCCAAGGGCTTGGAACATCTGCTGCTGCTTTCCCAGGGGCAGTAGCAGGGAGCTAAATCAGAAATGGAATAACCGGGACTAAAACCAGGGCCCATATGGGATGCCTGCATTGCAGACAATGACTTAACCCATTATGCCACAAAGCCTGGCCCCAAAGACCAAAAATCAACAGCACAAACAACTGCTAACACCAAAGACATCTCAATTTGTTCAGGTTACACAATTCTGACTGAAAAATTAATGTAGAGTGTTACAGTTCAATGGCTGACAAAACTGTTTTGCCCTAATCCCTTGCAGACAAGAGCTTTCAATGGAAATTTAAATACATAAGATCAAATCGTAAAACATTTATTCAAAGAACTGGAGTAGGAGGTGAGATATGGCTTTACCAGTACAATCCTGAAAACAAAGCACACAGCAATGGCTACCAAGAAGTAGAAGTTATCCAGTCAAAGCAAAAGTGGATTAGTCAAGAGCAAAGGTCACACGGCAATAGCTTTTACTTTCAAGACATGTTAACGTACATTTTTTTTTATTTATTTGAGAGACAAAGAGAAACAGAAAGATCCCATCTTCTGGTTCACTCCTCGAATGCCCACATACAGCTTGGAATCCAACCCAAACCTCCCACGTGGATGGCAGGAATCCAATCACCCGAGTCATCATCATTACTGCCTCCCAGGGTCCACCTTAGCAGGAGGCTGGAAACAGGAGCAATGCTGGAAGTTGAATCTAAGCACTTCAGTGTGGGACATGGGCATCCTCACCAGAGTCCTAACCACTACGGCAAATGCCAGCTCTAATAGCAACTGTTTTTTGGGATGCATGAGGCCCTTGTTTGCTGACTTTCTGGAGAGCCAAAGAACAATAGCATCTGCTTACATGGAGAGTGTCAAGAGTTAAGCCAAGGCCAGCACCGCGGCTCACTAGGCTAATCCTCCGCCTAGCGGCGCCGGCACACCAGGTTCTAGTCCCGGTTGGGGCGCCGGATTCTGTCCCGGTTGCCCCTCTTCCAGGCCAGCTCTCTGCTGTGGCCAGGGAGTGCAGTGGAGGATGGCCCAGGTGCTTGAGCCCTGAACCCCATGGGAGACCAGGAAAAGCACCTGGCTCCTGGCTCCTGCCATCGGATCAGCACGGTGCGCCGGCCGCAGCGTGCCGGCCACGGCGGCCATTGGAGGGTGAACCCAACAGCAAAGGAAGACCTTTCTCTCTGTCTCTCTCTCTCACTGTCCACTCTGCCTGTCAAAAAAAAAAAAAAAAAAAAAAAAAAAAGAGTTAAGCCAAAACTTTAGCAGAAAAATGTCCAGGAAAGCTGCACCACAGTCCTTCTAGCCACAACAATGCACCTGTTCACTGCTCTCATAGAACAAGTGCAAGCTTGAGAATATAGATGGAGATCATTAGGCATCTACTTTACAGCCCTGATTTGGCTCCTTTAACTATTTTTCTTTGTAATCTTGAAAAGTCTTTAAAGACTCATTTTCTTCAGTTAATAATGTAAAAAAAAAAAAAAAAAAAAAAGAGTACATAAACGCGGTTACATTTCCAGGACCCAAAGCTCCTTGAACAGGGACTAAATATCTGGCATCATCACTTACAAAAGTATCTTGATCTTGATACAGCTTATGTTAAAAAATACAGCTTATATTTTTTATCTTTTAACTTCATTTTCCATGAACTTTCTGAAGTGCTTTCATACAGGAAAAAACATAGCATATAGACAGGATACTATCTGCAGGCCGGCGCCGTGGCTCACTAGGCTAATCCTCCGCCTAGCGGCGCCGGCACACCGGGTTCTAGTCCCGGTCGGGGCGCCGGATTCTGTCCCGGTTGCCCCTCTTCCAGGCCAGCCCTCTGCTGTGGCCCGGGAGTGCAGTGGAGGATGGCCCAGGTGCTTGGGCCCTGCACCCCATGGGAGACCAGGAAAAGCACCTGGCTCCTGGCTCCTGCCATCGGATCAGCGCGGTGCGCTGGCCGCAGCGCGCCAGCCGTGGCGGCCATTGGAGGGTGAACCAACGGCAAAGGAAGACCTTTCTCTCTGTCTCTCTCTCTCACTGTCCACTCTGCCTGTCAAAAAAAAAAAAAAAAAAAAAAGTCCTGGAACACATGCCCTGCAGGTAAGTGGACAAGTGCTACTGTAATGATTTTTCTCTGGCTACCCTTACTCAGTTTCCAAGAATTTCTTCTCTTCTATTCAGTTTTTCTATGTCATTGCTTCCTCTGGGTTCTTTAAAAAAAAAAAAAAAAAAAAAAAAAAGATTGATTTCTTTATTTCAAAGTCAGAGTTACAGAGAGGCAGAGAGAGAGATCTTCCATCCGATGGTTCACTCCCCAGATGGCCGCAACAGCCAGAGCGACACCAATCTGAAGCCAGGAGCCAGTCTTCTGGGTCTCCCACATGCATACAGGAGCCCAAGGACTTGGGCCATCTTCCACTGCTTTCCCAGGCCACAGTAGAGAGCTGGATCGGAAGAACAGCCGGGTCCAGAACCAGCACCCGTATGGGATGCCAGTGCTGCAGGCAGTGGCTTTACCTGCTACACCACAGTGCCAGCCCCATTCCCCTGGGTTCTGTCCGCAACCTTTTGTTCCACTAACTTTTTCTAGGTACATCTAAACTCAGGGCTTCAATACCTGCAAGTGTCACTCCAGCCAAGAATTCTTTCCCAAACTCCATTACAGTTAACAGCCTGAGAGCCAAATGCATTTGGATAGTCAAGCCTGAGGAGCCCAGCTTGAAAATCCTTGACTGATCCTCTACTGCTTTCAAGATCAAGTTCCAATTTGATTTTGTTAAAGTCTTATTTATTTATTTGAAAGGTAGAATTACACACAGAGAGAAGGAGAGACAGAGAGAGAGATTTTCCATCTGATGGTTCACTTCCCAAATGGCCACAATAACCAGACCTGGGCCAGGCTGAAGTCAGGAGCCAGGAGTTTCTTCCAGGTCTCCCACATGGATGGCAGGGGCCCAGGGGCTTGAACAATGTTCTGCTGCTTTCCCAGGCATATTAGCAGGGAGTTGGATCAGAAGTGGAGTAGCCAGGACTCAAACCGGCACCAATTTGGAATGCTGGCACTGCAGTGGCAGCTTATTTGGCTGTGCCATAGCACCAGCCTCTAATTTGATTTCTATGACCAAGGCTAGGTATTCTCTATTCACCTATAGCTTAGTATCTGTTTCTTTCACAAGGAAGGCCATTTCTTATCTCTGTGCCTCATATATGCCCTGTCCATAGCCCACCTACCAAATTCTACTCAATCCTTTTTTTTTTTTTTTACAGGCAGAGTTAGACAGTGAGAGAGAGAGAGACAGAGAAAAAGGTCTTCCTTTTCCATTGGTTCACCCCCAAAATGGCTGCTATGGCCGGCACGCTGCACCAATCCGAAGCCAGGAGCCAGGTATTTCCTCCTGGTCTCCCATGCGGGTACAGGGCCCAAGGAACTGGGCCATCCTCCACTGCCTTCCCAGGCCACAGCAGAGAGCTGAACTGGAAGAGGAGCAACTGGGACAGAATCCGGTGCCCCAACCGGGACTAGAACACAGGGTGCTGGCGCCACAGGCGAAGGATTAGCCAAGTGAGCCGCAGCGCCAGCCAATCCTACTTCTTGAAAGGCAGAGTTACAGAGATTGAGAAACAAAAAAGAGAGAAATCTTCCCTCTGCTGTTTCATTCCCCAAATGGCCACAATGGCCAGGACTGGGCCAGGCCAAAGCCAGGAATTTCATCTGGGTCTCCCAAGTGGGTGCAGGGGCCCAAGGACCTGGGCCATCTTCTCCTGCTTTCCCAGGCACATTAGCAGGAAGCTCGATCAGAAGTGGAGCAGCCAGGACTCACACCAGTGCTGTTATGGGATGCTGGCACTGAAAGTAGTAGCTTAACCCAATGCACCACAGCATAAGCCTCCTAATTCTACTTATTGACTTAACTTTCCTTCAGAAGTTTTTCACTATCCCAAAATCTGAGTTAGACAGAGCTTCCACTGTACCCAGGTAGACCTTACTCTTAGCACCTACTTGTCTAGATTACTAGTCTGTAAGCATCACAAGGTATGTGCCTTATTTAGCAAATAAGGGCCCAATACGTATTTCTTATATGTCAGTACAAACTAAAGTCCAAAAAGGCTTCTTAGTTCTTCCAAATTTTGGACTTACCAGTTCAGCATCTGTAATACTCAGGTCCATATACAAAGCACCTCTTTCCCATGAATAAAGCTTCTGAAAAACAGATTCATAATCAGAAGGATGGCTAAGAGTTACAATAAATATTTTTTGTGTCTACCCAGAACTCTTGCCCCTCCCATACCATCCTGTTTTCTGATAACAGATCCTGGCCATGTGATTAATCATATCACATGACCTAAGTCAAACTAAGCATAGTTTCTCACCCCCTCAACTGTAGGAAATGATGAAAGGATGAAAATGTGACTAAATCCATCCAGAGCCTCTGACATAAGACTCTAAGTAGATAAGCCAATGAAGCAAGGACCAGGTCCCACCATGTATAGAACTATCTAGAACTATAGAGAAATAGAGCCCATATATACAGACTATTAAATATAGGAAGGGCCTGACTAGGGGCAAGTTCCCAACCTAGCTCCTCACAGCTATCTCTATCCATACAATTTCTGCTCTATAGTTATATGAACAATAGCTTTGCCTCCCACAGGCCATTTCAAGTTGTATTTCTGGTATCTATACACCAGAAGGTTCTAAGTTAGAAACAGAGAAACTGAATAGATAGAAATTAGATGTCAAAAGATATTTCTCATGCAGGCTATAAAAAGACATAGGATGCCTTTCTTGACTTAGAAAATATTCATTTGTCAAAAACAATGTCTCTTTACTTTCCCTAAGAGGTAAATCACAAAATTACTATTTAATTCCATTTAAAAAATTTATTTATTTATGTGAAGGAAGAGTTAGAGTGAGGCAAAGAGGAGGAGAGAGAAAGAGTTCTTCCATCCATGGGTTCACTCCCCAAATGGCCACAATGGCCAGAGTTGGGCCAGGCCAAAGCCATTCAGGTCTCTCACTTGGATGGATGAGCCAAGGCACCAAACAGTTGGGCCAACCTCCACTGCCCTCCTAGGCCCATTGGCGGGGGCTGGCTGGATCAGACACAGAACAACCTGTGTCAAACTGACACATATATGGGATACTGGCATCACAGGCAGTGGTTTAACCTGTTGCACCACAACACCAGCACCTAATTCCCTTTTAATACACCCCACGCAGATTATATCTTTCAAGGCAGCCAATTTACTTCTTTCCTTCATTACATTCTAACCAGTACATGGTGAGATGACAAATAAGCCTATACACCATGATTAAGAGAACACAGTGCCGCTCTCTCCCTCTCTCTGTGTCCTGATCTCTCCCGAGCTCTCTTCTTTGGCCCTTTCCCTCCAGTCTGTTGGTTTTCCCCGCCAATAAACCCTTTCCCTTACTCCGGTATTTGGTGTGTTCTGTGGTGGCCTTACATTGGTGCCATGACTCAGGCTTTACATGGTGCTCCTCCAGTGACTCTGTTTTCCCTTCGGGGATTTTTTTTTTTTTAATTGACAGGCAGAGTGGACAGTGAGAGAGAGACAGAGAAAGGTCTTCCTTCTGCTGGTTCACCCCCCAAATGGCCGCTTCGGCCGGTGTGCTGTGCTGATCCGAAGCCAGGTGCCAGGTGCTTATCCTGGTCTCCCATGGGGTGCAGGGCCCAAGCACCTGGGCCATCCTCCACTGCACTCCCGGGCCACAGCAGAGAACTGGCCTGGAAGAGGGGCAACCGGGACAGAAGCCGGCGCCCCGACCAGGACTAGAACCTGGTGTGCCGGCGCCGCAAGCAGAGGATTAGCCTAGTGAGCCACAGCGCCGGCCCCTTCAAGGATTTTTGATCTGCCTTCGGTTCCCGGATTTCTGCCAGTCACAAAACACACCCCCAGGGGAGCGGGGGGTGGGGGGGGGGTGGGGGGGGTGGAGAACATAGTGCTAGGGAAACAAACAGATCCCGTTGTGTAACTCAGACTTGAGGGATCAAAGAGGACTCTCCCAAAGAAGTGTGGTCCAGACGAAGCCATGAAAGACCTGCAGGAATTAGCAAAAGTGAAAGGAAGGAAGGAACCAGGGAAGGTATTCCAGACCAACAAAGGCATCTGCATTTGGGCCTAGATTTAATGAAGTTAGCATCTGAAGGAAGAAATGTATCAAACAGCTGTCAGACAGAGTCACACACTAAGAGGAAGAAAGTGACAGGAGAATGAAGAGGGAAATATACAAGATATATCATGTGGATCCTGAAAGACAAATCAAGAAGTTCGAACTTTATCTTAAAGGCAATGGAAAACCGAGAAAAAGATTTCAAGCAGAGGAGTCGCATGCTCAAATGTGTTAGATGGATCACTCTAGTCATGGTGAAAAAATGAATTAGAAGCAAGGATAAGTCCCAGCTGCTCAGCTTCCGATCCAGCTGTCCACCAAAGCACCCCGGAAGCAGCAAGAGATGGCTCAAGTACGTAAACCTCTGCTGCCCATGCAAAAGAACCGGCTTTGGCCTGGCCCAGCCCTAGCTATTGCTGCCATCGGGAGAGTGAACCCACTGATAGATCTCTTTATTTCTCTCCCTCTCTGTGTGTCACTCTGCCTTTCAAATAAATAAATCTTTTCTTATTTAAAAAAAAAAAAAAAAAAGAGCCGGCGCCGTGGCTCAATAGGCTAATCCTCCACCTTGCGGCGCCGGCACACCGGGTTCTAGTCCCGGTCGGGGCGCCAGATTCTGTCCCGGTTGCCCCTCTTCCAGGCCAGCTCTCTGCTATGGCCAGGGAGTGCAGTGGAGGATGGCCCAGGTGCTTGGGCCCTGCACCCCATGGGAGACCAGGAAAAGCACCTGGCTCCTGGCTCCTGCCATCGGATCAGCGCGGTGCGCCGGCCGCAGCGTGCTGGCCGCGGTGACCATTGGAGGGTGAACCAACGGCAAAGGAAGACCTTTCTCTCTGTCTCTCTCTCACTGTCCACTCTGCCTGTCAAAAATTAAAAAAAAATAAATAAAAAAAAAAAAGTAAGGATGACCAGATAGAAGGCTACTGCAGCAATCCAGGTGAACTGTAACACTGACCATGGAGTAGGATGGTAGCAGTGGAGACAGAGAAAAGAAACAGATTCAAGAAATTAAGGAGAAAGAATCCAGTAGCGTTCGCCGATTAATCAGAATATATGTAAAAGGAAAAAGTTGTCCAAGTTTATGCAAGCTACTATCAGTAGTACGTACCATCGGGAACTTCAGTAAGTTCACGGAGGAGCAAGCATTGGGTCTGACAGTTAAGATGCCCACATCCCACTTCAGAGAGCCTCAGTTTGACTCCAGGACTGGCTCCTAATGCCAGCTTTCTGTTAATGCAGACCCCAAGAGGCAACAGTGAGAACTCCCAAGTGGGAGATTGAGTTCCAGGCACCTGGTACATAGAAGTTCTCTGTGTCTCTAATAAAGTAAAATAAAAAAATTGTAAAGTCATGGAAACACATATTATGAAAAAAACTATGAATGGATTTTAGGGTTTGGGGGCACCAAATAAGTTTATTTTTTAATTCCATTTTTCCACCAAGTTTCTGAAGTATCCTCATACTAACTCTTACCACACAAGCTTATCCAATCTTCCCAAAACAAGACGGAAAAAGAGGCAGAATTGGTTTTACTTTTGTTTTGTTTTGTTTTGGGGATGGAAGAGTTGATGTAACTACAGGCTTGGACATGCTGAGTCTATAGTAAACTACAGGAACACCTAAATACATAGACCATAAAGACAGAAGACAGGAGCCTAGCGAGGGGGAATATTTTTAAACACAAAATACCTCTGATTCAGGCCAACATTTATTCAATACCTATATATCTGCAGAGTGTTGGCAATGGTGCTAAACCACAAAAAAAGGACGGAAGGAGGGGAGGGATGGAGGGAGGAAGGGAGAGAGAGAGAGAAGGAAGGAAAGGGAGGGGAGGGAAGGATAGAGGGAGGAAGGGGAGGGAAGAGAAGAAGGGAGGGAGGAGGAGACTCAGTCCCAACCTACAAGCAGCGCATAGTGAATGGAAGAAGTGGCTCAGTGCTTGAGCCGGTGTTGTGGCACAGCAGGTTAAGCTGCCATCTGCAACACAGGCATGCCATATGGGTACTGGTTCATGTCCCAACTGCTCCACTTTCAATCCAGTTCCCTGCTATTGTGCCAGGGAAAGCAGGGGAAGATGGCCCAAACACACGGGCCCCTGCACCCGTGTTAGAGACTGGGATGAAAGAAGCTCCTGGCTCCTGGCTTCAGTGTGGCCCAGTCCCAGCCATTGCAGCTATTTGGGGAGTGAACCAGCAGGTTTAAGATCTGTCTATCTCTCCCTCTCTCCCTCTAACTCTGCCTTTCAAATAAAGAAATAAATCTTGAAATAAAAAAAGTAGCTCAATGCATTGGTATGTACAAATTGGAAATATACCAAAGTTTCAAAAATAATACAAAGAAATAAATAACGATCTCTGCTTTGGGAAGGAAAGAAAAAGACTTTACAGCAAATACTGTCTACATCTTACAGTAGGTTAGCAAAGAGTGGGAGAGGAGGACAGGGAGAGTAGGGAAGAAGCTCCAGACAGAAGAAACAATAACTCAAAGACAGAAGAGAATTTAAAAAGCAAAACAAAAAACAGATGCTTTGCTTTGGAACAGAAAAATTAAACATTATTCATGTCAATCTCCAAACTGTTGAATTTAATGAACAGAGAAGACTTCTCTGTTATAAAACAAAAGACATGTGGAGAGATCCATCCTACTAAAGCATATTATTGAAAGTAACATAATGAATGTAAGTGCTATGGCTACAAAAATCCAATAGAAGATGAAAGAACTACAAAGAGAATTCAAGAGTCCAGCATTTGGTATAGCAGTTAAGACATCACTAGAGATGCCTACATCTCATATTGGAGTACCTGGGTGTGAGCCCTAGCTCCATTGATTCACCTTCCTGCTAATGCACACACCGGGAGGCAGCAGGTGATGACTCAAGTAGTTGTGTCCCTGCCACCCATGTGTGAGACCTGAATTAAGTTTCTGGATCCTGGCTTTGGCCTGGCCCAGTCCTGACTATTGTGGGCATTTGCAGAGTGAACCAGCTGATAGAAGATCTCAGTCTGTCTATGTCTCTCTCTCTCCCTCCTTCTCTCTACCTTTCAAATAAATTTTTTTTTAATATTGCAAAGGCCAGAAATAGTCCTAACTATATCATAAAACTTAAATGTCAGGCTTTCTAAATCAAGAAAAATTTTTTTTAATTTTTAAAGATTTATTTATTTATTTGAAAGGTAGAATTACAGAGAGAGAGAGAGAGAGAGAGAGAGAGAGTGTGTCTTCCATCTGCTGGTACACTCCCCAAATGGCTGCAATGGCCGGAGCTGGGCCTATTTGAATCCAGGAGCCAGGAGCTTCTTCAGCCTCCCACACAGGTGCAGGGACCCAAGGACTTGGGCCATCTTCTACTACTTTCCCAGGTCATAGCAGAGAGCCAGATTGCAAGTGGAGCAGCCAGGACTCAAAACAGCACCCATATGGGATGCCAGAACTGCAGACAGCAGCTTTACCCCTACACCACAGTGCCTTTTAATAAAGTGTCAAAATTATTTAATAGTGGGGCGGGCACTGTGCTGCAGCAAGTTACGCTGCCACTTGTGAGCCTGAATTTCATGTCAGACAGCCAATCCAGCTTCCTGCAAATGCATCCTGGGAGGCAGTACGTGATGGCTCAAGTGCTTGTGCCTCTGCCACCCACATGGGAGACCCAGATGGAGCTCCTGGCTCCTGGTTTTGGCCTAGACCAGAGGTTGCAGACATTTGGGGGGTGAACCAGGAGATGGAAGAATCTCTCTCTCTCTCTCTCTGTTACTTTGCCTTTCAAACAGATGAAAATAAGTATTTTCTTTAAAAAGAATGTCATTCCCTACCCTATTTTTTAAAATTTATATAATAATAATATACAAAAAAAAGAGGCTTCACATCTTGTAGTAAAATAAATTAATAAAGACTTAAGTTTAGGAACAGTAGAAAATAACTGATTTTCACATCTGTACAACAGGACGTTTGTCAACTTAGAAGAATGAAGAATGATAAAGGACTAGAATGATAAATGGCTGTGAGTATAAAGGTTTAAAATGTTATGAAAACTAAAAACAACCAAACAGCAACCACAAACTAAAGAAATAGCTTCTAGAAAAAAAGACACTAACAGTGATATACCTGGAACTTGGACAGTCTTACGAAACACAGCTAGCTCAACAGATGATCAAAAGATACAGATAAAAGCCCACCATTTCCATAACGTCCAGTACTTCTCACTCCATTCCAAGCAACTAAAGTCAACAAGTACCCAAACTGACATTCCCTGTGCCCATCTGCAGGGGCTTTCATTGTTGTGGTTGTGTTGTTGTTTTTGTTGGTCTGTGGTCTGTGTCATTAACTAAACTGTAGCCTCCTTCCCTTCCCACCATCTCCACACCCCTCCATCCCAGCAACAGCACTTATAATAAAGGCACAGAGCCTAAAAATCGCCTGCACTTCACACCTTTCCAAAACGACCAACGTAAGGAGATAAAGTGAACACACTCATCAAAACACAAAACTGCAGGTTACCTTTCTTACAGCGTGTAAGGATGCTTTCAGGGAAAAAAAAAAAAAAAACTAAAAGGTGCGAGCTAAAATGAGTTACAAGAGAGAGCTGATGTTTGCAAGAAAAACACTAGCGATAATCGATAGGAAGTGAAAGCTTGCTGTGGGGATTAAAAGATAACATTTAAAAACAAAACAAAACAAAACACCAGGAGAGGCAGCTGCGGGGCAGTCATTGTTTTCGGAGAGGCCAGGTTCGTCGCCAGGAGCCCCTGCTCCGGCTCAGCCAATCGCCGCCGGTCCTGAGTTAACCAGTCTCCGGGCAAGCAGCGCCTCCTGATTGGCTCCGAGATGCCGAGTAGAAAAACCAGCCAATCCCGCCTTCCAGTCACAACTGCGCCATGGAGCCCGTACAACCGCTGCATGGCGAGAATGTGTACAAACCCGTCCGCGCCGCCCAGACCGGCGCCTAGTTCCAAAGGCGGTCGCCGGCCGCCGGCCGCAGGACTGGGCCGGCCGAGGCTGCCCGCGCCCTAGCCACCCACGTTTGTCAGATGACTCTTGCGCGGGGAGAAAACTGTTTTAACTCAAAGAGCGTTGAGGGGCAAGCTGTGCCCCTGCTAGGATGCCTCACTCCATGCAAGGCTGATCTCCAAGAGAGCGCCGAGAGGGTCCCGCGGAGCAGGGCTCAGGGAGGGTCCCAGCGAGGGCCAAAGTCCCCGAGAGGGGAAGGGCGAGGCGATCCCAGGGGAGCGCGATGTCTCCCGCAGGATCCGAACCCGGAACGCGTGCAGTGAGTGGCTGTGTGTTGGGGCTGGAAGAAGTGAGTAAATAAACAGCTCTGCTCGCACTCCGTGCTCGGGAACGTGGCCTGAAGTTCTCAGAAGGCGACGCCGCCTGGGAAACACCGAGGGCGCCCAGAGAGGCGCAAGGTCAAGTCCCGGCGGGAACAAACAGGGAGGAGGCCCCGGGGGGCGAGAAGAGGGGTGTGTCGGGGCCTGAAGGTCCGCCAGGCAGAGAGGCCCGGGAAGCGGCCGCGGCCCCCACCTTCGCCCGGCCTCCGGCTGCGCGCCAGGGCCCGCCTCTCGCCGACGCCTCACTTCCCTTCCGTCCGGGCTGCGAGGCCCGCGGACCGGACGAGAGACGGCCCGCGCCCGCCCCCACGTTCGGGGCTTTGGGTCTCGCTCGCAAGCGCCGCCCGCCGCTGCCTCGGGCCCTCGGCTTCGGCTCGTCGCCCCGGGACCCCTTCCCAGCACCCGCGCTCCAACCCCCGGGGGGCCCTCACCTCAGACCCGCCGCCCGGCCGCCCACCCGCCGCCTTTACCTGCTCCTGGAGCCGGCAGAGGGCGTCGAGGCCGGGGCCGCGTCGTCGAGTGAGCGACGCGGCGCCGCGGGTCCGCAGCCCTTTCCCGCCGCCGCCACTGCGCTCTCCGGCGCGGCGCAGGGCTGGCGAGCTGGGGCGGCCGAAGGGGGGGAGACGCGCGGCGAGCGCGCCCGGCGGGGAGACACTGCCGCTCTCCGTCCGGCCGGGGAAGAGCAGCCTCACAGGAGCCAGCCGCGAGAGGGCGGGTGGGCGGCCGAGTGGGGAGGGTCTCCGCGAGTCGGTAATGGCTGCCACGTCGCCCAGGTGGATCGCCGCCCTCCGCCCTTCCCCACACCCGCCGGCTTCCCGCCGCGACCTCTGGTTCGTCCCAGAGCTCCGCCGGGGCGCGTCGGCCCGCCCCGCGGGGCCGGCCTGGGCGACCCGAGCCCGCTGGCGCTGCCACCTCTCGGGCTCCCTCAGGAGCGCGAGTCCCGGCTTGACCGGTTCTGCGGCATCGGACCCCCGGCCGCAGGCGGTCACCCGGGGGAAGCAAAAGCCCCTTGTCTGTGTGTCTGGTCCTGGGAGCAGGCAGGAGCCAAGGGGCCCGGAGTTTGTGCCAAAAAAAAAAAAAAAAAAAGCGGCGCGGTAAACCGCAGCTGCTTCTGGCCCTCCACGCACTCTCTCTAGCCCGAAAACCAAAACAAACACAAGGTCGACCTGGCCGCTCCAGGTGAGGGAGGAAACGGGAGCCGGGACTGGCCCGCGGGCGCGCGGCGTCCCGGCGGCAAGTTGGAGGGGACGGAGGGCAGAGCACGGCGACCTCCGATCCGCCCAGCGGGGGCTGCTGGCGCGGGGCCCCGAAGGCCAGGGCGGCGGGCGCTCGGCCGGCGGACTCGGCGTGGCCGCCCCGAGCCCGGCCGGGAGACAAAAGGGCCGGCAGCCGCCGCGGCCCGGACGAAGGCTGCGGGCGCTCGGTCCCAACTCGCTGGCGGAGACCCAGAAATGTGTGCACGCTTGCTCGGAGGGCCGCGGGCGCTGGCCTTTGCCCCGCTTCGGAGCTGGAGTTTCGGGTGCCGGGAAAAAAACACACACACACACACACACACACACAACACCAGTTTCACGGTGTTATTTCTCTGTTGCCGTCGCTGTGTTACTAGCCCGTCCCCCACGCCTGCTCCATTTTTCTCCCCCCTCAACTGCTCTCCTTGGTTTAGTGTTGTGTGCTCTTAAATATTTAGTGTCTGAAAAGTACGCCGATTTTTGCCCTCGCTTTTTGGGATATGGTGGTGGTGGCTTTGCCTATTTTGGCCTTCCTCTGCTCCCTCCCTTTGCAGTTAATTTTTATTCTACTTTCAGTGTTAATCAAAGATACACGCAAAGTATTCCTTTGCGTGAAGAAAACATTACCTGTCAGTGTTGTTATGGTAACTGCTTTAAACCTAGAGTAAATTCGAGGAGAGGGCAGGTGAGTTTTTTCTTCGTTTAGTGCTAACTGGAACACCTACTCATACTTAATGAGAACATTCTTTTTCTAGAAACCACTAATATTTCAGCAGAAACCTAAGGATGGCAAGTCTGATAAAATTACCAATCCAGAGAAAAATTCAAAGGGGGAAAGATTTCCTTTTGTATTTATTTTTGGTCTTTTTATAGATCCCTTGAGTTCCAGTGTTAAGAAATGACTATGCCAACACCTGTAGTAATGCTTTTATCAAATTTAAAAAGACAAAAAAATTGTTATAACCCAGACTCAAGATATAAATAGCTGTTGCTGAGAACCTAACATTAACTCTGCCTCTAAACATCCATTAAAGGAGACTAATAACTGTAATATATGGCACTTTCAAAATGAAAGAACCCTAGTAATTATAAACTTTAAACAGGTCTAGCAAATTAATATTAATTTTGTTCATATGAAATATGTTCAGCATGATAATAAAAACTTGCATTTAAATTCTCGATTTTCCTTTGAACACAGAATTCATTAAGTCTGAACATTAAGAAATAAGGTGTTCTTAACATTGGTGAATATATTTCAGGGCACAAAGACAGCGACCAGGCTAAATATTTAAAAATCTGCTTACTGTGTCAGTAAAAGGAAGACAGCAGTACCATAAAGCTCTTAAAGTCAGACTCAAATGAAGAACAAAGCAATCTTTGCTCAACATTCACAATGCCAGACTTTTATGAATATTTATCAAGATTTCCTCCTTCCTTATTGGTTCAAATTCTAAGCCAATGGGAAAAGTACAACACATCTTTGAAATCCTGAGACCTCGCTGTAAGTTAACACATGGGATAAATGGATTGTTTATCATGTTCATTCTCACCCAAGGTCATGTATGTTCATTGCAAAGATGTTGGAATATTTGAATTACTGAACACTATTTTGATGGGGGTGCTATTTCTGCTCCGACTCCACTTTGTAGTCTTCAGTTGGTATCACAATTGGCCACACTAGAATGGTGCCACAATGCACATATTTAATTCTCTAAAATGCGGAATGATTCAGGAATGGCAAAAGTAAAACATTTTAAGGTGAATCTTGGCATTTTAGTCTGGCTCTCAAAGAAATAATATATTTTGGAAAATGTCTTGGAATTTTCTAAAAATAATTGCCAAGGTGGCACAAATAAGCCTTTTATGTTTATCTAAAGCCAGCCTTAGACAAATGGCTAGATTGAATGACAAAATTCTAAATGCGCTTGTTTATGTTTAGTATGACTATGATTTTCTTCCAAACAGAAGTAATCAATGCCACCTTCATATTTGTTACTTTGATTTTGACTTGAGGCATTCCACTTAGTTATAATTATTTACATATTTTGTAATTCGCCTTACTAGATCATAAATCCCTTAAAGAGGCTTTGTTCCCCATTCAGCTTTATATTCCTCATTGCCAATCTCAGAGCCTAGTACAATGCAAATACTCTGTGGATGTTTGCTAAGTGAAAGAATGAGTGAACATTACTCTATGACACAGCATATGGCAAATCAAAAGAAAAGCTGTCTCGGGATTTTTTCTCCTCCTCTGCGTAACGGCTGATAAATCATTTTCATTCCCAATCAAACTTAGAATAGCATTGTTCCTAGAACTTTGCCAACATATGCTAGAACTCCTGTATGTTTTGATTTTAAGTCAGACGGAAACTGGATAGTAGCTAATATTGCTGTTATCTAAAGTAAGTTTCAATGGGTTTATCTTTATCTAAAATCATTTTACCACACTCACTCAACAGGTGCTACAAGCTCTGTGGCCTTGGGAAAGTTACTTAAACTCTCTAAGACACAGTTTTTTCATCGATCAAATGGCATTCTCAATATCTGCTTTCTGATTCGTTAAAATAATGAATACATGTAAAAGTGGAGGCTTCATAAATGGCAGTCCTATTGCTTATCGATATTAGTGGACTCAATCATGAAGGAAAAAATAATTTTCTTTGTGCAATTATTTGTCTATAAAAGGCAGGCATGAAGGCTGTTGGTTTTTTTGTTTGTTTGTTTGTTTTTTGTTTGTTTGTTTTTGACAGGCAGAGTTAGACAGTGAGAGAGAGAGAGACAGAGAGAGAGACAAAGAGAAAGGTCTTCCTTTTTCT
Source organism: Oryctolagus cuniculus (assembly GCF_964237555.1). Taxonomy (NCBI): domain Eukaryota; kingdom Metazoa; phylum Chordata; class Mammalia; order Lagomorpha; family Leporidae; genus Oryctolagus; species Oryctolagus cuniculus. The sequence goes on along the minus strand of NC_091433.1, from coordinate 33,871,812 downwards.
GTTGGTTCACCCCCCCCCCCCCAAGTGGCCGATACGGCCGGCGCATTGCGGCTGGTGCACTGTGCCAATCCAAAGCCAGGAGCCAGGTGCTTCTCCTGGTCTCCCATGCGGGTGCAGGGCCCAAGCACTTGGGCCATCCTCCACGGCACTCCCGGGCCACAGCAGAGAGCTGGACTGGAAGAGGAGCAACCGGGACAGAAGCCGGCGCCCAGACCGGGACTAGAACCTGGGGTGAGGCGCCGCAGGCAGAGGATTAGCCTAGTGAGCCGCAGCACCGGCCTAAGGCTGTTGTGTTTTTTTTGTTTTTTGTTTTTTTTTTTTTAATTAATTCTCCTGAAGGAGGAAATGGGGTACTAAGAACATCTACCAAGAAGAGAGAATTTTAAAGAATTAAGGAAAACGGGGTGGATGGTTACCCTTGTGGTTAAGATGCCTACCTCCCACATTGGAGTACTTGAATTCAACTGGGGCTCCAGCTTCCTGCTAATGTACACCCTGGGAGGCAGCAGATGATGGCCAAAGTAATTGGGTTCCTGCCTCCCACATGGAAGACCTGGATTGAATTCCCAGCTTCCACCGGGCCCTGTCCCAACCATTGAAGGCCCAGCAGATGAGAGCCCCCTCTCTCTCCTCCTTTCCTCTCCCTTCTACTCTCTTCCCCTCCCCCTTCTCTCCTTTTCGCTCTCCTCCCCTCTCCTCTCCCTTTCTCCCTTTGCCTCTCAAATGAATAAAAATGTTAAAAGAACTATGGCATCTATCTGAATGAAAACTTAATGAAAAAATGCTACCCAATATAAACTTTTCTGAAAATTGTAATAAACATGTCAGAAAATATGTAAATAAGTTATACACTTATTTTAAACTGGAGGGCTTCTCATTGCACTCTGCTTTTCCTTTGAATAAAGTCTCAGAGATTTTAATATGGCAAAATGCTTATGAATTCTAAGAAAGGAATGTAGTAGTAAATATTTCCAAACATACTTGACCACAACTCGTCTATTCATGGAAAATGTCAAGGACATATGGTTTGTAAGTTTAAGAGCAGTTCAACCTTTTATTTATTTGAAAGGCAGAGAGACAAAATGATTTGCCATCTGGTTTGCTCCCCAAACGCCTGCAACAGCCAGTCTTGGGCCTGGCTGAAGCCAGGAGCCTGGAACTCAATCTAGGTCTCCCCTATGGATGACAGGGGCCCTAGTACTTGAGCCACCCACCCCCACCCCACCCCCGCCCCCAGCATGCACATTAGAAGGAAGCTGGAATTGGAAGTGGAGCTGGGAATGGAACCCAGGCACTCCAACGTGGGATCCTAATCCCAACTGGTGACTTAACAGTTCTGCTAAATTACCCACCCCTAGGATATAATATAAACTGGCATCCTGCGGGAGGAACCATTTGTCTGTATGTTTGAAGATAAAATCCAGCATCTTTAGCCCTTGCTTCCAAACCCTGCTACTCCTCCTACAAGAAAGGGACCTCATAGGCCTTACACCTGGGTCTGAGAAATTGGCCTTGGTTTTACCTAATTTCCCTGTAAGTTAAGTGGGCGGGCCTGAGACAGTCTACAAACTTGACAGGAAAGGGTGGAGATGGAATTGGCAAAGTGAGTTCTTTTATTTTTTATTTTTTTAAATAATAATGCCAAGAATAACTTCCTCATTCCTGGGACAAACCTCCTTCTGTAAGTAAGTTCTCCATCTTTGTGAGTATCGTTCTAAGAAGCCATACCTCAGTCTGGAAGCATACTGTAATAGTTATAGCTTTATGTAAGTTTCATATTGTTTGCCACTAAGGAAACTTTATATCCTGTAAATATACTTGTTAATGTCTTTCTGTGGGTGGCATTCATTCAAGACTATCATGCACTTCCTACTCCCAGTGGTGCTGACCCTTTGGCCCACTTGGTCATTCATTTTCGCTTCTCTGTGTCTATACAACCCAGCTCAAGTGCACTTTCTCCTGTGCAGCTTTCCCGGACGGCCCAAAAAGAACTGTCTCTTCCTCTCTGCCCATAGCGATGTGTTCATACTTCTCTTTCTCAGTTACAACGGTGATTATTTGTTGATGTATATCTTCACTAAAACTGTGACCCCTTTTCCATCAGACATGGAAATGTATCCACAGAGAAATCTGATAGATGCCTTCCTGGCTCACAATTTCCCCTTCAGTTGTACCTGCTCCTTTATATAGGGTTGGACTCAAAGGTTTTGAAAAATCATTTTCCCTCCCTGACCACAATTATCTAACCAAGGATGTATGTATTTATTCTTGTTCTGAGAAATTTTAGCATTGAGACAAAGAGGGGCCTGCACTGTGGCATAACTGGGTAAGCCACCGCCTGCAATGCTGGCATCCCATGTGGGCACCAGATCAAATCCCAGATACTCCACTTCTAATTCAGCTCCCTACTAATGTGCCTGGGAAAGCAGCGGAAGATGGCTGAAGTCCTTGGGGCCCTGCATCCATGTGGGAGACACAGGAGAAGTTCCTGGCTTTGGTCTGGCCCAGCCCCAGCCATTGAGACCATCTGGGGAATGAAACTGCAGATGGAAGACCTCTGTCTGTTTCTCCTTCTCTCTGTGTGTGACTCAGCCTTTCAAATAAATAAAAATAAATCTTAAAAAAATAGAGAAAATTGAGGCAGAAACTATAGGAAAATCAAAACAAATAATAAAAAACTCAATTCACATCAGACACAAAAGATTGATTTTTCTATACAGAAAGACCTAGAAATCAGTAAAAAACCAACTACCCAATAGAAAAAAAACTACAAAACATAAAAAAGACTGACTGCATAAAAAGAAACTCAAATTACTCTTTTTTTTTTTTTTTTTTTTTGGACAGGCAGAATGGATAGTGAGAGAGAGAGACAAAGAGAAAGTTCTTCCTTTTGCCATTGGTTCACCCTCCAATGGCCGCCGCGGCCGGTGCACTGCGGCCGGTGCACCGCGCTGATCCGAAGCCAGGAGCCAGGTGCTTCTCCTGGTCTCCCATGGGGTGCAGGGCCCAAGCACTTGGGCCTCAAATTACTCTTAAACATATTTTTAAATTACATATATGCCTGGAATTTCATCCCAATGTTATTTGTAATAGCAAAAGACTGAGAAGAAAACTGAATGCCCATCAATAGGGAACTGGTTAAATCCACACATTACAAATCCAGATGTTACAACAAAATCAAGGAATTCCATAACATATATAAATGATGGCATTCTCTAAGTACTGAGATTGTGCCATCTCCAGGGTAGGTTGCTTAGTGAAAAATGAATATGTGGTATGCAATCATTCATGTGAAAGAAAAAAAAAAACAGAGGAGAATAGATAGGAAGGGAGGAAGACGAAGTATGACATTAACATATACGTAAAATATCTCTGGAGAGAGATGGGACAAACCACTCCAATGGTTTGAGAAAGCAAAGTAGGTGACCAGAGGGAAGTTAGAGAGACTTTTCACTGTACCAATTTTGAATCAAGTGAATCTATTTGATATGTTTATATAAATAAACATGTAAGTTAGAATAAAATATGTGGGGTTCTAGAGATATCCTGGTCTTTTCTGCTACTGAGCCTGAATGAAGTGAACTTAGAAGCTGGGGTCAGCTGTATTCTGCATGGAGAGCAGAACGGCCTGGAGAGTGCAGGAAGCTGTTCTACAGAAGAATCAAGCAGACAAGCAGAGAAAAAAATGGAGAGAAAAGACTATCTAGGCTCTCAACAACTTGGTTCCAGTTTTTCTGGGGGCCAGCTTTCCGTGGTTTCTTTTTTTTTTTTTTTCTTTTTGTCACTTCTGTTTATTTGTATAAGCAGAACAGATTTCACGTATTTCATATGTAAAGTTTTAAGAGCATAATTATAGTTCCCACCCTCCCCCCTATTTTATTTTTCTTTTAATTTTTGCAATGACATACTTTCTTTTATTTATTTATTTTATTTTTTTTTTTTTTGACAGGCAGAGTGGACAGTGAGAGAGAGAGACAGAGAGGAAGGTCTTCCTTTTTGCCGTTGGTTCACCCTCCAATGGCCGCCACGGCCGGCGCACCACAGCCCGATGGCAGAAGCCAGGTACTTCTCCTGGTCTCCCATGGGGTGCAGGGCCCAAGCACTTGGGCCATCCTCCACTGCACTCCCTGGCCACAGCAGAGAGCTGGCCTGGAAGAGGGGCAACTGGGACAGAATCCGGCGCCCTGACCGGGACTAGAACCCAGTGTGCAGGCGCCGCAAGGTGGAGGATTAGCCTAGTGAGCCGCGGTGCTGGCCGCAATGACATACTTTCTATTTAATTTATAATCACAAGCTTAATTTTACACTAAATAAAAAATTTGACAATTAGTAAGTAGAAAGACCACTGCAGACATTATTTTGGGGCTGGCGCTTGGCATAGTGGTAAGGCCACTGCCTGCTCACCAGCATCCCATATAGGTGTTGGTTCATGTCCCAGCTTCTCCACTTGTGATCCAGCTCCCTACTAATAGATTGGGAAAAACAGTGGAAGATGGCCCAAATGTTTGGGCCCCTGCCACCCACATGGGAGACCAGGAGGAAGCTCCTGGCTCCTGGCTTCAGCCTGTCCCAATGTTGGCTGTTGAGGCCATCTGGGGAATGAACCAGTGGATGGAAGCTCTTTCTTGATGTCTTCCACTCTGTAACTCTGGCTTTCTAATAAATAAATAAATAAATCTTTTTTTTTTTTTTAAGTTTTCAAATTCCAAAAAGAATTATTTTTTAAATGTATCAAGAAAAAATATTTACTGATGATCAATATAGATAATTCTTTTTTTAATTTTTTTTATTTAGTAAATATTTCTTTAAAACATTCCTATGATTTTATAACAAGCATTCTTTCTGCCTAAGCTGACTTGAGTCGCTTTCTCATAGTTGCATCCACAGACAATCCAGCTAGGGGCTGGGATTGTGGCACAATGGGTTAAGCCACCACCTTCAAGGCGACATTCCAAATCAGATAAAAGATTCCAGTCCAGGCTGCTCTGCTTCTGATTCAGCTCCCTGCTAAGGTGCCTGAGAAAGCGGCAGAGATGATCCGAGTGTTTGGGCCCCTGCACCCGTGCAGGAGACCCACATGAAGCTCCTAACTCCTGTCTTTGGCCTGGCCATTGTGGCCATTTGGGGAGTAAACCAGCAGATACAAGATCTAGCTCTATCTCTTCACTCTCTGTAACTCTGACTTTCAAATAAAATTTTTTTTTGACAGACAGACTTTGACAATGAGAGACAGAGAGACAGAGAGAAACGTCTTCCTTTTCTGTTGGTTCACCCCGCAATGGCTGCTGCGGCTGGCACACCATGCTGATCTGAAGCCAGGAGCCAGGTGCTTCCTCCTGGTCTCCCATGCAGGTGCAGGGCCCAAGGACTTGGGCCATCCTCCACTGCCTTCCCAGGCCACAGCAGAGAGCTAGATTGGAAGAGGAGCAACCAGGACAGAATCCAGCGCCCCAACCAGGGACTAGAACACAGGGTGCCAGCGCCACAGGCGGAGGATTAGCCTAGAGAGCCATGGCGCCGGCCCTCAAAAAAAAATTTTTTTTTTTAATGAAAATGTAGGAACAGGTATTTGATGAAGCACTGAGAATGTTATTTGGGATGCGCAAGTCCTATACTGGAGTGCCTGACTTCAAGGCCCTACTCTGCTTCTGATTCTGGCTTCTTGCTGACGTGCAACCCAGGAGGCAGTAGGTATTGAATCAAGTGGTTGAATCCCTGCTACCCACAAGGAAGACCTAAACTGAGTTCCAGGCTCCTGGCTTCAGCCTGGCCCAGCCTCCACTGTTGGGGTCATTTGTTGGGGAGTAAACCAACAAATAGGAATCTGTTTCTCTCTCTAAAAGTAACAATTCAATGTTATTGTTGTTGCTTAGAAAAAAGGGGGGGGGGGAGGGGCAGTGCTGTGGTGTAGAAGGTAAAGCTGCCACCTGCAAGTGCCTCCATCCCATATGGGTGCTAATTTGAGACCTGGCTGTTCCACTTCCAATCCAGCTCTCTGCTGTGGCCTGGGAAAGCAGTATAAGATGGGCCAAGTGCTTGGACCCCTGCACCGGCATGGGAAACCTGGAAGAAGCTCCTGGCTCCTGGCTTCAGATCAGCCCAGCTCTAGGAGTTGTGGCCATTTGGGGAGTGAGCCAGCAGATGGAAGATATCTCTCTCTGCTTCTTTCTCTGCCTCTGCCTGTCTGTAACTCTGCCTGTTAAATAAATAGACCAAGTCCACAAGTCGAAGGGTATTTGGAAAGACATTCACCCTAAGCTAAGGCAGTATTTGCTGATGGAAATATGAACTGGGCCTGGGACCAACTAGCACATTCCACCTACTAGACTTTCCTCTAGGACTCTTAGACTCTTAGACTTCTCAATTAATATTTGGTAACTAACACCAACTAATGAGGTCCTGCCTGAAAGATAAATTCATGAATTTTGCTAAGCAGGATGCAGTTGAAAGACTGAAGGGCATTTTTGGTTGGTTTAGCCTAGTTTGTATTTTGATAGGAAAGGCATTTGGGCTAGGGGAAGAGTACCAATCCCAGGATAAAGAAACCTCCTTGGCTGATAATCATTTTAGCATATTTAAACATGAGCTTACAAGATCTAGGGTTACTTAACACTTTGAGGCTAACTCCATTCGGAAGGTAGTATCCATTTCCCTGTGCATGTTTTCAAATCTATAGATAGAACTATCCTTTCACTGAACAGGTAAGAAGTGCTTAAGAAAATCCCTGCAAGCCCCAGAATGGTATTTATAAAGCAACTCAGAGTTAAATATATTTTGTATGAACACGGAATCACAATGTACGTTCTAAAAATCACAGCATAGAAGCTCCACATAGGTGGATACATCTTTTATATAAGGTGAATTTAAACAGCATGAAATCTCTAATATTAAATAAGAATAATTGCATTATAAATGTCAAGGTATAGAAGAGGCCAGTGCTGTGGCTTAGCAGATGAATCTGCCACCTGCAGTGTCAACATCCTACGTGGGCACCAGTTCAATTCCCAGCTGCTCCACTTCCAATTCAGTTTTCTGCTAATGCACCTGTGAAAGCAGCATAAGGTGACCCAAGTTCGTGGGCCCCTGCACCCATGTGGGAGACCCGGATGAAGCTCCTGGCTCCTGGCTTTGGCCTGATCCAGCCCTGGCTGTTGCAGTCTATTGGGAAGTAAGCCTGCAAATGGAATACCTCTCTCTTTCTGCCTCTGCTCTCCCTCTCTGTAACTCTGACTTTCAAATAAATAAATAAAAATCTTCAAAGAAAAAAAAAGAGCCTAATAAATTTCTATCATTTAAATCCCACTGAAAATTACACATTATATAAATGCCAGGAGATATTATTCTTCCTTCAAGCAACATTCCCTGAAAATTTATTAAGGATTCTGTAAAAGTATAAGGTATGTCATTTGTCCTTATGGAGCTTTGGGTAATTTAGCTGTGTGATAAGACATACAAAGAACATCATTATTCTAAGAGAACTATGTAGTGAAGTGGAAAATGACATAAGCCTTTTTTTAAAAAAAAATATTTATTTATTTGAAAGTCAGAATTACAGAGAGAGAGGGAGAGATAGAGAGAGAACTTCCATTCTCTGGTTCTCTCCCCAGGTGACCACAACAGCCAGGATTGAGTCAGGCCGAAGCCAGGAGCCAAGAGCTTCTTCCAGGTCTCCCACATGGTAGCAGGAGCCCAAGCACTTGGCCATCTTCTGCTGCTTTCCCAGACCATTAGCAGGGAGCTGGAAGGGAAGTGGAGCAGCTGGGACATGAACTGGAGCCATATGGGATGCCAGTGTAGACGGATAAGGATAAGCCACAACACCAGCCGCACAGCATAGGCTTTCTTTTCTTTTTTTTTTTTTTTTAAGATATATTTATTTATTTGAAAACGGAGTTACAGAGAGAGGTAGAGATAGAGAGAGAGGTCTTCCATCAGATGGTTCACTCCCTAAATGGCCGCAATGCCCAGAGCTGAGCTGATCCAAAGTCAGGAACCAGGAGCTTCTTCCGGGTCTCCCACATGAGTGCAGGGGCCCAAAGGACTTGGGCCATCTTCTACTGCTTCTTCTATTGCTTTCCCAGGTCAAAGCAGAGAGCCAGATCAGAAGTGGAGCAGCCAGGACTAGAACCCGCTGCCATATGGGATGCTGGCACTTCAGGCCAAGGCTTTAAGCTGCTGAACCACAGCGCCGGTCCCCCTCCCTTTTTTTTTTTTTTTTTTTTTTTTTAAGATTTATTTATTTATTTGAAAGGCAGAGTTACAGAGAGGCAGAGGCAGAGAGAGGTCTTCCATCTGCTGGTTCACTCTCCAAATGACAGCAATGACTGGAACTGGCCATCCAAAGCCAGGAGCCAGGAGCTTCTTTCAGGTCTTCCATGCCAGTGCAAGGACCCAAGGATTTGGGCCGTTTTCTACTGCTTTCCCAGGCCGTAGCAGAGAGCTGGATCGGAAGTGGAGCAGCAGGAATTTGAACTGGTGCTCATATGGGATTCAGACCAGAGCTTTAACCTGCTGAGCCACAGCACTGGCCCCGACATAGGCTTTTAAACTTGTGGGGAGCAACCCGGACTGGACTGAGTTACTGGAATTAAGACTTATTCTATGCATCTGCTCTCCCACAATATGGCGCTGGGAGAGGAGAAAACAGCTTCTACACAGCTGCCTCTTGCCAACTTGAGTGATGACCTCCAGGAGCTGATCCTGCTCCTGATTGGAGGAGAGCAGCGTACTCGGCGTGTGGGCAGCCGAGTTGGGATTGGTGGAAGAGGACTATAAAGGAGGAGAGAGACAACATGCACCAGGAACATCTAAGAGGAACACCTGAGCAGCCCCCGAGAGAGTCGGCCGGCGGTGTGCCGCTCCCCCGCGGAAGTGGGGAATGTGGCAGGGGGAACCGCCCTTCCACGGAGGTGGAAGGGACGGTAGCCAACCCGGGAAGAACCAGCAGCAAACCCGGGGAGGGCCGAGCAGACAAAAGAACAGCGCAGGGTCCTGTGTCGTTCCTCCACGAAGACGGGGAGCCACAAAACTTTAGGTGTAAGTTTGAATTTTTAGTTCTGCCATGCTATCAATGCATGATCTCTGCAAGAATGCATAACTGCTCTCAGCCTCAATTTCCTTGATTGTAAAGTGGGGATAAGGGTGCTAATCTTGTGAACTATTGTCAGAATTAAATTGGACAGGGGCAGATGTTGTGGCCACTTGGGACACCCTAACCCCAAATCGGAGTGCTTGGGATGCAGTCCTGCCTCCACCTTCTGATCCAGCTTCCTGCTAACGTGTCTGGAGGCAGCAGGTGATGGCCCAAGCACTTGGGTTCCTACCATCCTATTGAAGATCTGGATGGAGTTTCTGGCTCCTGGCTTTGTCCTGGATCACCCCTGGCTGTTGAGGGCAACTGGGAAGTGAACCAGCAGATGGAAGATTCTCTCTTGTTTTCTCTCTCTTTCTCTGTTAATTTTTCAAATAAATAAATAAATAATCTTTAAGGAAAAAAGAATTAAATGTGACAGTTTAGATGCAATGCAAAATATCTGAGTAAATTTTTTTTTGAGATTTATTTATTTGAAAGGCAGAGTTACAGAGAGGCAGAGGCAGAGAGAGAGGTTTTCCATTTGCTGGTTCACTCCCCAAATGGCCTTAATGGCTGGAGCTGGGCCCATCCAAAGCTAGGAGCCAGGAGCTTCTTCCATGTCTCCCACATGGGCACAGGGGCCCAAGGACTTGAGCCATCTTCCACTGCTTTCCCAGGCCATAGCAGAGAGCCGGATCAGAAGTGGAGCAGTCGGGACTCGAACTGGCACCCATATGGGATGCCGGCACTGCAAGCGCACTGCCACTACAGCACAGCCCTGGTCCCTCTGAGTAAATTCTTGCTACAGGTCAGGTGCTTGAAAAATATCAGTTTAAGAGCTGGCATTGTGGCACAGCAGTTAAAGCTGCCACCTACAATGCCAACATCCCAATATGGGCATGGTTCATGATCTGGCTGCTCCACTTCCCATTCAGTTCCCTGCCTCAGAAAAGCAGCAGAAGATGGCCCAAGTGTTTGGGGTATTGCCACATACATGGGAGTCCCAGATGAAGGTCCTGGCTTCCACCTGGCCCAGCCCTAGCCATGGGGCCTTCTGGGAAGTGAACCGGCAGATGGAAGATCACTCTCTTTCTGTTCATCTCTCTCTGTAACGCTGACTTTCAAATAAATAAATATTTTAAAAACATATTATTTTATTCCACAGTTGAATTATTTATAAACAATATTTTAGTTCTATTTATTATTGAATTTTGAAATTGAAATTAGCTAAAATTTTAATCATTTTGAGAATCAAAACTTTAATTGCCTTAAAACTAAAACTTGAAGCATACAGCACTTTTTCCTTAAAATGTATTTATTTATTTTTAAAGATTAATTTTTGTTTATTTGAAAGGCAGAGTTACAGAGAGAGAGAGAGAAAGACAGAGAGAGAGAGAAAGAGACAGAGAGATTCACTGATTCACTCCCCCAAATGACTGCAATAGTTAGGGCTGGATCAGACTGAAGCCAGGAGCCAGGAATTTCATCTAGGTCTCCCATGTGGGTTTAAGGGCCCAAGTACTTGATCCATCTTCTATTGGTTTCCCAAGTGCATTAGTAGAGAGCTGAATCAGAAACAAAATAGCCAGGACTCAAACCAATGCCCATGTGGGTTGCCGGGATAGCAGGTAGCAGCTTTACCCACTATGCCACAATGCCAGCCTCCTATTTATTTATTTTTATTTACAGAATTTTTAATGAGATAAACTAGGTAAGGAGGAGGGATAAGTAATATACTGATTTTTCTTAAGAAAAATATTCCTAGAGGCCAGCACTGTGGCATAGTAGGTTAACCCTCTGCCTGCGGCACCTGGTGCGAAGATGGGATGCTTCCCAGATGCTCCACTTCCGAGCCAGCTCCCTGCTGATGGCCTGGAAAAGCAGTGGAAGATGGCCAAAGTGCTTGGGCCCCTGCATCCATGCAGAATAAGCTCCTGACTCCTGGCTTTGAATCAGCCCAGCTCCAGCCATTGTGGAAAGTGAACCACTGGATGGAAGACCTCTCTCTCTCTCTGCCTCTCCTTCTCTCTGTGTGTAACTCTGACTTTCAAATAAACAAACAAATCTGAAAAAAAATGCATATGGCTGTTGGTACCAGTGCCCAGATACACCCATCCCTGGCGTGGCGTTAACACACAGGGCGTACTCAACGAACATTTTAAAAATAAATAAATAGGGCCAGCGCTGTGGCTCAATAGGCTAATTCTCTGCCTTGCGGCGCCGGCACACCAGGTTCTAGTCCCGGTCGGGGCGCCGGATTCTGTCCCGGTTGCCCCTCTTCCAGGCCAGCTCTCTGCTGTGGCCAGGGAGTGCAGTGGAGGATGGCCCAAGTGCTTGGGCCCTGCACCCCATGGGAGACCAGGAGAAGCACCTGGCTCCTGCCATCAGATCAGTGCGGTGCACCGGCCGTAGCACGCTGGCCACGGCGGCCATTGGAGGGTGAACCAACGGCAAAGGAAGACCTTTCTCTCTGTCTCTCTCCCTCACTGTCCACTCTGCCTGTCAAAAAAATAAAAAATAAATAAATATTCCTCCATAAAAATTAAATAAATTATATTTTATGACTACACTGGTATAAATATTAACATTATATATTAAAACATTTTTCTTTGACCTACAAATTCATTTTTCCTGCTTATTTTAAAAGAAATTAAAACATTTTAATGGACCTCTGAAAGTATTATAGACCCTAGACACTGTGCCTAGTGGAGAACTTGGCCCTGGCTAATACATAGGACCAGGGCTTAAATCCTGGAAGGAGAGTGTACACTCTGAGACAAGCAAGCCTAGGTTGTTCTTTCTGATTTAGCAATCAGATAAGTCCCTGGTATGAAATGGATAAAGGGACAGCAAGCAGCTAGGAGTTACACCATTCTAGCTCAATCGACATGACAGAGAATACAAGGAGAGAAAAAGCAACCTTGAAACAGTGGACAAAAAGGAGTAGAAAAGGAGAGAAAAGGCAACTCTATTTTAGCAATTCTATTCTTACTACCGAAATGAGTTTAGTTATCATAACTTGGTAACCTTGGCCTTTAAGATTACTCATCTAATTTTCTAAAATATTTACTTACTTCACTTATTTGAATGGCAGAAAGTAGGGCAGGTGTTGTGGAAAGCCTCCATCCCACACTGGAATGCCAGTTTGAAACCTACTGCTCTGCTCCCTGTCTAGCAAAGGAAGGCAGCAGTTAACAGCCCAAGTACTTGGGTTCCCGTCACCCATGTGGGAGACCCAGATGGAGTTCCGGGCTCCTGGCTTCAACCTGGGTTGCAGGTACTTGGGGAATGACCAGCAGTAGGAAGAACTCTCTTTATCTCTCCCTCACTCTGTCACTGTGTCTCTCAAATAAATAAATAAAATGAAAGAAAGAAAGAGAGAGAGAGAGAAAGAAAGAAAGAAATGCAGAGACAGACAGGCAGAAGTTCAAATTAGCAAGAAGCTGGAATCAGGATTGGATCTAGAACTTGAATCCAGCACTCACATAACTCTGGTTGGCATGAGAACCCATTAAATGAGTATTTAACTTGCTCATTTAACTGTATTGTTACTGTGCTGGAAAAGTTGAATCAGAGCCATGATGACTTATTCCAAGGTTATACAACCCTAGACCAGTCTAAGTGGCCTGCAATTTTCTTATGAGTTGTAGTTCAATTTTCCCATTCTCTAACCACAACATACCTCATACTGTCTCTCATAATCCCATGCACTCAAATTGGCTACGGAGTGGGGGGGAGGGGGGAGGAAAACACTCCAGCAAAACGTTTCCACAACTATCATTTTCTTCCAGTTCTGCCCAATGTCAGGGAATTAAAAATACATGACTTAAAAAAAAAACACATGACTTTTCTCCATGGCTCATAATTAGGGAAGGATTAGTCATTAGCAATTAGTTCTAGGTAAAACCAGTCATATTCCTTATGACAAATTATCTGTTGGAAATTTTCATTTAGTCTTAACCACTTCCACGGCCAGACAAAATGTCCTCTTGGATCAAGATAAAGAAGAACTGGCAACCCAACAAGGTTTATCATGGAGCAAGTCAACTGCTTTATTCTTTTTATTTATTTATTGAAAGCTTTTATTTAATAAATATAAATTTCATACGTGCAGCTTTTGGAATATAGTGGTCCTTCCCCTCATACCCTTCTTCCCACCCCCAACTCCCATCCCACCTCTACTCCCTCTCCCATTTCATTCTTCATTAAGATTCACTTTTTTTCAAAGATTTACTTATTTATTTGAAAGTCAGAATTACACAGAGAGAGGAGAGGCAAAGAGAGGGGAGAGAGAGAGAGAGAGAGAGAGAGGTCTTCCATCTGATGGTTCACTCCCCAGTTGACCACAAGGGCCAGAGCTGTACCAATCCAAAGCCCGGAGACAGGAGCTTCATCCAGGTCTCCGACGTGGGTGCAGGGGCCCAAGGACTTGGGCCATCTTCTACTGCTTTCTCAGGCCTTAGCAGAGAGCTAGATTGGAAGTGGAGCAGCTGGGTCTCGAACCGGTGCCCATATGGGATGCGGGTGCTTCAGGCCAGGGCGTTAACCCATTGAGCCACAGCGCCGGCCCCAAGATTCATTTTTAGTTATCTTTTTATATAGAAGATCAACTCTATACTAAGCAAAGATTTCAACAGTTTGCACCCACACAGACACACAAAGTATAAAGTATTGTTTGAAGACTAGTTTTACTGTTTGAAGATTAGTTTTTTTTTTTTTTTTTGACAGGCAGAGTGGACAGTGAGAGAGAGAGACAGAGAGAAAGGTCTTCCTTTTGCCGTTGGTTCACCCTCCAATGGCCGCCGCTGCAGCCGGCGCACCGCGCTGATCCTGGCAGGAGCCAGGAGCCAGGTGCTTTTCCTGGTCTCCCATGGGGTGCAGGGCCCAAGCACCTGGGCCATCCTCCACTGCACTCCCTGGCCATAGCAGAGAGCTGGCCTGGAAGAGGGGCGACCGGGACAGAATCCGGCGCCCCAACCGGGACTAGAACCCGGTGTGCCGGCGCCGCAAGGTGGAGGACTAGCCTATTGAGCCACGGCGCCGGCCTGAAGATTAGTTTTTACTAGTTTAATTAATTCTCATAGTACAACATATCACAGACAGAGGTCCTACATGGGGAGCAAGTGCACAGTGACTCCTGTTGTTGATTTAACAATTGACACTCTTATTTAAGATGTCAGTGATCACCCGAGGCTCTTGTCATGAGCTACCAAAGCTATGGAAGTCTCTTGAGACCACAAATTCCGACCTTATTTAGACAAGGCTATAATCAAAGCGGAAGTTCTCTCCTCCCTTCAGAGAAAGGTACCTCTTTCTTTGATGGCCCCTTCCTTCCACCAGGATCTCACTCACGGAGATCTTTCATGTAGGCCATTTTTTTTGCCACAGTGTCAGCTTTCGATGCCTAAAATAGCTGCTTTATTCTTTCAACAAATGTACATGGAAGGTAATGAAGTGCCAGTCAGCTACAGTGAGTACAAATTAATCTCTGCCCAATGACAGATTATTCCCATTTTCAGAAGAAACTGAGACGCAGGCAGAGTTAAGTAACTTGCCCAATGCCCCATAGCTAGGACACATGATATTAATCATAATGGAGTCATGATTCAAACTCAGGCCAGTTTGATTCAGTAAACATTGTTGAGTCTCCCCTCTGTGGTAAACCCTGTGAATTGGCACCACGTGTGCAGCTACATTGTGCCACTGAAGAATTCCATCAGCTTCCTGCCACCACACTAGTAAGCCTACCCACATGACCACTTATGCTTTGTGCCGCTCTTTCAGTTCCATGGAAGAGACATTGCTCCTCCTAAGGAACATTCCTGTTTCTCCTGTGGTCTAGATCCCACCTCTCCTTATTCTCCTTTTTTCTACACTTTTTATTTATTTGTTTGGGTGGCAAAGGGCCAAAAGAGTGCTCTCATCTACAGGGTCACTCTCTAAATGTCTACAACTGCTGGGGTCCGGTCAGGCTGAGGCCAGGTCAGGAGCCAGGAATTCAATCTGGGTCTCCCATGTGGGTGGCAAGGACCCAACCACTTGAATTACCACCTGCTGCCTCCCAGGGTGCATATTACCAGTAAGCTGGAATCAGCAGCAGGGCCACAACTCAAACCCAGCACTCCAATGTGGGATGTAGATCTTTACTACTATACCAAACACCACCCTCCTTTTTTTTTTTTTCATTTTATTTTAAACAATTTTATACTTTCAGGAAAACTACAAAAATAGCTGAATCCACATACACCTCTTCATCCAGATTCTGCTAATGTTACCAACTTTCATAACCATAGTACAATCACTAAGCCAGGATGTTAACATTGCAAACCTGCTATGAAATAATCATATACCTCATTGAGATTTTGCCATTTTTTCACCTGAAGTCCTTTTTCTATTTGAAAATCCAATCCAGAATCTCACAATGCACTTTGTCGTTGTGTCCTCCAATCTATGACAATTCTTCAGTTTTTTCTTCTCTTTCTTTACCTTGACACTCTTGATGAGTATTAGTATAGTCCCTGGCTCACAATGGCTTGATTTACAATTTTTCAACTTTCTGATGGTGTGAAAGCAATATGAATCAGAAGAAACTATACTTAAAACTTTTTAAAATATTTATTTATTTATTTAAAAGGCAGACTTACAGAGAGAAGGGAGACAGAGAGAGATCTTCCATCAGCTGGTTCACTCCCCAAATGGCCACAATGGCTGAGATTGGGCCAGGTGGAGCCAGGAGTGGGGAGCTTCATCTAGGTCTCCCATGTAGGTGCATAGGCCCAAGCACTTGGACCACCTTCCCGTTAGCAGGGATTTGGATCAGAAGTAGAGCACCTGGAACTTGAACCAGAACCCATATGGGATGCTGGCACTGCAAGTGGCAGCTTAACCCATTCCACCACAGCACCAGCCTCTATACTTAAAACTTTGAATTTAATATTTTCCCAGACTAGCAATATGCACAGCATATTCTCAAAATGCTGAGTGGCAGCAGAAGGTACAGCTCCCAGTCAGCCCCAGCAATCATAAGGGAAGATGACCAATGCCCTACGGCATGGTGTGTTCCTCAGCTGTGCTGTAAGGCAGTGTAGAAGTACTCAGTGCATTTCTTTTTAAAGATTTATTCATCCATTTGAAAGTCAGAGTTAGAGAGAGAGCTAATTTGCTCCCCAAATGGCCACAACAGCTGCACCTGGGTCAGGCAGAAGCCAAGAGCTGGGAGCTTCATCTAGGTCTCCAATGTGGGTGCATGGGCCCAAGTACTTAGGCCATCCTCTGCTGCTTTCTTGAGCACGTTAACAGAGCTGGATCAGAAGTGGAGTAGCTAGAGCTTGAACAGGTGCCCCTATAGGATGCAGGCAGCAGCATTACCAGCTACACTACAAAGCCAACCTTCTAGTACGTCCCAATACCAAAGTACTTAAAAAAGTTCATGGTTGGGGCCGCACTGAGGCATACAAAGTTAAGCCTCTGCCTGCAGTGCCAGCATCCCATCTGGGCACCAGTTTGAGTCTGGCTGCTACACTTCCAATTCAGCTCCCTGATAATGCACCTGGGAAAAGCCGCAGAAGATTGCCCAAATCCTGGGGCCCCTGTACCCACGTGGAGACCCTGAAGAAGCTCCTGGCTCCTGGCTTCAGCCTGGCCCAGCCCCAGGCATTGCCACTGTTTGGGGAGTGAACCGGCAGAAGGAAGATCTCTCTCTCTCTCCACTCCCTCCTCTCTCTCTCTCTCTCTCTGCCTTTCAAATAAATAAATAAAAATCTTTTTTTTTTATAAAGAGAAGAAGTTCATGGAAAAATGGGTTTAAAAATAAGCTTATTTTGGCGTGCAATTTTTTCCATAATACCCATTTTTCATGAACTTTTTGAAGACCTCTTATATTTGTACATACAAGCACTTTGTATACATGAGGATTTATTAGCAGATTGGCTCACAGAATCACAGATGCTAAGAAGTTCCACAATGGATGTCTGTAGGCTGGAGAAAGAGAAGCCAGTAGCATGGCTCAGTCTAAGCAGTCCCAGAAAAGGCAAGCAGATGCTGCAGCCCTAGGTCCGAGGCCCCAGGATCCCTGGTGTGCCATTAGTGCAAGTCCCAGAGTGCAAGGGCCAAAAGACCTGAAGTCTGATGTCCAAGGGCAACAGCAGGAGTAAACAGATGCAGCTCCTAAAGAAAGAAACAGAAAGCATTTCTCTCCTCTTCCCTTTCATTTTCCATTGGATCCTCAGTCAACTGGATGGTGCCTGCTCACCTTAAGGACAGTTCTTTCCCCACTCCATTTGCTGATCCACATGCAGTCTTCTCCAGGAACACCCTCAAAGACAAACCGGAAGTGATGCTGTTGTTTTAGTCTTTGACATCCTTCAATCCAGTCAAGCAGGCACCCAAAATTAACCATCACAGATGTGTTTATCAGGACATACCCCGATCATAAGTCAAGGAGCACCTATAGTCATTTTGTAGAAAGTTTCTCAATTTGATTTCTCTGATATTTTCTCATAATTAGGTTGAGGTAATAGGTTTCTAGAAAAATCCACCAGAAATTAGGGTCACTGTTGTGGTACAGCAGGTTAAGCCACCACCTGCAATGCCAGCTTACTGTATAGGCACTATTTCAAGAACTGAATGCTCCACTTCTGATCCATCTCTCTGCTAATGTGCCTGGGAAAACAGCAGATGATGGCCCAAGTGCCTGGGCCCCTGAACCCATATAGGAGACCTGGATGGAGTTGCTAGCTCCTGGCTTTGGCCTGGCCAATCTCCAGCCATTGCAGCCATTTGGGGAGTGAACCAGCAGATGGAAGATTTTTCTCTCTGTATCTCTACCTCTCTGTTCAAATAAATTTTTTTTTAAGTCTGGTAGAAACGATACCATTTGCTTAGTGCATCAGAAGGTACATGATGTCAATACATCGTTAACTGCTAATATTAACCTTGTGGTTAAGTTGTGCTATTGTTTCCTCCCCTGTAGTTATAAATATCATAGAGGAGATAGTATAATACTATGCAAACACCCTGTTTTTTCTCACTTTTTTAAAGATTTATTTTTATTTATTTGAAAGGCAGAATGAACAGAGAGAGAAAGGGAGAGATAGAAATAGAAAGAGATCTTCCGGGGCCGGTGCTGTGGCTCACTTGGTTAATCCTCTGCCTGCGGCGCCAGCATCCCATATGGGCACCGGGTTCTAGTCCTGGTTGCTCCTCTTCCAGTCCAGCTCTCTGCTGTGGCCCAGGAAGGCAGTAGAGGATGGCCCAAGTGCTTGGGCCCTGCTCCCGCATGGAAGACCTGGCTCCTGGCTTTGGATTGGCGCAGTGCGCCAGCCGGCCATTTTGGGGGTGAACCAACGGAAGGAAGACCTTTCTCTCTGTCTCTCTCTCTCTCTCGCTGCCTGTAATTCTACCTGTGAAAGAAAGAAAGAAAGAAAGAAAGAAAGAAAGAAAGAAAGAAAGAAAGAAAGAAAGAAATCTCCCATTTGCTGGTTCATTCCCCAAAAGGCTGCAATGAAGCCTGGAATTCCATCACACACTCTATCCAAAGCACCAGCCCCCTGAATCCTTACTTTTTTAAGCATTTCTTTGTTTTCTTATTTTACAAAATGTTCTAGGTTCATCCTGTCCAAGCCCTGGAATCAAACTCCTCTCCAAAGAGCCCCTGGTTCCTTTTATTAAAGACTAGAATTGAGGAACCAAGAGCTGGGCGCTAGGTATGCTCATTGCTACTGGGGTATTACTGGTCCTAGGCCATCTTAGTGAACAGAGCTAAGAAATTATAAATGTTTGGTGCTGGCGCTGTGGCTCAGCGGGTTTATGCCATGGCCTGAAGTGAAAGCATCCCATATGGGCGCCAGTCCTAGTCCCGGCTGCTCCTTTTCCAATCTAGTTCTCTGTTATGGCCTGGGAAAGCAGTGGAAGATGGCTCAAGTCCTTGGGCACCTGCACCTGCGTAGGAGACCCGGAGGAGGCTCCTGGCTCCCGGCTTCTGATCAGCACAGTTCCGGCCGTTGCGGCCAATTAGGGAATGAACAAGCAGATGGAAGACCTCTCTCTCTGCCTCTCCTCTCTCTGTGTGTAACTCTTTTAAATAAATTTTTTTAAAAAAGAAATTATAAATGCCAACCTCTTCCAGAAATGCCTTTGTAGACATATCCAGAAATAATACTTCCCTGGCTTTCTAGATACCCTGAAGCCAGTCAAGCTGACCCCTAAAATTAACCATCACACTTTTCTTTTGACTTTGATGCTATGGTTTTTCTAATACCTCTCTAGCAAACCTTTTTTTTTTTTTTTTCCTGACAGGCAGAGTGGACAGTGAGAGAGAGAAACAGAGAGAAAGGTCTTCCTTTTCCGTTGGTTCACCCTCCAATGGCCACTGTGGCCGGCACACCACACTGATCTGAAGCCAGGAGCCAGGTGCTTCTCCTGGTGTCCCACGCAGGTGCAGGGCCCAAGCACCTGGGCCATCCTCCACTGCACTCCTGGGCCACAGCAGAAAGCTGGACTGGAAGAGGAGCGACCGGGACAGAATCTGGTGCCCGGACCGGGACTAGAACCCGGTGTGCCGGCGCTGCAGGTGGAGGATTAGCCTAGTGAGCCTCAGCGCTGGCCACAAATCCTTTTGACTTTTTATTTTTCCAAATTCTTATCCCTTGCACATTGATTCTGCCCTATTTCTTTCATCACCTTCTTCAATGCTTACTGGACTCACCAGCACCCTGAATCATCTCATTATATCTAACCAATGTTAATTATCATCTATATGGGAATGCAAACTGGTCAAGCCACTATGGAAGTCAGTCTGGAGATTCCTCAGAAACCTGAATATAACCCTACCGTTCGACCCAGCCATCCCACTCCTTGGAATTTACCCAAAGGAAATGAAATTGGCAAACAAAAAAGTGGTCTGCACCCTAATGTTTATTGCAGCACAATTCACAATAGCCAAGACCTGGAACCAACCTAAATGCCCATCAACGGTAGACTGGATAAAGAAATTATGGGATATGTACTCTTTAGAATACTATACCGCAGTAAGAAACAACGAAATCCAGTCATTTGCAACAAAATGGAGGAATCTGGAACACATCATGCTGAGTGAAATAAGCCAGTCCCAAAGGGACAAATACCATATGTTCTCCCTGATCGGTGACGACTGACTGAACATCAAAAAGGAAACCTGTTGAAGTGAAATCGACACTATGAGAAATGGTGACTTGATCAGCATAGCCCTGACTGTTAATGAACAACTTAATACATTATCCCTCTTAGTAGTTTTTTTTGTCTGTTCTACTTAATATGACTGGTTTAATTCTGTAATTAATACACAGTTATTCTTAAGTGTTGAAATTTAACTGAAATGTGATCCCTGTTAAACATAAGAGTGGGGATAAGAGAGGGAAGAGATGTACAATTCGGGACATGCTCAGGCTGACTTGCCCCAAATGGTAGAGTTAGAAACATACCAGGGGACTCCAATTTAATCCTATCAAGGTGGCATGTACCAATGCCATCTCACTAGTCCAAGTGATCAATTTCAGTTCACAATTGATCATAATGAAAGGACTAAGAGTCAAAGGGAGCACATAAACAAGTCTAGTACCTGCTAATACTAACCGATAGAATAAATAAAGGGGAGAGTGATCCAACATGGGAAGCGAGATACTCAGCAGACTCATAGAATGGCGGATGTCCTAAACAGCACTCTGGCCTCAGAATCAGCCCTAAAGGCATTCCGATCTGGCTGAAGAGCCCATGAGAAAATTTCAGGCATGGAAAGCCAAGACACTCAGGCAAAAAAAAAAAAAAAAAAACCCTAAATGAAAGATCTCTGTGAGTGAGATCCCAGTGGAAAGAACAGGTCTTCAAAGAAGGAGGTACCTTTCTCTGAAGGGAGGAGAGAACCTCCACTTTGACTATGACCTTGTCTAAACAAGATAAGAGTCGGAGAACTCAAGGGGCTTCCATAGCCTTGGAAACTCATGACTGGAGCATGGGGAGATTACTGAGGCCATAAACAAGAGTGTCAATTTGTAAAGTCAACAACAGGAGTCACTGTGCACTTACTCCTCATGTAGGATCTCTGTCCTTAGCGTGCTGTACATTGAGACTTAATGCTATAACGAGTACTCAAACAGTATATTTCACTTTGTGTTTCTGTGGGGGTGCAAACTGTTGAAAGCTTTACTTAATGTATACTAAACTGATCTTCTGTAAAAAAAAAAAAAAAAAAGAAGAAGAAGAAGAAGAAATGATCAATTCCCAACTTGACTCTCACTGGGATTAAACATGACAATAGGTCTGATCTGATTTCATCATCATTTAAAAAAAATCATCTATTATTTTTCACTTTATGTTTCTGTGTGGGAGCAAACTGTTGAAATCTTTACTTAATGTATGCTAAACTGATCTTCTGTAGATAAAGAGAATCGAAAATGAATCTTGATGTGAATGGAAGGGGAGAGGGAGTGGGAGAGGGGAGGGTTGCGGGTGGGAGGGACGTTATGGGGGGGAAGCCATTGTAATCCATAAGCTCTACTTTGGAAATTTATATTCATTAAATAAAAGTTAAAATAAATAAATTAATTAATTAATTAAAAAAATTATCATCTATATGAAAATGACTCAAAAATCTAATTACAGTTTAGATTTTTCCAATGGCACCAGAATCATATATCCAAATGACTATTAGCCAATCTTCGATTGAACTTTGACTCAGCAAGTTTAATTATGGTTGTTCATTTTTAACTTTTCAAGGAATTTCCATACTGTTCCCTAATGGCTGTACTGATTTACGTTCCCACCAAAAATGTGTAAGGGTTCCCCTTTCTCCACATCCCTGTCAGTATTCGTTGTGGTTTTAATTTGCATTTCTCTTTCCATTAGTGACATTAAACATTTTTCATATATATCTCAGCCATTTGTGTATCTTTTTTGTTTTTATTTTTTATATATTTATCTGAGAGACAGAGAGAGAGCCCCCATCTGCTGGTCCACTTCCTAAATATCCACACTTCTCAGGGCTGGGCCAGGACCAGGAGCAAAAAACTCAATCAATATTCCCGATATGGGTAGGGGAACCTGATTATTTGAGCCATCATTGCTTTCTAGCAAGAAGCTGGAATCAGGAGCTTGAGCTAGGAATTGAACCTAAGCACCCCTATGTGGGCACAGGTGTCTTAAACGGTATCTTAGCCACTAGGCTAAACACTCATCCTTTATTTGTATGTCTTCTTATGTGACATATCTATACATATTTTCCCCACATTTTAATCAAATTGTTGGCTTTCTTACTATTCAATTATTTGAACTTCTTTTATTTCTTTATTTTATTTTATTTTATTTTTGATAGGCAGAGTTAGACAGTGAGAGAGAGAAACAGCGAGAAAGATCTTCCTTTTCCATGACTGCTATGGCCAGTGCACTGTGCTGATCCGAAGTCAGGAGCCAGGTGCTTCCTCCTGGTCTCCCATGCGGGTGCAGAGCCCAAGCACTTGGGCCATCTTCCACTGCCTTCCCGGGCCACAACAGAGAGCTGGACTGGAACAGGAGCAGCCGGGGCAGAATCCGGCGCCCCAACCGGGACTACAATCTGGGGTGCCAGCGCCACAGGTGGAGGATTAGCCTAGTGAGCCGCGGCACTGGCCTGAGCTTCTTTTATATTTTGGGTTTTTTTTCTAATATATTTTTGGATGTTAACCCTTTATCAGTTTTTAAATGCTTATTTATTTATTCTTATTTATTTGAAAGGCAGAGTGACACAGAGAGAACAAGATTTTCCATCTACGAGTTCATATCCCAAATGCCTGCAACAGCCAGGGCTAGGCCAGGCTAAAGCCAGGAGCCAATAATTCCATCTGGGTCTCCCAGAATAGATGGCAGAGTACTTGAGCCATCATCTGCCACCTCCCAGGATGCACAATAGCAGGAAGCTGGAATAGCAGCAGAGGTAGGACTCAGTCTCAGGCAATCAGATATGGAATGTGGTTGTCCCAAGCAGTGGCTTAACTCACTATGCCACAATGCCTGTCCCATCACCATCAGATTTAAATATATGAAGTACCAAATATATGAGGAAAACCCATTTCCATCATTCATTTAATTTCAGTCGCAATGTGTTCTGAAATTGCCTAAGCCAAGGATATCCGTATTTTCATTCATGATTCTTCTCAATTACAATCCTTTACTTCATCAATAGGCAATCAATTTCTAAATTCCAAAAATTCTGGCTCCTACTAAACCCCACTTCTTTCTGTTATTGTGCTACTACTCTATTCTGGGCCACAAGTCTCTTTTTCTTGGATCATTGCAACTGCCTACTAATTGATTTTATTTCTCCAGTCTTACCCACAAAGAATTCTCAAAACTGCAGAGTATTCTTTCTAAAATGTAAACCTGGTTAAATCATTTTCCTATTAAACATTGCCTTTTGTGCTTCAAAGGATACCATCAACCAAGTGAAAAGACAACTTTCAAAATTGGAGATATTTTTTACAAATCATATAACAAATAAGAGACATAAATCTAGAATATATAAAGAACTATGGAAGCTCAACAATAAAAACACAACACAATTGTTAAAGAGGCAAAGGATCTAAACAAACATTTCTACAGATGAAATATACAGGTGACCAATAAGCACATGAAAAGATGCTCAACATCATTAATCATCAGGAAAATTGTATTAGCCACGTGTTCTCCAGGCTCTGGCATTTTGGAGCCTTGCTGATTCTGTCTGTCCTAGGATTAGCTAGTTCCTAGAAATAATAAAGAACTTGCCTGTGAGCACACCCTTCATATGCACCCAAGCAATTCAGATCCTATACACCCAGTCACCTCCCTTATGGAGCTTTTACACTTCAGGCCACTATTCCCCTGCCCTAACCTCCCCCTGGGTCCAGTCCCAAACAACTAAGGACAGTCCCTACTCCTCATCCTTGACGAAATTATTCAAACTACCCAATTCTAAACTTGTTTACCTTGCCTTGCCTGCTTCCTACTACAGAAACTACAATAAAGGCTCTTGCTCATATCCCACTCTTTCCTCCCAGCCTCTCCACTGGACCTGGTGCTTCACTATATGTCTGCCCCCCCCCCCCCCGCCCTGCATGAAGCTCCCCTCCTCTTGATCCCAAGATCCTGTGAGTGTAACAACTATCTTTTGAAGGGTAACCATCTTTATATCTGTTTAACTTGCCATATCTGAATAATACAAAAATCTATCCTTTAAGTCAGAAACAGAAATCAAAAACACAGTTACAACATCAAGTTCCACCCACTACAGTGGCTATAATAAAAAAGATGGACAGGACAGGAGTTTTGTGCAGCAGCAAAGTCACTGCTTGGGATCCCTACATCTCATATCAGAGTGCTTGGAGTCCTGGCTCTGCTTCTAATCCCAGCTTCCTGCTGATACACACCCTAGGAGGCAGCAGATGATGATCAAGTTCTTTGGTTCTGTTACTTATGTGAGAAACCCAGACTGAGTTCCAGTCTCCTGGCTTTGACCTGGCCCAATCCCAGCTTTGTAGACATTTGGGGAGTTAACCAGTGGAAGAAACTGGAACCCTCCTCTGTTGCTGGCAGAAATGTAAAATGGTGCAGCCAATTGGAAAATGGTCTAACAGTTCCTCAAAAAGTCAAACATAGAGTTACCATAGGACCTAGATTCTACCCCTAGATATACACCCCATAAAAATAAAAACAATCTTTGCTTGTAGCAACATTATTCATGAGGAAACAACCCAAATGTCTATCAACTGATCAACTAATATGAATATGATTAGAATATGCCACACAAAATACGATTATTTGGTATAAGAATTATTTTGAACTGAAAGTGTTTGAGTTCCTGAAATTCTCTGCCTGAAAGCAGAATCTCCTAAAAGAACTCAAGTGTCATAACCCCTCCCCTGGAGCAGCTGGAATAGCTTCTCAGAGTTGGCATCACACCTGGCCGGACATTGTCACCAACATCACTTCTCCTCTCCAGGACCCCTTATCCTTCCTGGAATTCATTTGCTCTCCTCTTCCCCAACCCCTCCCTCCCTTTCCTCTATTAAGGTGGAAATAAACTAAAAAATCTTTCCACTCCTTTGGGTGTTCACTTTTTTTTAAGATTTATTTTATTTATTTGAAAGACAGAGTTACAGAGAGGCAGTGGCAGACAGAGAAAGAGGTCTTCCATCAGCCGGTTCACTCCAATTCACTCCCCATATGATGGCAACAGCCAGAGCTGCACCAATCTGAAGCCAGGAGCCAGGAGTTTCTTTCAGGTCTCCCACACAGGTGCAGGTCCCCAAGAACTTGGGCCATCTTCCACTGCTTTCCCAGGCCATAGCAGAGAGCTGGATTGGAAGTCAGGACACAAAACCGGCACCCATATGGGATGCAGGTGCCACAGGCCGGGGCTTTAACCCATCATGCCACAGTGCCAGCCCCTACCCAGTTCTTTCTGTGATGTCCTTGCATATGTAAGATTAAAAATGAATAAATGTGTGTGCTTTTCTCTAATCTGCTTTTTGTCAGTTTAATTCCCAGGCCTGCTGGCCATGAAAGGGTGGAAGAAAATTTTTCCCTCCCCTGCAAGATAGATAAAACGTGGCAAGTCTATGCAATAGGTTAGTCAGTCATAAAAAGGAATGAGAGGGGCCAGTGCTGTGGTCTAGTGGGTAAACACATTGCCTGTAATGCTGGCATCCCATATGGGCGCTGGTTCGAGTACCGGCTGCTCCACTTCCCATCCAGCTCTCTACTATGGCCTGAGAAGATGGCCCAAGTCATGTACTTTTCTCTGAAGGGAGGAGAGAACTTCCACTTTGCTTATGGCCGTGTCTAAATACTGATGGAGTCTATGGTCACAAAAGGCTTCCATAGCCTTGGCAGCCCATGGCTAGAACCTCGGGTGATAACTGACATCATAAATAAGAGTGTTAATTGTTAAAGGAACAACAGAAGTCACTGTGCACTTACTCCCCATGTAGGACCTCCGTCCTTAATGAGCTGTACTATGAGAATCAACTGCAAATCTTGTCTCATACTGTATTCTACATATTGTGTGTGTGTGGGTGCAAACTGCTGAAATCTGTACTTAACATAAAGTTGGTCCTCTGTATATAAAATCAAACAAAATGAACCATAATGAAGAAGGGGATAGGAAAGGGAGTAGGAAGTGGGATGGGAGTCGGGGCGGGAGGGTGCGTATGGGGGAAAGAACTGCTATATTCCTAAAGTTGTACCTATTAAAATGCATTCATTAAATAAAGGCTTTAAAAAAAAAAAGAAGATGATCCAAGTCCTTGGGCCCCTACACCCGTGTGGGAGACCTGGAAGAAGCTCCTGGCTCTTAGCTTTGGATTGGAGCAGCTCCAGCCGTTGTGGCCAATTGGGGAGTGAATCAGCAGATGGAAGACTTTTCTCTCTTTCTGCCTCTCCTCTCTCTCTGTGTTACTCTTTCAAATAAATAAATAAATCTTTTAAAAAAAGAATGAGATATTAATCCATGTTGCAACATGGATAAACCTTGAAAATATTATGCTAAGTGAAAGAAGTCAGTCACCAAGAACCACATGTCATATGATTCTATATGAAAGACCTAGAATAGGCCAATCTATAGAACAAGAAAATAGTGTGATGGCTGTGTAGGGATAGGGAGGATAGGGGTGAAAGGTAACAATGAACAGACACTGAGTTTATTTGGAGGATACTGAAAATGTTCTAAAATTGAATGTGGATATAGATGTACTATTATCTTTATTATTATTAAGAATTATCCTGGGGCCCTCAACGTGGTGTAGTGGGTAAAGCTGCCTGAGATATCAGCATCCTATATAGGCACCGGTTGGAATCCCAGCTGCTCTGTTTGCTATCCAGCTATGTGCTAATGTGCCTGAGAAAGCAGTGGAAGATGACCCAAATGCTTGGGTCCCTGCACCAATGTGCAGGCCCAGCCCTGGTTGTTGGCGCATTTGGAGATTGAACCAGTGGATGGAAGATCTCTCTTTCTCTCTATCTCATCCTCTCTCTCTGTAACACTTTCAACTAAATAAATAAATCTTTAAAAAATTATCTTCTGTGCCATTTATTTATTTATTCTTATTTGGAAGCAGAGAGATGGAGAAAGATCTTTCATCCCTTGGTTCATTCTTCAAATGCTCTTAATAGCCAAAACTGGGACAGGCTTAGGCTAGAGCCCAGCACTCAATCTACATTTCCATGTAGGTGACAGAGATTCAATCACTTAAGCCATCACCTACTGATTCCCAAGGTGCACATTAGCAGAGAGCTGGAATTGGAAGCAGAGCCAGGACTCAAACACAGGCAATTGATATGGGATGCAGGAGTCCCAAACAGTGTCTGAACCACTGCACCAAATGTCTACCCCTAGATGAATATCTCTGTGAATATGTTAAAAGCCATTGAATTTATCACTTAAAATGGTTGAATTGGACGATTTATTAATTATAATCTCAATAAAGCTGTTACCAAAAAGAAACCCAAACTCTTCAATGGCTTTTCATTGCCCTTAAAATAAGAAGCTCAATCAATAAGATGAAGAGGACAATACGTAACATGACTTCTACTAATTTTTCCATCATCACTCACCAGTTGTCTCGTCATCAGTCATCAGCCTCCTTCCACTCTAAACCTGGCCATGCTGAAATTTTTTGGTCATTTCCCTGGATGCATGGGATGGCTTTAAAATATGATGACAAACCCTTTGATATGCCACCTTTCAAAAAAAGTTGAAGCCGAATTCTCCTCCCCGCAAGTGTGGGGTGGACTTAGTGACTCACTTCTAATGAATGGAATGTAGTAGAAGTAATGATGCTGACTTCTGAGATAGGTCATAAAAGGCATTGTGCCCTCTTCCTTGTTTTCTCTTGGATGGTTTGTTCTTGGAGAAGCTACCAGGTCTCCAGGACACTTAAGTAGCCCTGAAGAGACTTCTGTAGTGATCAAGTCTCCTGACCAAAGCCATCTTGGAAGCATATGGTCCAGTGATGCTTTGTCAAGTCTTCAGAAGATGGCTGCCCTGGATGATAGCTTGATAGTAATCTCATGAGACCCTGAGACAGAACCACACAATTAAGCCACTTCCCAATGGCCCACAAAAATGGTGAGATATTAAATGTTTGTTTCTTAAGCCGCTAAATCTGGGGACTTAAAAATAAGTAATATAGTATGCTACCAATTATCTATAAGCAAAAGATCACAAAATGTTTGACTTATCTCACTAACCCACAATTATCTTTATCAGTTTCAAAATCATTTTCTGGTTTCCTTAACAACTGAGTTGCTATTTGCTGCCATAGCATGTATTCATTTAATTAAATTGTTCGTAAGGCTACCCCATTAAACTCTAAGTTCAATAAGATCCTGTATGAGACCATGTATACTTTGTTTTTGCTTTTGTTTTTAATATTTTTTATTTACTTGAAGGAGAGAGAGAGAGAGAGAGATCTTCAATCCACTGTTTTACTTCCCCAAATGACCACCAAAGTTAGGGCTGCTCCAGGCCAAAGCCAGGAGCCTAGAGCTCTTTCTGGGTCTTCCACATGGGTGTCAGGGACCCAAAAAGTTTGGCCATTCTCCGATGCTTTTCCAGTCACATTAGCAGGGAGGTGGATCAGAACTGGAGCTCAAACGAGTACTCCAATACAGGATGCTGGCATGGCAGACGGCAGCTAAGCTCATTGCATCACAACTCCAGGGCCTCCCTATCCCCCAACTGTGTACCTTGTTGGCACCATGCCCCTAACACCTGCCATAGTGCCTGATGTAAAGTAAACCATAAATAAATATTTCAGGGGACAGATGCTGTGACTCAGAGTTAAGCAACCACTTGGGACGCCCTCATCACATATCACAGTGCTGGTCCAGCCCCGCCACTTCTGATCCAGCTCCCTGATAATGCTCCAGGAAAGCAGCAGAAGATGGCTCAACTGCTTAAGTCCCTGACACCCCTGAGGAAGATTTGGATGAAGGTTCTGGCTCCTGGCTCCTTGGCCTGGCCCAGCCAAGTTGTTGTTGCCAATCGGTGAGTGAACCAGTGGGTGGAAGATCTTCCTTTCTTTCTCCCTTCCAAATAAATAAATAAATAAGCACATCTTTTTATAAAAATAAATAGTTGGGGAATGAATAGTTTGGTGAGTGAATGAATGATTGAATAATTGGAGGCAGATAGGAGATGATGTAATTATAATGACATAGAAAACCTCTAAGTGTAGAGACTGCTGTGAGAACCAAGAGGAGTGGCATTAAATTTAATCTATATCACTCCCAGGTTTTGTGACATTTGGCAAGTTACATTTTATATGGTATCACTTATATGAAAATTCTAAATTAGGCAAATCTGTAGAGATAGAATGTAAATTAGTGGTTCCCTAAGTCCAGGGCAGTGTGGAATAAGTAATGACTGCTAAAGGATAAAGGGTTTATTTTTGAAGTAAGGAAAATGTTCTAAACTTAGACTGTGGCAATTGGTTGCACAGCTCTGTGAATGTAGTAAAACCATTGAATTACATACTGTAGCTGAGTAAATGTTTATGGCACATGAATTATATCTCAAAGAAGTTGCTTCCTTTTTTAAGCAGAACTCTTTACAATAGACTACTGCATGTCATGGTTATTTAAATTGCTATTTTTTTAAACTCTTTTCTTAAAAATACGGTGTCAGTGCTGGCCTTTGGCCTAGCAATTATGATGCTGGTTGAGATGCCCATGTCCCACATCAAAGTGCCTGGGTCTGAGCTCCTGTCCCAATTCCAGGTTCCTGCTAACATGTACCCTGGTAGGCAGTGGAGATGGCTCATGTGATTGTGTTCCTGCCACCCACGTAGGAGATTTGGATTGAGCTCCTGGCTGCTGATTGTAGGCATTTGGGAAGTGAGTCAGTGGACAAGATCTCTCTCGCGCTTTGTCTTTCCCTAACTCTCTGTCACTGTGCCTTTCAAATAAATAAGTAAAGAAATCTTTTTTGAAGAAGCTATTTGAAAGTAACTAAACTTCAAAAATAAATTTAAAAAAAGATTTATTTATATATTTGAAAGGCAGAGTTACAGAGAGGCAGAGGCAGAGAGAGAGGTCTTCCATCCACTGCTCCACTGCATAGATGGCCTCAACAGCCAGAGTCTCCCATGAAGGAGCAGGGTCCCAAGGACTTAGGCCATCTTCTACTGCTTTTTCCAGGCCATAGCAGAGAGCTGGATCAGAAGTGGAGTAGCTGGGACTCGAACCAGCACCCATATGGGATGCCAGCACAGCAGGTGGTGGCTTTACCCACTATGCCACAGAGCCGGCTCCTGTTATTTTGGGTTGAGAGAAAATATAAGATAGTGCTTGTGTACAAGAAGTTCATTACAACAAAAAATGTTTTCTTGGTCTTAAAGAGTTATAACAAATTTATGTTTTATTTCAGACAAATATGATTTAAATAGAAGTTGGATTATTTTTAGAAATATGTGTCATACTTCAGAGATACCACTAACCAAATATCAAGAAGTATCAATTCATTTATATCTAAAATCTTAAACTAACCCAAGAGAAAAGACTTTTCAGAAAGAACAACACCCCTTTTCTCCTCCTCCGTCTTCCAATAAGCAGCATTCTACCATCTATTTCTATAAATGTGATGACCTTAGATATCTCATCCAAGTGGAATCATTCAGTATTTTTCTCTTTTGTGACTGGCTTACTTTACTTAGCATAATGTCCTCAACATTCATCTATGTGGTAGCACGTGACAGAGTTTCCTTCTTTTGTTTAAAAACTGAATAATATTCCACTGTATAGATATACCAAAGTTCCTTTATCCAGTTATCCATGGGTGGACATTTGGGTTGCTTCAACTCTTGGCTATGGTAAATAGTGCTGCTATGAACATGGATTTGCTATTATCTCTTTGACATTCTCTTTTCTTTCTTTTTTTTTTTTGTGATCAAAAGTTTTATTTTCAGATGTATCTTCTTGGAATTGAGTGTATTCATTTTCAAATTGTATTATAATACACATTTTAAAAATCTGTAAAATGTTACTCTCCTTTTTTTAGAAATAGCTTTTTTTTTAAAGATTTATTTATTTATTCATTTGAAAGGCAGAGTTATAGAGGTAGAGGCACAGGGCAGGGTAGGGAGAGGAGTCTTCATCCTCTGGTTCATTCCTCAAATGGCCGCAACAGCCAGAGCTGTGCCAATCTGAAGCCAAGAGCCAGGAGCTTCTTCTGGGCTTCCCCGCAGGTTCAGGAGCCCAAGGACTTGGGCATCTTCCACTGCTTTCCCTGGCCACAGCAGAGAGCTGGATCAAAAGTAGACTTGCCGGGATTCAAATTGGTGCCCATATGGGATGTTGGCACTGCATGCAGCAGCTTTACCCACTATACCACAGCACCAGCCCCAGTGTCACTGATTTTTAAAATATATTTCCACAAAAATAATTTTAAGAAAGATGTGAAGGGCGAAGAAGCTGAATTATTATCTCAGAGTCTCTAGTGCTTTTGGTCCAGTCCAGTCCAGCCAAGTAGACAAAAAGGTTTGTAAGAGAAATTACATTTTATGAATCAAAGTGATGAAAAAAAGCCTTGGATCATTCATGAGTAAAAAAAAAAAAAAACAGGAAAAACAACTCATATTCAAATTGTAAGACCCGTATACTTACTAAAAGAAATATATGTCAATATAAAAACAACTCAACATTTATTCAACACTTATCATTTTCCAGACAGTGGCTAGAAGCTTTAAAACCATGATTTCTAACTTTGAAAATGATTCTTAAGTGTATGGCTAAAGCTGTCTTAGTTTTTCTTTTTTAAACAAGAAAATGAAGCATGTTAAAGTTGAATGACTCTTCCAAGGCCATATAACTGGTAGGTGGCAGAACTGATTTGAATCCAAGTTTTTCTTTTACACTACACAGAACTTACTGTATAGAAAAATAGCTGAATAAACTGCTCTTATTATCTTAGTCAAATTCCACTTGAAAAATTCCATATGTGGCCTACTACTCTGATATGGTGATATCTTTCATGATATTAATAACAGAGAAAACCCACTATGTTCTTATGAGTGCAGAAGACCAAGTGTTATCACAGACAACAATAATAAGCTATTCTTGTCCTCAGTTCCAACAATGTAGAACCTGTAACTCACAACAAGGATCCCTCCAATTCAAACATGTAATGGGGTACTCTACATAGTCATAAATACAAAAATCTGAAACCTCATTTCTGAGCCACTGTGTATGTTAAGAATCCAGCTTGCATTTGTCAGTGATGCCATATTAAACTAAGAAGTCCCTGAAGAAGTCACAGCATTGACAAAATTCAATACAACAGTAGACCACACGCAAAGGAAACAAAGCTAGGCCCTTCCACAGAGCTGTCTGTCCTTGCAATGAATTTTTAAGTCAATGTGTCTTCATGCCACACATATTCCCCCATGTCTGCTTGATGAAATACTATAATGGCCATGAGGTCTACTTCCTGCAGTCTTGTGTAGACTTTGCTGCCACCCCAAAACCCAAAGGGATGTCTACCATTGAGTTCATCACCACTCCCTGGTACTGAGAAATATTTTCAGTGATTCGACGTAGACCAGGTTTCAAAACATGGTTCCCATACAGGAAAGACTGCTCTGTGCCAGGCCTTATCCACATTTTATATTTGGTATAAGGCACCAGGTAATCCAGCACCATGTGTGATGTGCAACTGGAATTTGTAGGTCTTGGTGAGTTTCCCAAAGCAGATCTGCAGTGACACCAGCTTGTCCCTGGAGATATTGGCAGCCATTTACAGGATCTTTTCACTCACGTAGTGCACACGGTCATTGCGTAGCCTGAAACAGTAGGTGCCGACGGGCTGGTCAATTAGCAACTGCAGGTTCTCCCTGATGTATTTGGCCATCTTCTCAAACATGACCTGGGTCTCCTCTTCAGTCAAAGGCTGCATTTTTCTGCTCGACATTCTCTTTTCAATTCCTTAGGCTGTAAACCCAAAACTAAGATTGTTGGATCATAGTGTAGTTCTATTTATAATTTTCTGAGAAATCCCCATATTGTTTTTCATAGCAGTTGCACCATTTTACTACCTCGCCAATGGTGCCCAAGGGTTCCAATTTCTCCATATCCTCACCAATTCTTGTCATTTTCTGTGTTTTTGGTAGTACCCATGCTGAGAGCTTGACATGGTATCTCACTGTGGTTTTGATTTGCATTTCCCTGATGATTAATGATGCCAAACATCTCTTCATATGATTGCTGGTCATTTGTGTATCATCTTTGGAAACACGTCTTCAAATCCTTTGCCTATTTTTAAAATTAGATTACTTGATTTTTTTGTTGTTATTGAATTATAGGAGTTCTTTATACTCTAAATATTAACCCATTGTCAGATATATGATTTTCAAATATTACCTCCCATTCCATAGGTTGCCTTTTCACTCTGTTGATTGTATTCTATGTTACCAAGGTTTTAAATTTTGAAGTAATCTCATGTGTCTATCTTTGCTTCTGTGCTGGTGTTTACAGTGTCATATCCAAAAAACCATTGCCAAGTCCAATATCTTTAAACCCCAGGAATACTTCCCAGATCTGAACTTCTCAAATTAACCATGATAAAAACTGTTTTTATTTCCATTCCATTAGCAGTTATCATAAGTACTTTTGTAAAATGTAATAAGGATTAATAACTAGAAAAATGAATTTAAAAAAAGACATAGAGGGCAAGCATTGTAGCACAGTGGATTAAGCTGCTGTCTGCAAAAACAGCATCCTATTTGAGCAGGTTCGAGTCCTGGCTGCACCACTTCCAATCCAGCTCCCTGCTAATGTGCCTAGAAAAGCAGTGGAAGATGGCCTAAGTGCTTGGGTCCCTGCAACCACATGGGAGACCCAGATGGAGTTCTAGGTTCCTGGCTTCAGCCTTTTGGAAAGTAAACCAGTGGATGGGAGATCTCTCTTTTTTTCTGTCTCTTCTTCTCTCTCTCTCTTTGCAATTCTGCCTTTCAAGTAAATAAAATGAATATTTAAAAAAAAAGACATTGGAGCTGGCATTGTAGCACAGCAGGTTGAGTTGCTGCCTGAGACACTGGTGTCACATAAGCAAGCTGCTCTACTTCAAACCCAGCTCCCTGCTATGGCCTGGGAAAGCAGCAGAAGATGGCCCAAGTCCTGGGCCCCTGTACCCATGTGGGAGACCTAGATGGAGTCCCAGGCCCCCTGGCTTCAGCCTGGCCTAGCTCCAGCCATGTGGCCATTTGAGGAGTGAACCAGCAGATGGAAAATCTTTCTCTCTCTCTCTCCTTCCTTCCTTTCACTCTCTACCCCTCTCCCCACTCACTTTCTTTGTAACTCTGACTTTCAAATAAATCTTTTTTTAAAAAACAGAAATGAAAAATATAAGTTGATATGTTTCTTAAATTCAATAGACATGGGGCCAGCGCTGTGGCTCACTTGGTTAAACCTCCGCCTGTGGCTCCAGCATCCCTTATGGGCACTGGGTTCTAGTTCTGGTTGCTCCTCTTCCAGTCCAGCTCTCTGCTGTGGCCCAGGAGGGCAGTGGAGGATGGCCCAAGTGCTTGGGCCCCTGCATCCGCATGGGAGATCAAGAGGAGGCACCTGGCTCCTGGCTTCGGATCAGTGCAGAGCCGGCCGTGGCGGCCATTTGGAGGGTGAACCAATGGAAGGAAGACCTTTCTCTCTGTCTCTCTCTCTCACTGTCTAACTCTATCTGTCACATAAAAAATAAATAAATAAATAAATTTAATAGACATAAAATTATCCTGTCAAATTACTATAAAAATTTCTAAATGCTTGTTCTCAATTTCTGTGATTATCTGGACACAGACAGAAAACTAGTTCAAGAACTAGCTGTAGCTCCTAACTTCCTGCTACTGCAGACCCTGGGAGACAGAAGGAATGGCTCAAGTGACTGAGCCTTATGGGAAGCATGGATTGAGTTCCTGGTTCCCGGCTTCTATGCAATCCATTCTTAGCTATTGCAGGTATTTAGGGGAGTAAACCAGCAGATAGGAGCTCTCTTTCTCTATCTGCCTCTCTCTCTCTCTCTCTCTCTCTCTTTTTTTTTTTTTTTTTTTTTTTTTTTGACAGGCAGAGTGGATAGTAAGAGAGAGAGAGACAGAGAAAGGTCTTCCTTTTGCCTTCCAATGGCCGCCACGGCCGGCACGCTACGGCCGGCGCAACACACTGATCTGATGGCAGGAGCCAGGTACTTATCCTGGTCTCCCGTGGGGTGCAGGGCCCAAGGACTTGGGCCATCCTCCACTGTACTTCCCTGGCCACAGCAAAGAGCTGGCCTGGAAGAGGGGCAACCGGGACAGAATCCGGCGCCCTGACTGGGACTAGAACCCGGTGTGCTGGCGCCGCAAGGCGGAAGATTAGCCTAGTGAGCCGCGGTGCCGGCCTCTCTATCTTTTTTTAAAGATTTATTTATTTGAAAGTCAGAGTTACAAAGAGAGAGGAGGAGAGACACAGAGAGAGAGAGGTCTTCCATCTGCTGGTTCACTCTCCAATTGGCTGCAATGGCCAGAGCTGCACTGATCCAAAGCCAGGAGTCAGGAGTTTCTTCTGGGTCTCCCACATGGGTGCAGGGGCCCAAGCATTTGGGCCATCTTCCCAGGCCATAGCAAGAGAGCCAGATAGGAAGTGGAGCAGCTGGGACTCGAACCAGTGCCCGTATGGGATGCCGACACTGCAGGCGGCGGCTTTACCCATTACTCCACTGTACCGGCTCTTCTATCTGTCTCTCAAACAAATAAAAATAAGTAAATTAATAAACGAACCAACTCTGGTTCAAAGTGCACACTTTGAGACAATAGGGAACACTGTTCTAGATCTTCCTTAAGGGTGTGATATGCAAGTAAGGTGAGGTGACTACTGAGTCCTTATGCAGCTTTGGTGCTTCTATGGCTTACAGACAGAGTGCCCCAAAATAGTTAAGATATCTTATGAACATGCAAGGAGTGCAAACGCCATCCACATGACTCTTCCTCACTATGGCCATGGATGGGGTCTAAAGGCCATCTTTAAATCATCATATCCAATTAAAACAAGGACTTAAAAGGATAAAAAAAAAAATGTACTCTCATTGCATCATAGTGCCCTCTAGCAGCCAAAATACCTCTTTCTCAGTCCCCTACCCAGCCAAGGAAAATCTCATAATTAGCAAGGGAGGATCCGTTTCTGACACTGCCATTTATGTTAGCAGGTATAGAAATACCCAAGGAAGTTTGACTTCTTTTACTCTGTCTCAAAGTTTTTAGCAGAAAAATCAACACGATAGAGCTGGCGCTGTGGCACAGCAGGCTCCTTTCCCTTGGATTGCATGTTTCTTTGTGGAGGTTTATGGGGCAGGGTGTAGTAAGCTGATGAGGAAAGCAATACCTCCCAGGGTAGGGTTAGCCTGAAGCAAATATTTTACTCAACTGGCATATAAAATGTTATGGGTGTGGGGCTGGCACTGTGGCGTAGTGGGTAAAGCCGCTACCTGCAGTGCTGGCATCCCATATGGGTGATGGTTCGAGTTCCGGTTGCTGCACTTCTGATCCAGCTCTTTGCTGTGGCCTGGGAAAGCAGTAGAAGATGGCCCAGATGCTTGGGTCCCTGTACCCAGGTGGGAGACCCATAGGAAGCTCCTTGCTCCTGGCTCTGATTGGCACAGCTCTGGCCATTGCGGCCAGTTTGGGAGTGAATCAGTAGATGGAAGACCTCTCTCTCTCTCTGCCTCTCCTTCTCTCTCTGTGTAACTCTTTCAAATAAATAAATAAATATTTTTTAAAAATGTATGGGTGCCTAAAACTTTCAGTAATTAAGAAAAACAATATTTTAATACATTATCTTAAAAATCAAAATGGGGGGACCTGCGCTGTGACATAGCATGTTATATTGCCATCTTCAACGCCAGCCTCACATATGGATGCCAGTCGAGTCCCGGCTGCTTCACTTCCAATCCAGCTCCTCGTGAAGGTACCTGGGAAAGCAGCAGAAGATGGATCAAATGCTTGGGCCTCTGTACCCACTTGGGAAACGTGGAGGAAGCTCCTGACTCCTGGTTCCAGCCTGGCCCAGCTCCAGCCTGTGTGGCCATTTGGGGAGTGGATGGAAGATTGATTTCTCTCTTTCTCTCTCTCTCTCTCTCTCTCTCTCTCTCTGTCTCCTCCATCCCTCTTTCTCTCTCTCTCTGATTCTGATTTTCAAATAAGTAAATACATATTTTAAAATAAAACCAAAATTTGTGGCAAAAAAACCAAAAACTTATAATGAAGAAAATATCAAAATTGTAAATAAGGTTGGGAACAGCAGGCTCATTTTTCTCTCCTGCCTCAGACTCCAGGATGGCCAAGCCCAGGAGGGCTTGGCACCACCACCGAGCAGAGTACAGGCAGCCAGAAGCATTTTTGGGGCACTCTGGCCTTTTGCTGAAATTTGTTTGGATGGCGATGATGAAGGTAATGCTTGGATGTGCCTGCCCTCTGTGACTTCCTGGGTTAAGATAGCCGAGTACCAACCTGTCTAGCCTTTTCTTTTGAACAAAAACTCTCCCTCAAACACAATCAGTGTAAGAAACAGAAACACACTCCCTTCTTCAAAAAAACCAGAAAATATCTGCCCCCTCAATCTCACCCCACGTGGAGAGAGAAGGCAGAGGGAGGAATGGTAATGAAGTTGGCAGGGTAGGGGAAGCCCCCACTCTGGGGGAGAACTCTGACAGGAAACAGACACTGCGCCCCAGACGGGTCCAGCAACTGGAGCCCTGACTGCAAGGCAGTGGTGGGAAGGGGCCGTGGAAAGCAGTGGGGGTGTCCGAAGACTGAAAAAACAGCCCTCCAAGTCGCCGCTCCCATCAGTCGGGCAGCCACCCCACCCTCACTGCCGGAAGGCCTCTATACAAGGAGAAACAGGCTGAAGAGTTGCAAGAGTAGGCAGCAAGAAGAGGGAGGGTGAGGGTTTCATGAAGGTTTGCACGTTGAACCGTGAGCTTCCTGGGTCCTGTTCCCTGCCCTGGGTTACAGCACCAGCAGCCAGGCTTTTACTTCCCAGGCAAGAGATTAGGGCTCTCTCTCCAGATGAGCTAACACGCTACAGAGAAAATACCTATGCCTAGTGACATTTGAGGGACCATATACACACCCACGCAGGAAAGCTGGCTGCTGACTACCTCATCAATCTAAAAATAAGCCCACAGGCTGACAAGCCCTGCCCACTCACACACGGCTTCCAATCAGCTCTGCAGCGATTCAGTTGAAAATCTGAACAAACATGCAAGGATTACCAGATCTTTGAGGAAAGCTTCCAACAGTAAAGACACAGACCAAAATAAATAAACTGGAGAAAGGAAAAAGAACTCCAAGGAAACAGAGATAATACAGGCAGTAGAAGGAAATTTCAAAGAGCAAATTAATAACCTCAGGAAGATAAGATTTTTACATCATACAATAAACCTCAGATCCTCCCAGGAAGGAAGGGAGGGAGACAGGGAGGATAGAGGTGGGAAGAAGGAAAATCAAGGAGGGAAAAAATTAGAGAATAAGGGTTGCTTTTGGAAATTAAAAAATGGAGATGAGGTAAAAAAAATAATAATAAAATTAAAGAATCAAGGGGCCGGTGCTGTGGCGTAGCGGGTAAAGCCGCTGCCTACAGTGCTGGCATCCCATATGGGTGTTGCTTCTGGGAAAGCAGCAGAAGATGGCCCAAGTCCTTGGGCCCCTGCACCCATGTGGGAGACCCAGAAGAATCTCTTGGCTCCTGGCTTTGGACTAGCGCAGCTCTAGCAGATGTGGCCAACTGGGGAGTGAACCAGTGGATGGAAGACCTCTCTCTGCCTCTGCCTCTCCTCTCTCTAACTCTGTCAAAAAAATAAATCTTTTAAAAAAATTAAAGAGGCCGGCTCCGCGGCTCACTAGGCTAATCCTCCACCTTGCGGCGCCAGCACACTGGGTTCTAGCCCCCGTCGGGGCGCCGGATTCTGTCCCAGTTGCCCCTCTTCCAGGCCAGCTCTCTGCTGTGGCCCGGGAAGGCAGTGGAGGATGGCCCAAGTGCTTGGGCCCTGCACCCCATGGGAGACCAGGAGAAGTACCTGGCTCCTGCCATCGGATCAGCGCGATGTGGCGGCCACAGCACGCCGGCCACGGCGGCCATTGGAGGGTGAACCAACGGCAAAAGGAAGACCTTTCTCTCTGTCTCTCTCTCTCTCACTGTCCACTCTGCCTGTCAAAAATTTTCAAAAAAAAAATTTAAGAATAAATTCAGGAACTTCAACTTCTAGCTAATAGTTCCCAGAAGAGAGAACTATGGTAGCATGATTATCAAAGAAATAGCACAAAAAACATTTCCCAGAAATGAAGGCCAATTCTCCAGTCTAAAAGAAAATATTGGGTGCTCAATATAATGAGAAAAACATCAATACCAAAACATATTAACTTGAAGGCACTGGAAGATGGCCCAAGTACTTGGGTGCATACCACCCACATAAGATACTGGGATGAAGTTTCTGGCTCTTGATTTCTGCCTGGCCCAGCCCTGGCTGATATGACCATTGGGGAGTGAACCAGCAGATGAAAGATCTCTCTCTTTCTCTGTGTCTCTCCTTCTTACTCTCTCTCTCTGTAACTCTTTCAAATAAATAACTAAATTTCTATTTAAAAAAAAAAAGACATATAAACTTGAAATTTCCAAACGCCAGAGAAAGAGACCATTTTGGAAACTTTTGAGGAAAAAAAAACATATACAGAGGATTGGGAATTAGAATGGTATTGAATTTCTCAACAACATTGAATGTTAGAAAACAGTAGATTGTCTTCCATAAAATTCAGAATTAAGGGGGCCAGCACCATGGCTCACTTGGTTAATCCTCCTCCTGCGGCACCAGCATCCAATATGGGCACCAGGTTCTAGTCCTGGTTGCTCCTCTTCCAGTCCAGCTCTCTGCTGTGGCCCGGGAAGGCAGTGGAGGATGGCCCAAGTGCTTGGGCTCCTGTACCCGTATGGGAGACCAGGAGGAAGCACCTGGCTCCCAGCTTCAAATCGGCGTAGCTCCGGCCGTAGCGGCCATTTAGGGGGTGAACCAACGGAAGGAAGACCTTTCTCTCTGTCTCTCTGTCTCCCTCTCACTGTTTAACTCTGTCTGTCAAATAAACTTAAAAAAATTATTTAAAAAATTCAGAATTCAAAAAGGATTTCTAGCTTAGACATATTTAGACATGACATATTTAGACATCAGGACATTGAATTCCCTTGTACCATTTGTAAGGATAGTGAGGATGCACTCTCTCAAAACAATCACCGAGAGAGCAAGCAATCAGATCCAGAAACTGGGTAGTCTGGGGATGATGGTTGTGCAAAAGACTTAGAAAGAAATCAGTACAGATCTCTGTAGGAGGGTGGAGACCTTCAGGAGGGAAGTCTGTGTGGAAAATGGAAACTATAGAATGAAATGGAATTCATAAGCATTTTATAGAGGGAAGATATGGACACAGAAAAGAGGTTTATTTAACTCCCAGTTTTGGAAGTGGAAAGTCCAAACAACATGGTATAGTTTCTTGCAAGACTCCCTCCTTCTGCTGGACTGAGGTTCAAAGGAAACTAGGGAAAGCAGTGGGTGGGGAAGAGGAAGGTTATATCATTATTCTATACTCTTGGTCTCAGCAGTAAACAATATTTACATGCTAGTGGTATTGAAAACTCTGCAAATTCAAGGGGAAATCTCATATTTTCCCAAATACAGAAAAACTTTATGCATAATGATAGGCTTTACAATAATTAATTAATTTTAAAGTCAAATATGAGGGTTTTTCAAAAACTTGTGGAAAACAGAATTTAAAAATAAATTTATTTTGGTACAAAAATGTCAGAACTTATGTATAATTTTTTCACAATATGCATTTTCATAAGTCTTTTGAAGAATTCTTATATGCATGGATTTCAAAACACTTGTATACTAAAACAAACATCTTTTAATCCCATTTTCCACAAATTTTTAAAGTTTATTCATTTATTTGAAAGGCAGAGTGGTAGAGAAAGAAGAGAGAGAGAGAAAGACAGATCTTCCACACACTGATTCATTCCCCCAATTGGTCACAATAGCAAAGACTGGTTAGGCCAAAGCCAGGAGCTCAGAACTCCATCTGGGTTTCCCACATGGATGGCAGGGACCCAAGTACTTGGTCCATTATCTGCTGCCTTCCCAGGTACATTAACAAGAAGCCGGATCAGAAACAGAGGAGCCTAGAATAAATTCAGAAAAAACAGAGATAGTAGAAGGAATGAAATGAGAGGAGGACATCCAAAGTAGCAATTTTATCTACTACACCAACACGTACCCCTAATTTTATTATGTGAGAGGCATTGAGAGAGAGAGGTGTACAAATAGGTGTACAAATAGACAGAGTTCACATTCACTGGTTCACTCTCAAATGCCTACAGCGTTTGTGACAGGGCCAGGCTAAAGTCAAGAACTGGAAACTCAATCCAGAATCCCCATGTGGGTAGCAGGGACTCAAGTACCTGAACTATCACTCATCACTTCCCAGGGTTTGTGGTGTAGCAGGTAAAGCTACCGCCTATGACGTCAGCATCCTATGTGTGTGCTGGTTCAAGTGCGCTGCTCCACTTTTTTTTTTTTTTTTAACAGTCAGAGTGGACAGTGAAAGAGAGAGACAGAGAGAAAGGTCTTCCTTTGCCGTTGGTTCACACTCCAATGGCCGCCGTGGCTGGCGCGCTGATCCAATGGCAGGAGCCAGGTACTTCTCCTGGTCTCCCATGGGGTGCAGGGCCCAAGCACTTGGGCCATCCTCCACTGCCTTCCCGGGCCACAGCAGAGAGCTGGCCTGGAAGAGGGGCAACCGGGACAGAATCCGGTGCCCCGACAGGGGCTAGAACCCAGTGTGCCGGCGCCGCAAGGCGGAGGATTAACCTAGTGAGCCCTGGTGCCGGCTCTGCTCCACTTTTAATCCAACTTCCTGCTAAAGCACCTGGGAAAACAGCAGAAGATGTCTCAAGTGCTTGGGCCCCTGCACATATGTGGCTGGTGTGGCCATCTGGGGCGTGAACCAGCAGATGGAAGACTCTTACTCCGTCTTTCAAATAAATAAAATAAATCTTAAAAGAAGAAGAAGCAGCAGCAGCAGCAGCAGCAGCAGCAGCAGCAGCTGGATTTGGGACTCAAACCCAAGTACTGCCATATGGGATACAGGTATCTTAAACATTAGGCCAAACACTCATCCTCACAAATCTTTTGAAGAACCCTTGTGTTAAAAAAAGAAGTTAAATATCCAGCAATATGAGAATGGTGAAGTTAAGTATAATATGTTCACTTTATGGACTTGATTTTTTAAAAGATTTTATTTATTTTAAATTCAGAGTTACAGAAAGGCAGAGGCAGAGAGAGAGATACAAAGAGAGAGAGGGATCTTCTGTCCTCTGATTCACTCCCTAATGGCTGCAACAGCCAGAGCTGGGCCAATCTGGGGCCAGGAGCCAGGAGCTTCTTCTGGGTCTCCCACACGGGTGCAGGGACCCAAGGACTTGGGCCAACTTCTACTGCTTTCCCAGGCCATAGCAGAGAGCTGGATTGGAAGTGGAGCAGCATCATATATGGGATGCTGGCACTGCAGGCAGCAGCTTTACCACTATGCCACAGCACCAGCCCCTTGATGGGATTTACATTAGTAACATTACAGTTTATTCTGCATTAAAGGACTAATTCATATTTTTTGTAATATTTATCTATGGGGGCTGGTGCTGTGGCAAAGTAGGCTAAGCCTCTGCCTGCAGTGCCAACATCCCATATGGGTGCAGGTTCATGTCCCAGCAGCTCCTCTTCCCATCCAGCTTTCTGCTTATGGCCTGGGAAAGCAGTGGAAGATGGCCCACGTGCTTGGGCCCCTGCTCCCACCTGGGAGACCTGGAAGAAGCTCCTGGTTCCTGGCCTCAGATCAGCCCAGCTCTGGCTGTTGTGGCCTTTTGGGGAGTGAATCAGAGGATGGAAAACCTTTCTCTCTGTCTTTCTCTCTGTCTATAACTCTACCTCTCAAATAAAAAAATAAAAATCTTAAAAAAAAATTTGTCTATGGAGCCAGCACTGTAGTTTAGGTTAAGCCTCTGCCTGTGGAGCTGGCATCTCATATAGGCACGATTTCAAGTCCTGGCTGATCCACTTCCAATCCAGCTCCCTGCTGATGGCCAGGGGAAGCAGTGGAAGATGGCCCAAATCATTGTGCCCCTGCACCCAAGTGGGAGATCCGAAGAAGCTCCTGGTTCCTGGCTTCAGTTCAGCCCAGCTCCAGCCTTTGCAGCCATCTGGGGAGTGAACCAGTGGATGGAAGATCTCTCTCTCTCCCTCTCTGTCTATAACTGACTTTAAAATAAATAAATACATCTCTCTTTTTTTTTAAAGATTTATTTATTGGCAGTCGCCACGGCTCACTAGGCTAATCCTCCACCTGCGGCGCCAGCACCCCGGATTCTAGTCCCAGTTGGGGTGCCGGATTCTGTCCTGGTTGCTCCTCTTCCAGTCCAGCTCTCTGCTGTGGCCCAGGAAGGCAGTGGAAGATGGCCCAAGTGCTTGGGCCCTGCACCCGCATGGGAGAC
The DNA here is from genome assembly GCF_964237555.1 of Oryctolagus cuniculus. Classification (NCBI taxonomy): domain Eukaryota; kingdom Metazoa; phylum Chordata; class Mammalia; order Lagomorpha; family Leporidae; genus Oryctolagus; species Oryctolagus cuniculus. Next base: position 33,828,149 of record NC_091433.1, on the reverse strand, counting down.
CAGGAGGAAGCACCTGGCTCCTGGCTTCTGATCAGCGCAGCGCGCCAGCCGTACCGGCCATTTGAGGGGTGAACCAACGGCAAAAGGAAGACCTTTCTCTCTGTCTCTCTCTCTCACTGTCTAACTGTGCCTGTTTAAAAAAAAATTTTATTTATTTATTTGAGAGGCAGAATTATGGAGCAAGAGGGAGAGAGAGATATCTTCCACTTGCTGGATTACTCCCCTAATGGCTGCAACAACCAGAGTTGGGTCAAGGCAAAGTCAGGAGCCAGGAGCTTCTTATGGGTCTCACATGTGGGTGGCAGGAGCACAAACATTTGAGCCATCTTTTGCTACTTTTCCCAGGCCATTAGCAGGGAGATGGATAGGATACTGAGCAGCCAGGACACGAAACATTGCAGGTGATAACTTTACCCACTATACCACAATGACAATCCCAAGGACTCATCCATTATTGTTATGGTAATTGAGACCCCAGGATTATATTGTGGGGATTATGAGCCCTGGCTGGGTTCAGAGAGATCCTAGCTAGACTTAGTCCAGGTTCTTGTCTTCTTGCATGTGGGAATACAACTAAAAGGCAGAGACAGGTGAGAAGAAAAGCAGGATTTATTGAAAAGCAAAGGGATAATACATACTCAGGTGTGAGTGTGTCAACTACATGAGAAAACATTGTCCCCACCCAGGCTGGGGTCATTCTGTTTATAGATGAGGGGTGGTACTCAAGGCAGGGTCTGATTGAATGTTCAAAGGAGGCAGAGTTTCAGGTGGGGCTGCAGCACATGTGATGGTTTTCAGGAAGGTGTCACATCTGGTACATGATAGAGAGTGAAGCTTAGGTACATGAGTGGGTATTCCAGTCTTTAAATGAATCAGCACAGAAGGTGATGGGATTTGGGCAGTGAAGGCAGCTTTGGTGGTGGCAATGCTTAGCTCCTTGCCACTCACTAGCTATCTGCCTACCCGTATCAACAGGATCTGCTTTGAGAGCCGTTTATTAAACTGAAGGAAGGGGATGTTAGTAAAATGGTGCAGTCTTATCTAAGGTGCGATCTACACCCTGACACCATCCTAGGCTCTAGCCCCCCGCCACCATTGCTGGAAACCAGGTGGCCACAAGGCCCAGCCACCGGTGTCAAGCTCCACTCCCATCCTAATGGGATTCACTGCTCCTACTTCCCTGCCCGCCCCCTGGCAAAATTTTAAAAGGACCTGTTTCTGAACAGGTGACTCTCTCTCTCTTTTCTCTCTGACAGACAATGAGAGAGAGAGAGAGAGAGAGAGAGAGAGAGAGGTCTTTCTTCCGTTGGTTCACTCCCCAAATGGCTGCCACGGCTGGAACTGCGCCGATCTGAAGCCAGGAGCCAGGTGCCAGGTGCTTCCTCCTGGCTCCCACGTGGGTGCAGGGGCCCAAGCACTTGGGCCATCCTCCACTGCCTTCCTGGGCCACAGCAGAGAGCTGGACTGGAAGAGGAGCAACTGGGACTAGAACCCAGCGCCCACATGGGATGCCAGCGCTGCAGGCAGAGGATTAACCAAGTGAGCCATGTGCCAGCCCCGTAACTCTGTCTTCTGACCTGTCTCTTCCTCTCTCTTATGCTCTCCTCCCTCTTCTCCTTCTTTGCCCCTTCCCTCCAGTCTGTCAGGTTTCCCCCAATAAACTCTTTCCCTTACTCCAGCGTTTGGTGTGTTTTGTGGCGACCTTACAGGGGGGCCGGTGTTGTGGTGTAGCGGGTAAAGCCGCCGCCTCCAGTGCCGGCCCCCATATGGCATCCCATATGGGCTCTGTTACCAGAGAAGGCAGGGTTCTTGTCTTCGCACAAGAAAGAATTCAGGTGTGAGACAGAGAGTAAGTGGAAAGCAAAATAGCAAAGTTTATTAGGGAAGGGACATCCATAAGAACGGATAGGCACCTCTCCAGACAGAATGTGAGAGAGAGTGCCCAGTCGCTCAGACTGGGGGAGAGTGAGGTTACATGGTTGAGTGGAGAGAATACATCTGTGCAGGCCAGGCAGGCAGCTCAGCAGAGAGGCAGAGGGCTGCGCATAGTCCAGACAGGGGAAGCCTGGCTGGCGTCACCCTGCCTTAGGGGAAGGATGGTTATCAGGTAGAAGGGGCAGGACTTTGAAGTGCAGATACTGGGCTGCACCTGGAAGGTTATCGGGATGACTTTGAGATGCAGATGCTGGACCTGAATGTCAATTCCTTAGGCCTTTGTCACACACACATAAGCTCATTTCTGACTTCCTACCTAACAGGTGCCGGTTCTAGTCCTGGCTGCTCCTCTTCTGATCCAGCTCTCTGCTATGGCCTGGGAAAGCAGTAGAAGATGGCCCTAGTCCTTGGGCCCCTGCACCTGTGTGGGAGACCCGGAAGAGGCTCCTGTTTCCTGCTTCAGATCAGCACAGCTCTGGCCATTGCAGCCAACTAGGAAGTGAACTAGCAAATGGAAGACCTCTCTCTCTCTCTCTCTCTCTCTCTCTCTCTCTGCCTCTCCTCACTCTGTGTAACTCTGGCTTTCAAATAAATAAATCTGGTTTTTTGTTTGTTTGTTTGTTTTTTGTTGTTGTTTTTGTTTGTTTGTTTTGTTTTGTTTGTTTTTTTGACAGGCAGAGTGGACAGTGAGAGAGAGAGAGACAGAGAGAAAGGTCTTCCTTTGCCGTTGGTTCACCCTCCAATGGCCGCCACTGTTGGCGCACACGCTGATCCGATGGCAGGAGCCAGGTACTTATCCTGGTCTCCCATGGGGTGCAGAGCCCAAGCACTTGGGCCATCCTCCACTGCCTTCCCGGGCCACAGCAGAGAGCTGGCCTGGAAGAGGGGCAACTGGGACAGAATCCGGCGCCCCAACTGGGACTAGAACCCGGTGTGCCGGCGCCGCTAGGTGGAGGATTAGCCTATTGAGCCGTGGCGCTGGCCTCAAATAAATAAATCTTTAAAAAAATAAATTGAAAGAAGGAACTAAGGAGAGAATGAAAGTTGATGGTGTATTAGTGTTGTGGGAAACTAAAACCAAATGCCATGTATCAGTCAGTCCAGAAATGGGCAGCCTCAAAGCCCCACATTGCATTTAATACTTTCAATATAAAGGAGGCAAAACAGGTAGATGTTTTGACAACTCTTTATCTACTGGTTTTGGGGACCCAAGCATAAGGGTAGTAATACTGTGATAACCCAGGTATCTGGTACTGCCTGGAAAGAGAATGATGACTGAGAAATGGTGACCTGACTCATTGTGCAACAGGATCTTGGAGACTGCTAAGAACTGGGGGCTGCAGTTCCCGTTTTCCTAGGACAAGAACCTCAGGCAATCAAGGGAGTAGCCCTCCTACATCCAGTCTTAGATGCCTTTGAACAGGGTTGGGGAAGTAAGGAGGTAGGAACCTATTAGTGACTGTATTAGTTTTACCTTCCTAAAATGAAATCCCTGAGGCAACCTAACTTTATAAAGAAAAGGGGTTCATTTAGCTCACAGCTTTAGGGGCTGAAAGCCTTGCAAAGGCCTTACCTCGTTCTGCACCTCCTGAAGGCTGATGGCAATGGCAGGAGCAGGTAGAATAGTTAAGTCAGAGAAGTGGGTGAGGCCAGGGCTCAAGCTGTCATAACCACCTTAATATGTGTAGAACATTACTTTGTGTGTGAGAACTACTTTAATCCCTTCTCAAGGACTACCTAAGGAACCCCCCACTAGGCCCTGCCTCTTAAAGACCTCACCTCCCAACATCCTCACATTGAGGACTAAGCCTCCAATACAGAGACAAGAGGAACCACATCCCAAACCAAAGCAGTGATTCCAAGCCCCAGAAGCCCCACAGTCATGAGGCAGGATTGTGAGCCTTATGCAATAGGACTGTCAGATGGCTTTGACAGAAATGCCTAACACTTGAAAAAATTGATCAACTTTGGCTCTATATCATCCTTATTTTCCAAAACGAGACAAACCAAACATGATATGAGAAGTAGCATGTCTGTATTACATTTTACCTTCTTAAATTAAACCAAAATTCTGGAGACTGAGAGTTCTCTGAAATTAAAGGGATTGTTGAGCCATTACAGATGCTAGCCAGAAAAGGACCAGCCCTGGGACAAGTTCTGCAACTACCAGCGAGAGGTTAAATAACAGCTGGAAGAGTATCCGCCTGACCAAAGAGCCAAGAGCATTTTTACAATGAAAGCTGGGAGAAGTAAAACCTAAATTGTTTACACTGAACTTAGATTGGCTATAGATAAGAGGGGCAGGGCAACACAAAGCCGGGAAAGTTGGGGGATCCAAAGAAAGTTCTTACAAGCAAAAGTACTTGTAGCTTCTGGACTGCCTGAGGCTTGGCCACCTGGGGTTTTAAGTCAAGGCTTTAATTTACATTCAGGAATGTGAAACAATCTCTCGCTGGCTGTGGCCAGGAGCCTTTAACTGATTAACTTCCCTTATCTCTTCCCCCTCCATCCTTTGGCTTTTCTAACTAAATTGAGCATGATTCACAATTTTTTCCTTTACTTTTTACTTAAGACTGTTTGGAAATAGAGACTCCTCCAACTCCCTTCAGCCAAAACAGAAAATTCACTGCAAGAATACTGGAGAATCTTTTGAGTCCATGTGTTGGAAACCAGGAAGAGAAACCATGGCAAACCAGATAAACATCTCTTAGCTCTGTCTCTCTCTCTCAATCTCTCTCTCTACTTCCCTTTTCCTTCTCTCCCTCCCTCTACCTCTCCCTTTCTCCCTTCCCTTACTCTGTCCCTTTGTCACTAGGGGCAGCAGGCTTTCCTCGGTTCCTTTTTGCCAACAGAATAATGAATTACAGTTCAGAGATGGAAGTAAGGATAGCAAAATTAACTGAAGTATGTTCCAAGGGAGCAACAGTCCAGTTGAGAGAGCACATGGCACAGTTTCTTTCTGGTTTGGGGATTTTATCCCTACAGTATGAGGGGCGTTGACTAATATGTGACCATGATGCTCATGATTGACATTTATGATTGATATCTGGGCGTGGCCTACTCATGGGCTCTCAGCGCATGTGGCTATAGCCTGGATTTTTCTAGTTTGGCTGAATTCCCATTTTATCAGGATATTTTATCACAAGTTAAGCTGCAAAGTGGGTGGTCTTGGGTGGGTCCCTGGTCCCTCCCCTGGATGAGGGTTTTGTGGCCCCTCCCCACTCGCTCAGGCCAGTCTGCAGACACCTTCAAGGACTATCTATTCAGTTCTCTGCTTGGGTCTGCCTCATTCTTTTCCTCTCCCACCCCGCAGGAAAATGCTAAGAGGTACTGTCTCCTGCACAGACTGCTTTTGCTGAAAAGCACACCCTCTTCCCTAATTCTAATGATATACTTTGTGGTTTACCATATCAAACACCATTGACCAATATTTTGAATTCAGTAGTTGAACTGTCTGTCCTGTTATACCAGTCTAAAAAAAATCCCAACAGTTCTTATTATCTATACCTGTACCTGAGCTGCTGTACATGCCTGGAGAGAAAATTCATACTGTGCAGATCTGTGTGGTTGGCACCATTATCAATACATGGTCTCAAATCTCCCTTGGGCCCTGTTGAAAGGCAAAATTGTAACAATTTAGTTTAACAATCTTATTTGGCTTTATTTTCCAGTCTAAGATTTATTTACTTAGTTATTTAAAAGTCAGAGTTACATATAGAGAAAGAGATCTTCCATCTGCTGGTTCATTCCCCAAATGACCACGACAGCCAGGGCTGAGAAGCCAGGAGCCAGGAGCTTCATCCAGGTCTCCCATATGGGTAGCAGGGGCCTAAACTCTTGGGCCATCCTCTGCTGCTTTTCCCAGGCTATTAGCAGGGAGCTGGATTGGAAGTGGAGTGGCCAGGACACAAACCAGTCTCCATATGGGATGCGCCCATATGCAGGAGTTTAACCTCCTATGCCACAACACCAGTCCCTATTTTCCATTCTAGCAAATAGAATATCTATTCTGATGGGCTAAGCAAAAAGAGGTTGGTTTTATAGATAAAGAATGATAAAAGCAGAAACAAAAGAACAGAAAACAGATTAGTCATTTCAAAGTTACTTTACTTTGAAGACAGGGACAAGGAAATAGACCATAGGAAAATAACTGGTTCCTGATCATCAGGCCATTTCAGGTGACTTTTTTTAGTGTAAAGATTAAAGCAGAGGAAACTTCATTATCGTGCCAGTTGAAACTGGCCTATTCGTCATTGCTGGAAGGTGAGATAAACCACTTAGTTTCTGCTTGGTGACATGGTACTTTAGCATGAACAACTCCATTTTGGTTTTTAGCCTGGCCTGTTGGGTCCCAGTGCAAGAGTTTAGTCCAAAACAGCAGCCTCCTCTAATTCTTACTTTACAGCCCTTAACACTGCCCAGAATTCCTTTGCTCCTCCCTGCAATTCACATGCTCATTCTTCACAGATCTTCCCCACACTCCTCACGTCTCGGATCCTACTGCCTCTCTCTCATCCATTCATTTCTTACCTTAGAAACAAAGGAGACAACATTAGAGCTCTTTTAGCTCTTACCCACTCACCTGCCTACTGAATAATCTCTGGCTGTCCCTCCATCTTTCACGTGTTGAATAGACATTGCTCCTTCTTCCTGAGGTTCACACTGGACAGTGCTCCTTCAAGCTCCCCAGGGGTCCCACCAGGTTGATCATAGCTCTCTTGCGTATTGCTTGCTTGAGATGCCCAGCTTTCATCCTTCAAGCCCCACCAGTGAACATCCTTTTAAACTTAAATACAGAGGCCGGCGCTGTGGTTCACTTGGTTAATCCTCCACCTGCGGCACAAGCAGCCCATATGGGCTCCGGTTCTAGTCCCGGTTGCTCCTCTTCCAATCCAGCTCTCTGCTGTAGCCTGGGAAAGCAGTAGAAGGTGACCAAGTCCTTGGGCCCCTGCACCCACATGGGAGACCCAGAAGAAGCATCTGGCTCCTGGCTTTTGATCGGCACAGCTCTGGCTGTTGTGGCCATTTGAGTGAACCAACAGACAGAAGACCTTTCTGTCTCTTCCTCTCACTGTCTGTAACTCTACCTCTCAAATAAATAAATAAAATCTTTTATAAAAAACTTAAATACAAAAGAAAAATATGTCTTAAGTATAAACTGTCTTAGGCTATGTTCTAGTGGATAGCGTGGCAAACCAGACACACCTGGCGCTGGTTAACGCTCCACCCAGAGGACAGGCCTAGCTTGTGCTTCCCTACTTCTCCCTCAGGGCACAGCATGAATATCACTGCCTCCAGAACATCTCTCACTACCCCTCCCTCCCAACAGTAAATTCTATCCTGTGGTGCTTCCATGGCACCCTTACTTTCCCTGCACAGAACAGTACATTTGCTCTACTCCTCTACTGTTAGATTAGACACCATTACTGTTTTCCACTGTTGACTCTCAGCCTGTGGCATTCTTTTAAATAAAAGTTTTAAAGACTTTTTAAAAAAATTATTTGAAAGACAGGGGGAGAGAGAGAGACAGAGAGAGAGAGAGAGAGAGAGAGAGAGAGAGAGAATCCACTGGTTTACTTCCCAAATGGCCACAATGGACTGGGCTGGGCCAGGCTGAAGCCAGGAGCCTGGAACTCCATGCAGGTCTCTCACATGAGTGATAAGGGCTCAAGTAGTTGGACCATTATCTCTGGCACATTAACAGGGAGCTAGTTCAGGAGCAGAGCAGCCAGGACTTGAACCCATGCTCCAAAATGGAATGCTAGTGTTGCAGGCAGCCACTTAACCCAACAGCTCCCTGTAGAATTTCTTTTTTGGTTTTTTTTTTTTTTTGGCTTTTTGTTTTTGAAAATTTTATATATTTATCAGAGAGGTAGAGTTACAGACAGAGAGAGGGAGAGACAGAGAAAAAGGTCTTCCATCCTTTGGTTCACTCCCCAAATGGCTGCAATGGCTGGAGCTGAGCCGATCCAAAGCCAGGAACCAGGAGTCAGGAGCCAGGAGCTTCTTCTGGGTCTCCCACGTGGGTGCAGGGGCCCAAGGACTTGGGCCATCTTCCACTGCTTTCTTTCCCAGGCGATAAGCAGAGAACTGGATTGGAAGAGGAGCAGATGGGACATGGACCGGCACCCTTATGGGCACAGTAGGCAGAGGCTTAGCCTATTATGCCACAGCACCAGCCCCTGGAATTTTTTTAAATAAAGATTTAAAGTAGTGCCTTAACAACAGTATGAAGTCAGTACTATCCCTCACCCCTATTTCCTTTTCTTTCTTTCTTTCTTTCTTTCTTTCTTTCTTTCTTTCTTTCTTTCTTTCTTTCTTTCTTTCTTTCTTTCTCTTTCTTTCTTCCTTCCTTCCTTCCTTCCTTCCTTCCTTCCTTTCTTCCTTTCTTCCTTTCTTCCTTTCTTCCTTTCTTTTTTTTCTTTTGACAGATAGAGTTAAACAGTGAGAGAGAGAGAGAGAGACAGAGAGAAAGGTCTTCCTTCCATTGGTTCACCCCCCAAATGGCCTCTACATTCGGAGCTACGCTGATCCGAAGCCAGGAGCCAGGTGCTTCCTCCTGGTCTCCCATGCGGGTACATGAGCCCAAGCACTTGGGCCATCCTCCACTGCCTTCATGGGCCACAAGCAGAGAGCTGGACCTGAAGAGTAGCAACTGGGACTAGAACCCAGTGCCCACATGGGATGCTGGCGCTGCAGGTGGAGGATCAATCAAGTGATCCACGGTGCCAGCCCCCTCTCATCCCTATTTCTTGCTGCTGTTGATTTCCCACTTTCCCTTATTTTTTTCTTCATGTTTATTTATTTATTTTCATGTACTTGAAAAGCAGAGCAACAGAGAGAAAGAGATCCTCCATCTGCTGGTTCACTCCCCAAATGCCCGCAACAGCCAGGGCTGGGCAGGCCAAAGCCAGGAGCCTAGAACTCCATCTGGTTCTCCCACATGGGTGATAGGGGCCCAGGCACTTGAGCCTTCCACTTCCTCCCAGGATGCCTTAGTAGGAAGCAGGATTGGAATTGGAGCAACTGGGACTCCAACTGACACTCTGATACGGAATGCAGGCATCCCAAATGGTAACTTAACACACTGTGCCACAACACCCACCTCACTTTCCCTCATTTATTGAAGACCATACTCATGGTGACCCTTTGCAAACCTGTTCTGCACCTTCTGTCCCTCATGTTGGTCAATAATAACATGATTCAGCTACTCATTTCTGCCAGAAAGCTAGAATTCCTTTGATAACTTCTTTTACTTTGCCAACATTATATAGTACATCAACAAATCGTATATGTCTTACTTTTAAAATAAATCTATAGTTTATCTATCCACTTATCTCTACTGACAACATTTCACTTCAAGATGTCACATATTTTCTTCCTACTTCATGAACCACTATGGCAACTTAATCCATTTCTCCACATTCATTATTTTTTTATCTCAGTACACCCTTAGGCATATCCTTATAACATAAATCTAATTTTATGTAACTTGCTTCTTTGAGCCTTTGTACATGTCACTTTCTCTGCCTAGAATGCTCTCACTTCCCACTGCACACCCAACTTCTACTCATTCATCAAACTTCTGAATAAATGTCATTTACTCAATAATATCTTTACTAGACTAATACCCAAACCAGGGGTTATAGTCCTCCTTACTTTTCCTTCATAGCTACTGTCAGAATTGCCAATTAAATATTTCATGTACATAATCATTTGTTTAATATCCATTCCCCATACTATATAACTTGTTCATCGTTACATGTCAGATCTCTAGCACCATGCTTGGTACTTGGTAATGATTAACAACTATTTATAGGAAGAATTCATATTCTTTTAAAAAATTTGAGATGCAGAGGGAGAGAGACAGACATTGAACCATCCATCACTTGTTCATTCCTCCTAAATGCTACAATGGCTGGGGCTGCTGGGTCAGGAAGAAGCTGGGAGCAGGGAACTCAATCCAGGTCTCCCAGAGGAGTGACAGGATCCCAATTATTTGAGCCATCGCTTACACCTCCTAGGGTCTGCTCTAGCAGGAAACTGGAATCAAGAGCAGAACCAGAACTCAAACTCAGGTAGTCTGAAATGGGATGTGGGCATCCTAACCACTAGGCCAGACACCTACCTGGAGCAGCACAATTTGTAAGTGAGAATTTGAGTAGCTGAGTGAATGTTTCAATGAAGCATATCAAGAATCTTTAAAGATATTTGTATCTTTGATTCACAATTACTCTTCTGGGATTTACATGAGCAATACTAAATACAGGGAAAGTTTTATACATAACTATATTTATTGCAACAAATTGTATAGATGATCCAAATATCCACTAAAAAACAAAAGGTTATTACAAGGAGTTAATATTGCACTTTCCCAAATCCAGCTGATCATCAAAATACCTTGAGGAGCTTTTATAAAAGCAGAGATTTCGGCCGGCGCCATGGCTCTCTTGGCTAATCCTCCACCTTGCGCCGCCGGCACACCAGGTTCTAGTCCCAGTAGGGGCACTGGATTCTGTCCCGGTTGCCCCTCTTCCAGGCCAGCTTTCTGCTGTGGCCAGGGAGTGCAGTGGAGGATGGCCCAAGTGCTTGAGCCCTGTACCCCATGGGAGACCAGGATAAGTACCTGGCTCCTGCCATCGGATCAGCGCAGTGCGCCGGCCACAGCGCGCCGGCCGCGGTGGCCATTGGAGGGTGAACCAACGGCAAAGGAAGACCTTTCTCTTTGTCTCTCTCTCTCTCACTGTCTACTCTGCCTGTCAAAAAATAAAGAAATAAATAAAATTTTTAAAAAAGGAAAAAAAGCAGAGATTTCTTGGTCTCATTCTTGACCTTAAGTTCTTTGGGTGTAGATACAAGGAAAACAAAATCAGACCCTTCTGATGCCCCAGGAAAGCCCAGAGCTTAGTGGGAAGCATGCAGATTCTGAAGTAGACCTGACCTTGTGCTCATCAGCTCTGTAACCTCAGACAAGTACATTTTCAGGCTTCCCTGAAGCCAGGTTCTTCATCTGTAAAATGCCAGGCCCTGGGGTGCTGAGGAGTGAGTAAAATGGTATTTTTGAAGTGCCCAAGTAATCGTGATTGTTGTTACTACACATTGGTACTTTAGAATATTATACAGCTACTAAGATTAATCTTTCTGGAAAAATAATCTTTTTTCCTATGTATCAAAATTCTAACAGAAAGGGTAGGGTCCACTTGACCTGAGAGATGTGAGCTTTAATAGAGGTAGAGGGAAACCAATGAGGATTATTGTGAACTTGTTGCAGCTGTCTATCAACAGCTGTTACCAAACATAGGCCCGAAAGGGAGATTCCAGAAAGAACAACTGTGTGGTGACAGCCTCTGGTGGGAACTAAGAAATTCAGTAAAGGCACACAGCTCCCTCCGAGAAGTAGGGAGGAAAATAAATACCTTGATTTAGTGTCCCCTGTGGGGCAAACCCAAGTAAAAGGACTAAATAGAACCTACTGATGGAGTCCTCACAAGTTAGCCTTCTAGGCCACAAAGCAGAGTGGAGAAAGGAAGAAAGGATCTGGACTACGGAGGGGTACAAATCATACACACAGGTATTTCAGTGAGGAAAAATACCCACAGCAAGTAGACTGTACAGAAATATAGCAACATTTTACTAATTGTTGCCTTTGACAAGTAGGATTATAGATTACTTTTCCTTGCTCTCCTTTTTTAATCTTCTAAAGTTTCAACCATAACAGCAGCAAACATTTATTGAGCATTCAATTTTTTGTGCTTATGTATATTTATATGTTTCATCTTTGTGGCAACCCTAAAAGATAGGTACTATTATTATCTTCACTTTGGGGATGAAGAAATTGCACCTGAAGAGATTAAGTTGTGGGGAGCAACCCGGACTAGACTAAGTTACTGGAATTAAGACTTATTCTATGCATCTGCTCTCCCACAATATGGCGCTGAGAAGGGAGAAACAGCTTCTACACAGCTGCCTCCAGTTCAACCAATAAACTGTAGGACCTGCTCCTGATTGGAGGAGAGCAGCGTACTCGGCGTGTGCGTAGCAGAGTTGGGATTGGTGGAAGAGGACTATAAAGGAGGAAAGAGACAACATGCACCAGGAACATCTGAGGGAACACCTGTGCAGCCCCCGAAGAGAGCCGGCCGGCGGTGTGCCGCTCCCCCGCGGAAGTGGAGAAAGTGGCAGGGGGAACCGCCCTTCCACGGAGGTGGAAGGGATGGTAGCCAACCCGGGAAGAACCAGCAGCAAACCCGGGGAGGGCCGAGCAGACAAAAGAACAGCGCAGGGTCCTGTGTCGTTCCTCCATGAAGAGGGGGAGCGACATAATGGTGCCATGACTCGGATTAGGAAACCTAGGAGGGAAGAAACGGGAAGAAGTGGGAAAATACCGGAGAGAGAGACTAGCAAAGAGCCTAGGGAAAAGCCGGACGGAAAAGGTGCCGGAAGAAGCTATCAAAAGCCTAGGCATAGACTCAGATATGGACTACGGGGGGAAGCTGGGAGAGATCTCTAAGGTCGAAAGCGAAAGTGAAAGCTAGAACAGGCCGGCGCCGCGGCTCACTAGGCTAATCCTCTGCCTTGCGGCGCCGGCACACCAGGTTCTAGTCCCGGTCAGGGCGCCGGATTCTGTCCCGGTTGCCCCTCTTCCAGGCCAGCCCTCTGCTGTGGCCAGGGAGTGCAGTGGAGGATGGCCCAGGTGCTTGGGCCCTGCACCCCATGGGAGACCAGGAAAAGCACCTGGCTCCTGGCTCCTGCCATCGGATCAGCGCGGTGCGCCGGCCGCAGCGCACCGGCCGCGGCGGCCATTGGAGGGTGAACCAACGGCAAAGGAAGACCTTTCTCTCTGTCTCTCTCTCTCACTGTCCACTCTGCCTGTCAAAAATGAAAAAAAAAAAAAAAAAAAAAAAAAGAAAGCTAGAACAAACAGACTTGGATACGGACTGTGGGGAGAAGCCAGGAGAAATGAGGGAGGAATATTGTTGGAAGAAAAGTTAGGAAACATACCGGGTAGAGAAAAATGTTAGGGAGGATATAGCCGCGGGGGCAGGCTGAGGCGGAGACGGAAGCCAGCTTGGGATTTGTCAAGTCAGCCCGGGGAGCAAAAGGCGAAAAGCTAGACGCGTAAGCCAGGTTGGAATCCGTCAGATTAGCCTGGGGAGCAAAAGACGGGAAGCCAAACCGGGGGACGCAGACATGAGCTAGGTTGAATTCGCCAGGTTAGCCCGGGGAACTTAGACTGAATGCCGGTGGCGGAAATGTGAGCTAGGCTGTGTGATTCGCGGAAGCCACCGCGTGCAGAGAGAGCACGGGGCGTGAATAGATAGGGAGCGCGGGGCTGGCGGGAAGGCCGTGGTGCGGGCGCGAAGGGCGTGGAGTGTGCGCGAAGATGGGGAAGCCGCGCAGATGAAAAACGCGGGCTGAAGCGGCTCAGAGCCGGGAAGCCGCCGAGAAGCAGCCTCGGGGCGGGCGCCGGGAAGCCGCAGGGATAAGAGAAACAGAAGTTTAGAAGTAAAATGAGAGAAATAGGAATGCTGGCAGATAGAAGTAAAATAGGAGAAATAGGAATGCCCGGAGATAGAGAAATAGAGAAAAATAAGGCCTCCCCACACCACAGCAATGAGAGAGCTTGGATTCGGTCTGCCTGATTAATAAGACGATAAGCACCTGTGGGCAGCTGCAGGTCACCAAAGACAGGCACGTTATCAACACCAATAAGTCTCCCCACAATACGGCAATGAGAAGGCTTGGATTCGGTTTGCCTGATTGCTAGGGCTTGTAAGCACCTGCAGGCAGTTCTAGCAGAGCAGAGCGTGCGCTGCAGGGCACCGAACACAGGCACGCATCAGCGCCTAAAAACCTCCTCACAACATGGCGAAGAGAGGACCCGGATTCGGTTTGCCTGATTGGTAGGGCTTGTAAGCACCTGTGGGCAACTCTAGCAAGCAGAGCAGAGTGTGTGCCGCGGGGCACCAAAGACAGGCGCGTATCAACGCCAAAAAATAAAAAGAAAGGGGGATCTGTGGGGAGCAACTGGGAGCAACCCGGACTAGACTAAGTTACTGGAATTAAGACTTATTCTATGCATCTGCTCTCCCACAATATGGCGCTGAGAAGGGAGAAACAGCTTCTACACAGCTGCCTCCAGTTCAACCAATAAACTGTAGGACCTGCTCCTGATTGGAGGAGAGCAGCGTACTCGGCGTGTGCGTAGCAGAGTTGGGATTGGTGGAAGAGGACTATAAAGGAGGAAAGAGACAACATGCACCAGGAACATCTAAGGGGAACATCTATCTGAAGGAACACCTGTGCAGCCCCCGAGAGAGCCGGCCGGCGGTGTGCCGCTCCCCCGCGGAAGTGGGGAAAGTGGCAGGGGGAACCGCCCTTCCACGGAGGTGGAAGGGATGGTAGCCAACCCAGAAAGAACCAGCAGCAAACCCGGGGAGGGCCGAGCAGACGAAAGAACAACGCAGGGTCCTGTGTCATTCCTCCACGAAGACGGGGAGCGACATAATGGTGCCGTGACTCGGATATGAAGCCTAGGCAGGGTTTAGTGTTGTTCCTCCACGAAGAGGGGGAGCGACATAAGTGAATTCTCCAACGTTATATAACCATAGCTAAGTAAACTGTAGAGCCATGATTTCAATATAGGCATTCTGCTCTGGAGTCCATGCTTTCAAAATTCTACTGTGTCACATTCACAGTAGGTAACAAGAAGGATTTTTACAAGGGGAGAAAAAGAGAACAAGCTGTATTTTAAGAGGCAGGGAGACAGAGAGAGGAAGAGAGATATATTGAGAGAATCCCATCCATTGATTCACTACCTGAATGCCCAAACAGCCATATGTGTGTGGAAGGAATCCAAAAACACATAAGCCATTGCCACTGCCTCCCAGGGTCTGCATTACCAAGAAGCTAGAATTAGGAGCTGGAGGTAGATGTCAAACCCAGGTACTCCAATGTGGGAAGCAGGTGATTTAACTGGAGTCTTGACTGCTAAGCCAAATACCTACCTGTGAACAAGCTTAAATTTGATTTGAAGAAAAATGTTTTTGTATTTTTCTGGTATTCAATACATACTTCCAACATTATTGGACCAGTTATGTGGTGCAGCATGTTAAGCCACTGCCTGCCACATCAGATCCCATATCAGAGTGCTGGTTTAAATCCCTGCTGCTCCATCTCCAATCCAGTTCCCTGCTAATGCACGTGGGAAGGCAGTGGAAGATGGTCCAAGTACTTGGATCCCTGCCACCCAGGTGGGAGACCTGGATGGAGTTCCTGTCTCCTAGCTCTGGCTTAACCCAGTCCAAACCATCATAGCCATTTGTGGAGTGAACAAGCAGATGCAAGATATTTTTCTTTTTGTTTCTACCTCTATCTTAGTAACTCTGCTTTTCAAATAAATAAATAAATCTTTAAAAAATAAGAAAACATTATAATACACAAGGTATGGGGCTGGTGCTGTGGCACAGTGGGTAAAGCTGCCATCAGCAATGCTATCATACCATATAGACACTTATTCCAGTCCTGGCTCCACTTCCAATACAACTCCCTGCCTATGTGCATGGGAAAGCAACAAAGCATGGTCCAAGTGCTCAGGCCACTGCACCCATGTAGGAGACCCAGAGGAAGTTCCTGGCTCCTGGCTTAGGCCCAGCCTTCGCCATTGTGGCTATTTGGGGAGTGAAATAGTGGATGGAAGGTCTCTCTCTCTCTCTCTCTCTCTCTCTCTGCTTCTTTCTCTCTTTCTCTCTCTCTGTAACTCTGCTTTTCAAATAAAAAAAATACTGATAAAATGGGCTGGCACTGTGGCTCACTGGGTTAACGCCCTGGCCTGAAGTGCCGGCATCCCATATGGGCGCCGGTTCAAGTCCTGGCTGCTCTTCTTCCTATCCAGCTCTCTGCTATGACTTGGGAAGGCAGTACACGATGGCCCAAGTCCTTGGGCCTCTGCACCCGCATGGGAGACCCGGAAGAAGCTCCTGGCTCCTGGCTTCGGATCAGCACAGCTCCGGCTGTTGCAGCCAACTGGGAAGTGAACCATCAGATGGAAGACCTCTCTCTCTCTGCCTCTTCTCTCTCTGTGTAACTCGACTTTCAAGTAAATAAATTAAAAAATCTGGCCACGCTGCAGCTCAATAGGCTAATCCTCCACCTGTGGCACTGGAACACCGGGTTCTAGTCCCGGTCGGGGCGCCGGATTCTGTCCTGGTTGCTCCTCTTCCAGTCCAGCTCTCTGCTGTAGCCTGGGAGTGCAGTGGAGGATGGCCAAGGTGCTTGGGCCCTGCACCTCATGGGAGACCAGGAGAAGCACCTGGCTCCTGGCTTCGGATCAGCGCGGTGCACTGGCCGCAGCGCGCCGGCTGCAGCGGCCATTGAGGGGTGAACCAATGGCAAAAGGAAGACCTTTCTCTCTGTCTCTCTCTCTCATGGTCCACTCTGCCTGTCAAAAAAAATAATAAATTAAAAAATAAAATAAAAAATCTTAAAAAATGTGGCAAAGTTTAAGAAAAATACTGATAAAAAAGAAAGAAAAACACAATGTATATAGTATATATATTAAACATAATAATATCTAATAAAATTAAAATATGCATATCTTTGATTCACAAATCTTACTTCTTCTTCCTTAGAAATAAAATCCCTGACTCTGGGGATAGCATTGTGGCACAGTGAGCTAAGCTACTACCTGCAATACCAGAATCCTTTAGAGCACCAGTTCAAATCCCAGCTGCTCTGCTTCTGATCTAGCAACCTGTTAATGCACCTGGGAAAGCAGTAGAAGATGGTTCAAGTACGTGGGCCCCTGCACCCATGTGGGGGACCAGATGGGGTTCCTGGCTCCTGGCTTTGGGCTGGCCCAGCCCAAGCCATTGCAGTCATTTGGGGAATGAATCAGCAGATAGAGATCTCTGTCTCTGTCTTTCTCTCTCTGTCTGCTTTTCAAGTAAATAAATAAATACAAATCTTTAAAAAATAAAAATATTCCTGATCCTCATCTGGGCACTCAGAAGAAAGACTATTTCCAGCCTTTCCTGAAACAAGGTCTAGCTTTGACTAAATGATGAGCAGTGAGTTGTAAGCTGAACTAATGTGTGCAGCATCCACAGAGTGTCCCTGAGGGGAGAGAATAAGTACTTCTTCCCTTTGTCCTTTCTGTTGGCTGGAATGAAGGCATGATAACTAGAGGTCAAGTAACCTTCTTGGATCATGAGATGAAAACCACATCTTAATTCTGTCTAGGTAGCAAAATAAGAATCTGGGAAGCCATGTTACCTTACCAGACCTGAAAAACCTACTTCCAGACATACTTTTACATAATAAACTTCTCTCTTCTTCTTTTTTTTTTTTTTAAGATTTATTTCTTTATTTGAAAGGCAGAGTTACAGAGAGGCAGAGGCAGAGAGGGAGAGAGAGAAGTCCTCCATCTGCTGGCTCACCCCCCAGAAGGAAACAATGGCCAGAGCTATGCCAATCCCAAGCCAGGACCCAGGAACTTCTGGGTCTCCCATGCAGGTGCAGGGGTTCAAGCACTTGGGCCATCTTCTACTGCTTTCCTAGGCCATAGCAGAGAGCTGGATCAGAAGTGGAGCAGCTGGGATTCAAACTAGCACCCACATGGGATGCCAGCACTGCAAGTAGAGATTTTACCCACTACGTCACAGTGACAGCTCCACTTCTCTATTCTATAAGCTCTTGTTTGTCTTGTTTTCTGCTAGTCATGGCTGAAATTCATCCTGATACCCCTTGCCTTCACTTCTCTTGCTTTAATCTTTCTGCACATTTCTTTCCCTTCTTCGCTGCTATGCATTAGGCATATCCACTTTTTTATCCCTCTCTCTTCTTCACTTTCCTAGATTTCAAGTCTTTTCTTCTTTCAGTAAATATTTATTGGAAAATACTACCTACCACACATCAGAGATACAAAAATATAGAATATACTAACTCTGCTGTTTAGGCATTCATAGTCTAATCAAGAAGACATACAAGCTGATGCAATACAATGTGAAAAATTCAATGAAGACATTGGTGTTGTGGTGCAGAAGGTTAAGCCATTTGCTCCGCTTCTAATCCATTTTCCTGCTAATGCACCTAGGAAGAGAGCAGATGACAGCACAAGTGTTTGGGCCCTGCCAGCCTTGTGAGAGACCCAGGTGGAGTTCCATGTTCCTGGCTTCAGCCTGATCCAACTTGGGCTATTGCATCCATTGGGGGAGTAAACCAACAAATAGAAAATTCTTTATTTCTCTCTTTTTATTAAATTTATTTATTTGAGAGATAGAGTTACACATACAGAGAGAGAGAGAGAGAGGGAGAGAGAGAGAGGTTTTCCATCTGCTGATTCACTCCCCAAATGCTCACAATGGCCAGAGCTGGGCCGATCCAAAGCCAGGAGCCAGGAGCTTCTTCTGGATTTCCCATATGGGTGCAGGGGCCTAAGCACTTGTGACATCTTCTACTGCTTTCCCAGGCCATAGCAGAGAACTGGATCAGAAGAAGAGCAGGCGGGATATGAACTGATATCCATGTGGGATGCTGGCACCTCAGGTGGAGGCTTAGCCTACTACACCACAGTGCCAGCCCCTCTCTCCCTCTTTTTATCACTCTGCCTTTCAAATAAATAAAGCTTAAAAAAATACAGTAGGGGATTGTGGGGAGCAATCCGGACTGGACTGAGTTACTGGAATTAGGACTTATTCTATGCATCTGCTCTCCCACAATATGGCGCTGGGAGAGAAGTAAACAGCTTCCGCACAGCTGCCTCCAGTTCAACTGATAAACTGTAGGACTTGCTCCTGATTGGAGGAGAGCAGCGTACTCGGCGTGTGGGCAGCCGAGTTGGGATTGGTGGAGGAGGACTATAAAGGAGGAGAGAGACGGCATGCACCAGGAACATCTATGGGGAACATCTAGCTGAAGGAACACCTGTGCAGCCCCCGAAGAGAGCCGGCCGGCGGTGTGCCGCTCCCCTGCGGAAGTGGGGAATGTGGCCAGGGGGAACTGCCCTTCCACGGAGGTGGAAGGGATAGTAGCCAACCCGGGAAGAACCAGCAGCAAACCCGGGGAGGGCCGAGCAGACGAAAGAACAGCGCAGGGTCCTGTGTTGTTCCTCCACGAAGAGGGGGAGCGACATAATGGTGCCGTGACTCGGATAGGAAACCTAGCTTGGATAGGAAACCTAGGACGGATAAAAAACTTAGGAGGGAAGAAACGGGAAGAACTAGGGAAAATATTGGAGAGAGAAACTAGCAAACAGCCTAGGGAAAATATCGGAGAGAGAGACTAGCAAACAGCCTAGGGAAAAGCCGGACGAAAAAGGAGCCGGAAGAAGCTATTGAAAGCCTAGGCATAGATTCAGATACGGACTACGGGGGGAAGCTGGGAGAAATCTCTAAGGTCGAAAGCGAAAGTGAAAGCTAGAACAAACAGACTCGGACGCGGACTGTGGGGAGAGGCCAGGAGAAATGAGGGAGGAATATTGCTGGAAGAAAACTTAGGGAAACATACCGGGTAGAGAAAAGTGTTAGGGAAATTGAAGCCGCGGGGGGCAGGCCGAGGCTGAAACGAAAGCCACTTTGGGATTCTCAAGTTAGCCCGGGAATAGGGGGCGAAAAGTTGAAACCAGAAGCTGAAACGTAAGCCAGGTTGGGATCCGTCTGATTAGCCCGGGGAGCAAAGGACGGGAAGCCAAACTGTGGGGCGGAGACGTAAGCTGGGTTGAATTCGCCAGGCTAGCCCGGGGAACTTAGATTGAATGCTAGTGGTGGACACGTAAGCTACGCTGTGTTACTCGCGGAAGCCGCCGCGTGCAGAGAGAGCACGGGGCGTGAATAGATAGGGAACGGGGCTGGCGCGAGGCCGTGGTGCAGACGCGAAGGGCGCGGAGACCGCGGAGTGTGCGCGCAAAGCCAAGCCGCGCAGAGCCGCGAAGCCTCGCAGATGAGAGAGGCGCGGGCTGAAGCGGCTCAGAGCCGGAAAGCTGCCGAGAAGCAGCCTCGGGGCGGGCGCAGCCGGGAAGCCGCGGGGATAAGAATGAGAGCGGGAAGCTGCGGGGATAAGAGAAACAGAAGTTTAGAAGCAAAGTGAGAGAAATAGGAATGTTGGCAGACAGAAGTAAAATGGGAGAGATAGGAATGCCCAGAGATAGAGAAATAGAGAAAGAGAAAGGCCTCCCCTCAACATGGCAACGAGAAAGTTTGGATTTGGTCTGCCTGATTTAAGGCGGTAAGCACCAGCAAGCAGCTCGACCAAAGCATGAGCTGCAGGTCACCGAAGATAGGCACAAACCAACACTAATAAGTCTCCCCCACAATACGGCAATGAGAAGGCTTGGATTCGGTTTGCCTGATTGTTAGGGCTTGTAAGCCCCTGCAGGCAGAGCAGAGCATGCGCTGCGGGGCACCAAACACAGGCACGCATCAGCGCCTAAAAACCTCCTCACAACATGGCGAAGAGAGGACCCGGATTCGGTTTGCCTGATAGGACTTGTAAGAACCTGTGGCAACTCTAGCAAGCAGAGCAGAGTGTGTGCCACGGGGCACCGAAGACAGGCGCGTATCAACGCCAAAAATAAAAAGAAAGGGGGATCTGTGGGGAGCAATCCGGACTGGACTGAGTTACTGGAATTAAGACTTATTCTATGCATCTGCTCTCCCACAATATGGCGCTGGGAGAGAAGTAAACAGCTTCCGCACAGCTGCCTCCAGTTCAACTGATAAACTGTAGGACTTGCTCCTGATTGGAGGAGAGCAGCGTACTCGGCGTGTGGGCAGCCGAGTTGGGATTGGCGGAGGAGGACTATAAAGGAGGAGAGAGACGGCATGCACCAGGAACATCTATGGGGAACATCTAAGGGGAACATCTATCTGAAGGAACACCTGTGCAGCCCCCGAGAGAGCCGGCCGGCGGTGTGCCGCTCCCCTGCGGAAGTGGGGAATGTGGCCAGGGGGAACTGCCCTTCCACGGAGGTGGAAGGGATAGTAGCCAACCCGGGAAGAACCAGCAGCAAACCCGGGGAGGGCCGAGCAGACGAAAGAACAGCGCAGGGTCCTGTGTCGTTCCTCCACGAAGAGGGGGAGCGACAGGGTATGGTACAACAGGTAAAGCCACTGCCTGCAACACAGGCATCCCATGTAGGCACCAGTTCAAGTTTCATTTGCTCTACTTCTGATCTAGCTCCCTGCTAATGGCCTGGGAAAAGCAGCAGAAGATGGCCCAAGTACTTGGGGCTCTGTTACCTATCTGAGAGACCCACAAGGAGCTACTGGCTCCTGGCTTTGGCTTGGCCCAGCCCCAGCTATTGTGGCCATTTGGGAAGTGAATTAGTGGATGGAATTTCTCTCTCTCCCTCTCTTTCTCTGTAATTCTGACTTCTACGTCAGAGGGCCTGGGTTCACCCAACTTCCTGTTAACGCATAGCCTGGGAGAAACCAATGATGGTTTCCCTACCAGCCACAGGGGAGACCTGTTTTGAGTTCCCAGCTCCAAGTTTCAGTGTGGGCATTTGAGGAGTAAACCAGAGGATAAGGGGCTTTTGCTTTCTCTCTCCCTCACTCTCCTTGCCTCCCTCCCTCTCTGCCTCTCAAGTAAATAAGGAAAGAAATTATAAAAACCAAATACCTAATACAATGTAAATGCTATGTAAATACTTGGACTGTATTGGTTAAGGAATAATGACAAAAAAAGTAGACTGTACATGTTTAGTACAGAAGCAATATTTTCAAGCATTTTTAATCCACAGCTCATTGAATCCAAGGATGCAGACCCATGGATATGGAAGACTGACCATATTATATCTCAACAAAGGATTAGAGAACAGATGAAAAAACAAGAAAGAAACCCTAAGCTCAAGAATTCTGATTCAGCAGGCCTATTATGAGGACCAATGTGAGTAATTTTTTATGAGGTTCCATGGGTAATTTTGAGTGGTAATTTTGAGTGGCACCACACTTTGGAATCACACAAAATTGAGTTGAGGATGGTTGTGGGGAGCACCTCATCTGCCAATGACCTAGAAAACTACCTTGGCATTCTATGTGCTCCTTAGACTTCTTATGGTAAAGATGGTGTTGGCACATTTTCAAGGGCAGAAACTGCATGGTTTGAACCCACCCCACCCCACCAAGTCAAGCACAAAGTGCAGCTAGACCTGTGTGCAAATAAAGCTGTTTCCAGCTTAGAAGTGGCAGGCTTAATTTTTCTACACATTGATGGAGGCAAAACTAGAGATGCACCCATGTATCGCATACAGAGGATCTGTGCCTTTCACAATTGCCTAGCCTGGGATCCTGGGACAGGTGTTTGGAATAAGAGTTATTATGTCACTTGGGATGCCCATATCCCATATTGAAGTGCCTGGGTTTGAATCTCAGCTCCACTTTCTTTTTAAGTTTATTTTATTGATTTGAAAGGCAGAGAGAGAGAGAGAGAGAGAGAGAGAGAGAATGAATCTTCCCTTCTCTGGTTCACTCCCCAAAAGGCCACAACAGCCAGAGCTGGGCCTGGCCAAAGCCAGGATCCAGGAGCTTCTTTCAGGTCTCCTACATGGGTGTGGGGCCCAAGCACTTGGACCATTTTCTGCTGCTTTCTCAGGTGCATTAGCAGTGACTGGATTGGAAGTAGAGCAGCCAGGACTCAGACCATCATCCAACTGGGATGCTAGCATCTCAGGTGGCAGCTTCACCCACTAGGCCACAAGGCCAACCCAGCTCCACTTTCTGATTCAGCTTCCTGTCAAAGCATGGGAGGCAGCAGGTGATGGCTGAAGTGATTGCGTCCCCACCACACACCTGGACAACCTGGACTAAATTCTCCATACCTGCTTTGGCCTGACCCAACCCTGATTGTTGCAGGAATTTGGGGTGCAGTGGTGGGGGTGAGCCAGCAAATGGAACAGTTCTATCTGATTGTTCTTCTCTGTATCTCTGCCTTTCAAATAAGTGAAGATCAATAACTTTTTAAAACAAATTCTCTAACCTTCCTCACATCCCCTTCTTTATCTTTTTCCTTCTATATTAATGATGTCAGTGAAGTAAAGGATCTTTCAATTCATTTTCTTACATATGACTTGGCTTGTTTGTTTTAAACATAATTTTCAAAGAACATTTTGAAAAGCTGTTTTGTGCAGAGTACACTTCTGTCTGTTTCTCTTCTTTCTAAAGGCAGCCTTAATGTGTATGTGCCTCTGGTGATTTTTTTTTTTTAAGATTTATTTATTTATTTTGCAAGGCAGAGTTACAGAAAGAGAGAGACAGAGATGTTCCATCCACTGGTTCACTTTTCCGATGACCCCAGTGGCCAGCACTGGGCCAGGCTGAGGTCAGAAGCCAGGAGCTTCATCTGGGTCTCCCACATGGGTGGCAGGGGTCCAAGGACTTTGACCATTGTCTGCTGCTTTTCCTAGGCCATTAGCAGGAAGCTGGATCAGCAGTGGGGCCGCAAGGACAGGAA
This sequence comes from Oryctolagus cuniculus, assembly GCF_964237555.1. Taxonomy (NCBI): domain Eukaryota; kingdom Metazoa; phylum Chordata; class Mammalia; order Lagomorpha; family Leporidae; genus Oryctolagus; species Oryctolagus cuniculus. Next base: position 33,804,767 of record NC_091433.1, on the reverse strand, counting down.
CTGGCACCTAGAGGGGGTGACTTTACCTGCTACGCCACAATACTGACACCAGCACCAGTCTCTTTATTGATGGAAGCTAGTGGTTTCCCTCTGTGTTTTACAAAACTTTATGGTAATCGCATGCTCAGCTGGGATTTACTGTTGGGAATCCTTCTAGAGAACTTCCGGTGTTTTCCAGGAGCACACTGACAGCAGACTAGTTTTTTTGCTTGTTTGTTTTCACCAGCTTTTTTAAGGTACAATTTACACACAATAAAATTCACTAACACTTGGGCCCCACCATTCATGTGAGAGACCAGAATGAAGCTCCTGACTCTTGGCTTCAGCCTGTCCCGGCCCTGGCAGTTGCAGCCTTTGGTGAGAAACGCAGGGGATGGAGGCTCTCTCTGCCCCTCTCCCTCTGTACCTGACTTTCAAAATAAATAAACAAATCTTTTTAAAAATTCACTAAAAAAGTGTACAATTCAATGATTTTTTTTTTTTTTTTGACAGGCAGAGTGGACAGTGAGAGAGACAGAGACAGAGAGAAAGGTCTTCCTTTGCTGTTGGTTCACCCTCCAATGGCCGCCGCAGCCGGCGCACTGCGGCCGGCGCATTGCACTGATCCGATGGCAGGAGCCAGGAACTTAACCTGGTCTCCCATGGGGTGCAGGGCCCAAGCACTTGGGCCATCCTCCACTGCACTCCCTGGCCACAGCAGAGAGCTGGCCTGGAAGAAGGGCAACCAGGACAGAATCCGGTGCTCCGACCGGGACTAGAACCTGGTGTGCCGGCGCCGCAAGGCAGAGGATTAGCCTAGTGAGCCGCGGCGCTGGCCTCTGTCTATCTTTATATCATCCCTTTTCCTTCTTTTCACTGACCTCTAAGGATCAAAAAATATATATTATAAATATAAGTTCTCTATCAGATATATGTTCTACAAATAATTTCTCTCATCTAAAAAGTGATCATCTTTTTTTGATGAAGTCTAATTTTATAATTCTTTTTTAAAGATTTATTTTGTTTATTTGAAAAACAGTTATAGAAAGAGGGAGACACAGAAGGAGAAAGGGAAAAGAGAGATCTTCTACCCGCTGGTTCAGTCCCCAAATTGCTGTGTCTGCTGGGGCTGGGCCAAGCCAATGCCATAAGCCTGGAATTCTATCAGGGTCTCCCATGTAGATGGCAGAAGCCCAAGCATTCAGACAATCTTCCACTGCTTTCCCAGGTACATTTGCAAGGAGCTGGATTGGAAGCAGAGAAGCCAAGACTTGATAGGCACTCACAGTGGATGCTGGTGTCAGGCAGGGATTTAAACTGCTGTTCCACAATTCGACCTCTATATTTTTTTTCTTTTCTGGATTTTGCTTTTTGTTCCAAAGATATAATAGAGACAACTAATATCTCTTAATCCCTAGCTTCAGAAGTCATATTCAACATGTTCTATTGCTTACAGTGTGTTCTGTACTCAAGAATATGACTAGCACTCTGTGGCACAGTGGGTTATGCCACTACCTACAATGCTGGCCTCCCATATCAGAGTGCTGATTCAAATCCCGGTTGTTCTGCTTCCTATCCAACTTCTAGCTAATGTGTCTGGTAAGGCAGCAGAGGATGGCCCAAATACTTGGGTCCCTGTCACCCATGTGAGAGACCTGGATGGAGTTTCTGGCTCCTAGCTCCCAGCTTTCAACTTGGCCCAGCCCAGGCAGTTGCAGACATTTGGGAAGTAAACCAGCAGATGGAAGATTTATCTCTCTCTCTCTCCCTCTCTCTCTCTAATTGCCTCTCAAATAAATAAATAAATCTTTCAAAAAATAAAAATAAGAAAGGAAAGAATGGGATCAGCCTTGTGCCTGGCCTTTGTTCCTGTGTTCTGGGAGAGAACATCTAAATCCTTGGAATTTCCTGAGTTACATTAATGTATTAGTCAGCTTTTTGTTAGTTTAACTAAAACACCTGTGAGGAGCTTCTAGGGAAGGAGAAGGCTGATTTATGGCTTACGGTTTGGAGGTTCTCAGGTCAGGATCAGAATGTCTCACTGGCCTGGTGTCTAGCAGAGGCCGGCTGTGGCAGAGAAGGTTCAGGGGGAACAATCACATGGTAATCCAGTAAATAGAGGAGCTATGCTGAACCCAGCTAAATAACCAACCGACCCTCTTCCGAGAACCGCTTTCTGAGGGCAAGACCCAGTGACCTAAAGATCTCCCACCAGACTCACCGCTCAGATGCCATGATTAGATCAAGTATCCACCTTTCCCCTACCCCCCACCCCCACCCTTCTCCCCACCCCCACCCCCTTAATCTATCAAATCTCAACAAGAGACTTTAGAGTTTAAACATCCACATACGTTTGGGGAGCCAAGTTATGTTCAATCCATAACAAATATCTTTATTATTTAGGAGCCACTGGGACAACACCTGAGGTCATGCTAAAAGATGAAGTGACTCAGGATGAGGCTGGTCACTAGAAAGGCCCACCATGTAATTAGAGGATCAGAGCTATGAGTCAGCCCAACTTTTGGGAAAGGGAACAGAGCTGGAGATTGAATTCAGTAATACAGACAGTGAATTTAACCAATCCTGCCAATGGACTGAAACCCCAGGGAAGTCTCCAAGCACTGAAGCTCACTCACTATCTTTCTGGTTGCTGAATACAATGGTGTACCAAGAGGGTGACACACCCTGATTTCATAGGGAAAGGGCACGGAACCTCAGCTTTTAGAACTCCCCTCCCCGTCACCTCACCTTCCACCCACAAAAGGGCTCACCTTACACATCATCTGTTCATTTGACTGGTCATGATTAGTATCCTTTGTTATGAAATTATTATGAATTATTGAACCTGAGGGGCATCCTGGGAACACACTGTAAGTGTGGGTACTGGGGGACTCCACTTCTGGCTGACACTGAAGTGGTGGACAGTCTTGTTAATGATGGTGCCTTTGAACCTGTGAATTGTGACACTAATGCCAGGTGGTTCACATAAGAGCTAAGTCATATTGTAGTACTCAAGTTGATGTCAGTATACAAGGACAGTCCAGGCTTAAAGGGTACAACAAAATCATATTGCCAAAGGGCATGCACACTGGGGTGGTAGGAATTTTTGACCATGAAATAGTCTTCACTGAATTTCTTACTGACTCACTTCTACATTTAATAGAATTATTTGTGAAGGTCTGATGTTGTGTCCAGCAGGTTAAGCCACTGCCTGAGATGCCAGCATCCCATTTGAGCAGGGTTTCAAATCTTAGCTGCTCCACTTCCAATCCAGTTCCCTGCTAAGGCACCTGGGAAGGCAGCAGAAGATGGCCCAGGTGCTTGGGCCTCTGTACCTACATGGGAGACCCAGATGGAGTTTCAGGCTGTTGGTTTTGGCCTGGTCCAGCCCCAGCCATAGCAGCCATTTAGAGAGTGAGCCAGCAGATGGAAGATCTCTGACTCCCTCTCTCTCTAATTCTGCCTTTCAAGTAAACAAACAAATCTTTAAAAAAGAATATTGTGGAGCTGGCATTGTGGCAGGTGCAGTGAATTAAGCTACCACTTGCATCACCAGTATGCCATATCAGAAAACTGATTTAAGTCCCAGCTGCTCAGTTTCCAATCCAGCTCCCTGCTAATGCACCTGGGAAAGCAGAGGAAGATAGTGTAAGCGTTTAGGCCTCTGGCACTTGGGAAACTGGATCGCAACTCTAGGCTCCAGGCTTTGGCTTAGCCCAGCTTCTCTCTCCCTCTCCCCTCACCTCCCCTCTCTCCTCTCTCCTTTCTCCTCTCTCTCTCTCTGTCTCTTTCCCTTTCCCTTTCTCTATCTTTCTCTGTCACTCTGTCTTTCAAATAAAAGATAAATTTTAAAAATGAAAAGAATATTTGTTAAATTGTATCCACTGCTTCCAGGTATTTTACAAGGAGCTTTTCCCAGTTACCAGTTTACAGTTTCACCAGAATAAGAAGTCCTCCTTATTACTTCCCTATTACTCAAGTGTGGTATTTAGAAGCTAAGGAGAAAAAGCTAAAAGGAAAAAGCCTGCCAGTAACAGAAAGACTCCTTTGAAAGAAATCTGGAGAACAGAGAAGATGATGGGAAACGAAGCACTTACGAAGTATGTGAAAGGACTGAGTTACCAGGAGGCGAAAATGGAGAGTTAACTTTGAGTGAAAGAAGAAAGAAAAACGTAAAAAACTGTATCAAATAAATATAGCAAAAACAAAAAGAAAGTAAAATATAAAAAGGCTTTACAATTCTCCCCGGAAATAAAATTCCTGGAAGATATCTCTTTTCTGAAGAAAAAAAACTACTTCAAAATGTTATCTTTGTTTATATACAGAAATACACATAATTCACTGAAGACTGATTGCTTAAAACTTAAAACTGTCGGTGTTGTATCTAAATTTAAAGTGACTAAAATTGGAGTCATCAGACAGAGATGCAGAGGGGATTAGCCACTGACCTCATGCAGCAGACGAGCACAGGAGTTGTTGTAATGCTGGGGCATGCAGATTCAGCTTCTGCAGAACACACAGATGCACTTCAAGTACCAAGAGCTTATACAGTAGTGCTAAAGTTACAGATCTGTACTGTCAGCTCACCCCTTTGGGGGAAGTAGGAAAGGGAAAGTAGGATTAAGACCATTTGGCAGGGCATAATCAGTCCCTTTGATAGTTACAGAATCCTGATTGGACTTGAGTGTGCAGACAAGATCAGTTCCTCCCTTCAAGCATCAGCAAGGACGCTTTCATATCTGGACATCCTCTGCCTTTAAGTATGGCTCATATATCAGATGCTGGTGATTTGGAGCTCAGGCCATGCAGCTGCTGTGTCCGTGTTAAATTACCTGATCCAGTTCTTCTTTTCTGTAGTTGCTAGAATCCAAAGGCCTTCTTGAGGTCAACCAAAGGGCCAGATGGGAATTAAACTATTCTTAGCACTTTTAGTGAAACTGCTGTGCAACAAAGAGTATATTCTTGGTTTTACATTGCAGTGAGGTGGGAAACAGTAGACTAAAAATCCCACATCACCTTATACAAAATTGTTCATAGCACCTCTATGAAGGCCAAAACCTGGAAATAATCTAGATGTCCTTCAACAAGTGAGTAGATAAGTAAATTGTATATATGCCTACAGTGGAATAATACCCTGCTCATACAAGCATCTATAACAGTGTGAGTGAAATTCAGAAACATTATGTTAAGTTAAAGCAGCTTTATGGGGCAGGCATTGTGGCACAGTGCTTGGGATACCCACATTCTCATCTTGGAGTACAGGGGTTCTAGTACTGTTTCTAGTCCAACTTCCTGCTAATGCACACTCTGAGAGATGGCATGTGGTGGCTCAAGTACTTGTGTGTCTGCTACCCACACAGGAGACTGGATGGGGTTCCAGGCTTCCAGTTTTGTTCTGACTCAGCCCTGGCTGTTGTGGCATTTGCAGAGGTAACCAACAGATCTTTTTTTTTTTTTTTTTTTTTTTTTTTTTTTTTTTTTTTTTGGACAGGCAGGAGTGGACAGTGAGAGAGAGAGACAGAGAGAAAGGTCTTCCCTTGCCGCTGGTTCACCCTCCAATGGCCGCCGCGGCCGGCGCGCTGCAACCAGCACACCGCGCCGATCCGATGGCAGGAGCCAGGTACTTATCCTGGTCTCCCATGGGGTGCAGGGCCCAAGCACCTGGGCCATCCTCCACTGCACTCCCTGGCCACAGCAGAGAGCTGGCCTGGAAGAGGGGCAACCGGGACAGAACCCGGCGCCCCGACCGGGACTAGAACCCGGTGTGCCGGCGCCGCAAGGCGGAGGATTTGCCTAGTGAGCCGCGGCGCCGGCCCCAACAGATCTTGATTCTCTCTCTCTCCCTCTCTCCCGCTCTCTAGTTCTGTCTTTCAAATAAGTAAATAAATACTACTTAAAAAAAAAAAAAAAGAAGAAGGCTTACACAAACATGTATGTGTTGAATACTCCAAATTTCACTTCAATGAAGCTTCAGAACAGGCAAAACTTGTCTATTGGACACATTCACCACTTCCCCACTTCTTATGGTACAAGCTAGTTGTCCTGACTTTTGTTTGTGTGAAAAGCAGAGAGGCAGAGAAACAGAGACCTCACATCCACTGGCTCACTCCCCAAATGCCTGCAACATCTGTGGCTGGGCCAGACCGAAGCCAGGAGCCTGGAACTCAATCCAGTTCTCCCTCCTGGAAGACTCAGGAATACAAGGCCTTAAGCCAACATCTGCTGCCTTCCCAGGGTGTGCATTAGCAGAAAGCTAGAACTAGAAGTAGAACTGGGAATCAAACCTAGGCAGTTTGATACATGACATGGGCATCCCGAGTGGAGGCTTAGCTTCTGTGTCAAACGCCCACCCCTCTTTTGTTTATTTTTGAGGCCAACAAGCACATTTCTATCTCAGACCCTTTGTTCCTGCTATTCCCCCTGAGGTTATATTTCCCCTAATTTAGATGTTCTTTTTCTTAAAGAAACATTTCTTTTAAAAACCTTTTTTTTTAAAGACTTTGAGGGACCAAAGTTGTGGTGTAGCAGGTAAAACTGGAGCCTTTGAAGCTGGTATCCCACCTGGGTGCCAGGTTGTGTCCCAGCTACTCCGCTTCCCTTAGCTCCCTGCTAATTGTCTGGGAAGAGCTATGGAAGATGACTCAAGTGTTTGGGCACCTGAACCCACATTGGAGACTGATGAAACTCCTGGCTCTTGGATTCTGCCTGGCCCAGCCCCAACTGTTTCCGCCATTTGGTGAGTGAACCAGTAGATGGAAGATCTCTTTCTCTCTTTCTGTTTCTCTATCTCTATAACTCAGACTTTAAAATAAATAAGTACATCTTTTAAAAACAAACAAAAACTAAAATTTGGCATTGTAGCACAGTGGGTTAAGCCATTGGTGACACCAACATCCCATATTAGATAATCAGTTTAAGTCCTAGCTGCTCCACTTCTGATGCAGCTCTGACTGTTACAACTATCTGGGCAGTGAACCAATGGATAGAAGATCTCTTTTTGTGTTTCTCTGTCACTCTGCCTTTCAAATAAATAAAATGTCTTAAGAAAATATATGCAGAATTACTTAAATTCTTGCTCCTTGCAAGTGATTGATTAGAGGCATCCAATACAAATATTTTGCATTTCTCTATAAATAGTTCACATCATGTACTGTCAATGCTCTCTTTATTACATGAAATAAAGTCACTAGGTCTTTAAACCTAAACAGATTTGGGATAAATTCCAGAAATCCTAAAATGATTCAGAAAACATATCCTCAAAATTCTACCAGACCCACTCTCCATACCAAAATCTATATTAGCCAAGGTTCACCAGAGAAATAGAATCAATAGGATTTATATATACATATGTATTTATGTATAGTATATATATGTGTATATATATGTATATGTATATACATATACATGAGAACATTTATCATGGGAATTAGATTACACAATTATGGAGGTCCAGAAGTCCCACAGTTTGCCATCTAAAAGCTGGAGAATGAGAAAACAAGTGGTGTCATTGAGTCCCAACCTAAACCAGGAGCTCCTGTGTCTGAGGGCAGGAAAAGACAGATGTCCCAGCCCAGGAAGAGAGGGAGAATTCATCTTTCCTCCACCTTTTTGTTCTTTTGGGACCCTCAGTTGACTGACTGATGCTCTCCTACATTGGTGAGGTTGATCTTTATTTAGTCCTCTGACTCAAATGCTGATATCCTGAGCACATCTTCCTGGGCACCAAGAAATAATGTTTTATCATCTATATGAACATCCCTTATCCCAGGCAAGATGACACATGATATTAGCCATCTCAGAGCCCTTTTTTTTTTTTTTTTTTTTGGACAGGCAGAGTGGACAGTGAGAAAGAGAGACAAAGAGAGAGGTCTTTCTTTGTCGTTGGTTCACCCTCCAATGGCCGCTGCGGCCGGCGCACTGCGGCTGGCACACCGCGCTGATCCGATGGCAGGAGCCAGGTATTTACCCTGGTCTCCCATGCGGGTGCAGGGCCCAAGCACTTGGGCCATCCTCCACTGCACTCCCTGGCCACAGCAGAGAGCTGGCCTGGAAGAGGGGCAACCGGGACAGAATCCGGTGCCCCGAGCGGGACTAGAACCCGGTGTGCCGGCGCTGCAAGGCAGAGGATTAGCCTAGTGAGCCGCGGAGCCGGCTAAAGCCCATATTTTTAAGTAATACTGAAAAAATGAATTCTACCCCAGTGTTGGCTCTAATTCCTCCTACATCTGGAGTGGAGTCACAGATAACAGCAGTAAAAGTCTAATGTGGCTGGTTGTGGCCTGTAAAGTATTCCTTCCTCCTACTCTTCTATGTGTACTATATGAAAAATGCATTTCATTTCTAATGAAACACCAGAAGTATGTCCTGAATAGGAAAGGAAAGGTGATGCCATCCAATATTAAACAACCCTATTGGCTGGAGTGCCCATGCCGCAGGCAGAGGATTAGCCTAGTAAGCCGTAGCGCCGGCCCAATAAATTTTTTTTTTTTTTTTTAAATTAAAATAGGGGCTGGCGCTGTGGCGTAGCAGGTAAAGCTGCAGTGCTGGCATCCCATATGGATGCTGATTCAAGTCCTGGCTGCTCCACTTCTGATCCAGTTCTCTGCTATGGCTTGGGAAAGTAGTAGAAGATGGCCCAAGTCCTTGGGCCCCTGCACCCACGTGGAAGACCCAGAAGAAACTCCTGGCTTCTAGCTTCGGATCAGCACAGCTCTAGCCGTTGGGGCCATCTGGGGAGTGAACCAACAGATGGAAGACCTCTTTCTCTCTCTCTCTCTCTCTCTCTCTGCCTCTCCTCTCTGTGTAACTCTGACTTTCAAATAAATAAATAAAATCTTTTAAAAATTAAATTAAAATAAAATAAAATAAAATAAAATCCTTGTCCTCAGAGTTTATATTCTAGCAGAATGTATTTGATAGTCTCTTGCTTCAAGTTAGTGTCAGATCTCACAACTCATGGTCACAGAAGGAATAGGTTTGAAAAGGGCTCCTCTAGTCCATCCATATCAGTCCCCTTAACTCCTTAGTGAGCAAGGATACTTCCTTTTAGGCTTACTGAGCTGCCCTTACATAGCCACCCCTCTTTATGCCAATAAACAAAATAAATCTCTTCTCAGTCCGATGTTTTGGCACAGTGCGTCAAGCCACCAATTGCAATGCCAGTATCCCAGGCACCCCATATTAGAGTGCCAGCCACTCTGCTTCCAAACCAGCTTCTGGCTAATGTGTGTGGGAAGGCAGTGAAAGATTACTCAAGTACATGGGCCCTGCCCCCCAGGTGAGTGACCTAGATGGAATCCCAGGCTCCTGGCTTAGGTCTGGCCCAGACTTGGCTGTTGTGGCCATCTGGAGAGTAAATCAGTGAGTAGAAGATCTCTTTCTGTCTCTTCCTTTTTCACTGATTCTCTGCCTTTCAGATACATAAATCTTTCAAAAACCATGCTCTCCTTTGGACCTTCTGTTTCTTTTCCCTCCATGTACCCTTTCTAGGATCCTATCGCTTCTTTACGACCTCTGGCACAGGCTGTGAGCCATTCAAGTCTATTCCACTTTACATGAGATCATGGATGCATCAAATCCTATTAGTGATGTATATCAAATCAGACTTTCCACACTGAAATCACTGCCCTCCTCCATATGTTAACATTCTAAAGGGGTTTTTGTCTTTCCTCTGCATTCTATCACATCACCAACTGTCCCTTGTGTTCCCCCCTGGTATGTGCTATGCATCAGGAAGGGAATAGCAAACAGGGAAGGAAAAAAAGTCCATCCTGCCACACTAACAGTGAGAGAATCATGGTCCAGAAATGGCACTTCTTGTAGATAATAGTTTTCTGCTAAATTTTATGAAAAAAGTTAAGTATTGTATTATAAATTCTGAACTTATTAATATATATTAAATGTTACTTATTAAATGTGAATAATGTATTAGGTTTTTAAGAATAAAGATGTCAGAACTGAAAATTACATTTAAATAATTAAGTGTGATGCTAACAGAAAGGACTTTTTTATAGGTTGGTGGGTACATAGGGAACTTTGTGCATATGTATAAACATAAAGAATATTGCTTTGGTACTACTTTAACAGAGACAAAACTTTGAGGGAGATTTTATTTTATTTTATCTTTTTAAGATTTATTTTATTCATTTGAAAGGTAGAAGTACAGAGAGAGAGGGAGAGACGGAGAGAGGTCTTCCATTTGCTGGTTTATTCCCCAAATGGCCACAATGGCCAGGGCTGGGCCAGGGTGAAGCCAGGAGACCAGAGCTTCTTTCCAGTCTCCCACATCAGTGCAGGGGCCCAGGGACTTGGACCATCTTCTGATGCTTTCCCAGGCACATTAGCAGGGAGCTGTATCAGAAGTAAAGTAGTGGGGACATGAACTCGTGCTCATTTGGGATGCCAGTGCTGCAGGCAATGGTTTAACCTGCTGTACCACAAGTGCCAGTCCAGGAGATCTGATTTTACATGGTCTTTAAAATTTATTTTGAGAGGCAGAGAGACATACATAAAGAGATCCTGTCCACTGGTTCATTCCTCAAATGCTCACAATGATTGGAGCTGGGATGGAAGCCAGGAACTCAATCCAGATCTCCCAGTGGGTGGCAGGGATCCTAGTACTTGGGCCATTCCCTATGCTCCTCAGGATACACATTAGCAGGCAGCTGGAATCAGGAGTGGAGCTGGTACTCAAACCCATATACTCTAATTTGAGATGTGGGCCTCCCCATCAGGTGACTTAACAAATAAACCAAATGCTCATACCTGTTGCAAAGCTTCTGCAGAATATGCCCGGTCCAGGATCCAATGACTCTTCATTTCTTTCCAATTCATTAGCGGTGACTCATGTAGAGGTTCATTTTAACATGACTTGACCTACCTGACCCCAGTTGATTCGTCCAGGCATGAGCACCTGAATAGACGAATCATAAATAACCAGCCTAATAAATAAGTAAATTATTTAGTATTCTAGATGGCAAGTGCTATGGAAAAAAGAAAAAGTAATTGCATTTGTTGACCTTGATATTTGGAATTTGGAGTAAGAGATTCTAGTTTAGTATAGGTTAATCTAAGATGAAAGAGATGTAAACTCAGAAGATAAGCATGGTTCTCTTCTACACATCATATGAACTGAAAAGCAAAGAAAGGAGTCTCTTTAAAGAGCAAAGAATTGTGCCCAGCATTTTGGTGAAGATTATATATCAACATTTTTATATATATTTAATGGTTATTGGAAGATACTTCAAAAAAATTGTGAAAGAATGGAATTAGAAAACAAGCTCTCTCTCTAGGTCTTTCAAATAAGCTAAATGAGTAAATTAAAGTTTGTTAAGCGGTAGGCATTTGGTTTTGTAGTTAACACCCCTTGGGACAACTACATCCTATATTGGCGTGCCTGGGTTCTAGTCTCAGCTCCACTTTGATTCCAGCTTCCTGCTGATGAGTTAAAGTACCTAAGTGATCCTGGGAAACAGACAATGCTTCAAATACTTGGGTCCCTACCATACATATAGGAGACCAAAATTAAGTTCCCAGTTCCTGGCTACAACTTGGTCCAGCCCCAACTACTTCAGGCATTTGGGAAGTAAAGCAGCATATTTTCTCTCTCTCTCTCTCTCTTTCTCTCTTTGATTTTCAAATAAATATATAAATTTTTTAAAGAATTGTTTTATTTCTTTGAAAGACAGAGTTACAGAGAGAGGTAGAGCCAGAGAGAGATAGGTCTTCCATTCCACTGGTTCACTCCCCAAATGACCATAATGACAAGAACTGAGCTGATCTAAAGCCAGGAGCCAAGAGCTTCTTCCAGGTCTCCCACGTAGGTGCAGGGGCTCAAGGACTTGGGCCATCTTCTACTGCTTTCCCAGGCCATAGCAGAGAGCTGGATCGGAAGAGGAGCAGCTGGGAATAGAACCGGCAGCCATATGGGATGCTGGCACTGCAGGCTGGGGCTTTAACCCACAGAGCCACAGCGCCAGCCCCTCAATATTTTTTAAAATATAAGATAGGCTTATTTTTTAAAAAAGATTTATTTATTTAGGCCGGCGCCGCGGCTCACTAGGCTAATCCTCCGCCTAGCGGCGCCGGCACACCAGGTTCTAGTCCCTGTTGGGGCGCCGGATTCTGTCCCGGTTGCCCCTCTTCCAGGCCAGCTCTCTGCTGTGGCCAGGGAGTGCAGTGGAGGATGGCCCAGGTGCTTGGGCCCTGCACCCCATGGGAGACCAAGAAAAGCACCTGGCTCCTGGCTCCTGCCATCGGATCAGCGCGGTGCGCCGGCCGCAGCGTGCCAGCCGCGGCGGCCATTGGAGGGTGAACCAACGGCAAAGGAAGACCTTTCTCTCTGTCTCTCTCTCTCACTGTCCACTCTGCCTGTCAAAAAAAAAAAAAAAAAAAAAAAAAAAAACAACAACAACAACAACAACAACAAAGATTTATTTATTTGAGAGGCAGAGTTACAGACAGAAAGATGGAGAGACAAAGAGAGAGGTCTTCCTTCTGCTGGTTCATTCCCCAAATGGCAGCAACAGTCAGGGCTGGACAAGGCCAAAGCCAGGAGACAGGAGCTTCTTCCAGGTCTCCCACATGGGTGCAGAGGCCCAAGCATTTGGGCCATCTTCCATTGCTTTCCTAGACCATTAGCAGGGAGCTGGATTGGAAGTGGAGCAGCCAGGACTCAAACTGAGATGCTGCAGGTGGAGGTTTAACCTATTACCCCAAAAATAGGCTTATCTTTGTACAAAAACATCCATGTATAGTTTTTCTTTTTTATTTTTAAAGATTTATTTATTTATTTGAAAAGCAGAGTTACAGAGAGGGAGAGGCAGAGAGAAAGAGGAAGAGAGACAGAGCTTTCATACACTTTTTCATTCCTCACCAAACCCTGGAGCCCAGAACTCTGTCCACATCTCCTACAAGAGTGGCAGGGGTCCAAGCACCAGGCCATCCTCAGTTGCTTTCCTAGGCACATTAGCATGGAACTGGATTGGGAGAGGAGCAGCTGGGACTCAAACCAGTGCTCATATGGGATGCCATCATCACAGGTGGCTATTTAACTGGATGTATCACAACATTCACCCCTACTTTTCATTATATATTTTTTCAATGAACTTTTTGAATACCTCTTAGAATAACTATTGTATGTATGCATACGTGTATTAATTCATCTTTTGTTGCTATAACAAAATACCTGAGAAAGGGAACTTATTGCATGTATAAGGGGCCAAATATATGGTGAGACACACTTTACAACAACGTGCTGTCTCCAGAACCAACCAGAGTCTCAAAAGAACTACATTAACCCCTTCCAAGGGCAAAGCCAACAGTGATCTAATCATCTTCCACTAGGTGCCACCTCAACATTGCCACACTGAGGACCAGGCTTCCACACTTCCAGCATGGGAAATTTGGGGAACATATGTAAACAATATTTGAATATATATAGATATTTGAATATATATATATATATACACACACATACACACTGTCTCATATTCTCTCTCTTGCTTGTTCACTTAAGCTAGCTTGGGTTAGTTTCCTTTTTCCTTGCCGCAAAGGAGAACTAATAGCAGGATGGTCGTAATATTAACTATAGTAGCTAACATTTATTAGGCATATATTATATATCAGACACTTTACTAATCACTTAGGTACTTTAACTCATTAGATATAGATTTTGTATGTCACATTTAAAAAATAAATTTAGGGCTGGCACAGTGGCATAGAGGGTAACGCTGCCGCCTGCAGTGCTGGCATTCCATATGGGCACCAGTTTGAGTACTGGCTGCTCCACTTCCCATCCAGCTCTCTGATATGGCCTGGGAAAGCAGTCTAAGATGGCCCAAGTCCTTGGGCCCCTGTACCTGTGTGGGAAGCTGGAAGAAACTTTTGGCTGCTGGTTTCAATTCGGCAGAGCTCTGGCAGTTGCAGCCATCTGGGGGAGTGAACCAGTGGATGGAAGACCTCTCTCTCTCTCTCTCTCTGTTTCTACCTCTCTATAACTCTGCCTTTCAAATAAATAAAGTCCATAGGAATGTATGCAGAACTATACAGCTCCTCCCTCTCTTATTCCCACTCTTAATTTTTTACTGGGATCTATTTTCAATTGACTTTATATAGATACATTTAATTCTATGTTAAATAAAGAGTTCAACCAATGTTATCAAGAAGGAAAAAGAGGAGCTGGAGCCGTGGTGTAGTGGGTAAAGCTGCTGCCTGCAGTGCTAACATCTCATATGAGCGCCGGTTCGAGACTTGGGTGCTTCACTTCCAATCCAACTCTCTGATATGGCCTGGGAAAGCAGCAGAAAATGGTCCAAGTCCTTGGGCCCCTTCACCCACATGGGAAGACCTGGAGGAGGCTCCTGGCTCCTGGCTTCAGATCAGTGCAGCTCTGGCCATTGCAGCCAATTGGGGATTGAACCAATGGATGGAAGACCCCCCCACCCCCACCCTGCCTCTTCTTCTCTGTGTGTGTAACTCTGAATTTCAAATAAATAAGTAAATAAATGAATAAATCTTTAAAAGAAAAAAAAAACTGTTCCTTAACAGTCAAGACAAGGGCTGTTCAAGTCATTGCCTTTTTTTTTTTTTTTTTTTTTTTGACAGGCAGACTTAGAGAGAGAGAGACAGAGACAGAGAAAGGTCTTCCTTTTTCCATTGGTTCACCCCCAAAATGGCCACTACAGCCAGTGCACTAATCCGAAGCCAGGAGCCAGGTGCTTCCTCCTGGTCTCCCATGCAGGTGCAGGGCCCAAGGACCTTGACCATCCTCTACTGCCTTCCCAAGCCACAGCAGAGAGCTGGACTGGAAGAGGAGCAACTGGGACAGAATCCGGTGCCCCAACCAGGACTAGAACCCGGGGTGCTGGCGCCGCAGGCAGAGGATTAGCCTAGTGAGCCGTGGCACCGGCCTAAGTCATTGCTTCTCATAGTGACAATTTCATTTCTACAGGTTTCCTTTTAGGTGCTCTATTAATTATCAAAGATCAGGGAGAACATATGGTACTTGTCCCATTGGGACTGGCTTATTTCACTAAGTATGATGTTTTCTAGATACATCCATTTGTTGCAAATGACCGGATCTCATCTTTTTTTTTTTTTATTGCTGTGTAGTATTCCATAGAGTACATATCCCATAATTTCTTTATCCAGTCTTCATTTGATGGGTATTTAGGTTGATTCCATGTCTTAGCTATTGTGAATTGAACTGCAATAAACATAGGGGTACAGATAACTCTTCTATTTGCTTATTTCATTTCCCTTGGGTAAATTCTGAGGAGTGGGATGCCTGGGTTGTATGGCAGGACTATATTCAGATTTCTGAAGTATCTCCAAAATGTTTTCCATAGTAGTTTTACTAGTTTACATTACAATCAACAATGGATTAAGATATCTTTTTCCCCACACCCTCACCAGCATTTGTTGTTTGTTGATTTCTGTATGAAAACCATTCTAACTGAAACCTCATTGTGTTTTCATTTACATTTCCCTGATTGCTAGTGATCCTGAGCATTTTTTTTTTTTTTTGGACAGGCAGAGTGGACAGTGAGAGAGACAGACAGAGAGAAAGGTCTTCCTTTTGCCATTGGTTCACCCTCCAATGGCCGCCGCCACCGGCGCGCTGCAGCCAGCGCACCGCGCTGATCCAAAGGCAGGAGCCAGGCGCTTCTCCTGGTCTCCCATGGGGTGCAGGGCCCAAGCACTTGGGACATCCTGCACTGTACTCCCTGGCCACAGCAGAGAGCTGGCCTGGAAGAAGGGCAATTGGGACAGAATCCGGTGCCCCGACCGTGTGTGCCGGCGCCGTGAGGCGGAGGACTAGCCTAGGGAGCCGCGGCGCTGGCCTCCTGAGCATTTTTTCATGTGTCTGTTGGCCGTTTGGATTTCCTCTTTTGAGAAATATCTGTTTAAGCCCTTTGCCCAGTTCTTAACTGGGTTGTTTTGTTGTTGTGGGGTTTCTTGATCTCTTTATATATTCTGGTTATTAATCCTTTATCAGTTGCATAGTTTGCAAATAACTTCTCCCAATCTGTCATTTGCCTCTTCACTTTCTGACTGTTTCATTTGCAGTACAGAACCTTCTCAATTTGATGTAATCACATTTATTACATCAAGGCTTTTATTGCCTGTGCCTCTGGGGTCTTTTCCAGGAACTCTTTGCCTGTGCCAATGTTTTGCAGGGTTTCCCCAAAGCTCTCTAATAATTTGATGGTATCAGGTCATAGATTTAGGTCTTTAACCCATTTTGAATGGATTTTTGTGTAAGGTGTAAGGTAGGGGTCTTATTTCATACTTTTGCATGTAGAAATCTAGTTTTCCCAGCACCATTTGTTGAAGAGACTGTCCTTACTCCAGGGATTGGTTTTAGTTCCTTGGTCAAATATAAGTTGGTTGTAGATGCTTGGATTGATTTCTGCATTTCTATTCTGTTCCATTGGTCCATCCATCTGTTTTTGTACCAGTACCAGGCTGTTTTGATTATAACTGCCTTGTAGTAGGTTTTGAAATCTAGTATTATGATGTCTCTGGCTTTGTTTTTGTTGTGTAAGATTGTTTTAGCTATTCAAGGTCTCCTGTGTTTCCAAATGAATTTCAGCATCATTTATTCTAGATCTGAGAAGAATGTCTTTGGTATTTTGATGGGTATCATAGTGAATCTATAAATTGCTTTTGGAAAAATGGACATTTTGATATTGATTCTTCCAATCCATGAACATGAAAATTTTTTCCTTTTTTTGGGGTCTTCTATTTCTCTCTTTAATATTTTGTGATTCGTATCATAAGGATCTTTGACATCTTTGTTAAATTTATTCCAAGGTATTTCCATTTTTTTTGTAGATGTTATGAATGGGATTGGTCTTAGAAATTCTTTCTCTTGGGGCCGGTGCTGTGGCATAGCGGGTAAAATCACTGCCTACAGTGCTGGTATCCCATATGTGCGCTGGTTTGTGTCCTGGCTGCTCCACTTTTGATCCAGCTCTCTGCTGTGGCCTGGGAAAGCAATAGAAGATGGCCCAGGTCCTTGGGACCCTGTACCCACGTGGGAGACCCAGAAGAAGCTCCTGGCTCTTGGCTTCAGATCGGTGCAGCTCCAGCCATTGTGGCCATCTGGGGAGTTAACCACCAGATGGAAGAACTCTCTCTACCTCCCCCCTCTCTGTGTAACTCTGACTTTCAAATAAATTAATAAATCTTAAAAAAAATAAATAATTTCTTTCACCACCATGGCATGGTCTGGGTATACAAAGGCTATTGATTTTTGTGTATTGATTTTACATCCTGTGACTTTACTGAACTCTTCTGAGTTCTAATAGTCTCTTGGGGGAGTTTTTTGGATCCTTTTTATATAGAATCATGTTATCTGCAAATAGGGATAGTTTGACTTCCTCCTTCAAAATTTGAATCCCTTTGATTTCTTTTTCTTGCCTAACAGTTCTGGCTAAAATTTCCAGGACTATATTAAATGGCAATGGTGAAAGTGGGCATCCTTGTCTGGTTCTGGATCTCAGTGGGAATGCTTCCAACTTTTCCCTATTCAATATATCACTGGCCATGGGTTTGTCATAAATTGCCTTGATTGTGTTGAGACATGTTCCTTGCATACCCAATTTGCTTAGAGTTTTCATCATGAAATGGTGTTCTACTTTATCAGTTGCTTTCTCTGCATCTATTGAGATAATCATATGGTTTTTGTTCTTCAATTTGTTAATGTGATAAATCACATTGATTAATTTATGAATGTTGAACCATACCTGCACACCAGGGATAAATTCCACTTGGTCCAGGTGAATGATCTTTTGATGTGTTGTTGGATTCAACTGGCCAGAATTTTGTTGAGGATTTTTGCATCTATGTTCATCAGGGAAATTGGTCTGTAGTTCTCTTTCTCTGTTGCGTCTTTTCTGGGTTTAGGAATTAAGGTGATGTTGTCTTCACAGAAAGAATTTGGGAGGATGGATGCCCTTCCTTTCAACTGATTTGAATAACTTGAGAAGAATTGGAGTTAATTTTTCTTTAAATGTCTGGTAGAATTCAGCAATAAAGCCATTTGGTCCTGAGCTTTTCTTTGTTGAAATGGTCTTCATTTCTTCATCACTGGTTTAATTCCCATCTTGGTTATGGTTCATTTAGGTTTTCTATGTCTTCATGGTTCAATTTAGGTGAGTTGTATGTGTCCAGGAATCCATTCATTTCTTCTAGATTTCCCAGTTTGTTGGCATACAGCTCTTTGTAGTACTTTCTGATGAATCTTTTTATTTCTGTGGTGTCTGCTTTTACATTTCCTTATTCATCTCTAATTTTGTTGATTTAGGTCTTCTCTCTCCTTTTTTTAGTTAGTTTGGACAATGGTGTTTCTTTTTTATTTTTAAAAAAAAACAGTTCTTCGTTTTGCTGATCTTTTGTATTTTTTTGTTTCAATTTTGTTGATGTCATCTCTAATTTTAGTTATTTATTTTCTCCTACTAGTTTTGGATTTGGTTTGCTGTTGTTTTTCTATATCCTTGAGGTGCATTGATAATTCATTCATTTGGTGCCTTTCCAATTTCGTGATGTAAGCACTAATCACTATAAATTTTCCTCTTTTTTTTAAAGATTTATTTATTTATTTGCAAGTCAGAGTTACACAGAGAGAGGAGAGGCAGAGAGAGACAGAGAGAGAGAGAGAGGTCTTCCATCCGATGGTTCACTCCCCAGTTGGCTGCAATGGCCGGAGCTACGCCAATCTGAAGCCAGGAGCCAGGTGCTTCTTCCAGGTCTCCCATGTAGGTGCAGGGGCCCAAGGTCTTGGGCCATTTTCTGCTGCTTTCCCAGGCCATAGCAGAGAGCTGTATCAGAAGAGGAGCAGCTGGGACTAGAACCAGCACCCATATGGGATGCTGGAGCTTCAGGTCAGGGTGTTAACATGGTTAAGCTGCCCCCCCCCCTTTTAAGATTTATTTATTAAATTTTCCTCTTAACACTGCCTTTTCTGTGTTAAGTTTTGGTATGTTGTATTTTCATCTTCATTTATTTCCAGAAATTTTTTGATTTCTTCTATAACCCACTGTTCATTCAGGAGTGTAACATATTCTTAACTTGCCTGTTCCTATTGTGTTAAATAATAATATCAACAACAAATCAATATACATATGGGTGAACCTAACTTCCGTAGAAAGTTCTAGCCTCTGGGCCAGCGCCGCAGTTCACTAGGCTAGTCCTCCGCCTTGCGGCGCCAGCACACCAGGTTCTAGTCCCAGTTGGGGCGCCGGATTCTGTCCCAGCTGCCCCTCTTCCAGGCCAGCTCTCTGCTGTGGCCAGGGAGTGCAGTGGAGGATGGCCCAAGTGCTTGGGCCCTGCACCCCATGGGAGACCAGGAGAAGTACCTGGCTCCTGCCATCGGATCAGCGCGGTGCGCCGGCCACAGTGCGCCCGCTGCGGTGGCCATTGGAGGGTGAACCAACGGCAAAGGAAGACCTTTCTCTCTGTCTCTCTCTCTCACTGTCCACTCTGCCTGTCAAAAAAAAAAAAAGAAAGAAAGAAAGAAAGTTCTAGCCTCTGTACATGTATGGCTTGATTAATCTCTGATGATAAACCTACAATTTTGCAATTTTTAAAAAAAGATTTATTTGTTGGGGCTGACATTGTGGCACACAGGGTAAAGCCAGCTGTGATGCCAGCATCTCACTTGGGCACAGGTTTAAGACTCTGCTGTTCTACTACCAATCTAGCTCCCTGCTAATGCACCTGGGAAAGCAGCAGAGGATGGCTCAAGTGCTCATGCCCCTGCACCCACGTGTGAGACCTGGAAGAAGCTCCTGGTTTCTGCCTTTGGACTTTATTTGAAAAGCAGAAAAACAGAGAAAGACATAGAGAGAAAGACAAAGAGATCTTTTATCCACTGGTTCACTCACCAAATGGCCACAACGGCCAGAGCTGGGCAAAGTTGAAATCAGGAGCCTAGAACTCCCTCAGGGTCTCCCATGTGCATTCCTGCTCTGCTTTCCCAGACATACTAGCAGGGAACTAGATCAGAAAAGAAGCAGCCAGGACTTGAACTGGTGATCCAACATGGTAGCATCCAACCCACTACAGCACAACTATAGTACCACAATTTTACAAATTTAAGATGCCTTTCAAGGGCATGCACTGTGATCTAGAGGTTGGACAGCAGCTTGAGTCACCAATATTTCATATTGGAGTGCCTGTTCAAGTCCCAGCTATCCCCACCCATAAGAGACCAGAACGGAGTCCTTGGCTCCTAGCTTTGGCCTGGCCCAGATCTGGCTGTTGGGGACATTTGGGGAGTGAACCAGAGGGACTCTCTGCCACTCTGCCTTTTGAATAAATAAATTGCTTTTTAAAAAATGGTCTTCAGTGGTAGAAGATGGCCCAACTGTTTGGACCCCTGCACCCGCACAGGGGACCCAGAAGAAGTTCCTGGCTCCTGCCATTAAAGTCATTTGGGGAGTGAATCAGTGGATGGAAGACTTTTCTCTCTGTCTTTAATTCTACCTCTCAAATAAATAAATAAAGTTTCTAAAATGGCGTTCATAGTAAAATCCTTAACGCAGGGGGGCTATGTTTAAATAGCAAAGATTGGGGCTGGCACTGTGGCAATGGGAATAAAGCCACTGCTTGCAGTACTGGCATCCCATATGGGTGCCGGTTTGAGTCTCATCCGCTCCATTTTTTTCTTTTAAGATTTTATTTATTTATTTGAGAGGTAGAGTTACAGTGAGATCGAGAGACAGAGAGAAAGGTCTTCCACATCCTGGTTCATTCCCCAGATGGCCACAACTGCCAGAGCTGAGCCAATCCAAAGCCAGGAGCTAGCAGCCAGGAGCCAGGAGCCAGGAGCTTCTTCCAGGTCTCCGACATGGGTGTAGCATCCCAAATACTTGAGCCATCCTCAACTGCTTTCCCAGGTCATAGCAGAGAGCTGGATCAGAAGAGGAGCAGCCAGGACTTGAACCAGTTCCCATATGGGAATCCAGCACCACAGGAGGAAGCTAAGCCCACTACAGCACAACACTGGCCCTACTCCACTTCTGATCCAGCTCTCTGCTATGGCCCAGGAAAGCAGTAAAAGATGGCCCATGTCCTTGGGCCCCTGCACCTGCAGGAGAGTCCGAAAGAAGTTCCTGGCTCTTGGCTTCAGATTAGTTCAGCCCTGGCTGTTTCGGCCATTTGGGGAGTGAACCAGCAGATGGAAGACCTCTCTCTCTCTGCCTCTGCCTCTCTGTGGCCCTGCCTTTCAAACAAATAAATAAATCTTTTTTAAAAAAGAGCAAATATTCCCATTAGGTTCACTACATTGTGCTTTCCGTAGATTGAAAAGAATATTCTAGAAATATTTCCAATAGAGTGGAGAGAAAAGGAGTTTTCTGGTTCAGTTTCAATTTATCAGAAAATTCAATTAACAGGAAATTCCCTATCTCCTGAAAAATCATGATAAATTTCACTTATGATTGGAAGGTAAAACAGCCCTTTTTAAGTTTCCTGCAGACTTTCTTTAATCTCTGGACAAGTCTCTGCATAATTTAACTCTAAAGAGTTTTTCCAAAACAGTACTTATCTTTGTAACCCACATTCCAAGAAAAATTCAGTTTCTGGAATTACTTGGAAAAACTCAAAAGGCAAAAGTTGTACAGATTCTTGGCACACCCATTGAACAAGCTATCAGTTCTGAAATGGTTACATATCTAGTTAAGCTAGAAATCTGAAGTTGAGGTACTTATACTTCTAGTGTGCCAGTTACAACTATAGTCACAGTTGACTTGTTATAAGTAACAGAAAATATTACTCTTACAAAAGTTATTAGTTAATAATAAACTAATTCTGCAGGCAGCAGCTTAACTCACTGTACCACGCTAGTCTCAAGTTCCTTAAATTTCTGTCCTGATTGTTCAGTTTTTCTTGAGTTTCATGTTTTGTAATGATTTTCAGGAGACAGGGAATTTTCTGTTAAGTTTTTTGATAAATTGAAACTACCAGAAAACTCCTCTTCTCTCTACTCTTTTGGAAATATATCTAGGCTATATCTTTTCAGTCTTTAGAAAGCACAGGATACTGAATTTAATGCAGGAATCTTTGCTATCCTTTTAAAGATTTGTTTATTTATTTGAAAGGCAGCGCCACAGAGAAGCAGAGGCAGAGAGAGAGAGAGGTCTTCTATTCGCTTCTTCACTCCCTAAATGACCTGTGATGCCCACATCACTTATGTGTGCTGGTTTGAGTACCAGGCGCACTGCTTCTGATCCAGCTCCTGTCGCTCCCCCTCTTCATGGAGGAACGACACTAAGCCCTGCCTAGGCTTCATATCCGAGTCACGGCACCATTATGTCGCTCCCCCTCTTCGTGGAGGAACGACACTAAACCCTGCATAGGTTTCCTATCCGAGTCACGGCACCATTATGTCGCTCCCCGTCTTCGTGGAGGAACGACACTAAACCCTGCCTAGGCTTCCTATCCGAGTCACGGCACCATTATGTCGCTCCCCGTCTTCGTGGAGGAACGACACAGGACCCTGCGCTGTTCTTCTGTCTGCTCGGCCCTCCCCGGGTTTGCTGCTGGTTCTTCCTGGGTTGGCTACTGTCCCTTCCACCTCCGTGGAAGGGCAGTTCCCCCTGGCCACATTCCCCACTTCCGCAGGGGAGCGGCACACCGCCGGCCGGCTCTCTCGGGGGCTGCACAGGTGTTCCTTCAGATAGATGTTCCCCTTAGATGTTCCTGGTGCATGCCGTCTCTCTCCTCCTTTATAGTCCTCCTCCGCCAATCCTAACTCGGCTGCCCACACGCCGAGTACGCTGCTCTCCTCCAATCAGGAGCAAGTCCTACAGTTAATTGGCTGAACTGGAGGCAGCTGTGTAGAAGCTGTTTTCTCCTCTCCCAGCGCCATATTGTGGGAGAGCAGATGCATAGAATAAGTCTTAATTCCAGTAACTTAGTCTAGTCCGGGTTGCTCCCCACAAGCTCCTAGCTAATGCTCCTGAGAAAGTGGCAGAAGTCCAAGGGCGTGGGCTTCTGCTGCCCACATGGGAAACTTGGATGGAGTTCCTAGCTCCTAGCTTTGGCCTGGCCCAACCCCAGCTGTTGTGGCTATTTGTGAATGAACCAGTAGATAAATCTTTCTCTTTCTCTTTCTCTCTCTCTCCCTCTCCCTCTCTATCTCACTCTGTAACTTTGTCTTTCAAATAAATATATAAATATTTAAAATTGGAAAACTGATTTTATACCCTGCTACTTTATCAAATTCCTATGATTTCCAACAGTCTCTTAGTAGAGTCTTTTGGTTCCTCTCTATGTAGAATCATACCATCTACAAACAGGGATAATTTGACTTCCTCCTTTCCAATTTGTATCCCTTTAATTTCTTTGTCTTGTCTAATGGATGACTAAAAAAACTTCCATAACTATATTGAATAGCAATGGTGAAAGTGTGCATTCTTGTCTGTTCTGGATCTTAGAGGAAGTGCTTGCAACTTTCCCCATTCAATATGATGCTGGCTGTGGGTTTGTCATATGTTGCCTTGATTGTATTGAGTAATGTTCCTTCTACAACCATTTTTCTTAAATTTTTTTTTATCATGAAAGGATGTTATATTTTATCAAATTCTTTCTCTGCATCTATTGAGATAATTATATGGTTTTATTCCTCAGTTTCTTCATGTGATGTATCACATTTATTGATTTGCATGTGTCGAGACATCCATGCATACCAGGGCTAAATCTCATTTGGCCCTGGTGAGTAATCTTTCTGATGTGTTGTTGGATTCAATTAGCTAGTATTTTGTTGATTTTTGCTTTTATGTTCATCAGGGATATTGGTCTCTAGTTCTCCTTCTCTCTTGTATCTTTTTTAGGGATGAACTGATGCTGGCCTCACAGAAGTTTGGGAGAATCCCCTCTCTTTCAATTGTTTTGAGTAGTTTGAGAAGAACTGGAATTAGTTCTTTCAAAGTTTGGTAAAATTAAGCAGTGAAGCCATCTGGCCCTGGGCTTTTCCTTGCTGGGATGGTCAAAAATCAATAGCCTTTGTATACCCAAACAATGCCATGGCTGAGAAAGAACTTGGAAGCTCAGTACCACTCACAATAGCTACCAAAAAAAATAAAAACCCAGGAATAAATGTAACCAAGGATGTGAAAGATCTCTACAGTGAAAATTATAAAACATTAAAGAAATAGAAGACACACAAAAAAATGGAACAATCTTCCATGTTCATGGATTGCAAGAATTAATATAATCAAAATATCCATACTATAGGAAGCAATTTACAGATTCATTGCAATCCCAATCAAAATACCAATGATATTCTTCTCAGATCTAGAAAAAAAAAAGTACTAAAATTCATATGGAAATATAAGAGATCCTAAATAGCTAAGGAATCTTAAACAACAAAAACAAAGTTGGAGGCATCACAATACCAGACTTCAAGACATATTACAGGCCGGCACCATGTCTCAATAGGCTGGCATACTGGGTTTTAGTCTCAGTCAGGGCGCCGGATTCTGTCCCGGTTGCCCCTCTTCCAGGCCAGCTCTCTGCTGTGGCCAGGGAAGGCAGTGGAGGATGGCCCAAGTGCTTGGGCCCTGCACCCCATGGGAGACCAGGAGAATCACCTGGTTCCTGCTTTTGGATCACTGTGTTGCACTGGCTGCAGTGCGCCCGCTGTGGCAGCCATTGGAGGGTGAACCAATGGCAAAGGAAGACCTTTCTCTCTGTCTCTCTTTCTCTCACTGTCCACTCTGCCTGTCAAAAAATTAAAAAAAAAAGACATATTACAGAGCAGTTATAATTAAAAAAGGCCGGCGCCGTGGCTCAATAGGCTAATCCTCCGCCTTGTGGCACTGGCACACTGGGTTCTTGTCCCAGTCGGGGTGCCGGATTCTGTCCCAGTTGCCCCTCTTCCAGGCCAGCTCTCTGCTATGTCCCAGGAGTGCAGTGGAGGATGGCCCAAGTACTTGGGCCCTGCACCCCATGGGAGACCAGGAGAAGCATCTGGCTCCTGGCTTTGGATCAGCGCGATGCGCTGGCCATGGCAGCCATTGGAGGGTGAACCAACGGCAAAAGGAAGACCTTTCTCTCTGTCTCTCTCTCTCACTGTCCACTCTGCCTGTCAAAAAGAAAAATAATTAAAACAGCCTGATACTGGCTCATAAATAGAGATGTAGACCAATGGAATAGGACAAAAAACTCCAGAAATTAATCCATACATCTACTGCAACCAACTAATCTTTGACAAATGAACCAGAATCAATCCCTGGAGAAAGAACAGTCTCTTCAAAAAATGATGCTGGGAAAATTGTATCTACACATATGAAAGTAAGGAACAAGACCCCTGCCTTACACCTTACACAAAAATCAACTCAAAATGAATCAGGGACCCAAATCTATGACATGATACAATCAAATTACTATAAGAAAACATTGGAGAAATGCTGCAAGACATTGGTATAGGTAAAGACTTCTTTGAAAAGATGCCAGAAGCCCATGCAATAAAGACAAAAATAGACAAATAGTATTATATCAAACTAAGAAGCTTCTACGCAGCAAAGGAAACACTCAACAAAATGAAGAGGCAACCAACAGAATGAAAAAAATATTTGCAAACCTATGTAACTGATAAAGGATTAACATTCAGGATCTATAAAGAGCTCAAGAAACTCAACAACAACAAAACAAACAATCCAGTTAAGAAATGGGCAAAGGAGGCAAATGGCACCATGGCTTAGTGGGTTAAGCTGTCATCTATGGCGCTGACATCCCATATGGGCACCAGTTCAAGTTCTGGCTGCTCCATTTGCAATCCAGCTCCCTGCTAATGTGCCTGGGAAAGCAGAAGAAAATGGCCCAAGTCCTTGGGCACTTGTGCCCATGAAGGACACCCTGAAGAAGCCCCAGGCTCCTGGCTTTAGACTGACCCAGCTCTAGCCATTGTGGCCATCTGGGCCGTGAACCAGCAGGTAGATGATTTCTCCCCTGCCCCATAACTATACTTTCAAATGAATAAATTAATTTAAAAAATAACAGAAATTGGAAAAGGACATGAAAAGGTGGTTTTCAAAGGAAGAAATACAAATGGCCAATAGACATATGAAAAAATGCTCAGGATCATTAGCCATCAGAGAAATGCAAATAAAAACCATGACATGGTATCATCTCACTCCAGTTAGAATGGCTACCATCCAAAAATTTAAAAAAAAAAATGGTTCCCAGAATGTGAGAAAAAATGTGCCTTAGGGGCTGGCACTGTGGTGCAGTGGGTTAAAGCCCTGGCCTGAAGCACCAGCATCCCATATGGCTGCTGGTTTTAGTCCCAGCTGCTCCTCTTCCAGCTCTCTTCTATGGCCTAGGAAAGCAGTAGAGGATGGCCCAAGTCCTTAGGTTCCTGCACTCGTGTGGGAGACCAGGAAGAAACTCCTAGCTCCTGGCTTTGGACCGGCTATTGCGGCCATTTGGGGAGTGAACCAGTGGATGGAAGACCTCTCTGTCTCTGCCTCTCTCTGTAACTCTGTCATTCAAATAAATAAAATAATAAATAAATCTTTAACAAAAATGGTACCAGGGCTGGTGCAGTGGCGCAGTGGGTTAATCCTCCACCTGCAGTGCCTGCATCCTATATGGGTGCCTTCTAGTCCCCACTGCTCCTCTTCCAATCCAGCTCTTTTCTATGGCCTGGGAAAGCAGTAGAAGATGGCCGAAGTCCTTGGGTCCCTGTACCCGCATGGAAGACCTGGGGAAAGCTCCTGGCTCCTGGCTTCGGATCAGCACAGCTCTAGCCATTGTGGCCATTTGGGGCGTGAACCCGCGGTCGGAAGACCTCTCTCTCTGTCTCTCCCTCTCATTGTCTGTAACTCTACCTATCAAATAAATGGCACACCGGGTTCTAGTCCCGGTTGGGGCACCGGATTCTGTCCCGGTTGCCCCTCTTCCAGGCCAGCCCTCTGCTGTGGCCCGGGAGTGCAGTGGAGGATGGCCCAGGTGCTTGGGCCCTGCACCCCATGGGAGACCAGGAAAAGCACCTGGCTCCTGGCTCCTGCCATCGGATCAGCGCGGTGCGCCGGCCGCAGCGCGCCGGCCGCGGCGGCCATTGGAGGGTGAACCAACGGCAAAGGAAGACCTTTCTCTCTGTCTCTCTCTCACTGTCCACTCTGCCTGTCAAAAAAAAAAAAAAAAAAAAAAAAAAAAGACTCATATCCTTATTTTTTTTTAAAAAAGGTACCTTAATCCACTATTGGTAGGAATACAAACTAGTACAACCATTAAGGAAGACAGTATGGAGGTTCCTCAGAGATCTGAAAATAGATCTACCACATGACTCAGCAGTCCTACTGCTGGTAATTTATCCAAACAAAATGAAGTCAGCATATCAAGGAGTTATTTGTACCCCCATGTTTATTGCAGCTCAATTCACAATAGCTAAGGTATGGACTCAACCCTGATGTACAACAATAGATGACAAGATAAAGAAAATATGGTATATAGACACTACAAAATACTACTTAGCCATAAAAAAAGAATGAAATCCTGTTTCTTGCAACAAAGTGTATGCAACTAGAAAACATTATGCTTAGTGAAATAAGCCAGTCTCAAAAAGACAAATATCATGTTTACTGTGGTATGTGGCAGTTAATATAGAATACCAAAAAATGTATAGGAATGGAATGGTCATTTTGGGATACAATTGTTGTTTTTAGCCCTCACTTATACTCCAGTGGAACTGTGGTGTTCCTACTTTTTACTTGTTGAATATTATGATTATTGGTGAATTAAGCCTGTGAATATGGAGTGGATTGAAATTATGTCTTTGAAAAAACTGATGAAGAGAGGGGAGGGAGGGAAGTAAGGAGACTGGACAAAACAGGGGAGTGAGAAAATTGTGGTTGTCTTCTTGGAACTGTATCTATGGAATGCATAAAATTATGATTTTATATTAATAAAAAATTTTAAAAAGAACTTTAAATTTCAGTATTCACAAATAAAATTTTATAGGTACACACAAAAATAATTTAGGGAACTTTAGGTTTCCTTAGCATATACATAAATAACTAAAGCTGTTCATTATTTGAGCATTGATATAATTCATATAATTCAGTTAAAATTTCACTGTCACTGAGTCTTAGTTCACAGCCTCTCACAATGTTTTGATTGGCTTAACTCAGCCTATGGACTGCATTTTCACAGGTGAAATGTCTCTGTAGACTCAGTTGTTGTATATGCATTGAGTAGGAGGGAGAATTTATAGGGCTGGGATAAGAACAACTCTAAAGAGGGGTTGTGGGGGCTGGTGTTGAGGTATAGTAGGTTAAGCTGCTCCAAGGTGGGGACCTTGGAGTCTTGGCTATTCTGATTCCAATCCAGCTTCTTGTTAAGGTGCCTGGAAAGGCAACAAATGATGGCCCAAGTATTTGTGTCCCTACCATCCACATGGAAGACTCTTGGAATTCTGGGTTCCTGGCCTCAGGTTGTTCTAGCCCTGGCTATTGTTGGCATTTGGGGAGTAAACCAACTATTGAAAGATCTATCTCATTCTCTGCAATCTGCCTTTCAAATAACAAAGAAAGAAACAAATAAATAAATCTTAAATAAAGAGGGGGAAGGGGGAGAGAGAGAGAAAGAGAGAGATTGAGACAGATGAGATCTTCCATCAACTGTTCACTCCCCAGACTCACAATAGTCAGGGCTGGGCCTAGCCAAATCAATGAGACAGGAACTCCATCCTCATCTCCCTCATGGGTGGCAGGAACTAAGTTGCTTGACTTATCATCTGCTGCCTCCCAGGGTATGAATTTGTAGGAAGGTGGAGCTGGGATAAAAACCAAGGCACTCCAGTATGAGATGTCCATGGGTGTCCAAAGTAGCATGTTAATCATTGTACCAAATGCCTGTCCTTCTTAATACATTTGATAAATGAATCTATTCTGCTTTTACTGTAGTGAAGAAGTATATGTCATATACATTCTTAATTATTTTAAATCATGTAAATCAGGAAACCAACATCCAAACTATGTAACAAAAATATACTGTAATGCTATTCTACAAAGTTTAATTATCCTTGAAAACCCTTTCAGCCCTCTAACTATTTATTTTCCTAACACTAGCAACTTGAAAAAGGGCTGCAAATTGGCATTGTACAAAATAGAACTCCAAATAATTTATCATAGTACTACAATTACTAGAAAAAAGCATAGTGGAGGCAGAACATCTTTGACTTTTGGGGATATGATTTCCAAAAACAATCAATTATAATGCCACATTTTTTGGAAAATATTTAAATTCTTTTCTTTTTTCTTTCTTTCTCTCTTCTGAGCCTCAGATACCCTGACTGGATTAATAATAGTCCCAGGATTCTGAATATACACTTCATTGGTCCAGGGAGTACCTTCATTCACTCATTCTATGCAATTAACTCACCAAGGAGCTTTAAAAGGTCCAAAGAATGGAATTAAAAGAAAATTCCTGGCTCCCAGCTTCATTGGGCATTTAGGGAGTGAGCCAGCAGATGGGAACTCTTTCTCTCTCTTTGACTCTCTCTCTCCACTTCTAAAGCAAATACATATTTTTAAAAAGGTTTATTAATTTATTTGAAGGGTAGAGAATTACAGAGAAGCAGAGGGGGAGAGGGAGAGAGAGAGAGAGAGAGAGAGAGAGAGAGAGAGAGTATTCCTTCCATTGGTTCACTCTCCAAATGGGCACAACAGCCAGAGCTGGGCAGATCCAAACCCAGGA
Source organism: Oryctolagus cuniculus (assembly GCF_964237555.1). Taxonomy (NCBI): domain Eukaryota; kingdom Metazoa; phylum Chordata; class Mammalia; order Lagomorpha; family Leporidae; genus Oryctolagus; species Oryctolagus cuniculus. The sequence goes on along the minus strand of NC_091433.1, from coordinate 33,775,079 downwards.
GCCAGTAGTTTCTTCTAAGTCTCCCATGCAGGTGCAGTGGCCCAAGTCCTTGGGCCATCTTCCACTGCTTTCCAAGGCCATAGCAGAGAGCTGGATCGGAAGTGGAGCAGCCTAGACTTGAACCCATATAGGATGCTAGCACTGCAGGTGGCAGCTTTACCCCCAAGGCCACAGAGCTGGCCCCAATAAATTTTTTTTCTCTTTTTTTCTTTCTTTTCTTTCTTTCTTTTTTTTTTTTTTTTTACAGGCAGAGTGGACAATGAGAGAGAGAGACAGAGAGAAAGGTCTTCCTTTGCCGTTGGTTCACCCTCCAATGGCCGCCGCGGCCAGCGCACCATGCTGATCCGAAGCCAGGAGCCAGGTGCTTCTCCTGGTCTCCCATGGGGTGCAGAGCCCAAGCACTTGGGCCATCCTCCACTGCACTCCCGGGCCATAGCAAAGAGCTGGCCTGGAAGAGGGGCAACTGGGACAGAATCCGGCGCCCTGACCAGGACTAGAACCCGGTGTGCCGGCGCCGCTAGGCGGAGGATTACCCTATTGAGCCGTGGCGCTGGCCATTATTTTTAAACATAAAATAAAGGCTTCTGATGGCTAGGAAGCCAAGCCAATATTTCTAATTCAATTTGTTATCAAGAGAGCAGATTCTTATTGAACTTATGTAAATAACTGTATTATCATAAAAATAATACTCACAGATAGTTCCTGAATTTCTGTGGAATCAGGTAGAGAGCAAAAGTAAATGTTTCAATTTTTGTTCACAAAAGTATACTTTGCCAATACCCATAATTCTTTATCAGCTCGTTCAATTTCACATAATTATTTTTTAATATTTATTTAAAAAGCAGAGTGACAGAGAGAGAGAGAGAGAGAGAGAATGGCTACATCAAAACCAGGAGGGCATTACTCATTCTGGGTCTCCAGTGTGGGTGGCAGGCACCTAACTAATTTGAGCCATCACTTGCTGCCTCCCAAGGAGCTGGAATAGGATGTGGAGGCAAAACTCTATCCCAGACACTACAAGATGGGGCAAAAATGTCCCAGATGTTGGTTTAACCCACTTCGCTAGAACATCTGCTCCCTCATGTAATTAATTCTTGTTCTGCTTGATCTTGGTTGGCAATTTCACAAACCTATCAGTTTCTTCACTAGAGTTCTGGAACTTCTTACCCAGAAAGTAGCATGATCTATAAAGTTATCATAAAGCTGTACTTGTCAGAGGCCTTTCCACAAATCTCCTAGAAGATAATACCACTTTAGGATTATAATTGCTTGCAAAAGCTTCCAGAAAAGCATCATAATAAAGCAGTTAACTGTGGACAACAATACCTACAATGTCCATGACTAAAGATATGATGAGAGTTCATTGTGATGATGACACAATTCACAAAGAAATTTGGTTATTTCTGCAACATACAACATGTAACAAAATAACCAGCATTATGACTAACAACATATTTGCATGAATTTCATATAATTTTTGAACATGCTAATAATATACACATAAATATAATTTAAAGAAGGCTTAGCTTCACTTATTATTTGATGGTGCTTCCCATTCAGTTTAATACATCAAATAACTCTGTTTAATATCTCTCTTTTATAAGACAAGAGACACATCCTTCAAGGTTTTTCAGATGCTTAAGTGGAAAAATCTCACAGTCAATTCAAGGTCAAAAATACAATTCAGAATTTGATTTTGGCAAGTTTACCAAAAATGTCAATAGGCTTAAAAGGCTTCATCAAAATAGGATCATAGGCCACTGTGAAGAAAGTCATTCATTTATCTAGGATGATAAAAATTTCAAAGGCAAATGAAGAAATTTATATATTTGAGGGAAAATCTTAGCTCTATAATAGAGAGGGACCAGTTCTTAGTAATGAAAGACCTAATAAAGAAAACAAGAAGCATGAGACATCATTTTGAAAAAAGAATCTTTGTTTCCATGGCCAACTACCTTAAAGGTGATGACAAACTTCTCACAAATTCCTGTTAAAAGCAGATCAATACTCCAAGAAAAACTTGCTGTCTTAACAGAAGGGACCAAATTCTAGTTTTGAATCAGTGTACTTTTGATATTGATGCTCATTCTTTAGAAAAAATAACAAGAAATATTCTTCTGTACCAGTCAGTTTGAACATGAATAAAATTCCTTTTGTAAGATTCATCTGGGGCTGGTGTTGCAGAGCAGTGGATTAAGCCTTCACTTGCAATCCCAGCATTGCATTTTGGAGTGCCAGTCAGATTCCTGACTGCTCCACTTCTAATTCAGTTTCCCATTAGCATGTAAGAGAAGGCAGCAAAAGATGGCCCATGTACTTGGACTCTTGCCACCCATGCGAGTGACCAGTATAAAGTTCCTGGCCCTGGTCTTCTGCATGACCCAGCCCTGGTTATTGCAGAAATTTTGGGGAGTAAATCAGTGAATGAAAGATCTTTCTCTCTGACTCTCCCTCTCTCCGTGTGTGTGTGTGTGTGTGTGTGTGTGTATGTGTTTCCCTCTGTTGCTCTGCCTCTCCAATCAATAAATTTTAAGGAAAAAAAAAAGACTAATCTGTGCTATGTGTTTGGTGCACACATTAAGTCACTGCCTGGGATAACTCCATCCCATACAGAAGCACCTGCTTTGAATCTTGGCTCCTCCACTTCCAATGTAGCTTCCTGTTGATATGTACCCTAGGATGCAGCAGATGACTCAGAAACATGGGTCACTGCCACCTGGATTGAGTTCCAGGCTCCTGGTTTCAGGCTGGCCCAGCTCTGGCTGTTGCAGGCATTTGATAAGTGAGCCTATGGATGGAAGACCTCTCTCTCACTCCACATCCTCCCCCACCCCATTTCTTTCTCTCTGTCTCTTTCTCCCTCTCTTTCAAATAAAATGGAAAAAAAAATAGTTTTTTGTTTGTTTGTTTTGTTTTTGACAGGCAGAGTGGACAGTGAGAGAGAGAGACAGATGTGGGGAGCAAACCGGACTAGACTAAGTTACTGGAATTAAGACTTATTCTATGCATCTGCTCTCCCACAATATGGCGCTGGGAGAGAAGTAAACAGCTTCCGCACAGCTGCCTCCAGTTCAACCAATTAACTGTAGGACTTGCTCCTGATTGGAGAGCAGCGTACTCGGCGTGTGGGCAGCCGAGTTAGGATTGGCGGAGGAGGACTATAAAGGAGGAGAGAGACGGCATGCACCAGGAACATCTATGGGGAACATCTAAGGGAACCCGTGCAGCCCCCGAGAAAGCCGGCCGGCGGTGTGCCGCTCCCCTGCGGAAGTGGGGAATGCGGCCAGGGGGAACTGCCCTTCCACGGAGGTGGAAGGGATAGTAGCCAACCCGGGAAGAACCAGCAGCAAACCCGGGGAGGGCCGAGCAGACAGAAAGAACAGCGCAGGGTCCTGTGTTGCTCCTCCACGAAGAGGGGGAGCGACAACAGAGAAAGGTCTTCCTTTTGCGGTTGGTTCACCCTCCATTGGCCGCTGCGGCCGGCGTACCGCACCTATCCGAAGGCAGGAGCCAGGTGCTTCTCCTGGTCTCCCATGGGGTGCAGGGCCCAAGCACTTGGGCCATCCTCCACTACACTCCCTGGCCATAGCAGAGAGCTGTCCTGGAAGAGGGGCAACCGGGACAGAATCCGGTGCCCCGAGCGGGACTAGAACCCGGTGTGCCGGCGCTGCAAGGCGGAGGATTAGCCTATTGAGCTGCGGCGCCGGCCTAAAAAAAAAAAAAGAGCTTTTAAAGATTTTAGTTATTTGAAAGGCAGAGTTATAGAGAGAAGGAGAGAGAGACTTTCCATCTTCTAGTTCACTCCCCAAATGGCCACAACAGGCAGGGCTGGCCTAGGCCAAAGCCAGAAGCCAGGAGCTTCATCTGGGTCTCCCACATGGGTGCACAAACCCAAGCACTTGGGCCATCCTCTGCTGCTTTCACAGGAGCATTAGCAGAGAATTAGATCAGAAGTGGAGCAGCTGGGACTTGAACCCGTGCCCACATGGGATGCCAGCACTATAGGCAGTGGCTTAACCTGCTGCACCTCAGAGCCAACCCCAAATATGTGTTTAAAAGTAAAATTCATCTTCCACAAACATTCTACAAGCTTCCTAGCCATTCATTTTTGTCCTATACTTTTCTTCTTTCTCATTTTGGGACATTCTATTTTAGGACAAAAATTACCCTTTCTTTCTTAACAAAAATATATCTTTCGTACTTCATGACTTTACTTATCAAAAACATGTCTTACTCTCCTTGAATATGAGTTGCTTCTTTTATTATTTCCAGTTTTTTTTAAAGAATGAATGTTTGTTTAAAAGTTTATTTTCACCTATGAAAGAGAGAGAGAGATATCTTCCAGTCACTGGTTCATTCCTCAAGTGCTTGCAACAGCCAGGGCTGGGCCAGGCCAAAGCTAGGAGCCCAGAACAACTCTTTTCATGTCCTCAGGACCCGAGTACTTGGGCTATCATCTGCTGCCTCACAGCACAGTAACAGGAAGCTAGGTTGGAAGGAACGGAGCTGTGCCTCAAACTAGCCCTCAGATACTGGATGCAGGTATGCCAAGTGCTAGCTTGACCCTCTGTACCACAACACCCTTCTCTTTATTGCTTCTAGCTTTAACCTCCATATATTAATTAGATTATGTTTGAGAGGCAGAGACAGAGACAAAGAGAAAGAGAAACACACACACACACACACACAGAGAAAGAGAGAGAGAGAGAGAGAGAGAGAGAGCACGCTCCCATCTGCTGGTTCATTCCAACAATTCCTGCAGAGGTAAGGCTGGCCATGAGGGGCCACAACCAGGAGGAAGAGACTCAATCCAGATCTTACACATGAGTAGCAGAGATCCAACTACTTGAGCCAACTACCTGCTGCCTCCCAGGGTGTGCATCAGTAGGAAACTGGAATCCTGGAAGGTGGCATCAAAAGCAGAGCTGGGAGATGAACCCAGGCACTAGATTTTGGTTGCAACTATTACAAACAACAACTGCTGTGCCAAATATTTGCCCCAGAATTTAAGTTTTCATGACTTTAAAACACCTAGTGAAGACAACAGAAACCTGTCTGTCCAATAAACCTAGGCAAAATAACTCTAGTATACACTTACTATCGACAATATTATCTGTAGTATATACTTAGTATTGACAATTCAGGGATTCTTGCAGTTGTTTCATACCTGGTAGTCTACTTCTATGTTTATCTATCTACCATTACTTTCAATCCAACAGCTAGAATGGCTCTTTTACGTTAAAAAAAAAATGTGTAGAGCTTAGTACATACCTGTTAGTATTCTAGACACCTTCTAAACTTAACAGTTCCTCATAATGATCATCTGTGATATATACTATCATTACCAGATGAGGAATATGAGGCACAGAGATAAGGAAATTTGTCCAAGCTTGCCTAGCTGATAGGACGTAAATATCACATCACTTCCTTGCTTAAACAGTAGAGTAGTTCCCTACCTACAGTGAAAGCCAAAGGTACCAAAGACCCAAAGGGCTATATAGTAGTGACCTTCATATTTGTGGTTTTACTTTCCTTTTTCTTTTTTCTTAAGATTATTTATCTGGCCGGCGCCGCGACTCAGTAGGCTAATCCTCCGCCTTGCGGCGCTGGCACACCAGGTTCTAGTCCCAGTCGGGGCACCGGATTCTGTCCCAGTTGCCCCTCTTCCAGGCCAGCTCTCTGCTATGGCCCAGGAGTGCATTGGAGGATGGCCCAAGTGCTTGGGCCCTGCACCCCATGGGAGACCAGGAGAAGTACCTGGCTCCTGCCTTTGGATCAGCGCGGTGCGCTGGCCGCGGTGCGCCGGCCGTGGTGGCCATTGGAGGGTGAACCAATGGCAAAGGAAGACCTTTCTCTCTGTCTCTCTCTCACTATCCACTTTGCCTGTAAAAAAAAAAAAAAAAAAAAAAAAAAAAAGATTATTTATCTGAGAGGCAGAGTTACAGGCAGAGAGGGAGAGACACGGAACAAGAGGTCTTCCACCTGCTGGCTCACTCTCAAAATGGCCGCAACAGCCAGGGCTGGGCCAATCTGAAGCCAGAAGCCAGGAGCTTCTTTCAGGTCTCCCACATGGGTGCAAGGGCCCAGGCACTTGGACCACCTTCCTCTGATTTCCCAGGCACATTAGTAGGGAGCTCAATGAGAAGTGGAGCAGCTGGACTCAAACTGGCAACCATATAGGATGCCAGCATCACAGGTGGTAAGATTAACCCACTACCACAGAAAACCAGCCCCCAAGCAGGGGTTCTTGTCCTCCTCATCCCACCGAACTGCTTTGGTCTTGTGGTCCAAAACAATGTCTTTCATGGTAGGTCCTCCTTAAATAATATTGTACGGGGAGTTAAACCATATCAGGGGGCTGGCTCCAGTTCTAGCTTGTCTACTTCTCGTAAAATTCCTGCTAATGTGCCTAGGAAAGCAGCAGAAGATGGCCAAGTGCTTGGGCCCTTGCCATCCACACGGGAGACCCAGATGGAGTTCTGGGCACTTGGCTTTGACAAGTCCCAGCTATTATAGTAGTTTGTGGCATGAACAAGTGGAAGATCTCTCTCTCTCTCTCTCTCTCTCTCTCTCTCTCTCTCTCCTGTCACTCTGCCTTTCAAATAAATAAATACAATTAAAAAAAATAAGTAAATGGGGGCTGACGCGGTGGTGTGGCAGGTAAAGCCACTGCCTGCAGTGCTGGCAACACATATGGGCACCTGTTCGAGTCCCGGCTGCTCCACATCTGATCCAGCTCTCTGCTATGGCCTGGAAAAGCCTTTCTTGGGCCCTTGTACCCATGTGGGAGGCCTGGAAGAAGCTCCTAGCTCCTGGCTTTGGATCAGCACAGCTCTGGCTGTTGAGGACAATTGGGGAGTGAACCAACAGATGGAAGACCTCCCTCTCTCTCTCTCTCTCTCACCTTCTCTGTGTAACTCTTTCAAATAAAAATAAATAAATCTTAAAAAAATAAAAAAATGAGTAAATGTCACACAAATCAACATGTCTTCTCATTTATTTTATGTGGAGACAAAATTTTTTTTAAAGAAACAAAAATAAGAATTCTAAAGTATACTGTACAAAATTATTTATGAGTATATTTCAAAAGACTAATGGAAAAATAGAATTAAAAGATGTTTAGTTTTAGTTTAAAACATTTTTAAGCCAGTGCTGTGGTATAGCAGGTAAAGCCACATGCCTGCCATGCAGGCATCCCATATGGGTGCCAGTTTGAGTCCTGGCTGCCCCACTTCTGATCCAGCTCCCTGCTAATGCATCTGGGAAAGAAGTGGAGGATAGCTCAAGTTCTTGGGCCCCTGCACTCATGTGACAGACCTGGAAGAAGCTCCTGGCTCCTGGCATTGGTCTGACTCAGCTCTGGCCATTGTGGCCATTTGGAGAGTAAACCAGCAGATGGAAGATCTCTCTCTCTCTTTCCCTCTATCTCTGACTTTCAAATAAATAAAAACAAATATTTGTATAAAAAAAGATGTTTAGTTTGGTGCAAACAATTTTGGAATTAATGCTTATGAGAGTCTTCAAAAATTCATGAAAATGCATAATATGAAAAAAGCTATGTATAGATCTATTAAAAATCATTGATATCAAAATTTTTCTGCATGAAAATAAACATCTTTTAATTATTTTTCACAAAAATTTTAAATAGTTTTTTTTTTTTTTTTTAGGAATTTATTCTTTTGAGAAGCTAATAGAACAAATCAGAGAGTTCCCATTTGCTGTTTCTCTCCCCAGAAGCCTGAAATGGCAGCCAGGAACTCAATCCAGGTCTCCCCCTTGGGTGACAGGGACCCAACTACTTGAGCCATCATGCTGTCTTCCAAGGTCTGTACTAGTGGGAAGCTGGAATCAGGAGCAGGAGGGGGTCAGGGAATCCAGGTAGTGGGATGTGCTATGCCTGAAATGGCAGCCTAACCAGTAAGCCAAATGCCTGCCCCTCTGCAAATTTTTTTTTCAACTACCCTTTGTTGCAATACTCAGGGATTACCATTTTTTTTCTTTTGTGATGTTAGTTTGTTTTATTTTTCAACTTACTATCTTTTGAGTGATTACAAAATTATATGTTAACAATGTAATACATTGTACTGGCTTCAGGCAGTACATATGGTAAATTTGGACTGAAACAATGTGATACATTGGATTAAAAACTATGTATATACAAAACTCCATTTAATAGTACATAAATTAGTTAGAGTAAGGCCCAGTGGCATGGAGGGTAAAGCCGTCATCACCTGCAGCACTGGAATCCCATATGGGCATTTGTTGGAGTCCTGACTGCCCCACTTTTGACCTAGCTCCCTGCTAATGCACGCAGAAGATGATCCAAGTCTTTGGACTTCTGTACCCACATGGGAGACTCAGATGAAGCTCCTGCATCCTGGCTTACAGCCATCTGGGGAGTGAACCAGCAGATGGAAGATTCTCTCTGCCTTTCAAATAAATAATTTTTTTAAAGTTACTGAGAAAATGAAAAAAGCATCCTCCATCTTTATTTATTTAAATATACAAAATCAAGAAACATCAACGTTATGAGGGAGAGTAAAATGTCAACTAAGGACAGTCTGAAATGCATTCTTCCTGCTACTCTTAGACCTAAGGAGAAAGCAGCACTTTTCTGAAGAGCTCTAGCAAATCAGCAACTGTGAAGTCCAAGATGATTACTCCCTCGTGTTACACCTGAAAAACAATGGCAATACCTCTAGCATTTCTAAGGTCAAGTTGAAGGCTTTGGAGGGGGGAGAAGAGCAAGGAAAGCCATCAAGAATCATTTAAATAAACAATCAACCATCATTTTAAACTCTGGCAGGGGTCAGCTTCAACACCTGAATTCTATTTCACGTAACTGTATTCTCTTTTCAACTTCCTCTTCTGAAATTGTGTGTGTGCTATTGAGGTTCCCTTGCTTCAATTATTTACCTTAAATTATTCACACGCTGCTGCACTGAGTTTTCCCTGGCGGTTGTTTTCCTTCAGATGAAAGAAAAAGTTCATCTTTGGTATGTTTAGAACACTTTAAAAATGAGTTCTCCCACACGCACCGGAACCACCTTGCTAACGTGTACAAATGCTTATTCCGGGGTTCCACTCAGAGCTCCTATTCTGTAGATTTTCCAGGTGGAGACACATGTTTTTCAGGCAGTGTCTCGAGTGATCCCGAGGCCTGGGGCCCAGAGGCCATACCTTGAGAACTAGTCGACTGCGCGCCATCTGGGTATTTTTGTGGGTTTCAAAATACTAAGTTTAGAAATCTAAGGTGGGGGGGGGGGTAGGAGGCGAAGTCGACTGGCTGTCGGAAGACGCAAAAATGAGCAGCCCACGTTGTCGGGTTGCAAAAACTTCCCCTCACTTTTGTAGTTCTGTCCCTGGGGAGGAAATACAGTTCATTTTCACCGAGTAATTAATCGTCTTTCCACCGGTTCCGTCCAGTCCCTCAGGGTGGTCCTCCCTCAAAGTCACGAAGTCATCGCCGCGGCGAAAGGCGCAGCTCCGTCCGCCCGGCGCACCCTCGCAGGGCCGTGGGGACGGGGGTTCGCTTCCCGCCACCCGAGCTCCTCCTCCGCTCGTCCTCCCTCAGGCGCCCCGCGCGGCGGGTCTTGGCGCCAACCGGATGGCGGCGCTGTCGGCCCCGCGCGCGGCCGCCTCAGGCCCGAGGGAGGCGGAGGCACGGCCGGCGGAGGAAGGGGAGGGAGCGAGGCGCGCGCACTGCTCTCGCGTGCTCTCGCGCCGCTCGCGTGACCGGCCGGTGTGTGCGCGAGGCGCCGGCTCCCTGGGGCACCGAGGGCCGGGCGCGCGCCGCTGCGTGGGGCGTCCGGGTCCGGGTCGGCGGCCCCGGCCCGCGCGAGGTGCGGGCGGGCTGGCCGTGGTGGTGGTGGTGGTGGGGGGCGTCCCGGGCGGACACCCGCGCCTACGCTCCCGGAGGAGCCGTCTCCGAGGCTGCTCTTCCTCGGCCAGACGGAGAGCGGCAGTGTCTCCCCGCCCAGTGCACACTCGCCCCGCGTCTCCCCCCGCGGCGGCTGCTCCTCCTCGGCACCGCCAGCCCCAGCGCCGCTCCGGGGCGGGCGGGCGGCGGCGGCGGCGGGACCCGCGGAGCCGCTTTGTGTGCAGCCCGACGAGGGGCGGCGGCGCAACCACCTGACAGAGGCCCGGGCTCTCGATGCACCTTCCGCCCGCATGAGGAGGAGGTAAAGGCGGCGGTGGCTCGGCTCCCGCCCTCGGCTGGTGGAGGGAGGGGACGGAAGGGGAGACCGGAGCGCGGGGGGTGGGGGGGTAGGTGCCGCGGGTCCGAGGCCCGGCACGGCTGCCGGGAGGTGCCGGTAAGGCCTTGGCGGGGCCGGGCGGCGCCGAGGGGCCGGGGGCGTAGGAAGCCTCCGGGGTCCATCAGCCGAAGTTGAAGGAACAAAATGTGAAGTGCGGAGCCTCTTCCTGGCGTGGGGTTGCGGGTGGAAGGCGGCTGTTTTCCCCTCCCGCAGGGGTGGGGGAGCGGGACCGAGGAGGGCCGGGAGCCGGTGGGGACTGCCAGGGGCCCAAGCTCGGCCGTGCAAGAGCGTTTTGTTCCCAGGAGCCGCGGCGGCGTGTGGGTCCGGTTGGGTCCCTAGTTTTGCGGCCTAAGCCGAGCCCTATAGGCCTCGCGTCTCCTTTCCCGGAGTGGACTGGTCAGGCGGGGACTGGGCGCTTCTGCCTAGCCGAGCCGGGGGCTTTGGGGTCTTCACCGGCCTCCGGAGGCAGCCAAACTTAGGGCCTAGGAGCTCCGGGGTGGATTTCATTGTGAAAGGCGGAATGGGAAACTCCTGGCGCTGCTCGGCTTCTCCCGCGGCCAAGGCGGCTGGTGCCCGGGAGCCCCGTGGGCCCGGGGCTGGCGGCGCCGGCGCGGGTAGGGGCGGCGGGCGGGCGGCGGGATCCCCGGGCCCGCTAAGGAGCCAGCGCTGGAGCCGCGGCCGCGTCTCTGGCCTCCGGGGGAGAAAGGGCCCTTTCCCGATTAGAGATTTTTGAAATGAAAAAAGAGGTTACAAAGTCGCCCCTTTCTCGCTGAACTTTGGTTTTCTGACCGATAGAGGCCGGTAGAGGACTGTGAAAGAAAAGTTGTCCCCCAGGATGGACTTCACCGCGCAGCCCAAGCCTGCCACTGCCCTCTGTGGCGTCGTGAGTGCCGATGGGAAGATCGCCTACCCTCCGGGGGTGAAGGAGATCACCGACAAGATCACCACCGACGAAATGATCAAGCGGCTGAAGGTAAGCCTTCCGACAGCTTGCAACGTCCGACGGCTGTAGTCGAAGGGGCTTCCTCCTCTGGCTGTGGCACTCTTAGTTTCACCTTCCAAGGTGTTTTAGATAGCCTGTCGTTTTCTCCCTTACCCGCTCTGAGAGGTATTGCTCTGTCTTGGCTTCATCTTTGAATGAGTTCCGTGGGGACAGCCATGCTGGGAAATTAAAAAGGAGTGTGATTTTTTTTTTTAAAGCCTGTTCTTCAAGCATAAGAATACTGTTCACAGTGGCTTGCAACCTTAAATGTTAGCAATAAATTGTTTGGCAAGGTTACTGTTTTCATCAGCTTCTTAAGGGACTGATTTAAGCACAAGAAGCTGTTTTTAAAAAATTATCACAATTTTTGAATATCCAGAAATTTCTTTATATATAGTGTGGTGCAACTTTGCCAGAAGTACTGACTTCAGAATGCATGATTGAAGCGAGGTGATGATTTTAGTTCATGTACTGAGAAGTTAAAGTATTGTGGCTCTTTGTAAAATTTTTTGTTTATTTACTTGACAGAGAGCTCGAGCCCATGTGCTCCCATCTGTTGGTTCACTCTCCAGTAGGGAAAGCCTGGAGACAGTGTCCAACTAGGAAATTGTTAACAGTCTGGGGGAAGGATGTTTGAATACTGAAGCAGTGTGACCTTAGTGGGGAGAGAGGCAGAGGAGTGATTAAGGAGACGTTTCATAGTGTGGATCAGACTTGTTGGGAGGTAAGGGAAGAAATAACCTCTCTACCTTGGGCAATGTGTTAAAATGTGATTTTTAGGGAATGATGTTGCCCCTTTGTTCTTGGAGCTTAGTATAATGCTTAGTAAATGGGTACAATGTGTTCTAACTCCTGTAGTTTAGTTTAAGAAATTTAATGAGATTCTATACTTTGTTGCCTCTTTGGAAGGAATGACAGTTCATTTCATTAAAATGAATCTTGATACTAAACATTATACATGAGTTAAGGTTTTGAATTGATGCTTCCTTAAGTTATGAAATATAAAGATGTTAAGAAAAATTTATGAATCTTTAATTTAAAAAAATATTTTGCTTATTTGGAAGGCAAAGTTACAGAGAGAGGGGGAGAGATAGGGAGAGAGAGAGATAGTTCTTCCATCCACTGGTTCACTTCCCAGATGGCCACAACTGCCCCACCCAGCCTGGAGCTTCATTTGGGTCTCCCATGAAGCTGCAGGGGCCTAAGCAGTTGGGCCATCTTCCACTGGTCTCCCAGGCACATTAGTAGGGAGCTGTATTGGAAGTGGAGCAGCCAGGCTCCAATCAGTATCCATATGGTATGCTGGTGCTGAAGGTGATGGCTTAACCCATTATATCACAATGCCAACCCCAAATCTTTCATTAAAATTAAAAAAAATTATTTTTTATTTGAAAGGCAGAGTTACTGAGAGAAAAAAAGAGAGCGACAGAAAAAAAGATCTATCTGTTGATTCAATCCCCATTTGGCCACAATGGCTGGTGCTAGTCCAGGCCAAAGCCAGGAGCCAGAAACTTCTTCCAAGTTTCCTACATGGATGCAGGAGCCCAAGCACCTGGGCCATGTGCTGTTGCTTTCTCAAGCATGTTAGTAGGGAGCTGGATCAGAAGTTGGAGTAGCTGGGACTTGAACCAGCAGCCATATGGGAAGCTGGCATCGCAGGCAGCAGCTTAGCCCACTATGTAACAACACCAGCCCTGAATCTTAATTTCTTTTTTCTTTTTTTAAAAAAGATTTTATTTATTTATTTGAGAGGTAAAGGTACAGACAGCTAGAGGGAGAGAGAGAAAGGTCCTCCTTCCGTTGGTTCACTCCCCAAATGGCTGCAATGGCTGGAGCTATGCTGACCCAAAGCTAGGAGCCAGGTGCTTCTCCTGGTCTCCCATGGGGTGCAGGGCCCAAGCACCTGGGCCATCCTCCACTGCCCTCCTGGGCCACAGCAGAGAGCTGGCCTGCAAGAGGGGCAACTGGGACAGAATCTGGCGCCCCGACCGGCACTAGAACCCGGTGTGCCGGTGCAGCAAGGCGGAGGATTAGCCTAGTGAGCCACGGCGCCGGCCCTTAATTTCTAAATTAAGAATATTGAAAGCTTTTCTTAAAAAATATTTATTTGAAAGGCAGAGTTGGAGACACAGAGAGATCCTTCCACTGGCTCACTCCCCAAATGGCAGCAATAGCTGGGACTGGACCAGACCAAAGTCAGGAGCCTAGAAACTCCATCCAGGTCTCCCATGTGGGTACAGGGGTCCAAGCACTTGGGCCATCTTCCACTGCTTTTCCAGCCACTGTAGCAGGGAGCTGGATTGGAAGTAGAACAGCTGGGACTCCAATATGGGATGCTGGAGAGACAGCCCTCAAAGCCAGCCCTAAAAGCTTGAATTTCCTTAGAAAAATGGAAAGTTCATTTTATTTAAATTTATTTAAATTTCCATTTCAAATAGATTAAATATCAGAAGTGCTGTTAAGTATAAGTGGACATATAACCACACCTCTAGTACGGGTTGCCAGATAGGGGATTCCTGCATTGCAGGCTCTACAGTGCAAGCCCCTAAAGGCAGAACAATAGAAAGAGGGAGAAAGATACAAGTCCAATTACTGCCTTCCAGGTGCATTGGGAATCTGGATTGGAAGGCAGAGGCAAGACTTGATCCTGGGCTTTCCAGTGTGATGGAATGTGGGCATCCCAAGTGGTGGCTTACCTACCCCACTGTGCAACAATGCCCAATGCAAGGAATATTAATTTTGAAAATGACAGGTAATTTGAAAAAAAAATTTAATTGCAATTGAGTACTTTCCCTGACCTTGCATCTCAGAGATAATAATGTAGATACTAAGAATTTCATAGCTAAAAGATAGTTTACAGGTTATTTGGTTTTCTAATTTTCTAGATGAAGAAACTGAGCCTTTGGGGGATTATGAACAACCCTAGTCATATAAAGCTGAAAATTTTCATTAACTTTTTTTAAAAAGATTTATTTATTTGAAAGGCAGAGTTACAGAGAGGCAGAGGCAGAGAGAGAGAGAGAGAGGGAGAGAGAGGTCTTCCATCCACTGGTTCACTCCCCAGATGGCTGCAACGGCCGGAGCTGTGCCGATCTGAAGCCAAGAGCCAGGGGCTTCTTCCAGGTCTCCCAAGCGGGTGCAGGAGCCCAAGGACTTAGGCCATCTTCTGCTGCCTTCCCAGGCCACTGCAAAGAGTTGGATTGGAAGTGGAGTAGCCTGTACTTGAACCAGTGCCCATATGGGATGCCAGCATGGTAGGCGGCAGCTTTACCAGCCATGCCACAGCACTGCCCCTGTCATTAACTTCTATTACTCAGATAATATAAGTTGGCAAATTAAAAAGTTATACTAAAATTAGTTAACTAATTTGAAGGATAGCAAGTAGTTTAGTACCACTGTTATATTAAGCACCACAAATAGCCATATTTCTGTATAGTTGTGGCTTCTGTAGGAGTCATGTCTGATAAGTATTAAGCAGATAGAGAGTTCTGATCTGCTGGCTCATTGAGAGGCTAAAGGTAGGAGCCAGGAACTTGTCAATCTAGGTGTTCTATGTGGAGACAGAATCTAATTACTTGAGCCATTACTGGCTTCCAGGATCTGCATTATCAGTAAGTTGGAATCAGGAGCTAGAGATCAATCCTTGGTACTCTAATGTGGGCCATGAGCATCTTAACTATAAGGCCAAATGCCTCCCCTGAAAAGTTATTTATTTTAGAGAGACAGAGCTCCTATCCACTGTTTCACTTCCCAAAAACCCACAACAGCAAGGGGGCCAAAGGTGCCAGCTGGGAACTTAATCCAGGTCTTCTATTTGGGTAATAGGAGCCCAATCACTTAAGCCATCACCACTGCCTGCCCTTCTCCCCACCCCTCTCTTCCTTTCTCCTTCTTTAAGGATGTTTTATTTATAAGGCAGAGTTATGGAGGTGGGGGAGAGAGAGAGAGAGAGCTCTTCCATCTGGTAGTTGACTCCCCAAATGGCTGCAACTACTGGAGCTGGGCCGATCCAAAGCCAGGAGCCAGGAGCATCATCCAAGTCTCCCATGTGGGTGCAGGGGCCCAAGCACTTGGGCCATCCTTCCCTGATTTCCCAGGTGCATTAGCAGGGAGTTGGATCAGAAATGGAGCAGCTGGGACTTGAACCATGGCCATATGGGATCTTGGCGCTACAGAAGGTGGCTTAACTGCTGTACTACAGTGCTGGCCCCAATCACCACTTCCTCTCAAGGTCTGCATTAATTAGGTGTCAGGGTAGTTTGATATGGAATACAGATACTTTACCTGGCATCTTAACTGTTAGGCAAGACGCCTGCTCCACAGCAAACTTTTTTAAAGACTTATATTTTATTTGAAAGTCAGAGTTACAAAAAGAGAGAAGGGTGGGGGGAGAGGGGGAGAGGGAGAGAATGGGAGAGAGGAAGAGAGGTCTTCCATTCTCTGGTTCACTCCTCCATTGGCCGCAACCGCCGGAGCTCCACCAGTCCGAAGCCAAGAGCCAGGAGCAGCTTCCTTGTCTCCCACACCAGTGCAGGGGCCCAAGGACTTGGGCCATCCTCTGCTGCTTTCCCAGGCCACAGCAGAGAGCCAGACCGGAAATGGAGCGGCTGGGACTTGAACTGGTGCCCATATAGGATACTGGCACTGCAGGCGGCGGCTTTACTGGCTGTGCCACAGTGCCAGCCCCACAAAAAGAACTTTTAAAAAAGTTTGGGGCCGATATCCTATATGGGCACCAGTTCAAGTCCAAGCTGCTCCACTTCTGCTCTCTTCTGTGGCCTGGGAAAGCAGTAGAAGATGGCCCAAGTTCTTGGGCCCCTGCACACACATGGGAGACCAGGAAGAAGCTCCTGGCTCCTGGCTTTGGATTGACGGAGCTCCGGCCATTGTGGCCATCTGGGGAATGAACCAGTGGATGAAGACCTCTCTCTCTTTCTGCCTCTGCCTCTCGTAACTCTGCCTTTGAAATAAATAATAAATCTTAAAAATAGTTCTTCTTGTGTGTGATAAAATATGCATTAGAATACTTAGCATTTTAGTCATTTATCTTATGTTTATACAATTCTGTAACGTTAAGTACATTCACATTGTTTTACAACATCACAACGATCCATCTCTAGCACTTCATTTTTTATAATTGAAACCCTATTCTTATAAAATACTGACTTCCCATTCCTTCCCTCCATAGCTACTGGCAGCCACTATTGTACTTTTTGTCTCTATGAATTTGTTCTCAAATAAATGAAATCATGCAGTATTTGTCCTTTTATGATCTTTTTTTTTTTCACTTAATTTGATAGTTGTTTTTAATCTGTGTTGTAGCAGAATTTCCTTCCTTTTTAAGACTGAGTGGTAGTCCATCAGATATACATACCTCATTTTGTTTCTCTAGTCATCTTTCAGTGGATACTCATGTTTTGGCTGTTATGAGCAACTTTTCTTACCTCATAGTTTTGTGGTCAGGAATTAAGGTGGGATTATTCATTCATTGGTATTTAGCAGGTGACTAGGTTGGTCTAGACTTTAGGATCCACATGGCTTCACTTTAACATTTGGTGCCCTGGTGGCAACAGTTAGAGGGCTGGACTCAGCTGGTCTCTTTTTCCTGTCTTAGGATATAGTCTTAGGGCTTCTCCACATGGTCTCTGTGGAGAAGGGTTCTGAGACACTATAGAGGAAGTTGTCAAGTACTTAGCCCAGAATTGACAGTGTCACATCTAATTACTGTATTCGTTAAAGTAGTCATAGCCTGGACCACATTCAAAGGGAGAAAATATTGACCGTACTTCTCAGTGGAAGAGGTTGGAAAAGTTTATAGCTATCTTTTTTTTTAATTTTTTATTTTTTTTGACAGGCAGAGTGGACAGTGAGAGAGAGAGACAGAGAGAAAGGTCTTTCTTTGCCATTGGTTCACCCTCCAATGGCCGCTGTGGCCGGCGCGCGGCGGCCAGCGCACCGCGCTGATCTGATGGCAGAAGGACTAGAACCTGGTGTGCCGGTGCCGCTAGGTGGAGGGTTAGCCTATTGAGCCGTGGCACCGGCCAAAAATGATTTGATGTTTTAAAAATTATATGTGCAGCCAACTTGATCTGTAAAATTTTGGGGGCCGGCACTGTGGCATAGCAGATAAAGCTGCCGTTTGCAGTTTCGGCATCCTATATGGACACTGGTTCAGGTCCTGGCTGCTTCACTTCCAATCTGGCTCTCCGCAATGGCTTGGGAAAGTGCTTGGGCCCTTACACCCTTGGGGGAGACCCGGAAGAAGGTCCTGGCTCCTGGCTTTGGATCAGCTGAGTCCTGGCCAATGTGGCCATTTGGAGAGTGAACCAGGGAATGGAAGACCTGTCTCTGTCTCTGCCTCTCTGTATCTCTACCTTTCAAATAAATAAGTTAATTTTTAAAAAAAGATTTGTAAAATTTTTAAGAAAATTTGAAGGGTTTTTTTAGTTAGGGGAAATTATGACTTAAAATCTTTTTTTCTCTTCTCAAGTTCTAATAAAGGATTACATGCATTTATTATGACAACATTGGATGAATCTGGTGGATGTTATATTAAATGAAATAAACCAGACACAGAAAGATTACCATATGATTTCATTCATGTGTAGCCTGAAAAAGTTGATATAGCAGCTGGGAGTAGATTAGAGGTTACTAGTGTTTGGAGTGAGTAAAGGAGGGGAGGGATATAGTGTACAATATTACAGTTAGATAGGAGGAATCAGTTCTGATTTTTTTTGCATAGTAGGATGACAAGTATCATTTCAAGGGAGGAGTTTGAATATTCTTAAAATTATAGATGTTTAAGGTTATGGATATGTTAATTATCCAGATTCTATCATACACAATGTATTGAAATACATTGTACCCTAAAAGTATGTACATTTGGTTTTTTTAAATATTTACTTATTGAAAGGCAGAGCGAGAAATCTATCCTCTGGGTCTTCCATATGGGTGGTAAGGATGCAACCATTGAAGCCATCAGCTGCTGCCTCCCAGGGTGTACATTAGCAGGAAACTGGAATCAGGAGCAGAGCCTGGACTTGAATCCAGAAACTCTGAGATAGGGTAAGTGAATGTCTTAGCTACTGTGCCAAGCAGCTGCATCAATGTATACAATTATGTCTCAATCAAAAATGGAATAAAGGGGCCAGTGCTGTGGCATAGTAGGTTTAAGTCTCCATGTACAGCACTGGCATCCCATACGGGTGCTGGTTCAAGGCCCAGCTGCTTCACTTCTGATCCAGCTCCCTGCTAATGGCCTGGGAAAGCAGTGAGAGATGGCCCAAGTGCTTGGGCTGCTACATCCACATGGGAGACCTGGAAAAAGCTCCTGGCTTTAGAATGGTCCAGCTTCAGCCATTGTGGCCATTTTGGGGGTGAACCAGTGGATGGAAGACTGCTCTCTCTGTTTCGCCCTCTCTCTGTCTTCAACTGTCTCTCAAATAAATAACCCTTAAAAATGTAATAAAGGGCTGGGCATTGTGGTTCAGTGAGTTAAACTGCCATTTGGAATGCATGTGTTCTATATCAGTGCCAGTTTGAATCCTAGTATTTCTGCTTCTGATCCAACTTCCTGCTAATGCATCCTGAGAGACAGCAGATGATGACTCAAGTGTGTGGATCCCTGCTGTCCACATGGGAGACTGGATGGAATTCAGGTGACACCTCAAATACTTAGATCCCTACTGCCCACATGGGAGACCCAGATTGGGTTTCAGGCTCCTGGCTTCAGCCTGGCCCAGCCTAGTCTGTTGAAAACATTTGGGAAGTGAACCAGTAGATGGAAGATCAATCAATCTCAGCTCTCTGTCTTTAAAAGAAATAAAGTAATTTATGGGGATGGTACTATGGCATGTGGGTTAAACCTCCACCTGAAGAACTGGCATCCCTTATGGGCACCAGTTCTAGTACTGGCTGCTCCTCTTCTGATCCAGCTCTCTCTCTGCTATGGCCCGGGAAAGCAGTGAAAGATGGCCCAAATGCTTGGGCCCCTGCACCCTTATGGGAGACTGGAAGAAGCTCCTGACTCCTAGCTTTGAATCAGCTCAGCTCCAGCCATTGCAACCATTTGAGGAGTGAGCCAGTGTATGGAATACCTCTCTCTGTAACTCTGCCTCTCAAATAAATAAATAAAATTCTTTTAAAAAATGAATAATTTCAAATAACTTATTTGAAAGTGGAAGTCACAAAGAGAATCTTCCATCCGCTGGTTCACTCCGTAGATGGCCACAACAGCCAAGATCGGGACAGACTGAAACCATGAACCAGGAGCTTCATCCAACTGGGTAATCTGCTGCTTTTCTCAGGCCGTTAGCAGGGAACTGAATTGGATGTGGAGCACCCGGGACTTGAATCAGTGCCCATATGGGATGCCAGTGTCTCAGGAGGCCTCTTTACCCACTGTGCCACAGCACTGACCCCTGAAACAATTTTTTAAAAAGATTTATTTATTTATTTATTTGAAAGTCAGAGTTGCACGGAGAGAGGAAGAGACAGAATCTTCCATCCATTGACTCACTCCCTCAGTATGGCCAGGGCTGTGCCAGGTCCAAGCCAAGGTTCAGGAGCTTCTTCCAGATCTCCTACATGGATTCAGGGACCAAAGCTCTTAGGCCATTGTCTGCTGCTTTCCCAGGCACATTAGCAGGGAGCTGGATCCAAAGTGGAACAGCTGGGTCTTGAACCAGCCCCCATATGAGATGTCGGCATTGCAGGCAGCAACTTCACCTGCTATGCCATGCCGCCATCCCCGCAAAAAAAAAACAAATTTTAAAGACAACACAGAAGTTTCTAGGGGCTGTTTTTTGGCTTAATGGTTAACACACCTGCATCCTGATTGTAGTCCTTAGGTTTGAGCTTTGTCTCTGCTCTTGATTCTAGCTTCATGCTCATGCAGACCCTGAAAGGCAGCAAGGATGTTGTCTCACATAGTTGGGTTCCTGCCATTCTTGTGGAGACTGGAATTGAGTTTTCTAGCTCCTGACTTGGCCTGGCCCAGACCAGCATCACTCCCTCACCCTCCCACTCCCCTTGTAGGTATTTGGAGAGTGAACAGTGGATGGGAATGTGCTTATTCTTGTGCTACTGCTCTCTCTCTCTCTCTCTCTCTGACTCTTAAATAACTCTTTTACAAGAGTTTCCAGACCACTGTTATAATAGAAATTTTAACACAGACATAATGAAGGAATTTACTAAATTTCTTCCCCTTTTTGTTGGCATTTGGTCTTTACATTAATTCAGAGCTTCATAACTGGTGCTTCTGCACACTTAGAGGTGTGTCTAGATTTGGAGTCCTTCAGCCCTTGGAAGTTACACATATTATGTCATTTTTTGTATTTGTATATTAATGCAATATTTAAAAAGTAGGAGCTGCTGTATATATGTATTATTTTCCATGTTATAAACATGTTATACTGTTGTTGGTGCTGTAAAGCCAGTCCTTAAATAGCATTAGTACATTAAGGGAAGCTGGGCTTGTAGTGGGGATAACATTGGAATGGATTTCCACTTACATGAAGAATACTTGAGATGATCACATTATAATTTATAACTTAAGTGGCAATTATGTGGTAGGATTCCATTTGTTTCTTTGGATTAAGAAATGACTAAGATTTTTGATAGTCAAATGTTTCCTAAAGTGACAATAAGGCTGACATTTCAAGGCTCAGATTTCAGTAGTCAATGATCATAAACATTACATATAGATGAGTAGCAAGGACAAAGACTGAGAGGCAGAAACATGCTTGGTGTTTCCAGAGAAAAATGAATAGAACAGTTTTACTAGAGCTGAAGTAACTGAAGAAAGTTTTGGGAGACTAAAGGAGGAAAGTACCTGTGAAATTGTTGAAGTCTTTCTGTGCAAAAAATTTGAATTAGAAATAAAATCTCAGGCATCAGAGCTGTGGAAAGTTTTGCGTGATTAACAAAGCTAAGTAACCAAGCAGTTTTTTAGGCACATGAACAACACCCTTGCTCTATGTGGATAGTTTGTGGAGTCTTTTTTATCCTCTTATCCAGACAGAGAGCATCATTGTTTAAATAGTAATCCATTTCTAACTAAGTCTGTTAGTTGCTGAGATTAGTCATCTAACACTAGGTGTGAAAGTTGTGGGTGAGTAAAATTTTAAGAGTGGCTGGTAGAATTTTAGGTACCCAGATTTTCAAATTATAATATGAATTGCATTTTTATGACATATATGTAGTGTGTGCTTTCCAAAAAAATTCCTAACATTTCTGTGGTGACAATTCTAAGTAAACGTTAATAGTAAATATATACTATTATTTTATTTTGTGAAGCTTCTCGTTAATGCTTGCTCTGGGGAGGCAGCAGATAATGGCTTAAATATTTGGTTTCTAGGATCACGACTTTGGGTTTGCCCAGCCATACTGGCTGTTGGAGGCATCAAGAGTGAACCAGCAGATGAAAGATATTTCTCTCTGGGTCTGTCTCCCTATTTGCCTTTCAAACAAAATGAAAACAAATAAATAAAAAAGTTGTTTAAAAGTATCAAATAACTGGAAGGCTCTACTACTTTCTCCCCCAAGTAAATTTAGTAGTTTAGTGATGGGCTCAATTTTCTTTTTTTCCCTCAAGTGATCTTGATGCAGAGAAAATTCACTGAGAATCCCAGAGCTATATTTTATTTTCTTTATTGATAAATTTTGCTATTTTCAAAGATTTTGTTTAAAAACAATTTTAAAAATTATTTGTAGGTTTTTTTGTTTAAATTCCACTCAGAAGCAAATTTTGTCTCCTAATTATTTTAAATTTGGCTCTGTCCAAAACGTGTGAATTTATTTGGAGAACATGTGGCTATATATATCATGATTTCTTTCATTGGTGACAATTTGTAATGTAGAATTTTTTTTTTTATTATTTTCTTATTTGAAAGGCAGAGTTACAGAGAGAGCAGGAGAAACAGAGATCTTCTATCTGCTGTTTCACTCTCAAAATGACCACAACAATCAGTGCTGGACTAGACTGAAGACAGGAGCCAGGAGTTTCATCCAGGTTTCCCATGTGGGTGCAGGAACCCAAGTACTCAGGCCATCTGCTGCTGCTTTCCCAGGAACATTAACAGGGAACTGGATCAGAAGTTGAGCAGGCGGGACTCAAACCAGCACACATAAAGGATGCCAGCATTTTAGGTGGCGGCCCAATCTGTGATGCCACAGCACCGGCACCAGTACTCTACATTTCTTTTAAATCCGACTTTACTAATGAATTTATAAAAATTTAGATTAACAAAAATACTCTCTACTGGTATTAGTTAATGAGCTCATTTGATGAAGGCAGACATTCTGGGTTCCCAAATGATAGCTCATGCCATCATATTGTTCTGAGTTTGAACTGACTGCCATAAATTTAATATGTTGGCATTTTAAAAGAATCCAAATTGAATTGATATTCCCATGCATTTTATTAAAGAAAGTTTTACTTTTTCTAAACCAGGAGGATCAATAAACAGTGAGTTGTTTTGCATTTTCAAAAGTATGTGTCATTTCTGGGGCTAACCTTGTGGTGTAGTGGGTAAAGCTGCTACCTGCAAAGAGGCCAGCAACGCATATGGGCACCAGTTAAAGTCTTGGCTGCTGCACTGCTGATCCAACTGTCTTATAATGTGCCTGGCAAAGCAGCAGAGGATGGCCCAAGTACTTGGGCCCCTGTACACATGTGAAAGACCCAGAAGAAGCTCCTGGCTTCTCACCAGCCCAGCAACAGCCATTACAGCCATTTGGGGAGTGAACCAGCAGATGGAAGATCTCTATGTCACTCCCTCTCTGTAACTGTCTTTCAAATAAATAAATTTCTTTTAAAAATAGTTTGTGGCATTCCAAAATTAATTATTTTATTTGCATACATGATATAATTCTGATGATTCAGAAATGAAATGTTTGTGACCTTATTACTTATCCCTGTGCTTTAATTATTTGCAGATTGACAATGCTTGAAATGTGACAGTAATTTAACAAATCATTTCAATTAGTAAATTGCCCTACTAAGAGATTACTTCTTTTCTGTTTGCCCTCAAAATTTTCCTATTTTGACTATGATGTGTATTATGTATTATCTTGTTTGAGGGTCTCATTTTCTTGGATCTATAGTTAATTTTTGTTATTTGTGAAAAATATTCAATAATTATCTCATCAAATATTCCCTGTCCTGTTCTCTCTTCTTCATTCTATTTGCTTTTTTTTAGAAGATTTATTTATTTATTTATTTATTTATTTGAAAGAGAGGAGAGGCAGAAAGAGATCTTCCATCCGATGGTTCATCCCCCAGTTGGCTGCAACGGCTGTGCCGATCCAAAGCCAGGAGCCAGGGGCTTCTTGTGGGTCTCCCATTTGGGTGCAGGGGCCCAAGGACTTGGGCCATCTTCTTCTGCTTTCCCAGGCCATTGCAGAGAGATGGATCGAAAGTAGAGCAGCCAGGTCTCGAACCCGCACCAATATGGGATGCCGGCGCTTCAGGGCAGTACATTAACCCACTGTGCCTCAACGTCGGCCCCTCTATTTGGTCTTGACTAATAGTTGGTGATAGTTTCCCCCTGGTTAATGATTTTGTCTGGCTTTCCCATTCATTATATAGTTTAACACAGTAATTGTCTTTGTGTGATAGCTTAACATTTGGGCTACCTCATTATCTCTTGAAAAAGGGTTCTCTCCCTACCCGCACCTTGTTTTTGTTTTTGTTTTTTAACATTTATTAATATATTTAAAAGGCAGAGTGACAAAGGGAGAAAGAGATCAATCTTGTTTCTAGTGCTTCAACCCCCAAACGGCAACAATGGCTGGGGCTGGTCCTGGGCCTAAGCCAGGAACACAGAACTCTATCTGTGTCTCCCATATGGATAGCAGGGGCCAAGAACTCCGGATATCATCTTTTGCTTTCCCAGGCACATAGCAAGGAGCTAGACTGGAAGCAGAACAGCTGGGACTCAAACTGGCCCTCCAGTAAGGGATGCCAGCATCACATAGGTGTTGGCTTAAATCACTTTGTCACCATGCCCGGTCACCCCTTGCCTTGTTTTTGATTCAGTGATATGTATTATATATAAAAGAATAGTAGGCTGTGACCCAAACTCTTTTTTTTAAAGATTTATTTATTTATTTGAAAGTGTTAGAGAGAGAGAGACCTTCTATCCACTGGTTCACTCCCCAAATGGCCACAATGTCCAGAGCTAGGCCGACAGGAAGCCAGGAGTCAGGAGCTTCTACTGGGTCTTTCACGTGGGCTATTCTCTGCTACTTTCCCAGGTGCATTAGCAGGGAGCTACATTGGAAGTGGAGCAGCTGGGACTCCAACCAGCACTCATATGGGGTGCTGGCACTGTAGGCTGGTGGCATTACCTGCTATGCCACAGTGCTGGCCCCAGTTCTGAACTCTTATAAAGCTGTAGAATATTATCATCACTTGCTGACTCACTCATTCCTGTTCCTACATAATCTCCATATATGCAACTGCTGTTGTTATTTTTTAAACCGAGATTAGTTTTACTTCTTTTAAAGCTTGATATAAGGCCGGCGCTGTGGCTCAATAGGCTAATCCTCCGCCTTGCGGCGCCGGCACACCGGGTTCTAGTCCCGGTCGGGGCGCCGGATTCTGTCCCGGTTGCCCCTCTTCCAGGCCAGCTCTCTGCTGTGGCCCGGGAGTGCAGTGGAGGATGGCCCAAGTGCTTGGGCCCTGCACCCCATGGGAGACCAGGAGAAGCACCTGGCTCCTGGCTTCAGATCAGCGCGGTGCGCTGGCCTCGGCAGCCATTGGAGGGTGAACCAACGGCAAAGGAAGACCTTTCTCTGTCTCTCTCTCTCACTGTCCACTCCGCCTGTCAAAAAAAAAAAACAAAAAACAACTTGATATAGTCATTTTATGTGCTCTTATGGAAGGCCTTTTGTACACAAAGTATTTTTGAAATTCATTAGTGTTGTTCCATTGTATGATTATATACTCATTTGCTTTGCTTTTCTCTTATTGATAGAAATGAAGACTATTTATACTGTAGGTTATTATAAATAATGGTACCATGAATGTTCCTTTACAAGTCTTCTGTTTTATATATAAGGTTTTTAAATTCATCTTGGGTAGATACTTAGGAGTGCAACCATTGGATTATAAGATCATGTTTAATTTTGTAAGTAACTGCCTTTTTCCCCAAGTTATTATGAAGTTATTATGTTATTTTCGCTTCCATCAGTAATGTAAGAGGAACAGTATTATACTTTCAGGAAATTTGACCATTTCTTTTAAGTTGTCTAATTTACCCACTTAAAGTTGATTTGATGGGGCAGAGCTGTGGTGTGGCAGGCTGAGCCTCCACCCACGGTGCTGGTGCCATGTGGACACGAGTTCATGTCCCAGCTCTCTGGTATGGCCTGGGAAAGCAGTAGAAGTGCTTGGGTCCTTGCACTCTTGTGGGAGACCCAGAAGAAGCTCCTGGCTTTGGATCGACCCTGCTGTGGCCATTGTGGCCATTTGGGGAATGAAAAAGCAGATGGAAGACCTTTCTCTCTCTCTGTTAACTTTCTCTCTCAAATAAATTAAAATTATAAAAATTTGATTTGATAATATTACCTTTTTTTTGTTTTAAGATTTTATTTATTTACTTGAGAGATTGAATTAAAGAGTTGGAGGAAAATCTTGCACATTGGTTCACTCCCCAAATTGGCTCAATGACTGAGGCTAGGCCAGGCCGAAGTGAGGAGCTTGGAACTCTTTTTCTAAGTCTCCTCTGTGGTTAGTAGGGGCTCATGTACCTGGGCCATCTTCTGCAACTTTCCCAGGCACACTAGCCAGAAGTTGGATCAAAAGTAGAACAGCTGTGACTTGAATTGGAGCTCATGTCAGATGCCAGAGTTGAAGGTAGTGATTTATCCCATTGTGCCATGATGGTGGCCCCATATTAATCTTTTAATGTCTATAGGATCTATAGTGCTGTTTCTCTTTTGAATTTCTTATATTGGATATCTTGTATTGGCTCTCTAGCAGGAGGCTCAAAAGATCTGATTTTTGACTTTCCTAGTTTTTCTCTGTTGCTTGTTATCTGTTTCAATAGTTTCTGTACTTTATTTTTTTACACTTTACTTTCAACTCATGTATCTTTTTAAAATATATCTAGCACATAGTTAATTCATGCTTTGTCTCCTATTTCAAAGTTCTTCACTTTGATCATTTTTATATATGTATGTATGTACATAGCCATTATCTAGATCAAGATGAACATTTCTCTCAACCTAGCAGACTGCTTTTAAGTCCCCTCCCCTGAGATGTAAACCTCTTTCTGATCTGAGTCAATATGTATTAGCTTGCTGTCAAGCTCATATAAATGGAATCATGTAGTATGTACTTTTTCCTCCCTCATCTTATTTGTGTGTGAGAGAGATCTTCCATCCACTATTCACTCCCCTAATGCCTACAGCAGTCAGGCTGAAGCCAGGAACCCAGAACTCAGTCTGAGTCTCCTACATGGTTGTCAGGGAACCAAATACTTGAAACCAGGGTGCCTGTTAGCAAGAAGGTAGAATTTGAAACAAAGCCAAGACTCAGACCCAGGCACTCTAGGGATGCAGGTGTCTGAAGCAGTTTTTGTTGTTGTTGTTGTTTGTAAAGATTTATTTATTTATTTGAATGTCAGAGTTGGAGGGAGGGAGGGAGGGGGAGAGAGAGCGAGGGAGGTCGGTCTTCATCTGCTGGTTCATTCCCCAAATGGCTGCAACGGCCAGGGCTTGGTCAGACAAGCCAGGAGCCAGGAGCTTCATTGATGTCTCCCACATGGGTGCAGGGGCCTCAGTTTTGGATCATCATCTGTTGCTTTTTCAGGTTCATTAGTAGGGAGTCAGAGCGGAAGTGGAGCAGCAGGGACTCAAACCAGTGCCCATATGGAATGTGATGCCGCTTCCGCTATGCCACAGTGCTGGCACCTGAAGCAGTGTCTTTAACTGCTGTGCCAACTGTCCACTACTAGTGTGTACTTTTTATGTCTGGTTCTTTTGCCAAATATTACTTCTGAGATTCATCTATATTGTTGTGGGTTGTTTTAATTTTTTCATTTTGAATATGCTGAGCTTTATCCAGACTACTGTTGATACATAGTTATTAGGTTTTTAAAAATTTTGTTTTGCTTTTTTAAATAACACTGCTATGAATAGTTTTTAAATAGGTACAAGTATACTTTGAGGATAATGCAGAATATGTTACAGACTACAGTAAAGCAATTATATATAGTAAAGTGAGTAACACATAATTTTTTGGTTTTCCAAAGCATGAAACAGTTGTTACAGTGACATCTATTTATTGTACAAAAATATCTTAAAAAAATGTATGCAGCCTGGCTTTGTGGCAAAATGAGTTCAACTACCACTTGTGACAATAACATCCACTATCAGAATGCCAGTCTTGGCTTCTCTTGACTCCAATCCAGCTTTCTGCTAATGTGCCAGGAAGGTAGTGGAAGATGAAGCAAGTACTTGGGTCTCTGCCATCCATCTCTCTGCCTTTGCCTCTGTCTCTTACCTTGTCTCTATTGCTCTGCCTTTCAAACAAAATTCATAAATTTTTTTTTAAATTTACAAATACTATGTATCCTAATTTAAAAAATATTTCCTTGCTAAAAACTGCTAACAGTTATTTGAACTATTAGAAAAAGGGTATGGAGGTTTGTGTTTGTGGTGGGGAGAGAGCAGAGTTGTGGTACAGCAAGTTAAATGACACTGGCATCCCATATGAGCACTGGTTAAGGTGTTCCACTTCTGATCCAGCTCCCTGCTAATGTGCCTGTGAAAGCAGCAGGAGATGGCCCAAGTACCTGGACTCCTGCCCCAATGTGGGAGACCTGGATGAAACTCTTGGCTTCAGCCTGGCCCAGCCCTGGTTGTTGTAGCCATTTTGGGAGTGAACCATTGGATGGAAGATCTGTGTGTGTGTGTGTGTGTGTCTGTCTGTCTGTCTGTCTGTAACTCTGCCTTTCAAATAAATAAATCTCAGAAGTGGGGGGCACTGATAGACTTGCTTGCAGGGTTGCCACTAAGCTATTTGTGAAAACAAAAAGCACAATATCTGCAAACACAGTAAAAGGTATGCCTGTGTGTTTTTAGATAGACTTTTTAAAAAGCCATTTATTTGCTGAATGAGTGAGAGAAATCTTCCATCTGCTGGTTTACTTCCTAAATGCTGTGGCAGTAGAGGCTAGGCAAGGCCAAAGTCAGGAGCCAGGAACTTCATCTGGGTCTTCCATGTGGGCGATAGGGATACAAGTGCTGAGCCCTCCTGTGCTGATTCCTGGGTGCATTGTCAGGGAACTGGATTGGAAGCAAAGTAGTTGGGACTCTCAAGCCAGCACTCTGATCTGGGATACAGGTGCCCTAAGAAGTGGCTTAACCAACTGTGTCACAATACCTGCCCCTTTTAGGTAATTTTTTAAAAGATTTATTTATTTATTTGAAAGCAGAGCTACAGAGAGGCAGAGAGAGAGAGAGAGGAGTCTTCATCTGCTGGTCCACTCCCTAAACATCCACAATAGCTGGAGCTGGGTGGATCCAAAGCCAGGAGCCAGGAGCTTCTTCCCAGTCCCCGCAGCTGGTGCAGGGTCCCAAGGACTTGGGCCATCTTCCACTGTTTTCCCAGGCCATAGCAGAGAGCTGGATCGGAAGTGGAGCAGCCAGGACTTGAACCAGCGCCCATATGGGATACTGGCACCGCAGGCGTTAGCTTTACCCCCTACACTGCAGAGCCGGCCCCTAGGTAGGTAGAGTTATAACTCATTTATCTTCACTTACCAAGAATTGGGAGACATTTTCTGTAAAAGGTTAAAAAATAGTAATTATTGGATCAAGAGGATATTACATAGGTCAAGGATAGGGAACTTTTTTTGTGTCAGTGGCTATTTGGATATTTATAATATCATTCACATGCCATACAAAATTGTCACTTTAAAAATTAGCCTGCTGTAGATTTATTGATTTCAAGTTCTGTTTGAGGTTGCCTTGGGAGGGTCAGACTGAATGATTTTGTAAGTCTTATATATAGCCCACAGGCTGGATGTTCCCCAGCTCTGATGTAGATACTACAATTTTGAAGGGACAAAATTCAAAACAGTGATTCAGGCTATCTTTCTAATATGCTAGTCTAGCAGTAAAAAGAATGAAATTATTTTTCAGAGGGAGTAGAAATAGTCTTTTGCTTGACGGGAGTTCAAAGTTAGTGTATAAAAATTTTTTTAATTTCACTTGAAAATGTTTTCTCACACAGATGGATACTCCCAAGTCCATGATCAGAAGATCTTAATTGAGCATACTCATTACTTGGAAGGCATTGTAAAATTCTTTTGGATTCTTAATAGTTGCTTTTAGTATGGCATATTTTTGCAGGTTAATTGCTTCCAGTTGAAGGGTTAGATGAAAGTTCCTCAATTGCACAGGGTAAAATGGACTTCGAAATGTGGAAATTTCCTGTGCTTGTGCATTGATATCCTAAAAATACTTCTAGGAACTGTGGTTTGAACTTGAAAATAAAGATCTCAATTCTCATAACTTTGGCAGCACAGAAAGATGGCATTTGACATTACTTGTGATTGGAACAGTATTAGCTGCTGAAAATGACTTTATTGCAGTGTAAGTTTCACATATAAGTGGTGTTATCCCTTTTAGTTACAGTTTGAATTGGTTGAGAAACATTACAGAGTCTGCAGCTAAAGCTACTTTTTAAAGTCACATACTGCTTAAAAATACAACAGCTGGCACTGTGGCATAGTGGGTAAACCTGCCACCTGCAGAGCCAGCATCTCATATGGGCACAGGTGGTAGCTTTACACACTATGCCACCGTGCTGGCCCCAAAAATGGGATTTATATTACTAAGTGGTTGAGAGAAGAATACTTCATGATACATGAAGATTATATGGAATTCATATTTCAGTTACACGTTTTACTGACTATAGCTGTGCCCTTTAGTTTGCATGTTGTTTGTGGCTGCTTTCATGATATCATGCAGTAGATTATTATGACAGAGACCTTATCGATTGATTGTACTGCCTAAAACACTTTCTTATCCTTTACAGAATAAATTTGCCAACCTCTGCTGTAACCCAAACATACACGTTGGAAACTACCACTGGCAATTCTTACCTAAAGTAGTTAAGTGAAGGGGCCAGCGTTCTGGTGCAGCAGGTTGGATTGCCGCCTACAATGCCAGCATCCCATATGAGCTCCACATTGAGTCTGGCTGTTCTACTTCCTATATAGCTCCCTGTTAATGCACCTGAGAAAGCAGTGGAAGATGCCCCAAGTGCTTGGCCCCTTGCCACCCATGTGGGAGACTTGGAATTCCAGGCCCCTGGCTTCCTCCTGGCCCAGCCCTAGCTGTTGTGCCATTTGGGGAATGTACCAGCAGATGGGGGATCTCTTCTGTCTGTCTGTCTGTCTGTCTCTCTCTCTCTCTGCAACTTTGGCCTTCAAATGAATAAATAAATGAATCTAAATAAGATGAAAAATGAGGGAAGAAAAAATTAATACATCAACACACAAATGCTCATAAGCAGGGACAATGAAATTGCATAGCTTTTCACAATTCTCATCTTTAAAAAAAATGTTGGAATTTTTATTTCATTTCATTAGAGAGAGAATGAGATTGATTTCTGGTTGCTGGTTCACTCCACAAATGCTTGCAACAGCTAGGGCTGGGTTAGACTGAAGTCAGCAGCCCTTAACTCAATCTGGGTCTTCCATGTGGGTAGCAGTGACACATAGTTGAGCTATCACCAGTGCCTTCCAGGGTGTGCATTAGCAGGATGCTAGATTGGAAGCAGAGCAGCCAGAACTTGAATGAGGCACTCCAATATGTGATGCAAGTGGTAGTCTAAATTGCTGTGCCAAATACCTACCCCTGAAGTCGCAGCTGTAGTGCCCATTTGGGGTTTGTACCACCAGATGTAAGATCTCTTTTTCCTTGCCTTTCAAATAAGTAAATAAATTTTTTTAATGAAATGTTTCTAGGTGATTTTCTGTAGCTGCAACATTTTTAATATGTATTAGTTTATATTTTACAAATGTGTTGAGAAGTCTTTAAAAACTTCAACTGATTCTTTACCACTGATGGCTTGAGATACACTGCCAAAGACCATCTACTAAATTCCAGATATATCCCTATCCCTGTTGGGAATATATTCCCATCCCCATTGGGAATATATCTGGAATTTCATGGTAGCAGCCTAGTTTATTGCTCTAGTAATTAAAGTGGCACTTTTTTAACTTTAGTGACATAAGCAACCCCAAATAGTCAGGTGGCAGTCTCACTTTAAGTGGAATTGATCCATTGTTTTGTTTTGTTTTGTTTTGTTTTGTTTTGACAGGCAGAGTGGACAGTGAGAGAGAGAGAGAGAAAGGTCTTCCTTTGCCGTTGGTTCACCCTTCAATGGCCGCCGCGGCCAGCGCGCTGCAGCCGGTGTACCGCGCTGATCCAAAGGCAGGAGCCGGGTGCTTATCCTGGTCTCCCATGGGGTGCAGGGCCCAAGCACTTGGGCCATCCTCCACTGCACTCCCGGGCCACAGCATTGTTGTGTCCTATTGTAGAAGCAATTGCTATCATAGAAGCCAAAACGTCTAAATCGGCTTACCACAAGATTAAGGATGGTAGCAAAAATTCTCTCTTTCTTAAGCATGATATGAGAGTGGGCACTCTGATTGTCACCTTCCAATTTCTAGATCCTTATCTCTGGAAGCACAGTTTGTTGATCACTTGTTCAGTGATCCTTTTAGGGACTTGACTTTCAGCTAGTACTGTAACAGTAAGCTCTTCCACTCTCCTGTGAAGCTAGCTGTAACTGAATGGTAGCGTATATAGGAAAACCAAGGACTACATTGGGCATGAGTGACTCACTTCATAAAGGATGCCAATTAAATTTAACACAGACTTTTTTTATTTTATGCTTATTGAAAAGGCTCCTGTACATAATAATTTGGAAAAACTTTTTTCATATTACTGTTTCATGTATATAAAGAAAGATGAAATTGGGGGCTGGCACTGTGTATAGCAGGTTAAGTCACTGCCTGTAGCATGAGTCCTGGCTACTCCACTGCAAACCCAGCTACCAGCTAATGGCCTGGAAAAGCAGCAGAAGAATGCCCAAGTACTTGGGTCCCAACTACCCACATGGAAGACCAAAATGAAGCTCTTGATTTCAGCCTGGCCCAGCCCTGGCTTTTGCTTTTTTTTTTTTTTTTTTTTTGACAGGCAGTTAGTGAGAGACAGAGAGAGAGGTCTTCCTTCCATTGGTTCACCCCCAAATGGCCGCTAACACTGTGCCAATCCGAAGCCAGGAGCCAGGTGCTTTCTCCTGGTCTCCCATACTGATGCAGGGCCCAAGTACTTGGGCCATCCTCCACTGAATTCCCAGCCACAACAGAGAGCTGGACTAGAAGAGGAGCAACTGGGACAGAATCCGGTGCCCCAACCAGGACTAGAACCTGGGGTGCCGGCGCCGCAGGCAGAGGATTAGCCTAGTGAGCCGTGGCACTGGCCATCAGCCCTGGCTTTTGACAGCCATTTGGGGAGTGAACCAGCAGATGGCTGATCTCTCTCTACATCTGTCCTTTTCCCTCTATAACTCTGCCTTTCAAGTAAATGAATAATAAAATCTTAAAAAGACAATGAAATTGAAACAATTGGTTGTTCCTAAAACGCTTTATAGAATTTGGTTCTTTTTTTCTTTTGGCTAGTTTCTTTTTAAATGATTATTTGTTTATTTATTTGAGAGGCTGAGAGTTACAGACAAAGGGAGAGACAGAAAGAAAGACAGTCCTCCATCCACTGGTTCACTCCCCAAATGACCAACAGCCAGGGCTGGACCAATTTGAAGCCAGGAGCCTGGTCTCCCATGTGGGTGCAGGGGTCCAAGCACTTGGGCCATCTTCCACTGCTATATCAGAAGAGGAGCAGCCAGGACCTGAACCGGCACCCATGTGGGATGCCGGCGCTGCAGGTGGAGGCTTAGCCTACTATGCCACAGTGCTGGCCCCTTAGCTACTTACTGACATTTGTGTTTCTCCATGGTGTCATCATCATCAAAAGTGGTTGTGTTGCAGAAATCTTCACAGTGCTCCACTATTGTTCCTGGAGTGTTCTAAGCCATTAATACTTAATACAAGATTTCGTGCTAGTGCTTCCTAGATATTAGAAAGCATTATTAAGCTCAGTATTTTCAAAGTGAAGTTCATACAAGTGCAAGCAACAATTTTCTTTAGGATTAGTTCTGAATGTCACTTATTCTAAGACCATTGATTTTGAGAACCATCTCAATTTCAGAGATGTTAAAATGTGGACCTTAGCTTCAAGGGTTTCTGATTTAGTGGCATATAGTTGCTCTTACTAGTTACTTAGTCATTGTAATGTCTCCTTTTTCATCTCTAGTGCTACTTATTTGAGTTTTTCCCTTCTTCATCATTCTGGCTAAAAGTTTATTCTTTATCTTTCAGAAAGCCAGCATATCATTTTGTTGATCTTATATGTTTTAGTTACAATTTCATTTATTTCTTTTCTGATCCTTATTATTTTTGGCCTTCTACTAGTTTTGTGTTTAGTTTGTTCTTTTCTGAGTATTGAGGTGCATTTTTAGGTAGTTTGACAACTTTTATTTAATGAATGCTCTTTTGCTATAAACTACCTTTAAAAAAAAGTTAGTAGAGCAACAGAGAGGGAGAGACAGAAAGATCTTGCTTTCACCTGGTTCACTCCCTACATGACCACAACAGCCAAGGTTGGGCCAAGCTGACCCCAGGAACTCCATCCTGATCTCGTACATGGGTGGCAGTGGCCCAAGTACTTTGATTATCCTTAACTGCCCTCTAAGAGGCATTAGCAGGAAGTTGGATCAGAAGTGGAGTAACCAGAACTTGAACTGGCACTTTGATATGGGATGCTGGTATTGCAAGAGACAGCTTAACCCACTGCATCATAGTGCTGGCCCCTAACCTTCCTTCTCAATACTGCTCTTGCTGTATCCCACAGATTTTGATATGTTGTGTTTTTACTTTTATGTGTATTTCTTTCAAGAAATTTGTAAATTTTTGATTTCTTCAGTGATCATTGGCCATTCAGGTACATGATTAATTTTCATGTATTTGTAAATTTTCTATTTTTGTTGAATTTATCCCAGAGAAGCAAGAATGGTCCAAGTATTCAAAAATGCAATGAGTGTAATAAATCACCTCAACAGAGGAGGAACAAAAGCCACATGATCATATCAATAGATGCAGAAAGAACATTTGAAAAAATCCAATATTGATTTATGATAAAAACTCTCAACAAGTTAGGTATAGAAGGAATATACCTCAAAAAAATAAAGACTATGTATGACACACCTACAGCCTAAATCTTACTAAATGGGAAAAAGCTGAAAGCATTTCCTCTCATCTGGAATAAGACCAAGATGCTCACTTTCACCTCTCTTATTTGCTGTAATACTGGAAATATTAGTAAGAACAATTAGGGAAGAGAAGGAAATAAAGAGTATCCAAATTGGAAAAGAAGAAGTCAAACTATCCTTGTTTGCAGATGTGTTTTTAAATTAGAAAAACCTAAATACTCCACCAAAAAAACTGTTAGAACTGATAAACCAAGTAGGTAAAGTTGTAGGATACAAAAATTAACATTTAAAAAACAGCATGTGTATATAATGATAATGACGTGCTGAGAAGGCAGTCAAGAAGCAATTTTGTTCACAATAGCTACCAAAAAAAATTTTAGGAATTTAACCAAAGAAGTAAGAATGGGGGCTGGCTAGGGGCCACCATAAAACCACTGCCTGTGATGCCAGCATCCTATATGGGTACTGGTTCAAGTCCCAGCTGCTCTACTTCCCATCCAGTTACATGCTAATGGTCTGAGAAAGCAGCAGAAGATGGCCCAAGTACTTGGGTCTGCTACCTATGCTGGAGAGCCAAAAGAAGCTTCAGGGCCCTGGCTGCCATCTGGCCCAGCCCTTGCTGTTGTAGCCATTTAGAGTGTGAACCAGTGGCTGGAAGATTTCTCCTTCTCTGTAACTCTGCCTTTTAAATAAATAAATAAATATTTATTTATTTGAAAGGCAGAGCTAAACAGGAAGAGAGAGAGTGCATGTGAGAGTGACCTTCTATTTGCTGGTTTACTCCCCAGGTGACCAAAATAGCCAGGGCTGGGCCGGCCCAAACCAGGAGCCAGGAGTTCACTCCAGGTCTCCCATGTGGGTTCAGGGACCCAAGTACTTGGGCCATTTTCTGCTGCTTTTTCCTGAGCCCATTAGCAGGGGAGCTGGATGGGAAGTAAGTAGCTGGGACTCAAACCAGTGCCCATATGAGATGCTAGTGCTGCAGTTGCCAGCTTAAACTACTGTGCCACAGAGCCAGCTGAATGAATAAATCTTTAAAAACAATGTTTTTAATAGATGTATTCAGTCTTCCCCCTTCCCCAATTTACACTTAAGGGTTAATATTCTGCATATTCTATATTTTTTATCTTTTTGTAGGCTTTAACTTTGTGGTCTTTGATAATACCCTAGCCCTTCTCACTATGTGAAAGGAATTGTAGAAGGATTACCTTGTAGAAGGATTACCTGTCTGTCTTTAAGCTTATGCAGTCCCCTCTAATTTCTCCAGGTGACTTTTTTTGCCCATTTTATTTACTTTTAAAGATATATTTATTTGAAAGTCAGAGTTACAGAGAGAGAGAAATGGAGATTTCATCTGCTGATTAACCCAGATGGCCCCAGTGAAACCAAATGCCAGGAGTTTCATCTGGGTCTCCCATGTTGGTGGCAAGGGCCCAAACACTTGGACCATATTTCACTGCTTTTCCCAGGCCATTAGTAGGGAGCTGGATTGGAAGTGGATCATCTGGGACTTGAACCAGAGCCCACATGGCATGTTGGCGTTGCAGACAGTGGCTTTAAAACTGCTACACCACAACACTGGTCTCTCCAATAGTTATTTAGAAAAAGCTTAATTTGCAGACATGATCTATGAGTTTTCCAATGTATAGAAAGTGGCTTATGAAATGTTGTTTGTCAATCTTATCCTTCTCATTGACTTAAAGGAGGTTTTTTTTTTTTCATTTATAACAGATGCTTTTATCTTTTATGTGAATTGCAAGTATATACATTAACACTGTAATTTTGTACAGTCTTGGCAATAAAAGAATTTTTTAAAAGATTTTTTATTTTATTTATTGGAAAGAGTTACAGAAAGAGAAGAAGAGAGAAAGAGATCTTCATCTGCTGGTTCACTCTCCAAATGGCTGCAATGGTCAAGGCTGGGCCAGGCCAAAGCTAGAAGCCAGGAGCTTCTTTCAGGACTCCCACATAAGTGCAAGGACCCAAAGACTTGGGCCATCCACCCCTGCTTTCCCAGGGCATTAGCAGGGAGCCGGATTGGAAGTGGAGCGGCTAAGATCTGAACCAGCACCCATACAGGATGCTGGCACTGAAAACAGTTAAAAGGATATTACACATTTGAAATACTGTTTTTTGGGGGAGGAAATTAGGATTTTAGAAGATCTTTTCAGTTCCTGTTTGTTTGTTCTTAACACTTACTCCCTTGGGGCCGGCACTGTGGTGTAGGGGGTAAAGCTGCCATCTGCAATGCCAGCATCCCATAGGAGTGCCAGTTCAAGTCCAAGCTGTTCCACTTCCAATCCAGCTCTCTCCTATGGCCTGAGAAGCAGTAGAAGATGGCCCAAGTCCTTGGGCCCCTGCATCTGCATAGGAGACCCAGAGGAAGCTCCTAGCTCCTGGTTTCAGATTGGCACGGGTTCCGGCCATTGCGGCCAACTGGGGAGTGAACCAGTGGATGAAAGACCTCTCTCTCTTTCTCTGTTTCTCTCTCTGTGTAACTCTGACTTTCAAGTAAATAAATAAGTCTTTAAAAAAAAAAAAAAAAAACTTACTCCCAAATACATAGATTAGCTGAACCTGAACATTGCCAGAGTGAGGAATCCAATCCAGGTCCCATGTGGATAGCAGGAGGCAGGAATCAGAGTATAGTACTGAACCCAGGTACTTGTATGTGATTCGGAAGTCTTAACCTTTGGTTTTTGTTTCGTTTTAAATTTTATTTATTTATTTGAAAGCAGAGACAGAGAGAGAGGGAGGTCTTCCATCCTCTGGTTCACTCCTCAAATGGCCACAATAGCTGGAGCTTGGCTGATCTGAAGCTAGGAGGCTGGAGCTTCTTCTGGGTCTCCCACAAAGGTGCAGGGGCTCAAGGACTTTGGCCATCTTCTACTGCTTTCCTAGGCCATAGCAGAGAGCTGGATCAGAAGTGGGCAGCTGGGACTTGGTCCACTGCCCATATGCTGGCACTGCAGGTGGTGGCTTTACCCACTATGCCACAGGCTGGCCCTCTTAACATTTGTTTTAACCATTAGTCCAAACACCCATCCCATCCAATTCATTTTAATTTTATTTTTTAAGATATATGTATTTATTTGAAAGGTAGAGATTCAGAGAGAAGAGGGAGAGGGGGAGGAGAGAGAAAGATTTTCCATCTGCTGGTTCAGTCCCCAATTGGCCACAGCAGCTGGGGCTGGGCCAGGCCAGAACCAGGAGCCAGGAACTTCTTCCAGGTCTCCCATACAGTTGTAGGGTTCCCAGGACACAGGCCATCTTCAGCTGCTTTCCCAGGCACATTAGCAGGGAACTGAATTGAAAGTGGAGCAGGGCCGGTGTAGTGGGATAAGCCTCCACCTGCATCACTGGAATCCTATATGGGCGCTGGTTCAAGTCCCAGCTGCTTCACTTCCACTCCAGCTCTCTGCTATGGAAGATAGCCCAAGTGCTTGGGCCCCTGCACCCACATGGGAAACCCATAAGAGGCTCCTGACTCCTGTTTTTGGATTGGCCCAGGAGGAGGTTAGAATGGGGAGCAGAGCCAGGACTTGAACTGTGGCAATCTGTTGTGGGATCAGGGTGTCTCAAGTATCTTTTAAACTGCTGCACCAAATGACCATCCTCATAGTCAATTTTAGAACAATTTTGCCACTTCAAAGAGAAACCAGTAATCTTTTAGCTGTCACCCTTTGATGTGTTCCCACAGCTTTATCACTGATCTATTCTCTGTGTCTGTATATTTTACTGATAAATACATTTCTTTTATTTTAAAGATTTATTTATTTTATTTGAAAATCAGAGTTACACACAGAATTAGAGGCAGAGAGAGAGAGAGAGAGAGGGAGGGAGGGAGGGAGGGAGGGAGGGAGAGGGGAGGTCTTCCATCCGCTGGTTCACTTCCCAATTGGCTACAATGGCCAAAGCTGTGCTGATCCAGAGCCAGGAGCTTCTTCCGGATCTCCCATGTGGGTGCAGGGACCCAAGGACTTGGGACATCTTCAGCTTCCCCAGGCCATAGCAGAGAGCTGGATTTGAAATGGAGCAGCCAGGTCTTGAACCGGCGCCCATATGGGATGCTGGCACTACAGGCGATGGCTTTATCAGCTCTGCCATAGCACCCGCCCCAATAAATACATTTCATATAAATGGGATCATGTAATGTGATCTTTTCTGGCTTGTTTAATTTAGAATAATGTTGCCAAGGTTCATACACATTGTAGCATGAGTAATTTATCAGTTATTGTGGCCAAATAATATTCTATTATGTGGGTATACAACATTTTATTTACTCATTCATCAGTCGATGAAAGTTTAAGTTGATTTCACCTTTTGGTAATATATAACAATGCTGCTGTAAACATTAATGTACACTTTTCTATGTGGACATATATTTCCTATAAAATGGGAATTGCTGGGTCATATGGGAACTTTACATTTAATTATTTGGGTCACTAATAGAATTTTTCTATTTTTTTAAGATTTATTTATTGATTTGAAAGGCAGGGGATGGGGAGGGCGATTGGAGAGAGAGAAGAGAGAGAGAGAGAGAGAGAGAGAGAGAGAGAGAGAGAGATCGATCTTCATCCGATGATTTATTCCCTAAATGACCAGAACTGAAGAACTGGGCCAATGTGAAGCCAGGAGCCAGAAGCTTCTTCCCGGTCTCCCACGTGTTTGCAGGGACTCAAGTCTTTCTCCACTGCTTTTCCAGGCACATTTGAAGGGAGCTGGATCTGAAGTGGAGCAGCCGAGACTAAACCTGGCACCCATATGGGGCCCACTATGCCATAGCGCTGGCCTCACTGATAGAC
This sequence comes from Oryctolagus cuniculus, assembly GCF_964237555.1. Taxonomy (NCBI): domain Eukaryota; kingdom Metazoa; phylum Chordata; class Mammalia; order Lagomorpha; family Leporidae; genus Oryctolagus; species Oryctolagus cuniculus. The sequence goes on along the minus strand of NC_091433.1, from coordinate 33,735,683 downwards.
TTCTAAAATATGTGCACCATTTGGAATTTTTACCACTAAGGTTATGATGGTTCAGTTTGTCTATAAGGTTTGTGTTTATTTACCTTGTTTTTGGTGGATTTTAGCCATCCCAGTGAGAGTGAACTGGCATCTGCTTGTGAATTTTTCCCCCTTTAAAAAAATTTTATTTATTTACTTTTTTTTTAAGATTTATTTATTTTTTTATTTATTTGAAAGGCAGAGTTACGGATGGAAGACCTCTCTCTCTTTGTCTAGAGAGAGAGAGAGGTCTTCTATCCACTGGTTCAATCCTCACATGGCTGCAGTGGCTGGAGCTGTGCCGATCCAAAGCCAGGAGCCAGGCACTTCTTCCAGGTCTCCCACGTGGGTACAGGGGCCCAAGGACTTGGGCCATCTCCCACTGCTTTCCCAGGCCATTGCAGAGAGCTGTATCAGAAGAGGAGCAGCCGGGACTAGAACCAGCGCCCTGGAATTCCATCCAGGTCTTCCATGTGGGTGGCAAGGGCCCAAGCTCTTGGACCATCTTTCACTCCTTCCCTAGTGCATTAGCAGGAACCTGAATCTGAAGTGAAACAGTTCAGACTCAAACCAGTGCTCATATGGAATGCCAGCAATAGTAGGCAGTGGTTGAATGTGCTGTGCCATACCACTGTCCCACTTTGCCCATTTTCACATTTTTTTTCAACTTTGTTGTTATTGAGTTTTAAGAGTTCTTTATGTATTCTGGATATAAATCCCTTATCAGATTTATGATTTGCAAAAACTGTCTCTTCTTTTGTAGGTTGCCTTTTTACTTTCTTTATAAAGTCTAGTGTCTCTTTTTTCTTTTTTTATTTGAAAGAGCTTCAGAGAGGGAGAGACAGAGATCTTCCATCTGCTGGTTCATTCCCTAAATGGCCACAATGGCCAGGACTAGGCCAGGCTGAAACCAGGAGCCTGGAACTCCATCCTGGTCTCCCATTAGGGCTCAGTGGCTATCTGCTGCTGCCTTCCAATGCACATGAGGAGGGAACTGGATCAGAAGTGGAGCAGCCAGAACTTGAACCAGTGCTTATGGCATTTTAGGTGGTAGCTTAATCTGAACCAAAAAGCCAGCCCCACATTTTGAGTTAATTTTTGCATATAGTGTGAAATCACAGTTCAATTTCATTGTTTTCACATGAATATCCAGTTTTCCCTAACCATTTATTGAAAAGGCCACTCTATTTAATTGTCTTGGAACCATTGTTGAAAATGAGTTGAGGGGCCGGCACTAGGCCATCTTAGTGAACAGAGCTAAGAAATTATAAATGCTTGGTACTGGCGCTGTGGCTCAGTGGGTTAACGCCCTGATGTGAAGCCCCGGCATCCCATATCGGCGCTGGTTCTAGTCCCAGCAGCTCCTCTTCCAGTCCATCTCTCTGCTATGGCTTGGGAAAGCAGTAGAAGATGGCTCAAGTCCTTGGGCCCATGCACCTGCATGGGAGACCCAGAAGAAGCTCCTGGCTCCTGGCTTCGGATTGGCACAGCTCCAGTTGTTGTGGCCAATTAAGGAGTGAACCATTGTATGGAAGATTCTCTCTCTCTCTCTCTCTCTCTCTCTCTCTCTCTGCCTCTCCTCTCTCTGTATAACTCTAACTTTCAAATAAATAAATAAATCTTAAAAATGAGTTGATTATTGACCCATTTCTGGACTTTGAGTTCTGTACCAGTACCACACTGTCTAGATTGCTTTTTTTTTTTTTTTTTGGACAGGCAGAGTGGACAGAGAGAGAGAAAGGTCTTCCTTTTTTCCGTTGGTTCACCATCCCCCCCTCAATGACTGCTGCAGCCGATGCACCACGCTGATCCGAAGCCAGGAGCCAGGTGCTTCTCCTGGTCTCCCATGTGGGTGCAGGGCCCAAGTACTTGGGCGATTCCTGCACTGCACTCCCGGGCCACAGCAGAGAGCTGGACTGGGAGAGGAGCAACCGGGACAGAATCTGGCGCCCCAACTGGGACTAGAACCCGGGGTGCCGGCACCGGCTCCTAGATTAGCATTTTGTAATAGTTTTTTTTTTTTTTTTAAGGTTTATTTATTTTATTATTGAATAAGCAAAGTTACAGAGAGGCAGGGGTAGAGAGAGGGAGAGGTTGGTCTTCCATCCATTGGTTCGCTCCCCATTTAAATGGCTGCAGCAGCTGGAGCTGGACCGATCCGGAGCCAGGATCCAGGAGTTTCTTCTGGGTCTCCCACATGGGTGCAGGGTCCCAAGGACTTGAGTCATCTTCTACTGCTTTCCCAGGTGATAACAGAGAGCAGGATCGGAAGTGGAGCAGCCAGGACTCGAACCGGAGCCCATATGGGATGCTAGCACCACAGGCAGTGGCTTTACCCACTAAGCCACAGCACCAGCCCCTGTAATGGGTTTTAAAACCAGAAAGTGTGAATCTTGATTTCTTCTTAGCTGGCTGCTGGTTTAGATCTTTCTTAATTTATTTTACCTGTTTTGTAGTTTTAGAGTACAAGTTTTATACTTTGTTGTCAAATTGGATCATCAGTATTTTATTCTTTTGATGCTATGGAGCTTGATTTCTTTTTCAGATTATACATTTCAGGAATATAAAAGTAGCTAATTTTTGTACATTGATTTTGCATCCTAAAAGTTTGCTTAACTTACTAGTTCTAATAAACAGTTTTATTTGTTTTGATTATATGTAAAAGTCAGAGATTTTCCAGGACCTGACATGGCCAAAGTGTAAGACTCTCTCATGGGTGACAGGTACCCAAATACTAGTGCTGTCACCTGCTGCCTCCTAAGAGCATGAAGTAGCAGGAAGCTGGGCTTGGAAGTGGAGCCAGGACTTGAACTCAGGCACTCCAATAAGAGACATGGGTATCCAAAGCAGTATCATATGCACTGTGGGCCAAGTGCCCACCCTATAATTCTTTTCTGGTTTTTTTTTTTTAAGATTTATTAATTTATTTATTTGAAAATCAGAGTTTGGGGGAAGAGAGAGAGAGAGAAGTCTTCCATCCACTGGTTCACTCCCCAAATGACCGCAACAGCCGGAGCTATGCCGATCTGAAGCCAGGAGCTTCCTCCAGGTCTCCCATGTGGGTGTAGGGTCCCAAGGTCTTGGGCCATCTTTTACTACTTTCCCAGGCCATAGCAGAGCACTGGATCGGAAGTGGAGCAGCTGGGACTCCAACCGGCGCCCATATGGGATGCTGGCACTGCAAGCAGCGGCTTTACCTGCTAATCCACAGCACAGGCCCCCACCCGCTAATTCTAATACTTTTAGTGAACATTTTAGGAATTTCTATATGCAAGATTATGTCAAATGCCAGCAAAGATAAATTTTCCTTTATCCTTTCCAATTTGGTCATCTTTTATGATTGCCCTGGCCAGAACATTTGGTATAATGTCTCTGTTTATTTGTTTTTAAAGATTTATTTATTTTTTTTTATTTTTATTTTTATTTTTTTTGACAGGCAGAGTGGACAGTGAGAGAGAGAGACAGAGAGAAAGGTCTTCCTTTTTGCCGTTGGTGCACCCTCCAATGGCCGCTGCGGCTGGCGCACCACGCTGATCCGATGGCAGGAGCCAGGTACTTATCCTGGTCTCCCATGGGGTGCAGGGCCCAAGCACTTGGGCCATCCTCCACTGCACTTTCCTGGCCACAGCAGAGAGCTGGCCTGGAAGAGGGGCAACCGGGACAGAATCCGGTGCCCCGACCGGGACTAGAACCCGGTGTGCCGGCGTTGCAGGTGGAGGATTAGCCTAGTGAGCCACGGCGCCGGCCCAGATTTATTTATTTATTTGAAAGTTAGGGTTAAACAGAGAGAGAGGAAAGGCAGAGAGAGAGGTCTTCCATCCGCTGGTTCACTCCCCAATTGGCCACAGTGGCTGGAGCTGTACCGGTCCGGAGCCAGGAGCTTCTTCCAGGTCTCCCAATGGGTGCAGGGGCCCAAGGACTTGGGCCATCTCCCACTGCCTTCCCAGTCCAAAGCAGATAGCTGGATCAGAAGTGGAGCAGTCAGGACTTTAACTTGCACCCATATGGGATGCCTGCACTGCAGGCGGCAGCTTCACCCACTATGCTGCAGTGCCGGCTCCTATAGCTCTCTTTAGAATTTCTATTGAGTCATTTTTAATATTTTATGTCTTTCTAGGAATTTGTGTATTTCATCCAAGTTACCTAATTTGCTAGACTACAGGTTATTCATAGCATTACATTATGATTTGTTTTCTAGCATTAATTTAAAAAATTTTATTTAAGCAATTAAGAGAGACAGAGCAATGATGTTGTGGAGAATGCAGCATAATGACTGCAATGGCTGGGTCTGGGCTGGGAGCCAAGAACTCAGTCCAGGTGTCCTAGGAGGATGGCAGGTAGCTATCACTGCTACCTTGCAGGGCCTGCGTTAGCAGGAAGCTGGAGTCAGGATCCAGAGCTGGGTATCATACCCAGACACTTCTGTAGGGTACATGGGCATCGCAATTGGTGTCTTAAATGCTAGGCTAAATGAGCATTTATTAATCTTGGTTTTTTAGTTTTTCAGTCAGCCTAGCTAAGGAGTTGTCAATTTTGTTGATCCATTCAAAGAACCTGGCTTTAGTTTTTCTTTAGCTACCATAAAGATTTTCTGATTAGTAGTATTTGTGGCATCTGATAAAGGGAGTTTTTACTCATTTCTAGTTCTTTATTTCTGTCTGCTTTTCCCCTCTACTCACTTTGCATCTTTTCACTAGGGACTTTTCTCTGTGCTTACTATTGATTTTGTTCTTTCGCTGCTCATACCATAATTAATTCCATCTGTTTTTTTCCCACATTTTTTAAGAAAACTTTTATTTAATAAATATAAATTTAGAAAGTACAACTTTTGGATTATCGTGGTTTTTCCCCCATAACCACCCTCCCACCCACAAACCATCCCATCTCCTACTCCCTCTCCCATTCCATTCTTCATAAGATTCATCTTTAATTATCTTTATATACAGAAGATCAACTTAGTATATACTAAGATTTCAACAGATTGCACCCACACAGACACACAAAGTATAAAGTAATGTTTGAATACGAATTTTACCGTTAATTCACATAGTACAGCACATTAAGGACAAAGATCCTACAGCAGAGCAAGTGCACAATGACTCCTGTTCTTGATTTAACAATTGACACTCTTCTTTATGATGTCAGTAGTCACCCAAGGCTCTTGTCATAAGCTGCCAAGGCTATGGAAGCCTCTTGAGTTCACTAACTCCGACCTTATTTAGACAAGGCCATAATTGAAGTGGAAGTTCTTTCCTTCCTTCAGAGAAAGGTACCTCCTTCTTTGATGGCCCCTTCTTTCCACTGGGATCTCACAGAGATCTTTAATTTAGGTCCATTTTTGCCACAGTGTCTTGCCTTTTCATGCCTGAAATGCTCTCATGGACTTTTTAGCCAGATCTGAATGCCTTAAGAGCGATTCTGAGGCCAGAGTGCTGTTTAGGGCATTTGTCACTCTATGAGTCTGCTGTGTATTCTGCTTCCCATGTTGGATCGTTCTCTCCTTTTTAATTGTATTATTATTAGCAGACACTTAGTAGTCTTATTTATGTGACCCCTTTGATGCTTAAGCCTATCTTTTTGATCAATTACGAACTTAAACTGATCACTTTACTAGTTAAAGATGGTATTGGTACATGCCAACATAATGTTTTCCCCACATATATACACGTGTTTGTATGACCCTCATTTCTCCTGCCTTCTTTTTCCACTTCTTTATCCCCTTAACCTTAAAAAACCTCCATTGCAGTACTGGCTTTGTGGCTTAGCAACACTGCTGCCTGGGACTCTAGTATCCCAAATAGGTACCAGTTCGTGTCCCGGCTGCTCCACTTCTGATCCAGCTCCCTGCTAATGGCCTCAGAAGAGCAATGGAAGATGGTCCAGATGCTTGGGTCCCTACATGCATGTGGTAGACCCGGATAAAGCTTCTGGCTACAGCCTAGTTTCAGCCCTGGCCAGTTGTGGCCATATGGGGAGAGAATCAGTGGATGGAAGATTTATCTATCTATCCTACCTCTGTATCTCTGCCTTTCAAAATATTGATTAATTAAAAGAATAATACATGTAAGTTATCTGATATATGCCTGGCATATAATAAAAACTTGAAAATGTTTGATGTTGATATTACAAATACTTCACCTATTAGAATAGACTTTCTGAATTGGGATTTTTTTTTTTTCCTGTTATATGAAGGTCAAACTGTAGTATAGTTCATTGATTTGTGTAATACCTTTTTTTAAAAAAAAAAAAACAACATTTATTTACAGAAGCAGAGTTACAGACACAGGAGAGAGAGAAGTCTTACATCCCAAATGTCTGCATTTGGGCATGAGTTGGGCCGAGCTGAAGCCAGAAGTCAGGAGCTTTGTCCGGGTCTCTGACGCAGGTGCAGGGGCCCGAGACATAGAGAAACGTCTTCCATCTACTGCTTCATTACCCAAATGGCCACAGTGGTTAGAGCTGGGCTCATTCAAACCAAGATCCAGGAGTTTCTTTTGGGTCTCCCACATGGGTGCAGCGGCCCAAACACTTCAGCCATCTTCCACTGCTTTCTGACACCATAAGCAGAGAGCTAGGTCAGAAAAGGTGCAAGGGCTGCGCTGTGGTATAGCAGGTAATGCCACCTCCTGCAGTGCCAGTATATCATGTGGGCACCAGTTCAAGTGCCAGCTGTTCCACTTCCTATCCAGCTCTCTGCTATGGCCTAGGAATGCAGTAGAAGATGGCCCAAGTCCTTGGACCCCTGAACCTTCCTGGGAGACCAGGAAGAAACTCCTGGTTCTTGGCTTGGGTTCAACCCAGCCCTGGCCATTGTTGCCATTTGGGGAGTAAACCAGTGGATGGAAAACCCATCCCTCCCTCTCCCCTCCACCTCCCCCTCCCTCCCCGTCCCCCTTCCCCTCCCTTTCCCTCTCCCTCTCCCTCTCCACTTCTAAGCCAGTTCCTTTCTAGTGCAGCTGGGAAAAGTAACAGAAGATGGCCTCTTTAAATTTAATTTCTTTTATAGAACTTAGAAGTCTAATGCAGAAGACAGAAAATAAATAAGTTGAAAAATAGTTCCAACAAGATATAGAGATTGTGCTCTCACTGTATGTAAGAATTAAATGGTATCTTGGAAAGTAGATTATTAATACCTAAAACCTGAATTTTAGTTTTTAGTCCTATATCTGCTATCAACTCATTGTATTTATTCAACTAATAATGTCTAGGTCTCTTTCTCCATCACCCCTTCTTTTTCACCCTCTCCTTTTTATGTTTGCTTATTTGTTTATTTTTATAAGGCAGAGTTAGGGAGAGGCAGAAAGAGAGAACTTGCATCTGCTGGTTCACTCTCCAAATGGCCACAATGGCTAGGACTGGACCAGTCTGAAGTCAGGAGCTCCATCTGGGTCTCCCACGTGAGTGCAGGGACTCCATGACATGGGCTATCCTCCACTCCCTTCCCAGGCATATTAGCAGGGAGCTGGATTGGAAGTAGAACAGCCAGGACAGGCACCCATCTGGAATGCCAGCATTGCCGATAGCAGCTTAACCCCATTATGCCACAATGCCTGCTCCTATTTATTTATTTTAAAAGTTTTAAAAAGTTTTTTTTGTTTGGAGAGACAGACAGGATGAGAGACAGGGGGAGAGAGAGAGAGATCCCTTTTGCTGGTTCACTCCCTAAATACCCGCAATGATTGAGATGCGGGTGAGTAAAGCCATGAGCTAGGAATTCAATCCAGGTCTCCTTTGTGGGTGGCCACTGGAGCCTTCCCTGCTGCCTCCCAGAGTATGCATTATCAGGAAGCTGGAGCCAGAGCTAGGAGTCAAAAGAAGGCACTCTGATGTGGGTTGTAGGCCAAATGCCAGCCCCTGATTATAATTTTAAAAATGGTTTTTGAACTAGAATTAGAAGGCTTTTAAATGTAATCTTATTGGGGCCAGCACTGTGGTGTGCTATGTTAAGCACCTGCCTGTACTGCCAACATCCCATATGGGCACTGTTTCGAGTCCTGCCTGCTCCTCTGCCTATCCAGATCCCTGCTAATAGCTTAGAAAAGCAGTGTAAGATAGCCCAAGTGCTTGGGTCCCTGCACCCACATTGGAAACCCGGAGGTAGCTTCTGGCTTCAGATTGGCTCAGCTCTGGGTGTTACAACCATTTGAGAAGTGAACCAGCGGATGGAAGACCTCTCTCTCTCTCTCCCTCTCTCTAACTATGCTTCTCAAGGAATAAATATTTTTTTTTAAATGTGATCTCATTTCCCTACCATTAATATTTCTGTGTTAAGCTAATGTCATGATGATTAAAAATGTTAAAATTAGAAAAAGAATGATACATATCTCTTCCATTATTATGCAACATTTGTTACACTTTTTAAAAAGACATCTTGTTTGTGAATTTTTTCAACTATATGAATAGTTTTAGGTTTACTTTTCCTGGGCCATGTCAGAAATATATTTTGTTTAGATTTTAAATTTTCTATTAATTGAAAGGCTGATAGAGCAACAGAGACAGAGATCTTCCAGCCGCTGGTCACTCATCCAGTGCCTGCAATAGCCATGGTGAGGCCAGGCAGAAACCAGGATCCAGGAAGTCAATACAAGTCTCCCACGTGGGTGCAGGAATCCAGGTTGCTGGAGTCATCTTGCTGCTTCCCTGGAGTTCATTAGCAGGAAGCCGGGATTGGAAGTGAAGCTAGAACTAAGCCCAGGCACTCCAGTGTCCCACTGTGCCAAACACACCTGTCTGTTAGTTTTTTTTTTTAAGCTTTATTTATTTATTTTAAAGAGTTACACACAGAGAGAAGGAGAGGCAGAGAGAGAGAGAATCTTCCATTCTTGGTTCACTCCCCAGTTGGTCACAACAACCGGAGCTGTGCCGATCCAAAGCCAGGAGCCAGGAGTTTTTCTGGGTTTCCCACATAGGTGCAGGGGCTCAAGGACTTGGGTCATCTTCTACTGCTTTCCCAGGCCATAGCAGAGAGCAGGATTGGAAGTGGAGCAGCCGGGACTCAAATCCGCAACTGTAGGCTGCGGCTTTACCCACTACACCACAGCGCTTGCCCTGTTAGTTTTTATTTTCATATAATTTCAGAAAACTTGTAGAAATAATATGAAGTTCTGTGTTCTACAGATAACTTTTCCCACATTTGCTTCTTTTTCTTTCTCCCTTGTTCTCTCCTCAGTCTCCTGTGAGCACAAATCTAGTTGGAATAAAAACATCATACGGCATTCTGTGAGATGCCTTTTTTTTTTTTTTTTTTTTTTTTTTTGACAGGCAGAGTTAGACAGTGAGAGAGAGAGAGACAGAAAGAGAAAGGTCTTCCTTTTTCCATTGGTTGACCCCCTAATTGGCTGCTACCGCTGGTGCGTTGTGGCCAGCGTGCTGCGCTGATCTGAAGCCAGGAGCCAGGTGCTTCTTCCTGGTCTCCCGTGCGGGTTCAGGGCTCAAGGACCTGGGCCATCCTCCACTGCCTTCCCGGGCCATAGCAGAGAGCTGGGCTGGAGGAGTAGCAACCGGGACAGAATCTGGCACCCCGACCGGGGCTAGAACCCAGGGTGCCGGCACTGGCCCAAGATACCATTCTAAGTATTTGTTATTGAGGCTCCTGACAGCGATCCTCACCTGTGTCATTCATGCAGAACTTGTGCATATTTTATGATAATAATGCATTATACTGGGGCCAGCACTGTGGCATTGCAGGTAAAGCTGCCACCTATAGCACCAGCATCCCACATGGGCCCCAGTTTGAGTCCCAGGCTGCTCCACTTTTGATCCAGCTCCTTGATAATGCATTTGAGAAAGCAGTGGAAGATAGCCCAAGTTCTTGGGCCCCTACACCCCCGTGGGAGGCCCAGATGAACTTCCTGGCTCCTGCCTTCAGTCTGGCCAGTTCTGGCTAGCCCTGGCCATGGTAGCCATTTGGGGAATAAACCAGCAGATGCGGATCTCTCACATTCTCTCTGCCTCTGCTTCTGTCTCTGCCTCTCCTCTGTAACTCTTTCAAATAAATTCAAAGCAAGACAAAATAATATATTATGTTTTTGAAAGTTTTAAAACTTAATTTAGCTAAATTCCACAAATCAGTTATTCTTTTTTCTTAGTTATACTATTATTCTTTTTTTTCTTGACAGGTAGAGTTATAGACAGTGAGAGAGACACAGAGAGAAAGGTCTTCCTTCCTTTGGTTCACTCCCCTAATGGCTGCCACGGCCAGCACTGCACCGATCTGAAGCCAGGTGCCGGGTGCTTCCTCCCGGTCTCCCATGTGGGTGCAGGGACCCAAGCACTTGGGCCATCCATCCTCCGCTGCCCTCCCAGGCCACAGCAGAGAGCTGGACTGGAAGAGGAGCAACTGGGACTAGTACCTGGTGCCCCAACCGGGACTAGAATCCAGGGTACCAGCGCTGCGGGCGTAGGATTAGCCAAGTGAGCCATGGCACCGTCTTTTTTTTTTTTTTTGACAGAGTTAGAGAGACAAAGAGAAAGGTCTTCCTTCCGTTGTTTCACCCCCCAAATGGCCCTACGGCCAGAACTATGCTGATCTGAAGCCAGGAGCCAGGTGCTCCTCCTGGTCTCCCATGAGGGTACAGGCGCCCAAGCACTTGGGTCATCATCCACTGCCTTCTGGGGCCACAGCAGAGAGCTGGACTGGAAGAGGAGCAACCGAGACTAGAACCCTGCGCCCACATGGGATGCCAGCGCCCCAGGTAGAGGATTAACCAAGTGAGCCACAATGCCGGCCCCTATCCTATTCTTTTTTTTTTTTTTTTTAAATAAAAAAAAAAGAAAACACCCCCCACAGAACTATTGTCTCAGTTTTTTTTTTTTTTTTAATAACAAAAAAGAAACATCCTATTCTTTAAGAATTTTTTTTAATGCTTGTTTTGGTATAATTTTCTTTGTTCCAGTGGGTGGCACCTTAATAAAATGGAGCTGATATTGTAGTTTTAGAAGTTGTTAGTACTGGTTTTGAAAACTGTGATAAAATCTACATTACATAAAATTTATTATTTTAATATAAAACAAAATTTTATATTTTAACAGTTCAGTGGCATGTGATTGTGTAAATAGTTACAAAAATTGGAAATACATATTAGCAAGTAAAATGCAGTGTGATGTATAAAAGTAATTTGACTAAGCTTTATTTTAGGAATGTAAACTTAGAGTAAAATTGTACTTTATGACTATAAACTTAGATTAAAATTGGAAAATCAGTTATTGGGGATTTAGGTTAAGTTACTGCTTGGGATGCCCACATTTCATATCTGGAGTACCTGAGATTAGTTCCTCTGTGCCTTCCAATCCAGCTTCTTGCTAACGCTCTTGGAAGGCAGCAGATGATGCTGAGGTATTTACATCTCAGCCATCCATGGTAGAGTTCTCGACATTTGGCTTTGGCCTGTCCATACCCTGGCTGTTGGAGACATTTGAAAAGTGAGCTAGTGGATGTACAATGCTTTCTGTGTCTTGAGTCTGTCTTTTTCTGTTGCTCTTCCTTAAACTTAAAAATAAATAAACTTTTGAAAAAAATCAATGGATTTTACCATATCAACAAATTAGGGAGAAAATATAATCATTTTAATGTGGAAAAAATACATGATAAATTTCAGTACTTGATTCATGGCACATAGTGCAGCTTCAGTATTTACCAATGTGGCAGGTTAAATTATTAAGATTAGAGAAAAATGTTTAAAGTATGATGGTATTATTGTGATAGATATATGAATAAAGGATTATAGGGTCTATATTGTGGTGTACTGGGTTAAGCTACAGATTGTGGCACTAGCATCCATATCAACACTGGTTTTAGTCCCCACTGCTTTGCTTCTAATCCAGCTTCTTGCCTTGGAAAGCAGTAAAAGATGGTCTAACTACTTGGGTCTCTGCAACCCACATGGGGGACTATGTATATTTGTTATTTTTTAACCATAAATAACAACAAATATTATTTATAATTAAAACTTTAAAAAATTATTTATTTGAAAGGCAGAGTTAGGGAGAGGCAGAAAGAGATTTTTCATCCACTGTTTCATTCGCCAAATGGCCTCAATAGCCCAGGCTGGACCAGGCTGAGGCCAGGAGCCTGGAACTCCATGCAAATTTCCCACATGGGTAGCAGGGGC